>NC_083366.1:33438571-34042500 GCF_030254825.1 Meriones unguiculatus
CAGAAGATGAAAGTTGAGAAGTGGGTACCAGAGGATGGGAGGGGTATAGGAAGGGGGAGGCTAATGAGCAGGCAGTAAAATATAGTTAGGGAGTAGAGGTCAGGTCTGGTATTCAGTGGCAGTTTTTTTTTATTTTAAACATATTCTCCCACAACTCTTTTTGCCTGAGAAAAGTTTACATGATGCTCAAACATTCAAGTACATAAATTAGGTATTCAAATCAGTTACTGATAACAAATCATGAAGAAATTAGTTTTAAGACAACTATTTGGGACACACATATTTTTGTCATTTGTTTTTTAATTTTTTTTGGCTTTAAAGAAATTTATTTTTCATATTCACATTTAGTGTGGAAAGGTTTGTGCCTATTTTTAATATAATGCTGAATATTATCTCCAAAAATTATAATATATGCAAACATGTAGATTTTGTTTTATGTACAGCAGTCCATCTACCTCAGCCTCATATGGGCTGGGATAACAAGCAAGCTTACCCTCCTTAGGTATAGAGTCATCTCATAAACACAGGTAAATGTAGCAGGATTACAGATCTAATCATTTTATACATCTATCTAAGTTACAGATAAATTAAGAAAAGTATATTTAAATATATTCTTAAACAAAATTTTTTATTAATTATAGTTTATTCACATTTTGTATAGCTGTAGCCTCCTCCCTCATTCCCTTCCAACCCCACCCTCCCTCATCTCCTCCCTTGTCCCTCTCCAAGTCCACTGGTAGGGAAGTTCCTCCTCCCTTTCCATCTGACCCTAGCCTATCAGGTCTCATCAGGACTGTCTGCATTGTCATTTTCTGTGGCCTGGTTAGGCTGCTCCCACTAAGGGGTTGGTGATCAAAGAGCCAGCCCATGAGTTCATGTCAGAGACAGACCCTATTACCCTTACTAGGGGGCCCTCTTGGAGACTGAGCTGCCATGGACTACATCTGTGCAGGGGTTCTAGGTTTTCTCCATGAATGGTCCTCGGTGGGGGTATCAGTCTCAGAAAAGACCCCTGGGCCCAGATTTTTTGGTTCTGTTGCTCTCCTTATGGAGCTCCTGTTTCCTCCAGGTCTGTCTGTCTCCCCCTTCTTTCATAGGATTCCCTGCACTCTGCCCAAAGTTTGGCTATGAGTCTCAGCATCTGCTTTGATACCCTGCTGGGTAGAGTCTTTCAGAAGCCCTCTGTGGTAGGCTCCTGTCCTGTTTCCTGTTTTCTCCCTCTTCCGATGTTCATTCTGTTTGACTCTCTGAGTGTGGAATCATCATCTTACCCAGGGTCTTTCTTCTTTCTTAGCTTCTTTAGGTGTACTGATTTTAGTATGATTATCCTATATTATATGTCTAATATCCACTTATAAGTGAGTATATAACATGTGTGTCTTTCTGCTTCTGGGATACCTCACTCAGGATGATCTTTTCTAGTTCCCACCATTTGCCTGCAAATTTCATGATTTCCTTGTTTTTAATTGCTAAGTAGTATTTCATTGTGTAAATGTACTACAATTTTTGAATCAATTCCTCAATTGAGGGATATTTGGATTGTTTCTAGATTCTGGCTATCATGAATAAAGCTGCTATGAACAGGTACTAGCATAGAAACAGAATGATGGTTCAATGGAATCCAATAGAAGATCCAGAAATAAACCCACACATCTACGGATAATTGATTTTTGACAAAGAAGCCAAAATCATGCAATGGAAAAAAGACAGCATCTTCAACAAATAGTGCTGGTCTAACTGGATGTCTACATCCAGAAAAATGCAAATAGATCCATATTTATCACCCTGCACAAAACTAAAGTCCAAGTGGATTAAAGACCTCAACATAAAACCAGACACACTAAACTTGTTAGAAGAAAAAGTGAGGAAGAACTCATTGGCACAGAAGACAACTTCCTGAACAGAACACCAACAGCACAGGCTCTAAGATCAACAATCAATAAATGGGACCTCATGAAACTGAAAAACTTCTGTAAATCAAAGGACACTGTCGTCAGAACAAAATGACAGCCTACAGACTGGGAAAGGATCTTCACCAACCCTATATCTGACAGAGTGCTGATATCCAGAATGTATAAAGAACTAAAGAAGTTAAAAAGCAATAAATCAAGTAATCCAATTAAAAAAAATGGGGTACGGAGCTAAACAGAGAATTCTCTGTAGAGGAATATAGAATGGCAGAGAAACACTTAAAGAGATGCTCAATGTCCTTAGCCATCAGAGAGATGCAAATCGAAACAACCCTGAGATTTCACCTTACACCCATCAGAATGGCTAAGATCAAAAACTCAAGTGACAACACATGCTGGAGAGGTTGTGGAGAAAGGGGAACCCTCCTCCATTGCTGGTGTGAATGTAAACTTGTACAACCACTTTGGAAATCAGTCTGGTGCTTTCTCAGACAATTAGGAATAGTGCTCCCTCATGATCCGGTTATTCATGATCAGAAAACCTTCCATTGCCTAATTTTTTTCTGATCTACCTTTAGCCATGGGACCTTATCCTGAGAAGTGGCGCTCTCGTGGATTATGGGGTGCCATGGACATTAATAGTGCCCTTATTTCAGAACAACATTAGCGGAAAGATTGAGAATACTTTCAAGGCAGAGGAAATTATAACTGCTTGAGGAGATACATCTATTTACCCTGATCTGAACTCTATGTGTAGGAACTTCACAGGGAACCCCATATGTGTTCAAATTTTATGTGTCAGTTAAAAAAAAATATAAATGAATTTTAAAAGCTCCAACAATTCAATTCTTCAAGATCTTCTCCAACCTCACCAGAATTAGCATTTCTTCCTTGTTGCCTTGAATTCTACAAAATCACAGCGTATTGTAATTATGTGCTTACAGCTCCCTTTCCTCGGGGAGTCCTTAAGAGCTTTGGAGGGCAAGAAACAGTGTCTCTACACATCAAATATTCAGATCATTGCCTGTCAAAGTAGTCATGAAATACGTTTTTGGACGAATTTTCAATGACAAAGAGAATTCATTATGGTTTAAAATGAATCTCCTTCTCCTTTGAAAGTCTTATTCTGGACCACCCTTCACTGACAGTTGGCGCTCTTTGATTTGGTATTGTTCATTTTTTTTCTCTCTCTCTTTCTCCCAGAAGGCTACACTCACATCCTGCAGAAAGGAACAGGCAACTCCATTCTGGCCTCTCGTGCTCTGGGCTTTTTGACAAGCTTTTGAAAATGACAGGGTTCGGCAACTTCTCAGGGTGTTCAGCCACGGCCGCTTCCCCTGCTGGGTTTTGAAGCCAACATGAGAAAGACAATCTGTCTGTTTTTGCTTGGTTAACACTTAGCTCGTCAAAAATATGTTTTGTAACACATAGTCCATGTCCAAGAGGTCTTGCAAGATTTCCAAAGCTTTTCCCACACTCTTTTTCTTCTCACCCTCGAAAAAAGAAACAGTATTTTGCCAAAAACAAATTATCCCACTTCTCAAAAAAGACTGCTGTTGCTCGGGAATCTTCAAGCCACAAGAGTTCACTTCAGGCCTGGTCTCGGCCAGTACTGTCCGCCACGCTGCACGTAGAATCCTGCTCGCCTCCTGCTCCAGTGTCGGGCAGAGCTGTACCAGGCTTCCCCTGCTTGAGTCACAGCCTGGATGTGGACAGTGTTGCCTGGCAACCGCTGAGGTCAGCTGCTCTTTTGGCCACGGGGCAGACAAAGATTCCTTTAAAAAAAAAATGGGGAATTTGTTGAAAAATCATAGGATTTTGAAAAAAAAATAGGGTTTTGTTGAAAATCACCACAATTTTTGTTTCCCGGAGAAAAGGTTCTACAATTCAGAACCTTCTGGCTGAAGACCCAAAGCAGAATTCCTTTAAGAAAAGTTTTTAAGTGGTCTGTTAGGAAGTAAATGAAAATGGAGGTAAATTAAGTCTAAGGAAGTTGGACAAGAATAACTAGTGGTTGGAAATATGTATAATTTGTCAAAAGAAGTAGCTCAAGAATATTGTAACCAGTACACGGAGGCTGCTGAGTGCTTCTCTTCCTCACACTACAAGGAAGGATCTTTTCGGGAACTTTCCAAGAGCCCCTGGAATCCCGTCTTTACTTTTTCACACACCTCCTCCTATCAGGGAACTGAACATGCCAGGCCTCTGCAGAGTCTTTTAGTAGCTCCCATGTCTTACACACACACACACACACACGCACACACACACACACACACACACACACACACACACACACACACACACACTACCTTGCCTTTTAGGAATTCCCTTTGGGAATGAATACACACCCTAAGAGAACGAAAGTAGCTAGTACATACGAGTGTTAAAAAGTTGAGTTATTGTTAATAAGAAAAGAGCACAAAGTAATTAAAAAACTGGACACTAAAAATATTAATATTCATGGAAAACTGTTACGATTTCAGAGCCTTTGATCCTAACAAATTATTCAATGTGAGAGAGCAAAACATTTTCTTTGTTTAGAAAGGCTGTTCTCTTTCACATTGAATGTATTCCTTCCTTATTAAAACCAGCTCAGCTTTAAAAAAATTTACTTTATTTTTATTAATTACAGCTTATTCACTTTGAATCCCAGCTGTAGCCCCCTCCTCCACCCCCTCCCATTCCCACCTTCCCTCCCTCTTCTTCTCCTATGTCCCTCCCCCAGTCCAATGATAGGGGATGTCCTCCTCAGCTTTTTTCACTCACACCACTTACTATTGTTTTTATTACTTTACAAAAAATTAGGTTTTATTTTGACTTTTTCCAAACAACATTCGTTTCTACTGTTTCTCTCCCCCGACTTTTTCTTCCTCCCTTCTCTCTTCCTTGTGCCTTGACCCCAATAGCTTAATTTTCACTTTCAGGTTACACATGCCCTTTGCCCTTCCCTCTCAACAAACTTGGTCCACTCTCACGGTCTTCTATCTAGTTTCATGGTCTGTACATGCTCTTATAACCTCTCACTTATGTCCATATAAACATTCAAAGTTAGGAGCCACATATAAAAGACAACGTTTGAATGTTGTCTTTCTGAGACAGGGCAATGCCACTTAATGTAAGATTTTTCTAGTTCCATCCATTTTCCTGCAAATTTAATTTTTATTAACAGCTAATGAAAGCCTTTTGTGTATATAAACTGTGTTTTCGTTATCCAGTCTTCCATTGACAGACATCGGGGCTGGTTCCATAGCCTTGTTACTATGCAACAATAAGCAAGGATGCATGCGTCTCTGTGGTAGGCAGAATCGAGTTCTTTGAGTATACGCCCAAAAGAAGTACAGCTAGGTAATATCGTAGCTCCATTTTGAATCTTTTTTTGGGGGAAACGTCTATACTGATCTCTACAGTGTTCACCCTAGTTTCCATCCCCACCAGCAGTAATAGGCTTCTTTTCCCACCTACTCACCAGCACGTGTTGTCATTTGTTTTCTTGACAGTAGCCATTCTGGCTTGGGAAAGGGAGGGGCTTTAATCTGCATTCGTTGATAGTCAAAGGATATTGAATGTATATACATATATATTCATATGTGTTTATATTCATATGCCTATATATATTCAATATTTATTTGCTAGCCATATGTGGGCTTTTAAAGGAGATATCTTCCTATTTCATTAGCAATTTGTTGATTGGCAATTTTGTCTCTTTGGTGTTTAATTTTTTGCAGTTCTTTACATCTTTTAAATATTACCAAAGCTTTCTGTTAACTTTGTTGATAATTGCACTATTGAGGTTTTAAACAAAGAGCAAAAGAATATTATATATGATAATTTAATACTTAAATCTGAGAAGTCTAACAGGTTATCAATGGAATCGAAGACCCAGAAGTAAACCCACACACCTTTAGACACTTGATTTTTGACAAAGAAGCCAAAACTATACCAATAAATGAACAGAAGTGAAAAGTTGTACAACCACTTTGGAAATCAATCTGGCACTTTCTTAGAAAATTGAGAATGGTTCTACCTCAAGACCCAGCTTTACCACTTCTGGGTATATACCCAAAAGATGCTTTGGTATCTTTTGGTACAAGGACACTTACTCAGCTATGCTCATAACAGCTTTATTCATAACAGCCAGAAACTGGAAACAACTTAGGTGTCCCTCAACCAAAAAATGGGTAAAGAAACTGGTTCGTTTACATAATGAAATACTACTTTGCTATTAAAAACAAGGAAACCATGAAATTTGAAGACAAATGGGGGGGGGACTAGAAAAGATCATCCTGAATGAAGTAACCCAGACCCCGAAAGATATGGATGGTATGTACTCACTTATAAGTGGATTTTAGACCCATAGTATAGAGTAAGCATACTATGAGGAACAGACCCTAAGAAGATAGTAACAAGGAGGAAACAAGAGAGGATGCTTAAATCTCACCCGGGGGGGGGGGAGGGGGAAATAGAATAGACAGAGGTAATGGGTGAAGAGAGGGAACAAGGTAGGAGAGGAAACAGAGGGGTATGAGGATGGAGATCAGACCTGGGGAGAGCGGAGGTGGGGTCAGGGGTGGGGCGAGAGGACAAAAAGCCTGTAGAGAAAAGAGAAACTGAGCTTTGGTGTAGCTCTCTGACAAGCTCGAGATCTAAATCAGGGCAGGCTCCTGGGGGATATGAGAAGGACTCTAGCAGCGACTTCTAGTAGCAGAGACAATAGAGATGGAAGGGAAAACTCTCTAATAGACTAGTCTTCTAGGAGAGGGAGGGGAACACCAACCCAGCCACAAAAACTTCAACTCAGAATTCACCCAGCCTACAAGATGTTCAGGGATAAAGAGAGAATGATATAACAGATATGGAGGGAAGGTCCAACCAAGGCCTGGCCCGACGTAGCACCCACCCCGAGGGAGAGAACCAACCCCTGACGCTATTAGTGATATTCTGCTATGCTTGCTGACAGGAGTCAAGCAGAGTTGTTCTCTGAGAGGCTCCACCCGACAGTTCCTCAGAACAGATGTTGAGAATCACAGCCAAACATTGGGTGAGGCTTAGGGAGACTTGTGGAAAAGTTGGGGGACGCAAAAAGGACCTGAAGGCGATAGGAGCTCTACAAGAAGACCAACTGAGCCAACTAACCAGGGCCAACAAGGACGTGCTGAGTCTGAAGCTCCAACCAAGGACCTTGTATGGACTGGACCTAGGCCCCCTACAAAGATGTAGTTGATGGGCAGCTCAGGCCTCATGTGGGTCTCCTAATAAGGGGTGCAGGGGCTCTCTCTGACATGGACTGTCTTGCCATCTCCTCAATTACTTCCCTCTGGAGGCACTGCCTTGCCAGGCCACAGGGGAAGAGGACACGCTCTGCTCTGATACAACTTGATGAGCTGGGGTGGATGGAAAGGGAAGCTCCCCTTTGCTGAGGACTATGGGAGGGGGACAGGGGAAGAGGAGGGACGGTGGGGCTGGGAGGTGAAAAGGGGTGGAGCTAAGACCAGGATGTAAAGTGAATAAATAAATGAATAATATTTTAAAGTTTATTTATTTATTTATTTTAAAAAGAAAGCATCTTCAATAAATGGTTCTGGTCTAACTGGATGTCTGCATGTAGAAGAATGCAAACAGATCCATATCTATCACCCTGCAAAAACTCAAATCCAAGTGAATTTAAGACCTCAATATAAAACTGGACACACTAAATCTGACAGAAGAGAAAGTGAGGAAGAGCTTTGAACACATTGGCACAGGAGACAACCTCCTGAACAGAACACCAATAGCTCAGGCACTAAGATTAACAACTTAAATAAACGGGACCTCATGAAACTGAAAAGCTTCTATAAGGCAAAGGACTCTTTCAAAAGGACCAACTCAGCTTTTACTGGCAGTTTTTAACTACTAAAATCAGTAAGCCAGTGTGCTTTGGGCCTCTAAATATTTGTATTACCAGGTTCTGGCCAGCGTTGATAAGCTGTTGAAATAATAACAGCAGAAAATTGGAGCCATAAATTCTCCTCAAAGTTTATTTGTCTCTGTCTCTCTCTGAGATGTCTACATCCTGGCTAGGCATTAAGCTTGCATGAACCACGTCCTTCTCATCTAGACAGTGGAGAGAGTGACTGTTTTCTCCCTGATGACTAAGGTGAGTGTTGGATGGGTGCTTCACTCCAGTTACATGACATGTAAGAAAGAGGTGGCCACCAGGATTGTCTCTTGGATGTGGAGGGGGTTTAGGACAAAGAGCTGTTACTTATATTGGGATACAGTAACATTCCTGATCTCCTTCAGCTCTCTGTCACTCCCCTTAAAAACATAAAAGGCTAAAATGTTATGCTCAGGATGCGAGGCTAAGCACTGCACTCAGGGTCAGCCGCTTTTGACCCAGAGAAGAGCATGTCTGATTGCATGCGGGTTGATGCCCCAGGTCCCGCCTCTGAGAAAAAGGTATCAGACGGGTCTGATGTTCTTTGGGTGGATGACACCTAAATGAACATCAGTACAAAGTCCCAATTTATTTCTAATATCAGAGATCAGACCTCTACTCTTGCCTGATGCGTCTAAAACAAAAAGGGGGAACTGTAGAGAGCTGTGTAATGCCGCGCCTTAAAGATGGAGCTGGTTTCTGCCTTCCACCTTCCCGAAGGTGAGTGCTCTCTGTCACAAACAACTCCACATTTGGCTAAGGCTGAGGATCTGGCTTGCTTCCATGTATGTGGACCTATCTGCATTGCCTACCTGGCACACTGGGGTTGGCTACCCAGAGGCTATTTAAGCTGTGGGCTGGCTTTCCCCAGGGTCAGATGATTGTTCAAGGTTCCTGAATAAACTGCATTGAAAAAAAAAAAAGAATGAATAAATTCAAAAAATGAAAAAACAAACAAACAAACAAAAAAACAAAACAAAACAAAACAAAACAAAAATCCAAACCTGATTGACTCAGGCCTTGAGGCCTGTATTACAGTCCACTTCCTTCAACTTTATATGGTGTCTAAGGCATAATATATAATTATAGAATGTACTAGAAGACAGGCCCTTCTCTGGAGTGGATGCTGTCAACAGTTCCTGGTCATGTGCATCATTTCTCTCCACCTCCCCTGTCTCCCACCACCTGAGCCTGAAACGTATCACAGAAGTGTGTTTTTCATGTTCTATAGTTGCCCTGAATGTGACTCATAAGAATAGCATGTGTGCTCCTTCTCTCTACCCTCAGTTATACTTTGCCTATCGGATGGGTAAAGTAAACTTTTTAACTTTCTGGATAAGTAGAAGCACGTTAGAAAACACTTAATTTGCAAAGAAGATGTTTTCCTGGACTATCTGCTTGAAATATCCTGAAGAACAAGGGAGAGAAAGAGGAAGGATACATGCTCGCATGTACCTTGTGCAGTTTTTGCCAGACACCATGGAAGACCCTATTATGTGCTTGCTTTACTGTGGGAGCTCAAGTATTTAGAGGTCAAATCAAGTCCCTTTCTTAGTGCTATTTGGTCAGTTTTTTAAAAGCAGTAATGCTCAAGGCTTGTTTCTCTAGCAGCATTCAGCCTACCAAGAAGGGATGTGTTAACTGACATTGACAGACACTGAGACTAAACATTGTAGAGAGCCCCCAAACCGCCTTCTCCTTCTTCTGCTAAAGACAAATGTCTTATTTCTCCACTTCTGGAGTTACCAGGACAACCTTAACAATTATCAACACACACTTATATATTTTTTTAATTTTTATTTTATTTTATTTTATTTTCAATTACACTTTATTTACTTTGTATCCCCTCTCTAGTTCCCTCCTTTCTCTCTACACACCACAAAAAGTAAACCACAACTTCTATGAACTCTAAGGTGTTTTTTCAGAGACAGAGACAGGCACAGGCACAGGGACAGGCACAGAGACAGAGACAGAGAGAGAGAGACAGAGACAGAGAGAGAGAGAGGGCCTCAGAGATTACTCCTGACATTTACAAAGTCCACTTAGTTTATGAAGTGGTCCTTAACATGTTATAATTAAAAAATATGTGCAATTATCCATGTAACAGGATGCAATATTGCGTGTCTAACCATAATTTATTTAACAAAGCATCCTTCTTACATGTGTACATGAGTAAAATAGTCAACAGCAAAATACTGAAAAAAATTTTAGTTAAGAATCATAGATCTTTCCTGCATTTATTTTGAAACTGAGATAATTGTTTAAATGAACTTGTTTGTTCTCTCAACCTATCACATATATGTGTGACACACACACACATACATACATATATCTTACTTATATAACAGCATTATATAAGTTACATAACACTATACGTGTGGTCTCATGATATATCATTCAGCCACAATTAAGCTTGATGTTTGAGGAACCATGTGGAGGGCTTTGTGTACATTTCCTCAATAAACTCTAAATAGAGTTCTGTAAATTCCTTGGGATCGTCACTTATCATTTATTTAATTATTTATTTACATTGAGATGGGGGTCTTACATGACCCAGGCTGATGATGAACTTCCTGCAGGATGAGATTGAACTTCTAATCCTTCAGGTTCCTTCTCTCAAGTGCTAGGATTTCACGCATATCACTAAGTCATGCTTTATGTGTGCCTGTGGATCAAGGGATCAGGGTCTGTGCATGTTAGAGAGTCATGCTACCAACAGAGCCCTGTTTCTAGTCTCCATTGTCCCATTCAAAGTGGAGGAACTGGAAGTTCAGAGAGATACGGAAACTGACCCGAATCATCAAGCTCATGGAGCAGTGTTGCTGAGCCTCTGACACAGCTCTGAATGAATTAGAAGTTTATAATCCTAACCACCATGTTTTCATAATATTTAGGAAGCGGTGTGGATTTAGAAGATCCCACACTGACATCTCAGAGTGTTCCGAGTCATCATCCCCTATTAGGAGAAGCAAGTGACTCAATGGCTAAGGAATTCATGCTAAGGCAGTGACAACATGTTGAGCAAGACTCCAGCCTGGTATTTACTCTACAGCCCTCTCTAAATCATGAAGCCTTCAGAAAGAGGCAAGGCTTTGTATGGTCAGCTCCGAGAAAGATCACAGAGACCTGAGTCACATCGTAAGGTCAGGTCTGACCGCTGGCTCAGTCATCACTGGTTAGTTGAGTCAGATCTGAGAGGGCTGCAGGAGATGTTGAACCCACAGGCACCCATCCCGGCATTTCATCCTTTACCCTCGCTTGTCTTGCTGACCTCATATGGAATGCTGTGGGAAAAACTCAGTTCCCTAAGTTCCACTGACTGCAGAGGCAAAGATATTTGACTCGACTCTAGCTAAAAACCATAACTGAGGATGACACAGATACCGTAGCAATGGTACCTATAAATTTCGTTTGCTTTCTTTCAGGTTTTTTCTATAGGAAATTGTCTCAGAACATTGGAGGTTTGTCTTGTTTTTCAAGCTTCCACTTTATTAGCTTTGAGTAGAATTTATCAATCATTCCTGTGCAGTTATAGGTAGAAACTCAGTTTTTAAAGAAAACCAGTGTGAAGGTAATAAAAGTTTCTGTTTGTATAGTGCTCAGTCATTCAAAAGCTAGGCACACTTTTTTTTTCCTCTTTATATTCTTCACAGGAGATTGAAAGGTAACAGAAATGTTAGTATGTTGATTTTTTTTTTTTTTGGTATTCATTCATTCATTCAACATTAAGTAATTAATTTATGTCAGGAGGATTCAATGTCTTTGCCTTCTTAAAGTTTCTGTTTTACCAGAGTGGCTGGTAATGAGACCAACAGACAGTGATTAAATCATGAAACAATAAAGCATCCTGACCCAGACAAACAGGTAGCTGAGAGCAGATGACGGGCACTGATCATTTTGGATGGTGTGCTCACAAAAGGCATCTCAGTATAGGGGCATGTGAACCTGAGACTTGAATGATAGGAGCTACAGCTGGAAGGACTGTGGGGAAATAATTCATAGACAAGAGAACAGAGCAGAGAAATTCAACAACTGCAGCTCAGATAGTTAGTCCATGATGGACTTAGACTTCATTCTAATTAATTAATTATATGTTCCATCCTGACCACAGTTTCTCCTCCTCTTCTCCCAGTCCTTGCCCCCTCCTATTCCTCCCATCCACTCTTCCCTCCCTTTCTCTTCATTCTTAATGTCAGTCTTCGACCCTGAAGTCCCAAACCAGTGCTGTTTTTACCCACCATCTATTTCCGATGGACACATGGGAGACATGGGTAACTCACCGCACTGCTTTTGTAACCGAACAGGTACATTGCATAACATATAGATGGTCACTTTGATAATTTAGCGCTCATGTTAATGTTTCTATGTATGTGTGTGGTGTGTGTTCTCATTTATGCATGCTTCCATGTGTGTGGGCACATTTGTGAGGGGGCCTGAGGGTGACATCACTTGACTTCTCGATCACTCTCTACCTTTTGTACTGAGGCTGTGGTCTTGTGATAAACCAGTTCATTCTTTAGGCTGGTCCAGATAACCAGCCTGCTCTGGCAATTTCCTGTCTCTGTTTCCCATTCTCACTGGGATGGAAGGTGGCGCTATAACCACCTGGTTTTACTTGGGCTCTAGTCCTTATGCTTTTGCTGAAAGTTATTTAGAAGAAAGGAAATTGTAGTTCGAACTTTTGAAAAATATATGTGCAATAGAAACATGCACACATCACTTATAGTTAAACCTAATGTTGTTTCTGGTCAAAAGAAATCAACACCAAAACAAATCTAAGAATTCTATTCCATCCTCCATTTCTGTCCCTTCCTCCCTCTTTCTTGTTCCAACGAGTAAAAAACGGCACCATGTAACATCTCTTGCTGTTCTTAATTCCAAGGATTCAAAATTTCTAATTCTTTCTCTGCTAGAAGCAGGCTTACTGGTAGCATTCTTAACTTCAGGTAAGACAATTCTAAGTACATAAACAAGTCTTTGTTGAAAATATTAGTATTTCTTCAGAAGCTCTATTGGTTGAGTAATGTCATTAATACAGCTTGTATATGAATGATTAATAAATCTTGTTTGGAAGAAGACATTGCAACCAGGCCTGAAGATACTTGATAAACTAGGGTCAGATGGAAGGGGAGCAGGTCCTCCCCTATTAGTGGACTTGGAAAGGGGCAGGGAGAAGATGAGGGAGGGAGGGAGGGCGGGATTGGGAGGGAAGGAGAGAGGGGGCTATGGCTGGGATACAAAGTAAATAACCTGTGATTAATATAAAAAATAAATAAATTTAAAAAATGACAACAACAACAAAAAGAAATTCCTGATAACATGAAAACTAAGAGAGAGAGAGAGAGAGAGAGAGAGAGAGAGAGAGAGAGAGAGAAGTGCTGAAAGAATTCCTTCTAGAATGTATTGGATGAAAATCCGTGAAAATCTGAAATTTGCACATAAATGGATATATGTAGAAATAATCATTCTGAGTGACATAGCCCAGACCCAGGAATAAAAGTCACATATTTTCCTCATTTGTGGATGTTAGCTTTGAATTTTTAGACATGCGTGTTTCATTTGGAATGCCATGGAGGTCAGAAAATTAATAAGGGGATATGCGGTGCATTGGGAGAAAAGAGAATATAGTGATATACAGGGCTGGGGGGGAATAAAAGAGTCAGGAAGGAATAATTGAGGTGGGAAAATATGTAGGATTATGCGTTCATATAGAAAAATCACTTTAGAAATATTTTCATTAATTTGGGAATTTAATTCAGTGCATTCTAATTATGTTTATCATGAAACTCCTCTTACATACATCCTTTCCACCCTTTCCTCCCTACTCACAGAACTTGGAGATAAGGAATCATCTCTTTCTTTCTTCTATTTCTCTTCTTCCTCTCTTCTTCCTTTCATTCTCCTTTCTCCTCCTCTTTCTCCTCTTTTCCTCCTCCTTCTCTTTCTTTTCCCTCCTCCTGCTCTTTCCTCTTGCTCTCCTCCTGCTGCTTCCCCCTCCTTTTTGGCCCTTCATTTCCAGTTTTTGTTGTCCAAACTATTCTCTGGATTGGGGCCCATCTAGAGAGTGGTCAACCCATAAGGGATGACATCATTAAAGAAATCTGAATCTCCCTCTCTGGACAGCTATCAAATGCCAATAACTTCTAATTTCATGCCCACCTTCCCACCTCTAAGCTGAGATTTTTGTCCACCTTGAGCACTTGCAAGTTGTATGCATACTGTCATAATTATTGTGAGGCCATATGTACAATTTCTCTGTTCTATATGCAAAACACAATTATTTTAAGTCATCTTCCACCTTTGGATCTTACAGTTTTCTCTGCTCCTTCTGTGAAGTTCTCTGAGCCTTGGGGAGAGGAGTGTGACATGTACATTCAATTTAGAGTTGAGCATTTCATCATTTCTTATTCTGAACAACTGCGCCATGTAAAAAGATCTATGTTAATTGTTATCAGTTGCAAAAAGAAGCTTCTCTTATGAGAGCTGCTGAATGCATGTGCTATGGATATAGCAACAAGTCATCAGGAGTCATTTTAATACTGTGCCTATTTAGTAGATAAATAGCAGTGGGTTTTCCCTTGGTGTCTATGACCTCTCTAGCTGCGTGCTCTTGGCCCCACTAACACTATCAGAAATGAATTCCATCTTATGGATCAGGCCTTTGATCCAACCAGAAAGTAGCTGGTGACTTCTGAAACACACATACCAGTATTGCACTAGCGGGCAGGTTTTGTAAGGCTAGTCATTATCATAGTTTGCAGGGTATGAAGGTGAATAATAAGGCTTATATCTCATTTTTCTCTAGGGTAGCTTGGATATCATCATCCAGCATTAGGAAAACTAGCCAGTAGAAAGCACACTTCACTGTGCACGCCAGCTTGATTTCTTAAGTTGTATGACTTAAGCGTGTGGTATCTTCAGCAATAGGGTCTTACCGTCAAGTTCTTGTGGGTAGTCAAGCAAGAACATGTAATGCTTGGAGTTCTGTGGAACCCTATTGACCAACAACTCACAAAGAAGCATTGGGATTTGCATTTGTTAGCAATTGATGTCTAGTCTGTCTCTTTCAGAGTACCTCTATCAAAATTCTTTCTATAGGTACATTCATATGCTTTAGGAAGCTTCTCCAGGAATAAGTTTTCATGTCATTTAGGAATTATCTTTATTGTTACTTATTCCTTCCCATAGTCCCACTTCTGCCCTCCCATTTCTCAACACAATTATTCCTTCCTGTCCCACTATTTGCCTCTAACCTTATAACCCTGCATACCACTGTATTCTATCTTTTCTCCCATAAATGCCACCTCAAAGTCTCCTTACTAATTTCCTGACCTCTGTGGTATTCCAAATGAAACACACATGTGTAAAGATTGAAAGATAACATCCCCAAATTAGAAAAAACATGTGACATTGTTTCTGGGCCTGGGTTGTATTACTCTCAGCCATTTTTTCTACCTCCATCTATTTACCTGGAAAATTAATTTTTCTTAACAGGTGAATATTATCTCATTGTGTAAATGCACATTTTCATTGCCCAATTCATCAGTTGATAATCATCTTGACCATTTCCTTTTCCTGGCTGTTGTGAGTAGATCAGCAGTGAACGTGAATGAGGAAGTGTCTCTGTAATAAGATATAGAGTGATTTGAGTATTTACCCAAGAAGGGTACAACTGGATCTAGTAGTAAGATCTATTTTAAACTCTTTGAGGAGCCTCTACACTCATTTCCAGAGTGGTTATGCCAGTTTGCCCTTACTTCAGCAACAAGTGGTGTTCCCCTTTCTCCACATCCATACCAGCATCTGCTGTTATTTGTTGTTTTGATACTGGCATTCTGAAAGGGTATAGAATCTTAAAGCACTTTTAATTTGCATTACCCTACTAGATAAAGAGGTCAAACATTTAGTAAATTTTTTCTCACCTATTTGTATTTCATCTTTTGAGAACTGTCTGTTAAGTTCCATCTTCCATTTTTTTTTTTAAACTGGGATTTGTTTTCTTCATGTTTAGTTGCTTTTGAGTCCTTTGTGTATTCTAGATATGAATCTTGTGTCAGGTGTATAACTGGTAAGCGTTTTTCCCATTCTGTCGGTTGACTCTTCACTCAAATAGTGATGTCCTTTGCTATACTACAAAACCTTTTGAGCTTCATGACGTCCCATTCGTCTACTGTTGGTCATAACGTCAGCGCTGCTGGAGTTCTCCTCAGAAAGTCTGCTCCTACACCCATAAATTCAAACATATTCCTTATTTTCTCCTCTATCATATTCAGAGTATCATACATTTTGCCAAAGTCCATGACTTATTTAGGGTTGAGTTCTGTGCAGGGTGAGAGGTAAGAATCAACTTTCACCCTACTACATGGAGCTATCCAGTTTGACCAGCACCTATTTGCTGAAGATGCTGTCTTTCCTTCCCTGTGTATGTTTACCTTTTTGTGAAAAGTCAGGCGTCTATGTTTGGATTTATATCTGGGTCCTTAGCTGTATCCCATTGATAAATTGACCTGTCCTTATGCTGTCTTTAAATATTATAGCTCTGTAGCATAACTTAAAACCAGGGATGGTGGTACCTCTATTTTTTTCTTTTTATTGTCCATGGTTATTTTGGATACTTTGTGTACATGTTGCTGAGTAAAACTGAAGATTGTTTTTCAGTTTCTCTGAAGAACTATGTTGAAATTTTGATGGAAATTGTGTTAAATTTGTAGACTGCTTTTGGTAGGATAGCCATTTTCACAATATTAATCCATTCATCTATAAGCACAAGAGACTTTTCCATCCTCTGGAATATTTTTCAATTTCTTTCACCAATGTCTTGGTCTCTGTTATATAAGTCAAATTCTTAGATTCAAGATACATTTTTTGAGATTTCATTTCTTCTTATTTTATGTTACAAATGTATGTGTGCCATATTTGTGCAGTGCCTATGAAGGCAGAGGGGAATTGGATGCCTTGAGACTGGAGTTTCAGATGGTTGGGAGCCAATATGTGGGTTCTGGGATTTAGATTTGGGTCTAGTAGAACAACATAAATGTTCTTAACCAGAAACTATCTCTTCACCCCCTAAGGTACATTTTTCAAAGCTATAATAAACAGGAATTTTTTTACATCTGGTTTACATTTGTATGCAGGAAAGCTACTGATTTTTGTGTATTCACATCATATCTCAATATTTTGCTGAAAATACTTATCAGCTGTAGGAGTTTTCTGTTGAATTCTTAGGATCTTTTATGTTCAGAATAATTTCTTCTGCAAAGAATAGTTTATTTTTATATTTATTCCTTTTCTCTCCTTCACTTGTCTTATTATACTGGGTAAGAGTATAAGTACTGTATTGAACATGGAAAGAAAGAGTAGACATTCTTGTCTTAGTCTTGATTTTTGTGGACAGCTTGGAGGTTTTTATTCTCTGATATCCTTTTTAGTTTATTTCATTAATGTCTCAATTTTTATTACACAAGTCTTTGAATATATAGAAGATACATCTCAACATAATAAATTCAATGTACTACAAACTGGTAACCAACAACTATGCTAAATGAGTATTAGTTTATAATTTTGCTTTTGTGTTGGATCTTTGTCTGATTTTTGTATTAGAGTAATAATGAGTTCCTAAAAATTTGGAAGTGTTTTGTCCTTTTACATTTTGTGAAACAATTTGAGGAGTATTAATGTTCCCTTTTGAAGAACGTTCTGGCCTCTGTGGGCACTGTACATAAGTGAAACATTTATATTCACACATGTTCCATTTAGCATATTGTTAGTTGTGGGATTGTCATATGTTGCAATTATTGTGTTGAGATATGGCTCCTATATCCCTAGATTTTCTCGGGCTTTTATCATGAAGGGATGTTGAATTTTTCTAAAGTATTTTCTACATCCAACAAGGTGGTTTCTGTACTTCAGTTTATGCATATGGTTGATTGCATTTATTGATTTACGCATGTCAAACTACATCTGCATTGATGGAGTGAAGCTGACTTGATTGTGATAGTTAATCTTATTGATGTACTCTTGAATTTGAATTGAAAATAGAATTTTTGCTTCTAAGTTCATTAGAGAGATTGGCTGATAATTTTTTAATTTGTTGTTGGACCTTTGTCTGGTTTTAGTTTCAGGGTAATATGGACTTTGTAAAAGTTTTGGAACTGTTTCTCCCTTTTACATTTTATGAAATAATTTCATGAATTTTAGTGTTTTATTTTTTTATATCTGATTTTGTTAATCTGGACCAAATTAATGACCAAAGGTTTGTCAACCTTATTAATTTATTTTGAAGAACCAACTATGTCTCATTGACTCTTTGTAGTGTTTTTAATTTTTTTGAGGTTTATTTACTTTTATCTAGATGTTTACCTGTGAGCTGTGTGACTGTAAGTGCCCCAGGCAGGGCCCATGGAGGCCAGAAGAGGGTCATGTATCCACAAGAACTGTAGTTAAAGATGGATGTGAACTGTCACGTAGGTGCAAGCAACTGAACTTGGGTCTTCCCCAAGAGCAGCAAGTGTTCCTAACTGTTAAGCTCTCTCTCCAGTCTCTCATTTTTATTTCTTTAATTTCACCCCACCTCTTCTTATTTTTCCTTGTCTATTTTGCTGGGGGGGGTGGTATTGTACATTTTTCTAATACTAAACTTCCAATTTGAATCTTCTCTAGTTCTTGTATTTAGTATTTAGTGCCATAATATTTTCTACCAAGAGTGAGTTCATTGTGTTCCACAGATCTTGGTAAGTTGATTTTGCTTTTCATTTAATTCTAGGACATTTTAATTTTCTTCTTGATTTCTTTCTTGGAAGATTATCTTTTGGTAGTTTATTATTTGGTGTCCATGAGTTTGGGTACTTTCTGTGGTTTCGATTTCTGTTAATATCCAGCCTTATTTCATTGTTCTCACTACTCTCCTCATGAGCCCTTCAAAATGTACTTCCCAAGAATGCCTCACGATGCATACCATCCTTGACTGTCATCTCTTTTACACGTCAAAGCCATTTTACTTATCATTTTAGATCCTCAATGCATATGGTGTGATTCACTGTCACCTACCACTCAATGTAAGAATGATTCTTTCTCTACAAATGTATTTTCCATAAACTCAAGCATTTTTATATGTTTTGTCAAGAGGTGCTAGTCTGTATTTTTCCAGATTTGAGGCAGTTGTTATATTTCCCTTGCATGTCTTCCCACAAACTATTACACAAATTCCTTGTAGAAGACTTACTGGCAATGTCTTTGATAAGCCATACACTATTATATTAGTCAGTTAACCCAACCGACAGAAAGCTCATTTCAAGTCAACTAAGCTGAAAGGGACTTTCTTGGCTCAGCTCTCACAACTAAAACATATGTGGGTAGAGCTTGAGGCACGTGGTGAGGCAAGGGTCTTGACACAGCTACAGCTCTGTGCCCCTTGCATCTGTTTCTCTGATTGAGGGTTTTATTCTTTCCACGCAAAGGGCTTATTTTTTCAGCATGAGAAATGTGAGGAATACATTCATTGTTATATAACCGTCCTAGTTAGGATATCTATTACTGTGGTAAAACACCATGAAAAGAAGTAACTTGGGAAGGAAAGTGTTTATTTAAGCTTATAGTTTCACATCACAGAGCATCACTGATGGAAGTCAGAGCAGGAACTCAAACAGGGAGGAACCCAGAGACAGGAACTGAAGCAGAGGCCATAGAAGAGTGCTGCTTATTGACTTGCTTTTCATGGCTTGCTCAGCCTGATGTTTTTTAAATAGTACCCATTCTTTTTTTTTTTTTAAGTATAACACTTTTTTTTCCCCTCACAATGTGACTATATTGAGTAAATATCCTGCTGTTCTCAGCAATATCTGTATGTTTAAATGGCATGTTGGGTTTTGGTAGCCAAGTCTTTTTTTTTTTAAGATTTATTTATTGCTCTTGCCGCTTGCCCTTTCTTGCCTTCTCGCCCTCTTCCCTTTCTCTGTCAGGACCCCCTCTCTCTTTCCCCCCATCATGTCCCACTCTCCCTTCTCTCTCTTCATCTCCATCTAATAAACCTCTTTCATTAAAAAAAGATTTATTTATTTTATGTATATGGACACTGTTTTCATTCACAGCAGAAGAGGAAATCAGATTCCATTGTAGATGGTTGAAAGCCACCATGTGATTGCTGGGGATTGAACTCAGGACCTCTTAACTGCTGAGCCATCTCTCCAGCCTGGTAGCCAAGTCTTGGTTGTTGGAGTTGCTGGAGCTTGGACTCTGCTTATGCTTAAGAAATAATTAAGTATTGATAAACTACCATAAAAAGCAGCATTCCAAGCCTAAGCCTTAGCAAAGCTATGCGCTGCAGAGCCCAGCCCTTTAGGCACCACTGCCTTCCCACGAAGGGGCATACAGATCTGCTGCATCTGCTTGGAGCCCACATTGTCTGCTCCCATGATGAAGCATTTTGAATAATTATGCAAAAGTTGGATGATCTTAAAAAAGTAGTTGGACTTCCAGGTCGCCCTGTCTTCCCTGGGCATCACGGTGGTGCATCAGGGATTACTACGCAGGGTTTAAAAATGATGCCACTCCAATGAGGATGCCTGGCGAGAGAGACTAATTGTTACTAGAGCTAGAGATCTACGTGATTCCTCTGTATTGAAAAGCATATTTCACGGGATCATGACTGGTAACTGATCGTTTGTTTTTAAAAATGGGGAAAAAAAAACAAGTTATAAAAAGTTAGTTCTGAGGCACCATAGCCATCTTCACACCCCAGGCCAACAAGCTCCAGACCCCCGAGGCCTGAACAGGCATTGCTTAGTGAGCACCCTTATTCCAATACACCCCTGTCACTACATCCAGCTCCTCCCCCCAAGTCCCAGCTTTCTCACTTCCAGATCCACCCCATGTCTAGCTCCAGCCTGGAGATTCTGACTTTATATGTTGAGTCCACCAGACCCACTGCCATCTCCTGCCTCCCCCATTTCCACACCTATAGATCTAGCTCCAAACCATGGCTCCTATCCCAGCTATGCCTAGCATGGGTCCAATCAAGTAGCTTCAGTGGGTACTGATAGCCTCATCTGGGTCTCCTGAATATAGAAAAGTGGGGCAGAGGGAAACAGGGCAAAAAGCCAGCCACATGCCAGCTGACTCAGATTAGCGCTGATCATGTAGTTTCTGCAATGGTCCAGTCAAAGAAAGGCCAGAATCTGAAGTCAGATACGCCATCAAATGAAGATGCCCACATGCCTAAGTCATATCATGAAAACCAAAAGTATGAGAGGCCAAGACAGTATGTCTCCCATTAAATCAGCCATTAGAGAACAGTGTTCTCTAATGAGAATTACTTAGATGAATCCCTGAACACATAATTTAGAAGAACAATATAAACTTTATCAAAGTGTTGACATTTTTTAAATATATAAACAAGCACACCATTGAACTTTATGAGGATGATAATAAATGTCCAAATGACAGAGAAGAAAACACCATTGTAAGAAGAATGAAATGCTGAGGATAATTCAGGATCTTAAAACTGAATTCAGGAATGAGATAGATATATTAAAGAAAATTCAAATTGAATAAAGATGGGATTGAAAAACCCAGTAATTCAACTAGGAAACTCAAGAGAAAGCTTATAAATAGAATAGATCAAATAGAAGATACAATCTCAAGACTTGAAGACACAGTAGAGCCAAAGAATATAAAAAAGTAATATATATATATTATATATATATATATATATATATATATAACCATTAAAAAACACAGGAAAGGAACATGCAGAATCTGTGAGCTACCATGTGAAGAACAAGCCTTGGAATTATAGTTACAGATGAGGGAGAAGAACCCCAGGTCAGTGTGATAGCATAGATCTTCACAAGATCACAGAAGAAAATTTCAAACTAAGGAAGAACATACACCTACATGTATATACACATACATGTATAAGTTGTTAGGTACTGGCAATCTAGCTGCTTCCATGGGGCAATGAGGTCATGGATTTTAGAGGAATACCTACTCCCACCAGCTTTACTAAACCAGCCTAATTCCTGAGTATGCAAGTGCTTGTCTTTATACTTATCGAGAAGGGTAGCTCTCATCCCTCATCAAAAAAGTTCGTCTTTGCAGAAGACAGACGCTGCTACAGAAAACCCAACTAGCTAAAGTGCAGAAAACAATTCATTGTGGAGTACCGAGCCCCAGTGACTATATGTACCACAACTCTGCATCTAACCGTCAGAGAACGCTGTCTAAGACAGAGAGGAAAGAGTTTTAAGAGTTTGAGGACCAGGAAAGAGGGGTTGAAAGATTGTAAGAACAGGAAGATCAGGACGTCTGCTGTGAGACTGTATCTCCTAGAAACGACGGTGAAGCTCCACCTAGTACACTGCAACAGTATGGCTGCCTGAACTCCCAGAAAAAGGACAACAGCATTATATATGCTTCCTCAGACAAAGAGCTACAGGCAATTAAGGAATGCCAAGAGAGGGAGAATTAGTCTTCCCCAGGGATGAGTTCCTGCCTTGGAACTGAAACCGAGTGTGTATATGTATATATGTACATATACACACACACACATATATGTGTGAGTGTGTGTGTGTGTGTGTGTGTATACACATAATTGGAACACTGGAAATAAACACATGTAACAAGCAAGAACTGAACAGAAAGAGGCCATGCATTTGTGACAGTGGAATGGGAGGGTTTGGAGCAAAGAAAAGGAATAGGAAATAATGTAATTATATTTTAGTTAAAGAGATAAAATTTATGCATAAATCACCTTGTTATTATCTTAACATAAAGCATAGGATTTTTTTAAGGTTGGATCAGAAAACTCTCCAGCTGAGTCCTTTAAGGACCAAACGCAAAATGTATCAGTGGTGAATTCTCAGATCTGTCTTCCAAGGGTCTGGGAAACAAAGGTCACTTGCAATACAAGCTTAGTTTGAAATACTTGCAGAGTATGGATTTTTCTCTTCTGCCATTAGGAGTTGTCTGGTTATCTGGTTTTAAATGATAGCGTTAGTGATTCGTAATGATGTTTCTTAGTAATTTATAATGGTCAGATTTTTCCACTCCCTTTAAAACAAGAGTCTTCATCACATTCTTCTTTAGTTGTTTTCTTTAGCACGAGACAAAATCAAGTAATTAATGTAACTTAACCATGTAGAGTTAACAGGTTTCAGGATAAAAAGCCACAGAGTTTGGGAAGCAGAGAGATCTTCCGTGTGCACCATGTGTGTTGTGTTAGACTCTGGTGCCCACTCCTGCTCGCAGCATTGCAATGACAGTGCTGACTGTATTGGGGCTTGTTCCCAGCATTCACACATACAGACTAAATAAGGATTCTTAATAGTTGTGCTGAGTTTTGTCGACTTGACAGAAACCTATAATCTAGAGTCACCTGGGAAGAAGGAACCTTAATTGAGGAACTGTGTCTTTTATTTTTTTTATTTTTTATTTTATTTTATTTTTTCAATGCGGTTTATTCAGGAACCTTGCACAATCATCAGACCCTGGGGAAAGCCAGCCCACAGCTTAAATAGCCTCTGGGTAGCCAACCCCAGCGTGCCACGTGGGCAGTGCAGATAGGTCCACATACATGAAAGCAAGCCAGATCCTCAGCCTTAGCCAAATGTGGAGTTGTTTGTGACAGAGAGCACTCACCATCGGGAAGGTGGAAGGCGGAAACCAGCTCCATCTTTAAGGCGCAGCATTACGCAACTCTCTATAGTTCCCCCTTTTTGTTTTAGACGCATCAGGCAAGAGTAGAGGTCTGATCTCTGATATTAGAAATAAATTGGGACTTTGTACTGATGCTCATTTAGGTGTCATCCACCCAAAGAGGAACTGTGTCTTTAAGATGGTCACGTTGGCATGTTCTGGAGCGGTATTTTCTTACTGATGGATGTGAAAGGGCCCAGCCTACTGTGTGTGGTGACAGGCCTGGGGAAGGCGGTCTTGATTTGTATAGGTAAGCAGCCTGGTCAGCCATGATGAGCAAGCCTGTAAGAAACATTCCTCCATTGCCTCTGCTTCAGTTTCTGCCTCCAGGTTCCTACTTTGGTTTCCCTTGGACTGTAAACTGTAACCTAAAAAAATCCTTTCGTCTTCCAACTTGCTTTGGGTCATGGTATTGATTACAGCAATGGGAAGCAAACTAGGGCGTTAGTTAGTTATATCATTTAAGTCCCATTACTGTCAGGAAAATTATGTGATATTGGGAAGCAGCCAGTAAAGATTCCTACATATTCACTCATGGGATTTGGTTTGCTGTTTAGTAGGTATTTTATGATCATGTAGAAGATGATAAATATTTCTGTCTGTTGAAGATTCAAATAATTTATGTATAGGAGAAGTAATCACAAGTTTTATGACTTATAGCTATGTTGAATGCTCCAAGTTTTCTATTAACCCAGTAATCTTATTACATTGTTATAAAAATGAGCTTGTGTATATTGATATATGGTTACTCAGATGCTCCTTGATCTGATTTAGCATCCTCTTATAACCCACATTTTAGGGCAAATGTCTCACCTCTTGCATTACTCACAGATTAACTTTGGCCACCCATCTTGGTATAAGAGAGACCAGCAATAAAGAGTAAAGGAAGAAGTTTAATCATTATGTTGGAAAGAAGAACAAAGTAAGGGTCCAGCGACCCCAAGATCATCTTCAAGGTACTAAAATGTGATTAAGATTTATGTAGAGAAGAACTAGAGAGAGAGGAAAATGGAGTCTTTAAAATTAAACACTGTAGTCAAGGTGTGGTCTGGTTGATCTTTGTCTCAGTTCTGGTTCTGAAAATTGATCCTAAAGTTGTTATTGAGCTCATCCCTTGATGGAAATGGTATGATTCCCATGAGATGATTATTTTTGTTGCAGGATATATTCTCATATTCATGAGAACCAAATTGTCAGTATTGTCAATATGAGCTATATTCATATTCATGAATAATTGCTCCCATTCAGGTTAAGCCTACAGGCTCAATAGTTGCCTGTGGGTAGCTCCAATCCAATCTCACAAAGACATTGATGGATCAGTCCTGCTATCCCTGAAATCCAGTGTCACTAAGAAGGAAAGTTATGGATGCAAACAGTTGCAGGATGTGGTGACGACAGTGCTACTCCCTTAGTCAGTTTGGCCATTAAAGGCTGGGTAAAGTTTCTGAGACATTTCTTAGGTTTGCATAGAAGTAATGACTCTATTCTTTGGAAGACTGAGCTTACTGTTCTGTTTCAGAGGCCAAGATCATAAGGCAGACTGGTAACTTGATCATCTTCCAAAGGCCTCCAAAACTGTTCACATTTGGGTTTTAGCATGTCAGTTTGGGGGGCACGAACATTCATTCCATAACAGTGGAGTTTGTGTTTATTTCCACTTTGGTGACTATAAAGTGGCTATGAACAATTATACATAGGATTTATATTTTAGTCTAGGTCTTTTATTATTCATTTTTTTGTAGCTCTAGTAAGTAACAGATTAATAGGGAATAAGCTCCATAAGGTCAGGCTCCTTTCTATTTGTTCTTACACAATAAGAGTAATCAGTTGGCTAGAACTTCATTTGAACCCAGGTTCTGTCCTTTTTTGGCTTCCTTTCTTTGATCATTTTTTTTTCTGCAGTTATTTAGGAAGCCACCTCTGCTTTTAGGTTGTTTAATATGCTCAATATGCACATTACTTTTCTTGACAAGACTCTTACCTTTAATTTGTTTGTTTACAACAATGCCAATAGCATTTGGGTATCACTGCAGCCACTGAAAAGTTTGTAGAGGCATTCCTCTTAGAATGGTACCCATTCTCTCACTGTCTACAGCCTCACTCTTCTTCCAAATTTGTCTGCACATGGCTGTTTCCCCCAAATCCCATAGAACATAGAGCAGGTGTCTCTCCTCTTTTTCTTTGTGTTGTCATTTTGGGAATTTCCTGGAAGGTGATGGTTCCCACACAAGAGTTCGGTGAACATATTGTTATCTCTCTCAAGCAAATGCCTAGGGGTCATGTTACTAGGTCATATGCTCCATGTGTAATTGCCATTATGATAAACTACCAAATTATTTCAAAGTGGCTATTACTCCAAAAATTTCTACCAGCAATATACAGATGAAAATTCTAAAGTTTCACATAGCCTCTCTAGGTTCCTGGATTGCAGCATTATTTATTTATTTATTTTTTACTTTACAGCTAATATCCACTGATTTTGGTGTCCCACAGCCAAACATTAGGCAGAGCCTGGGGAGTCCTGCAGAGGAGGAGGGAGAGGAATATCAGAGGAACCAGAAGGGTTAGGGATACCAAAAGAACACGGCTCACAGAATCCACTAACTGGGACTCATGGAGACTTACAGAGATCAGGGAGCCTGTAGGGGTTTGACCTAGGTCCTCTGCAAATATGTTACGGCTGAGTGCTTGATGTTCTGGGATTCCTAACAGTGGGAGCAGGGGTTGTCCCAGAGTTTTTTTTTTCTTTTCCTACTGATGGGACTCTTTTTCTCTCCTACTGGGTTTCTAAGTCCAGCCTTGATGTGACAGTGTGTGCCTGACCTTATTGTACCTTGTTATGTTGTGTTTGATTAATGTCCCTGGGAAGCTCTTTTCTGAGGGGAAGCAAGGATGAGGTGTGGATCTGGGGGAGATGAGGTGGGGAGAGAGACTTGGGGGAGGGGAGAGAGGGGAAACTATAGTTGGGATGTAATATATGAGAGAAGAATAAAAAAATAAAAAATAGTTTATGGTAAAACAAAATCTAATTTTCTGCATCCTTGCCAACAGTTGGCGCTATGACCTCGGTGTTTGTGTGTGTTGCTCCAGAATGGTTGCAATCCCAACCCCTAGCTAATCTGGGATATGGGCCCTCCCCAAATATCAGAACCACAAGTGCTTTGATCTTGGATTTTCTGGAACCCAGAACTATGAGAAATCAGTTCCTGTCATTTGTGAGGCGCCTGGGCTGCAGCTGGTGCGACAAGCTCAGTGGTTGAAGAGAGTTTGCATTATCAGCTTGATGGATTGACTTTCATAGCTGTCTGTAGTCATATCGTATTGTAGTTTTAATGACTGATGATTTCTTTTTTCATTTCTTCCAATTTCCATGTTCCAAAACATCCTTTCTTTCCACACTATTTATCAATTAGATTTTTTTACATTTGAGCTCAATGATTTTTTTTAAACAATGTCTGTGAAAACAAAATACAAATGCTCTTGAAGACGACCCTCCTTTGAACTTTAGTCTTCTATCGCCATTTCGTTAGGTCATAGTTTTCTATTTCCTGAAATAATTTCCGATGGTCTGATTTTGATTTGGAGGTTATTTGTGATGCTGACTGGCACTTAAGAAAAGACAAAAAGATACTGATCACTGTACGATAATCTCTTAGGGTTTGGTTGGCTAGATGATCCTCGGTTTTACTGACGTTAAGCGGTACTGCCTTGAAGTACAGAGCCCATGAGGTTGAAAGCCACACATATAATCAGAGCTCTGTTCGGCAACCTCGCCCACAGGCTCTCTGTATGAGCTTCACATCAGGACTGCTGTAGAAGCTTAGTGATGAGGAGCCTCATCTTTAGAGATGGGATGCTGCTGATTTGGGCTAACGACTGAGCATCACTTGAGTTTCCCAGGCATCCTAGTGTGCCTCAGCAACAGGAAAAAAACACTCTAATTATGTAATGTGTTTCATGGGTTTCCAGTCTCAGCACACCAACATTTCTATCTTATGAATAGGGAAATACCGATTTGCTCTGCCCACCATTATCATTGCTTTAAAATACATTTTGTCACCCTAACAGAAAAGGGAATAATCAAGGAACAAAATGGAATAAATTGAGTTCTAAAAATACTTCTTTGGCTAGGCACTGATGGCACATGCCTTTAATTCCAGCACTTTAGAGGCAGAGGCAGTTGGATCTCTGTGAGTTTGAAGCCAGGCTGGTCTAAAGGGGGAGGGAGAGGAAAAGGGGAGGGAGAGGGAGTAGGAGAGGGAGAGACAGAGGGGTTAGGAAAGGGGAGAGAAGGGGAGGAAGGGAGGGGGAAGGAGGAGAGGAGAGGGGGAGGGAGGGAGGGAAGAAAAGTGAGAGAGAGAGAGAGAGAGAGAGAGAGAGAGAGAGAGAGAGAGAGAGAGAGAATTCTAGGACAGCTAGGGCTACACAGAGAAACTATCTTAAAAAAACAAACCAAATCAAACCAAAAACTCTCTTCAAGTGTTATCATATTATTTTATTTCTCATTGCACTAAAAACAGTTGCCAATTTTTCCACAAGTCATCACTAACACTTGTGAAAGAATTGAGAACTTTGAAACCAGGCACATCAATAGCCCTTCCCCCCACCCCGCCACTGTGCCTTTGTTCCATCTTAATTCTTCCTGATGAGTCCTTCTGAATGTGAGTCTTTCTTTCCTTCCTTCCTTCCTTCCTTCCTTCCTTCCTTCCTTCCTTCCTTCCTTCCTTCCTTCTTTCCTTCCTTCCTACATTCCTTCCTTCTTTCCCTCTCTTCCCTTTCCTCCTTCTTCCTCTCCCTTCCCTTGCTTTTCTTCCCTTTTCCTTCCTTCTTTCCTTTCTCCCTCCCTCCCTTTATTCTTCCCTTCCTCCCTCCTCCTCCCTCCCTTTTCCTCCTTCCCTCATCTTCTCTCCCTCCCCTTCTTTCCATCTCCTAACATCAAAATAGTGCAAATATCTGGAAGTAGTAGACAATCACAGAATGATTCAGAACAAAGCTGCTAAGATAGTTATACCCACCATGCTAGGCGAGTAACAGTCAACACAGGGCTGAGATTTAAGGCTAGGCTTTTTTGTCTAGCTTCTTGGATGTACAAGTATATATTTTCTCTGTGGTAGACCTTGAAATGATGACATAATCAAGAAACCAAGAATGACCCTCTGAGATGAGAGAGAGGAAAAATACCTTTCATTCTCTTTGTTTCATCCTAGATAGATATCCTTGGATACTGACTACTATATATGTGGAAGTCACAGAAAATTCAGTACTTAAAAGCGAATTCATCAGGGGAAGCATAAAAGAGAAGCAATTTTGGTTTGTTTGATCTTTAGTTTCCTGTCAAAGCTGATGTCTCAAATTTCCCTAATTTGTTTCCCACTGGTCTGTTTTGGTGGCTGTATCTGGTTTTCAGAAGCTTTGGCTGAGCACCCCCATGCTGGTTGTCATTAGACAAGTAAAAACAAGTTTTCTTTTATAGTGAAAATTGCCAAGATATCTTTTAAAAAAAGTAGCCACAAAGGATTTTTTTCTTTGAAAAATTAAGTAACAAACCATTTTCTTTTTGACATGTGCCAAATACATTAAATTACCTTTCACCATTTGCTAATTTTTCAGTGACTCAGTAGAAAAAAAAATAAAGAAAAGAGAAAAAAAAAGTCAGGGCTTAAAATACAGGATTGTGATGAACAAGGGGAGGTAGCTGTACCTTTTTGACTATGCTTTGAACTCTGTCAAAAGAATATTTCTGTGTAGGTGCCTATTTTTCTATGACCAGACATAGTTTGGGGAGTGACAAACAAGGCTGAAAAGAGACACTGCTATAATTTACACATTGCTGAAAGAGCAAATACTTTTCCTAGGAAGAATAGACTGTTAAACTTGGCTATGCACCTATTTAAGAAGAAATCATAAATTAGCACCATAAATATCAAATTGAATCCTCGAGGCTCTAGACATTTTCCTGTGAGGGTTTTTTAGAGTTTCAAGGGAGGAAAGCATTCAAAAGATCATTGGATAATGACAAGATCTAGTGCTACTACAAATACTCAGAGCTGTAGTCCAAGACAACAAGATTTTTGTTTCCTCATGGATCTTGGGTTCTCTCATAAATCCAACTCCATCTCTAAATTCTTGTTTTATTTCATGGATCATTCAATATTGGTCATTCTAGCATCCTACACTTAGACACAGTTCTAGAATAATTATGAAAATATCTTTCTGAAGGAGTATTAGGTACTTGTCTGCTTGCTGAGAAGAGACACCTGAGCAAAGTCACTTAAATAAGTAAGGGTTTATTCTGGCTCACAATTTGAGGTTACCATTCAGCTAAGTCATTGCAGTAAGGATTCGAAGCAGCTGGTCACACTGCCCACAGACAGCAAGCAGGGAGCAATGAAGGCTGACACTCAGCCTCTTTTCTCCTCTTTGTTTAGTATAGAATTCACCTACAATGAAGATAAGTCTTCTCACCTCAGCTAATCTCATCTAGACTGATAGATAGACCATCACAGACCTTGTCAAGTTGACTGTCCAATAAGGTCATGTTTTTCTTTTCTTTTTTTTTTCCTTAGTCTATCTCAGTAATAATTAGGACAACAGTATTGTTCGTATCTGAAGAGCATTTGTAGAGTCTGGGAAAGGACTTAAACTTAAAATAAGGACGGATAGTAGATAAGGACTTAAACTAAGACTTAAAATAAGGATGGTGAAATGGATGTTTGGATGATATTAATTGGATAGTGTTTCAGTGGATGGCTAGATAGATTTGAATGTTTTGTCCTGTTTAGAAACAGTTGAAATTATTGGGAGAGAGAAATTTGAGTCACACTATTTCATGGGCCATATTTTTTATTCTGTTATTAGATACAAGTTCCTGTGGTAGTTTGAATACAAATGACCCACCTAAGCTCATATGTTTAGATGCTTAATCATCAGAGAGTGGCCCTACTTGGGAGAGATTAGAAGGTCTGGCCTTGTTGGCAGAAGTGTGCTACTGGGGTGGGCACTGGGGTTTCAAAGCTTATGTCAGGCCCAGCCTCTCTCTCTCCTCCTCCTCTTCTCTCTTTCTCCCTTCTGCCTGTAGATCTGGATGTAGAACTCTCAGCTACTATGTCTGCATACTGCCATGTTTCTAACCATGGCATAATGGATTAAACCTCTAAGATTGTGAGCAAGCACCACTTAGATGCTTTCTTTTATAAGAGTTGTCATGTTGTCTCTTCATAACAATAGAACACTGTCTAAGATGGTTTCTAAAGATTTATGGAGAGTTTCTATGACCTAAAATTTGGACCTGGATCTTAGATCTAGTATTTAGAAGCCTTTCTACTGAAAACACCGTAATGGTATGTTTCACACTATCTATGCACATTCTTTGCTGGCTGCTCTCTTCTTTAGGATTACATAAATGTGTTTGATTCCATGAGAGAGTGCTGGGTAGTTGCTATCCTACAGGAACCAGTTCATTCCAGTAATAAAAACATTGGGTTAATATCATAAAAATATCAATGTTATCTAACATGTATCTATGCAGAGTTGAAGTAGAACCAGGATAAATAGTTGTTCAAGTCTTTGTCATCTACATACGTGTAGTGGTTTGAATAGGTTGACCCCTATAAACTCATGTGTTTTAGTGCTTGGCTACAGGAAGTGGCACTATTTGGAGGTGTGGCCTTGTTAGAGGAAGTGTGTCACTATAGGGGTGGGCTTTGAGGTTCTATATGCTCCAGCTACACCCAGTCACACACTCTCTCCTTCCTGCCTGCTCTGATCAAGATGTAGAACTCTTAGCTCGTTCTCCAGCACCATGTCTGACTGAATGCTGGCATGCTTCTTACCATGATGTTAATGGACTAAACCTCTGAATCTGTAAGTCAGCTTCGCATTAAATGTTGTTCTTTATAATAGTTGACTTGGTCGTGGTGTCTCTTCACAGAAATAAAACCCGAACTAAGAAAATAAAAAGGCTATATGTATTCGCACATACTAAGACATTCTTTTTTTTTTTTTTTTTTTACTTTATCTTTGGTTGGCCTATATTCTCTGTGCAGTCCAAGCTGGTCTTGAACACACATATATATGTCTGCCTCTGCCTTCCCAGTAATGGGATTAAAGGACCAAAACACTATGCCCAGCCTAAATGTGTTCTGCACACAAGGAAAAACACAGTATAAAGCATAACAAAATCATGATTACAGGGGATTTGTACAGGTCAATACCTTTATTCAGAATGACCAGTTAAAATCCCCTTAGAACATGATTTTGTTGAATTAAATTCCTAGGGCTAGGAAGGGCACACTAAAATTCTTAAGTCATCAGGAGTGGGAAGTAGAGGGAGGCAGAGACACACCTGTTTTTGCATGCTGCTGTCTATAGCCTGGAACATATTTTGAGCAAGCACAACATCTTTATTTTTAAGAAATTTAGAAAAGAGACAAATACTCCCTCCCCAAATACACTTTTGGTCATATTTCTTTCACTCCTAGATATTTCCCTTTCCTACCCATACAACTTCACATTTTCTTGTCTTTCTCAACAAAATAAACAGAAAAATAATAGATCACCAAATCAAATTAACAACAACCAAAAAAAAAAAAAAATCACACAAAAACCATGGAGTCCATTTTCTGTTGGCTAACTACTGAGCAAGGCCTGCCCTGAGATTTGATTGATATTTCCAGGGTTACTCTTTTGATGAAGACTCATTTTTCCCTCTCAGTATCTATTAATTGAACATAGCAGCAGATCCAAGATGGCGGAAGCCAGCACGCACTGTATCTGTGAGGCAGAGGATCTGAAACTCCAACATTGGTGAGTGGAGGGGCAACTGAAGCCAGAACATCGACACTGAAGCTTCCCAGGTGAGAGGGACAAGATGTGAGCTGACCATTTAGATCCAGGTCACCTGTGGACTTCTCTGTGGCTGGAGAGTGGCGAACATTCAATCCCCCTGCACTCTCGGCAGAGGCAGCCAGCGGTCCACAGTGCCCAAAGCTTATATCACAGAACTCCCTGCCTGGTGACTGAGGCAGCAGAGGTGGGGCTAATAGTTCCTCAGCAGCAGCTGCCAGTTGTACCAGTCTTCCAGGTCCCGGGTTCACAAGCAGCTATATGGACCTAGCAGGGCCTCTCAGCCAGTGACTGTACTGGCTGCTCAGTTTCACAGTGGAGGGCAGCCAGTTGTATGGGCCACCTAGGTCCATGGACTGCTGTAAGGGCTCCCCAGGACTTCCCAAAAGGCATCTGTACCAGCCTCCCAGTTCTGCTGCTGTGGCTGGACTCCCAGTGGACCACTTTACCAGCCTCCAAGTTCTGTGGCTGCAGCACCACTGAGCTGATGGAGCTCCTACACCCGCATTTGCCACAGTAGGCCCAAATTTGAGAGTAGAGAATAGGGGGAACCCAGGTATTTTCCAATTAAACCTTCTAGAGAGTGAGTGCACCTTCAAGTGAGTGTGTGCAGAGTCCCAGATCCAGGGCCCCTAATTTAGCAGCCAGACATTGAATCCCTTCCACTCATACACCCACTGTGGGCAACACAGCGATTCTTGGGATAACATTTTCAACATTGAAGCCCCTGTTCTGCCTGTCTACCAGTGGAGTCCAGAAAGAGCTGAATACCAGTGGCCTGTAGGCCGCTGAGGTATTCAGGGACTCTGCGCATGCTCATTGTGCCCTCCAACAGGGCCCACATCTGCATCCCATTCTGTGCATGGACCACTCTCCCACATTCCAACCATCTACACTCTCTAGCACCCTGTCCTTCAGGACACACTTCCCACTTGCCCACTTGCTTGCCAGGAATTATGCATCTGCACCAATGGATTTTCCTCCCTTCTCCCTTAGGTACAGCTGAAACATGAACGCACACTCTCAAACCAGTGGACCTCTCGCATCTTCCTGAAAAATACTCCAGACACCAGAGAAAGACAGACACAGTCTGAAGTACAGATTCTAGGAACAAAGAGTGAGGGTTACAGAAAAGCAGAAGGCCAGAGACAACACCTAACAAAAATCAGGCATAAGAATACACTTAACAAAAATCAGGATATTATGGCTTCACCAGCAACCTCCAAAATCATTGGACAATTCAATTCATTGGATACACAGGAAAATGACTTAAATGACTTTAAAGCTATGCTTATCCAATTATTAGAGGCACATAAAAAGGAAATGAACAAACCTCTCAGAGAAATAGCCACAGAAGTGGAGGCAAATAAAGAAGAAATGAACAAAGCTCTCAAAGAAACAGCCAAACAATTGGAGGAAAATAAAGAGGAAATGAACAAAGCTCATAAAGAAATACAGGCAAATACAGCCAAACAAAACTAAACTTAAACAGTATCTACACAGCAATCCAGCCCTACAGAAGAAACTAGAAGGAAAACTCCAATGAAAGCAACTATACCCAAGAAAACATAGGATATAGATAACTTCACAACAAAAATTAAAAGAAGCAATGAAACACAGTAACACCACCAACTTCGCAATAAAAGAAACAACGTTCATTGGTCACTATTTTCTATCAACATCAACGGACTCAACTCTCCAATAAAAAGACACAGACTAACAGATTGGTTGCAGAAACAGGATCCAATATTTGCTGCATCCAAGAAACACACCTATGCAACAAAGATAAACACTACCTCAGAGTAAAGGGCTGGAAAACTGTTTTTCAAGCAAATGGACCCAGAAAACAAGCTGGGGTAGCTATCCTAATATCTAATAAAATAGACTTTCAACTAAAAATAATAAAAAAAGATGAGGAGGGGCACTTCATTCTCATCAAAGGAAAAATCCACCAGGAGGACTTCCCAATTCTGAAAATGTATGCCCCAAATACAAGAGTGCCTACATTTGTAAATGAAACATTATTAAAGCTTAGATCACACACCAATCCCAACACCTTAATAGTGAGATACTTCAACACCCCACTCTCACCAAGGGACAGATCATCTAGAAGTTAAATAGGGAAATAAAGGCACTTAAAGAGGCCCTAAATGAAATGGACCTAGTAGATGTCTACAGAACTTTTCACCCAAACTCAAAAGAGTATACCTTCTTTCCAGCACCTCATGGAACCTTCTCCAAAATAGACCATATATTTGGTCACAAAGCAAGCCTTAACAGATACAAGAAGAGTGAAATAATCCCTTGTATTCTCTCTGGCCACCATGGACTAAAGCTGGACCTCAACAATAATGGAATTAGAAAAAAGCCTAAGTACACATGGAAACTGAACAAATCGCTACTCAGTGACAGCTGGGTTAAGGAAGAAATAAAGAAAGAAATTAAAGACTTCCTAGAATTCAATGAAAATGAAGGTGCAACATAACCTAATTTATGGGACACAATGAAAGCAGTGCTCAGAGAAAAATTCATAGCACTAAGTGCCTTCAAGAAGAAATTTGAACATCTTCTACAAGCAACTTAATGGCCCACCTAAAAGCCCTAGGAAAAAAATGAAGCACATACACTCAAGAGGGGCAGAGGGCTGGAAATAATCAAACTCAGGGCTGAAATAAAAAATTAGAATCAAATAAAACAATTCAAAGAATCAATGAAACCAAGAGCTGGTTCTTTGATAGACAAACCCTTAGCCAAACTAACTAAAAGGCAGAGAGAAATTACCCAAACCAGCAAAATCAGAAATGAAAAGGGGGACATAACTACAGACACTGAGGAAATCCAAACAATCATTAGGTTGTACTACAAAAGCCTATCCGTCACAAAATTTGAAAATCTAAATGAAATGGAAAGTTTTCTTGATAGATTCCATTTACCAAATTTAAATCAAGATCAGGTAAACAGATTGAATAGTCCAATATCCCCCAAGGAAATAGAAGTAGTCATCAACAGTCTCCCTTCCAAAAAAAGCCTGGGCCATATGGCTTCAGTGCAGAATTCTACCAGACCTTCAAAGAAGAGCTAACTCCAATTCTTTTCAAACTATTCCATAAAATAGAAACAAGAAGATCATTATCAAACTAATTCTATGAAGCTACAGTTACCTTGATACCTAAACCACGCAAAGACCCAGCAAAAAAAGAGAACTTCAGACCTCTCTCTCTTATGAACATTGACGCAAAAATACTCAATAAAATACTTGCAAACTGATTCCAAGAACACATAAAAGATGTCATCTACCATGACCAAGTAGGCATCATCCAAGGCACGCAGGGGTGGTTCAATATACTGAAATCCATTAATGTAATCAACCATATAAACACATTTAAGGAGAAAAATCACATGATTATCTCCTTAGATGTCGAAAAAGCATTTGACAAAACCCAATACCCATTCATGGTTAAAGTCTTAGAGAGATGAGGTATACAAGGCACATACCTAAACATAGTAAAGACAATATACATCAAGCCTATAGCCAATATCAAAATAGATGGAGAGAAACTTAAATCAATCCCACTGAAAGACTTTCCATTCTCTCCATATCTCTTCCACATGGTACTTAAAGTCCTAGGTAGAGCAATAAGACAGCTACAGGAGATCAAGGGGATACAAATTGGAAAGGAAGATTTCAAAGTATCATTATTCACAGATGATATGATAATGAGCAAACCCAGGACTTCAATCATAGAACTCCTTCCGCTGATAAACACCTTCAGCCAAGTAGCTGGATACAAAATTAACTCAAAAAAATCAGAAGCCCTCCTGTATACCAAAGACAAAAGGCCGAGAAAGAAATTAGGGAAATGACACCCTTCACACAAGTCACTAATAACATAAAGTACCTTGGGGTGACTCTAACTAAGCAAATGAAAGACCTGTTTGAGAAAAACGTCAAGTCTCTGAAGAAAGAAATTGAAGACATCAGAAGATGGAAAGATCTCCCGTGCTCATGGATCAGTAGGATTAACATAGTAAAAATGGCCATCCTGCCAAAAGCAATCTACAGATTCAATGAAATTCCCATCAAAATACCAACTCAAGTCTTTACATACCTTGAGAGAAAAATTCTCAAAGTTATATGGAGAAACAAACCCAGAATTTCCAAAACAATCCTGTACAACAATACATCATCTGAAGGTATCTCCATCCCTGATCTCAAGCTGTACTACAGCACAATAGTCATAAAACCTGCATGGTACTGGCATAAGAACCGAATGGTGGATCAATGGAACCAAAGAGAAGCCCCAGAAATAAACCCACACACTTATGCATACTTGATTTTTGACAAAGAAGCCAAAACCATTCAATGGAAAAAAGGCAGCATATTCAACAAATGGTGCTGGTCCAACTGGATGTCTACATGAAGAAAAATGAAAATAGATCCATATTTATCACCTTGCACAAAACTAAAGTCCACATAGATCAAAGACCTCAACATAAAACCAGACACATTAAGTTGGTTAGGTGAAAAAGTAGGGAAAAGCCTAGAACTCATTGGCACAGGATACAACTTCCTGAACAGAATTCCAACAGCACAGGCTCTAAGATTAACAATCAATAAATTGGACCTCATGAAACTTAAAAGCTTCTGTAAAGCAAAGGACACTATTGTCAGAACAAAATGACAACCCATAGATTGGGAAAGGATCTTCGCCAACCCTATATTTGACAGAGTGCTAATATACAGAATATATAAAGAACTAAAGAAGTCAAAAAGCAATAAATCAAGTAATCTAATTTAAAAAATGAGGTACAGAGATAACAGAGAACTCTCTGTAGAGGAATATAGAATGGCAGAGAAACACTTAACAAAATGCTCAACTTCCTTAGCCATCAGGAAAATGCAAATCAAAACAACCTTGAGATTTCACATCACACCCATCAGAATGGCTAAGATCAAAAACTCAAGTGACAATACATGTTGGGGAACCCTCTTCCATTGCTGTTGTGAATGTAAACTTGTACAACCACTTTGGAAATCAATCTGGTGCTTTCTCAGACAATTAGGAATAGTGCTTCCTCAAGATCCAACTATACCACTCCTAGGCATATATTCAAAATATGCTCAAGTACACAACAAGGATATTTGTTCAACCATGTTCATAGCAGCTTTATTTGTAATAGCCAGAATCTGGAAACAACCCAGAAGTCCCTCAAAGGAGGAATGGATACAGAAACTGTGGTACATTTACACAATGGAAAATGACTGAGCAATTAAAAACAAGGAAATCATGAAATATGCAGGTAAATGGTGGGATCTAGAAATGATCATCCTGAGTGAGGTATCCCGGAAGCAGAAAGACACACATGGTACATACTCACTTATAAGTGGATACTAGACCTAAAATGTAAGATAAACATACTAAAATCTATACACCTAAAGAAGCTAAGCAAGAAGGAGGACCCTGGGTAAGATGATCAATCCTCACTCAGAAAGACAAACAAGATGGACATTGGATGAAGGAGAAAACAGGAAACAGGACAGGAGTTTACCACAGAGGGCCTCCGAAAGCAGATGCTGAGACTCATAACCAAACTTTGGGCAGCGTACGGAATCCTATGAAAGAAGGGGGAGATAGTTAGACCTGGAGAGGACAGGAACTCCACAAGGAGAGTAACAGAACCAAAAAATCTGGGCACAGGGGTCTTTTCTAGACTGATATTTCAACCAAGGACCATTCATAGATATAACCTAGAATCCCTGCTCAAATGTAGCCCATGGTAGATCAGTATCCAAGTGGGTACCCTAGTAAGGGGAACAGGGACTGTCTCTGGCATGAAATCAGTGGCTGGCTCTTTGACCACCCTTCCCCCCTGAGGGGGTAGCAGCCCTGCCAGGCCACAGAGGAGGACAATGAAGCCAGTCTTGATGAGACCTGATAAGTTAGGGTCAGATGGAAGGAGAAGAAGATGTCCCCTAACAGTCGATTTGGAGAGGGGCACGGAAGGAAATGAGGGAGGGAGGGTAGGTGGGATGGGGAGGGAATGAGGGAGGGGGCTACAGCTGGGATACAAAGTGAATAAACTGTAATTAATATAAAAATAAAATTTTAAGTATAATAAATAAATAGGAGAAAAAAGAAAAGTCTTAGTTAGTTAGTTAGGGTAAGACTTTGTGATCACGTCCTTTTTCCCATGCTAGGATTTAGTCTATTGTTGATGTTGTGACAGTTATGAGTTCAGACATGCATGATCCCAGTTGTGTCTGGAAAACACTGTTTCTTTGGAGTTGTCCACCACCTCTGCTATTACAGTCTATCTGCCTTTTCTTTTGGATAAATCTCTCAGCTTTGAGGGGCAGAGTGTGATGAAGACATCCTATTTACAGCTGAGTGATCCAAAGCCTCTCACTTTCTGTATATCATCAAGTAGTAGTTCTTTGTGTTAATTACTCTTTACTTCAAGTAAATGTTGCTGATGAAGGCTGAGTCAATGTACCTGTGGTATAGCAATAATGTCATTAGGAGTCACTTATTTCTATGTTCATTTAGAAATATAATTCAGGTAAGTTTTCCATAGGACCCATGACCCATCTGGTCTCAAGTACTTGGCCTCATTAGCAGTGCATGGCATGGATTCCATCATAGAATAGGCCTTCAGTTCAATTTTTAAAGTGGTTGGTTATTCTTCTAACATTTGTGCCACTATTGCTCCAGAGGGCATATTTTGCATTCAGGCTGCTAGGATAGTTGACAGAGTTCATAGCTGGGGGAAACTGATGATTACATCTCTTATCTGGCAGCATGTATAGTACCTTTCAGCACCGTGAATGCTAATAAGTATAAATGACGCTTGTTATTGAGCATCAGCTTGAGTTTTCCATGTTTGACTTCATAATTATGTGTTGCCTTCAATAATAGGTCTTACCATCAGCTTGAGTATGGTGACTGTTGGCAATATTCCATAATGTATTAAATTGGGGTATTTCTATGTGACCCTTTTGTCCAACAACTCAAAAAAAAGATATAACCCATTTCTGGTACTGGGAATTTTAATTTGTAGCATAAAGTATCTAGTTAAGGCATTGTCTACTCCATTATATGATAACCCTATTTAAATTCCTTGGTAGTAGGATTCCATAAGGTTTTCCAAAAAAGGCTTTTTCATATTTATTATTTCTCCTCATATTTCTCCTTTACTCTACCCTTCTATTCAATTTTCCATTTACTCCTCATGTTCTAATTTTTTTTCTGCATCCCTTTATAACATTATATTCTGCTTCTCCTTCCTTGGAAGATTCACTCTCCCACTCAGGTCCTATATTAGTTGTTTAACCTCTGTGGGTATTCTAATGAAACAGCACGTATTTAAAGTTTAAAGGTTAGAGCCACATATAAGAAATAAATAAGGGAGGTGCTGAAGGGAAGGCATAGAAGGGTGAGGTGATATAGCTATATTTAATTAAAAATTAATACAAATGTCCAGTGAGATCTCAGTGTTGCAGTGGCTTCTCAGCATCTATCAATAGTTTATCATCTCATTTCTGTAGAACACGGTTTTTTTTTTTTTTTTTAAAGCACACTGCAATGGGTCCCAAATAAAATGTTTTGCTTCTCTTAAGAAGAATTTGAAAAAATAGTAACAGCCTGGACATAAATGCAGTAGATGACAAGAAATAACAGAAATCAGAGCAGAGATTAATGAAATAGAAACAGAGACAAAAGAGATACAAAGTATCAATGAATCTAAAAGCGAGTTCTTCGGGAAAGTAAACATGATGAACATACTCTTGGCCCAACCAAAGAAAGAAAGGAAGAAATAACCCAGATTAACAGAATCAGGAATGAAGAGAGAAGCCTGATAAACACCAAAGAAATTCAGGATATTGCAAGGGAATACTTTTAAAAACCTGTACTCCATTAAGTTTGAAAATTTAAAAGAAAGGGAATTTCTATATTCATTCAGATCACTGAAAGTATATCAAGAAGTGGTCAAAACTTAAACAAATCTATAGCTAATGAGATTGGAACACTAATAAAAAGCCTTCCAACTAAAACCAGCCCAGGGCCAGATGGATTCACAGAAGAATTCTACCAGTCTTTCAAATTAATCTATAACCAACATTTTTTTTTTAATTATTGAAAAAAACAGCAATAGAAAGACCAAATTATTTCTATGAAGTTAGCACAGGTCAGTATTCCTGATGAACACAGATGCTAAAATTCTGATGAAATATGAGCAGATGAAATACAGGCACATGTCAGAAAGGGTATCCACGATCTAGTTGGCTTCATCTGAAATGTAGGAATTGTTTAATATACATAAGTCAATGAATATAATAAGTTATATAAGTGGACTTAAAGACAAACATTGCATGCTCATCTCAATAGATACAAAAAAGACTTTCGACAAAATCAAATATGCTTTTTTTTGAAAAACAAAACAAAACAAAACAAAACAAAACAAAAAACAAAACAAACCCAGAGTGAGCAGGACTGGAGAGAATGTATCTCAACACAATAGATGCTATATGTCAAACCTACAGCCATTAAATCAGGAATAAGACAGGGCTGTCCACCATTTTCTCTTCCTTTCAGGATAGCTTAATGCTCTCACCAAAACAACAGGGCACTAGAAGGAAATTAAAGGGATATAAATAGGAAAAAGTTATTCCTCCTTGATTATTATATGTAAGAGGTCCCAAAAATTCTACCAGAAAGCTTCAAAACATGATCAACACTTCTGGCAAAATGGCAGGTTATATTGTCAACTTACAAAAATCAGTAGCTTTACCATGGACCACCAGCAAACACACTGAGGAAGAGATGATGGACACATTCCCATTCATAATAGCCTCAAAAGCAATAACATATCTAGGAGTAATTTATTTCTCTATTGTGTGCTGTATCATTTGCTGATAGAATCAGACAGAGTGAGTTTGGCTCAAGACTATCCCCCTTTTTCTTTGAATCTAGTGCCAGAGTTCTCTGCAATGCCTCTGAGGTTCTTTCCACCTGAGTGACTGAGGTCGTTTATCCCTTGATGATCAGCTGTACCTTTAAAGCTCTGCTCTTTGACATGTCTACTAGTGTTCATATTGTCTAGTAAATAACACTGCTTCACCAATGCTGCTGCTGAGTAGATGGGAAGCTGGCTCAGGGGAACCAGGAGATGGGAAAGCCAGATATGAGATGCAGCTTGTATGGAGCATACAAAGTTGAGCATACAAAGTTAAAGGGAGCCCTGTGAGGGCTTTCTAAGAGAGTGCTTTACGTGTATGAGCGTTGCTTAGACATCCATGCTCTCTTGTTTATCAAGTCCTTGAGGGTACAGTAGAGCACAAAGGCAGTGCTGCTGGAGAGACATGTGCAGGGATCCCTCTCTCTAGGGCCTGCAGTAGAAAGTGCTGAGCTCCAGATATGCAAGGGCTGTGTTTTAGTGGGGAAAGGGTTACACACTCTGATACTCCTTCTGTTCTGACTCATAGCACCCCACTTGAATGTATGGTCTACAGGGAAATGTATGGTCTATCATCTAAACAGTGGCCTCCACAAAGCAGCAAATGAAGGGCTGGCTGGCGAGCCAGCCCTGTCTCACTCATATTCTGCCTGGAAAAATACTTACATTTTTCTTCTGCTCAGGGATGAACTTTTGAACCCAATAGAAGGGTCTTTCTATGGGAGATCCTTTTGGAGCTTCTTCTATGGGAGTCTGGAATTTAGACTCTAGGGTGTAACTTAGTCCTCGTCTGGTCATGAGACTTTTAGTATGCTCAGAACTTCTTACTCGCCTTTTTTTCTCTTATGAAAAGACACAAATATATTTCACAATAGATTTTGTTATTTGGCTGTACTCATCCTTTTCCCAGGGTAAAATCCTGAAAAGCAGGATAAAAACCTCATCGCAAGTAGTTGTTTGCATCCAGAAAACAGCATGATAGGCTTTTTGTTGTTGTTGTTGTTGTTGAATTACTTCAAATGGCAGGTGCTCTAACATGTATCTAATTAGCTACTGCTTGGATGATGATGATGGATGAAAGGACATTTTCCCTATCTCTTTCAGAATTCTAGCCCCGTCATTAATAATGCACAAGAGAGTGGTTTCCAGAAGGCCCAACGTTAGACTGAGACAGAGATCTCAGTATACACACGTGTTTTCAGTGTTCTCATCTGCTTGTTACTTGTGTGTGGCACAAGCAGAGCATTGTCGCATGGGGAGGATGATAGATGATTTTTCATATTTATCTTAAAAAAGTTATATACGTGGCTTCACATTATCACTTGATCTCTGCATTTTTGACCAGTTGTGGTTTTCTGTAATCATCATGAGTGGTGAGAGTTACATGTCTCTGTTGGTTTTAGACATGTTTTAGAATACATCTAGGAATTAATGCTGCTGTAGTAAAGTGATAGCAGTAGGTTCTCCTCCAAGATCTATGACCTCACAGGCCTGGGGAGTTGGCTAGGTTTCCATTTTAGGTACGGTCTCCTTCCTGCTGATCTGGCCTTTAGCCCAATTATATAGCTGTTGGTTACTACCAAGATGTGAGTATCACTATTGCTCCTCTAAGGTTGTCTTGCAGACTGGTCACTGCTGTGATTTATAGGCATCACACCTGGGTAGGACTATTGATTGCTTCCCTCACTTGGCTGCTTGCATAGGATCTTCTGGTACTATGAAAACTAGACCTCAGGAAGAAGGCTTTCATGTCAGGTGTAGCTCAAATCTTTGAAGCCCAGTGTCAAAAGTTCGAGTATTTTCAATAGGGGCTTACTTTCAACCTCTAGCAAGCAAAAGCCTATATGGCTTTTGGAGTCTCTTGGACTTATCTGATTAACAATATTAAAATATTACTGTAATATTTGAGTAATATCGTAACTATGTAAGATTTCCTTACGTAGTCTATATCTCTTAGGGGAAACTATCAGCACAAGTGGTGTGCGTGTGAACATTATATGTAATTTTAAACAAATACAAAATAGTATGACTTCTTAAAGCTCTTCAATTACCCTTAATGTTATTCAATCACTCTCCCTCTACTGACCTCCCTCTATTTTCCAAATTAAAGCCCATCATCCCCATTTTTCCCATTTGCCTCTTCATATTACCTGCTATGCCCCTCTCTAACCTCTGCCTCCCTTTTTATTGCCCCCAGTTTTATTCCAGGTTGTGTGTTCACATCTAAATATTTGGAACTAGAAACATGTAGAAAGAGAGAACGTGGAACATTTACTTTATATCTATAATATAGCTTTTGCACTTCTAAGGCTCAGGGGACACTATAGAAAAAGGGGGAGGGAAGATTGTAAGCATTAAAGGGAAGGAAGTCCGCTGTGAAATAACAGCAAGGCTGCATACATGATACCTCAACAACACAGCTCCCTAAGCAAGAACAAAATAATGATAACGCCGGAAGTCATGCTAATGTGAAAGGAGAAAATTTATCTGGACCCTAACCCTAGACAAAACTACAGACAAATGAAGACTGCTGAGAAAGAGAGAATTAGCTTGTTCCAGGGATGAGACTCTTAACAGGTTATCAAATGTAAAGTGGTCAGCCCTGAAGCCATATACATAAAAATAACAGAAATGGATTCAAGCAGATTATATTTGTATGTTTATGCACTCACACATAAAAATAACAACAATAATAAAAAAGAGGGTATCAGTGTGAGACCAGGGGGCATGGGATGGGCTAAATGGAGAAAAGGAAGAGGGTAGAAGGCGTTCCACCTAAGGAGTCTAGCAGACAGGAGCTCAATAGCCAATTTTTCTGCCTTTGCAATTACACTTTTTAGAGAACTCCAAAAGATTTCAAGAGGCAAAGTAAAATTAAGTGAAGCCAAGCAAAAAAATATAAGGTGAATGGAAGATAAAGATAGGCAGGATGATGAAGCATGGGTGAGGCTTTTGCTTTAAATGAACAGAAGAATATTCTGGGTGCTTCCTGGAGACAGACCCAACATTTGACTCTGCAGGAGCCTGGTGAAATCAATCATGGAAGAACTTCATGATCTCAGGACTAAAGGACCTTAGAGTCTCTTCCCCTGTGGTGGAGGAAGCGCATAAAGGGAGTTCTGTCCCTGTAAAACAAAGTCTTTCTGACAACATAATCACCCAGAGTTGCAGGAACAACTCTGCCTCTGCCTGCTGAGTGCACCATGGAGCCAGAGGAAGTCATTCTTTATGTGCTCCTACAATGAGAGAACTTTCCTGGCTGCCTACTGTGGTGGTTTGAAGAGATTGCCCCCTCCCCCCATAGGCTTATATAGTTGAATGCTTAGTCACTAGGGAGTAGAACTGTTTGAAAGGATTAGAAGGATTAGGTGTGGCCTTATTGGAGGAGGTATATCACTGGCTTTGAGGTTTCAGGGGCCCTCGTCAGGTTCATTCTTGATCTCTTTGCCTTGGCCTGTGGATGTAACTCTCAGATCTTGCCCCAGCACCTGCCTAGAAGTCTCAGCTGTAGAAACTGTGGTGGAGGCTGCTGAGAATCATAGAACCTCTAGAGAAATGGGTTCCAGCAGACAAGGGAACACTGGTTCTGAGGGTTCCTGGAGGGTTTGGGAATTTCCTCTTTGCTGAATGGTTGGCTGTCTGGGTGTCTGAGAGGAGGCTTGGCCGAGAAGCCAAGCCAAAGCAAATGAGCACTGTACCCAGAAGCTCAGGTGAACAGGTCAGAGCCTGCACCCAAAAGTGTAAGTGGTTTTGCTTAAAGTGCTTTGGGATTTGAAAAAAAAGTAGATTTTTCTGCTAGCCTTTAATTTCTTCCTACAAGTTTTGTGACTGATGCTGAAGGTTAAGGTACAGGGCAAACAGGAGGAATCCATCTTCTTTTTATGCTTCTTCTGCCCCCCCCCATTTTCTTACTTTTTAATATCCCCCTGTTCCAAATGGAAAGGCTGTCCCAGAAACCGCCTATGGAAGGAGGTTCCATAGTGAACATGCTAAGGAGGCCCTCAAGGAGTGCTTGACTGAGCAATTGCACACTTCCTGAGTAGCCTGCTGAGGCCATTTCCCATCAGCCATTTCCAAAACCACTTACCCATGACAGCCACTGCTGTGTCACATAATTGGGTCATCCTTATGAGGCATAACACAGATATGCAGGCTCCAGGCTCTGGGCTCTTCTGTAGGCCAGTTGCCAGGAGGAATTCAGAAGAGGCTGGGTTCTGGAATGTTCCTTTTCAGCTCCAGAACTTGTAGAATTGTGCTGAGGTCATTTTACATTATTTATGCTGCAGATAGTGTTTTTTTTTTTTTTTATTTCTTTTGATTCCCTGCTGTCAGTAACACACTAGGAAGTGGATGTACTTATTGAATACCTCTGTTCAAATTGAGATAGCCCAATGTCTGTATATTTGGTGTCATATCTCTGTCTCCAGTTGAATGAGAAAAGCCTAAGTTGAGGCTTTGGAGCTAGAATTCATTTCCACGTCACAGGTGGCAGTTAGGACTTGATATGAGGTCATAGCCTTGACTCTCCTCAGACCAAATGTCAGATGAGGTGTTTCAGACCTCCTCCCCTGGGTGCAAGCTCTCCAGATGTCACCCACAGATCTGGGGGTGGAAGGAGAATGATGGAGAAGTGAAAAAAGGGATAAAGGGAGAAGTGGAAGAAACTCTGGAAAGGCCCCTCTGCTGTCACATAGAAGCTAAAGTGGACAGGCCAGTCTCTGTTAATATCATTATTGCTAAAGGGCTGCTGCTTATCTGTGAGTGTGGTCTGTAAACCCACAATCCCATTCTATCCTTGCTGCAACCCCTGTGCCCTGCTGGCGTCAGAGCCCCCATCTCCCTGCCTTTCCTAGCAGTAACTCATCTTGACCACATTTATCTTTGCCTTTAAACGTCTCCTGCAGACAGCCCCAGTATTTCTCCCTGTGTTCTAGGCAAGGTGAGAAGCCCTAATAGACTGTACCAGAACACAGGAGGAGGGCTGTTACTGTTACTGTGTTGACCCACACAGCCACCTCTGCCTCAGATGGGATCTCCCTGCTCATATGTGAGCCCACTCCACCCCTGTTCTGTCTGTCTCTTTCTCTTGCTCTCACTCTCTCTCTTCCTTCACCCCATCTCTCTCTCTCTCTCTCATTCTCCAGGTTTTCCTGCAGAACTCCATCTGCCAGAAGAATCATCTTTCCTCTTGTTTAGCTACTTCAAATATGTCCTTCTCATTAAGTCAGGATTTATTGTGATCCAGCAGTTCTATAATTCAGCTCAGGACAGAAAAGGTAAAAGTTACTTTCTAAATGTTTCCTGAATGAATGAGGGAGTGGATTAAGGACAATGGAGTCATTCAGTACCTGACAATCACAGGTGAGTTCTGGTGTCAGGAAAACAGTTTAAGCTCTGGAATCAGACCAAGACATATTTGAATCCTAGACCCAGTAATAGTGAGAACCTTAGGAATATTGGGAAATACAACACAACCATAAACAGTACAGAACATATAGAGATCGCTCTATCGCCTATTTGTGTTATATGGCTTCCATCTATTATCTCAATATATTATCTCCACCATCAGTCTCCTTTTTGCCTGTCTGTCTCTTTGCCTGTCTGCTTGTCTGCTTGTCTGTCTACCCTGATCTACCATCCATCATTTATCTTCATCATCTACCAACCTATCAAGAGACCGAGATCTTGTTCAAGGAATATGTTGCTGTGGGCCAACAAGTCTGGAATCTACAGAACAGCTCTGAGCTGAATGTAGACTCAAGTATTGACTTTGCAACTAAGGTCTGCAACAGCTGACTGACTGAACTCCTTCTTCTTGGGTAACCTAACACCTTCATTCTATTCTGATTTTCAACTGATGGGATGAGAGTCACCACACTGCAGGGTCATCAGATTTGCTCTAAATCTGTTGATTTATATGTTGTCATCAGCTTGATAACAATATTTACAGCAGTGTTTCTCAACCCACCTATGCTGTGACCCTTTTATTCAGTTCCTCATGTTATGGTGATACCCAGACATAAAATTATTCTCATGCCTATTTTTGTAATTTTGCTACTGTATGACTCATAATGTAAACATCTGTGTTTTCTGATGCTTTTGGTAGACCCCTGTGAAAGTGTCATTCAATCCTCAAAGTGGTCAATACCTACAGTTGAGAACCCCTGAGTTAGACTTTTTTTTAATTAATTATAGTTTATTCACTTTGTATCCCCCCATAAGCCCCTCCCTCCTCCCCTCCCGGCCCCACCCTCCCTCCCCCTTCTTCGCGCATGCCCCTTCCCAAGTCCACTGATAGGGGAGGTCCTCTTCTCCTTCCTTCTGATCTTAGTCTATCAGATCACTTCAGGAGTGGCTGCATTGTCATCTTCTGTGGCCTGTAAGGCTGCTCCCCCCTCAGGGGGAGGTGATCAAAGAACAAGCCTATCAGATTATGTCAGAGGCAGTCCCTCTTCCCATTACTATGTAACCCACTTGGACACTACACTGCCATGGACTACATCTGTGCAAGGGTTCTAGGTTATCTCCATGCATGGTACTTGGTTGGAGTATGAGCTCTGGGGAGACCCCTGTGTTCAAATTTTCTGTTTCTGTTGCTCTCCTTGTGGGTTCCTGTCCTCTCCAGATCTTACTATTTCCCACTTCTTACATAAGATTCCATGCACGTTGCCCAACAGTTGGCCATAAGTCTCAGCATCTGCTTTGATAGTCTGCAGGGCAGAGCCTTTCAGAGGCCCTCTGTGGCAGGTTCCTAGGTTGTTTCCTGTTTTCTTCTTCTTCTGATGGAGTTAGACTTTAAAAAAACAATCAAACAAACAATCACAATAATAGATGCATAAGAAACTTTTTGTTAATGATAATTAACTGTAAAACACAAGACAGTGGTACCACAGGATCATAATACCTAGAGACAGTGAAGTCATCTGGGCTTGGGGAAGTACACTGTGTAATATTTGCACACAGTGAAATCACCAAATGATGCATTTCTTAGAACATAATTTCATTCTGAAGGGATGCATAACCATGTATGGGAACTGTGCCTTATCCAAGCCCACATGCAAGTTTTGCCATGACACAGGCAGTGCAGAGGAATTTCTTAAGGCCTCCCAGGCTCTGCTCACTTCCCACTGATGACAGCTCAGGATCCATGCTGTGGGTGTGTGCTGAAGATTAAAGCAGACTAGACCAGTACATTTCTGCTATATTACCTGACTCTTGGTACAAAAGTCTCCCCCACCTCACTCTTATTCTGGACCTGTTCCATGCTAGGTTCTGAGTGTGGGTGTTTTCTGATCCTTCTATCCCCGCCATATTTTTTTTTTTGGGGGGGGAATCATAAAGGAATAAACCTTTCTTTTTTTGTTTCCAGAGGCTAGCCATGAGTGGATAGGAGGTTATACTGAATGGATATTTGTTGAGGTCAAAGTTGCATATAGAATCTTGAATAGGAATAGGGGTGAAGTACATATGGGTTGAATTTGTATGTATCTGTGAAGTTTACTACCCTTGTCAAGGCTGGTTCAACTCAAGCTCTGGGATCACAGAAGCCTAGAAAACAAGATTTAATTTTTATTAAGTACCCACTGAGCCCTTTCTTATCCGCAGATGATGCTATCGTTTGCATATATGCCTCTGTAGGTTTGGCTTTGGTTCTCATTTCTTTGGAATAAAGATAATTATGCATGATAAAACATCCTTGTTTCTTTGATAAATGCAAGACCCATAGCCTTCTTTCTATTTTAAGCAAAATTAGCTCTTTTTTCTATAAAAAATGAAGAAAAAATATTGCCCATCCCGTGTGTGGCCTGAACATAACCCTTAAAACATCTTAAAGGTTATCCATCAAAGTTTGTAAAAGGAAATATATTATTCTTAATTATTCTTATCTTATTATTACGCAATACTTGGTGAATTTATTTTTTAACATAATCTTATGCCAAAGAGTCTGCTTAGGTTTGTTCCTACTTGTAGACAGAAACAGAAACAAAATGCACAGGGATATGTTTACTATTTTAATTCTACTCTGTTACTTTTCTTTCAACTTGAAAAGGCCTGTTGTGCTACAGATGGATGTTTGGCTCTGGGTCACTGCTCTCACCAAGGCTGCTGGGGAAGGCCTGAGAGAATTCAAGGCCAGCAGGCAGCCATATATTTCTTCCATAATCCTGTGTGCGTGGGCGAAGCATCAGGCTGAGGTATAAATAAAATGTTCTGACTCCACATATGGTATTTCGGGTTTTCAAATCCATCCCCATCAGCAGTTTTATTCATTACAGGACGTCCAGCAAGTCTCCTTTTGGGATTATTTGAGAAGCAGCAAAGATATCCTGAGAAAGGAGCATGTTTGCTGTGATGTTTGGGTAAAGTCTGAGTACCTGTGGGAGATCAGTCACTCCATAACTGATCTTGGCTTTTTCGTAAAGCTTCCTTAGCATTGGCTTTCATGTTCTCTGCACCCTGTGGTACTGTGGGCATTTTCCTCCAGAGTTCTAGGGTCACAGCTGTAACTGGTTGTCATGTTTCCTTTTTCCTGTCTGCCTTCTGCTGTATTTTCACTTGTTTGGGGGTTTAGACTGAGCAATCAAGCCCCAAAAGGTACATTTTCAAAATTTAAAACACAAAGTGTACTCAGCATGCCCCAACAAACCTAAGACACACTTCCATTTCCATCCCTGTGAGGCTGTAAAAAGAATGTTTTAGATTTAAAATAGCCAATAGATATGCTTGTCCTGTGAAGCAAGGAGTTTAAAAGGGATCTTAGTGAGTGGATTCTTGCATGAGAACAAAGAGAAAGACCTCAGACCCACTGAAGAACTTGAGAAATGCTGCCTAGGACTGAGCTTGACATAGGGAGAGAGAGCATGAGGGCCAACACAATCAAGAGATTAATTTACTGTCCTCAATTTGTGTGATAACCACCTCTATGCCCCACATTAGAGTATCAGTTAAAGCTAGATGATAGGTGCCAGATTAGATGGTTCCATGTTCCTTTCATTCTTTTCTCTATCCCTGTCTATTCCTTGTCATAGAATCACCCTGCTCTTTCTTGCTAATGGCCATTCAAATATATCCTTTTTACTCCATGGACACCATGGCTGTTTTCAGTCATTATCTGTCACCAGTGCTTACAGATTAGCATCCTCAGCTACAAGGAGCCCTGAGGCAGCTCTATCCTGCAGCTGATCAACAAACTGACTTGAGCTGTAGTCCTCTTAGCTGCATAGACTTCTTCCAAGAGCTGGGAGGAACCCTTGTAATGTGTTCCCATGGCTGAATGTCCTTGTAAACTCTATTACAAATGAGATATATTTAGCTCTTATTGCTTAAGACTGTTTTCATTTTCAGTTCCAACTTCCCCTACATGTTCCTCCTGCTGGAGTGGGGTGTGCAAGAAGTGGTGAGCACTTGGGACTGTGGCTAAAGAGAAGTCAAAATGGGAAGATGCCTAATTTGAATCAAGTGGGGGCTATTTTTGTGGTTGGCAATTGTTTCCAAGTGCTGGTCCTCTTGGGGTAGGCTTCTAGGAATCTCCCTGACAGGAAGAAGAGCACCAACGCTCATTTTATGATGTCAATGTGTCCCACAGCTTTCCATGCCAGACACTCATACAGTTCCAAGGAAAGGCCTGGTGTAGACAGCACAGAGCAGGAACCTGACCTGGAGGCAGCTCTTCAGATGTCAGATGTGTAAAATTGCCAGTAGAGGACCCCCCCTTCCCCCATAACAACCTGTTAGAGAAGTCCTAGTTTTTAGGCTCATAGTGAGGAATGGCATGAGAATCTCGCACAAAGGAGTCAATTCCTGTGCTCAACCGAGAACATTTGTTATTTTCCTAAAATTCGTGTTGTGTCCAGGCTTGTTTTTTTTTTTTTTTTCAATCTTGCAAAACTGTTGGGTTTTGTACCTAATTGTATATTATTAGTTTGGAGTTGTTATTCTGGCTGTTATTTTGTTTATAGTGAAGGACTCCTCAAACCGCATTACCATCAGGTTCCAGGTAAATCTAGACAAGTCATAGACTCGCTGTCCAGGGTATAGTCAGACTGTTCTTTGGAAAGGCCCCAATCATCTTAATTCTTTAGTGCTTTTCCTCCCCTCATAAACTGGTACCTGTATCTGCTTTCTTCCACTTCTTCCCTCTTCATCTAATGTAGCAGAGACTGGCAGCTCATAGCACCTGGACACATATCCTCATCTGCTTCATGTCCTTTACAAATGTTTCCTTCGAATCTTTAAGAGTCTTTTGCTATTTGCTAGTTTGTTAAATTTCTTTACTGTACAAAATAATGTAAAGGCAGAAAGTCAAACAAACATTATAGGAATGGTCTAGCATAACCTGAGGAGACTTAAGTGGCCTTTGGGAAGCAGTAAGGGAAGTTTAGAGGGTGTGACCATCATTGCCAATCTACCCTATGTTTCTGGTACTGACCCCTTAATGGGTAGATACAGACAGATGCTGGACAAGCTCTGGCTGTTGAAGGAGTTCAGCAAGCATACTGTCTGTCCACCTCCAAAGCTGCAGACCATGGCTCAGGACCATAGCTTTCCTTCTTTCTCTGGCCCTCTGATTTCTTCTTGCTCTGTTCCCTTGCTACAGTAGTTTACACATGAGCTATTTCTTCTTACCCTTATCCTAACTTGCCGAGGGTCCCAAATCTTCCTCTTTGCCACATCTTTCCAAGCCAGAGCTGTGTGAACAGTCTAGGAAATGCTACATCTTCATTCTCACTTATGGAGTGCTTTAATTATCTCTGTGTTCTTAGTTGGCATTTGCTCTGGAATGGTATGTCTAAACTCACACCATGTCCTATTTGTTGCTAAGATCTTCAGATCACATTGGCGAACAGTGCAGTCCATTTGTTGGATACATACTTTGATTTAGTGTGATGGTGTCACCCAAAACGTTAATAATAAAACAGAGGGTATTGTTTACAAGATGTACTGAAAGTCTTTGTCAGCTAGTACTTCTTTAACATTTGATGTGGGCTTTAATTACTCACAGTGCTATTTACTAAATCAAGTCCCTCTTGAAAATGCAATCCCTCTTATTTATTTATACAGTTTATCTTGCACCTGTGTGCCACCCAGTCTTTCCTTTTAACTTAGAAACGTACTTATGAGAATGGTTGCACTAAGTTATAATTTCCCCTCTGTCCTGTTACAATGCTCCCCTTACAATGAGTGTGAGGTGGCTGGTCCTGTCGTCATTCAGGAAGCAGAAAGCAGACAGGAAGCAGGGCTTACTTCCATAACCTTAAGGCCCATCTTTAATCTCCCCGACCTTCAGTGACTCAGTTTCCCCATCAGTGCTGTGCCTCCTAAAAAGTGCCATAACCTTCTAAAATAGGACCAGTAGGTGGGGACTAAATATTCAAACGTATATTGGTGATATTTCACGTTTCAACGACAACACCTTGCAGACAAAATACTGGCCTCTGTTAGTGGCGCCCTTGGATGGATAGCTTGTGGCTCTGCAGCAGCAAGTGTCCAGCCAGAACCAGACCTCTGTATTAGAAGTCATCTACCAATCACAGCGAGTAGACGAAGATGGTTTCCTGATCCTGGACCTTGGAGTATTCACAGAACTTCTTCTGAAGCAGCAGTGGGAACCAGTAGCTGTCAATGGGCCACATGTCTGCGAAGGGGGATCTGGTCCAGTTGGAACCACTGAGGGTGCATTTTATCACTCTCCGTGAGCAACTCGTGCACATGGTTGGTAGAGAAGGTATGCATGTCCAACAGCTTGGGGGAACCTAGAAACTCAAATGAGATGTGGCCCATCTTACATAGTGCGTCCACTGTCAGGCCGCTTCCTTCCTGAAGCTCCCTCTTAGCCTCCCCTTCCTGCACTTTGCCCCTGAAGCCATTCCAGTGGCCAGCACCAAAGCTCCTCTTTTTCATGTCCAGGGAGAACTCGCTGAGGCTGCAGCACCACGGTGCCCAAGGTCTCCTGGGTCCTTGGTGCCCCAGCTACAGCTTCCTCTAGGATGCTCTTATGAATGGAGAAAAGATGTAAAGAAGTTCCAGGAAATGTCCAGGCTGAGGAAAGCAAAGCTAAATGTCTCATTCTGTGATAATGCCTTTGGACAGTGTGACAGAAGTCTCCTGTGATGATCTTTTGGGGAGTACTGGAAAATTTCCTTTGTATGCCCAGCATACAAGCACTTTATATATTTTTTTAGCTGTCTGACTATCCAATGTGAAGTCCCCAGTTGCCCTAGTTGGTCTAGAAGGCAAACAGAGCATTCTCTGGGCAGTTTATTAACTAAATCTCAAGAGCTACAAAAATGCACAGATAACTGTCATCAAATGTACCATCTCTCAACTCACTTCATTTAAATGGCTCAGGTAGGAACTTAAGGATAGAGTCTGCTTGTTAGTGGTTCAGAGAGAAGGTCACTGTTGGTTTTCATAAACTTTTTGTTGCTTCAACGAATTCCAGACTGAATATTTATAAGGAAAGGTTTATTTACTTACATACTTATTTGTTTGTTTGTTTATTATTTGTAGTTATGAAGGCTAGAATGTTCAAGACTGAGACTGTGGGCAATCCTTCTGGCAGGGTCTCCATTACCCGGATGTCATGTGGAGACAGCTGCCCAGAGGGATCCGTGAAGCAGCTCCCTTTATAACCAATTAACCCATGAGAAAATTGATTAATCTGTCCACAAGGATGGAGCGCTTGTGACCCAGTCACCTAAGGGCTCACCTCTTAATAGTTCACGAGAATGGAATTTCAACATGAAATTTGTTGGGGATATTCAAACCTTTGGCCAATGTTCTGTCAGCTAGACCATGAGAAGTGAACAAGAGTTGTAGGCCTGTCCATCAGCCCTGCTCAATAGCTTCAAAAATAAGTTAAGGCTGAAAGCTAAACTACACTGTGCTATGCTCAGCTGGGTTTGGGAAGTCCTCCAGACCCCCAAGCTTCTTCCAAATCCCAGCCCTTCCTACTTTTTAAGGTAGGTGACAAATGACAACTTCCTAAGCACAGTCTCACTCACCTGAACTTGAAATCAAATGCCAAGACCCAGAGAAACCTAACAACCCAGAGAGTTGTAAAAAAAAAAATGACATGCTCCCAAAGGTACTGATTGGTATTCCCAAACCAAGAAGCATTCCCAGCTAATGAAAATTTTGATCTTGCTTTCATCTCTTATAAGTAACAAGGCTGCGAGAGAGAGATCAACTATAGATTGGGAGTGCAAGATAAATGGCAGCTCTTCACGCCTTCTACAACACAGAGAAGGGAGGCTGTTTATTCCGTGCAAAATAGTTATAACTCTTGTGTTTGCTCAGATCTATTTTTCCCCAAAAGATAAGTTAGCATTTTTAGTTTCTGGCAGATAATTAGTAGTTTATTATCTATATATTCATTGTCCAAACTAAGCTGCCAGGCAGAATAGAAGAAAAGCATGGGTATATTCAGTATGTTAATTATAAGGTTATGGCACTAAAAAAATGGTATAACTCAAACACATGGCCTTAAAGATTCTGAAATCTGTGCCAAATGTGAATCATCAAAGGACAGAGTCACTGAAAAACCTTCCAGAAATGTCCATTTCTGTCCACCCCTCATTTGCAGCTATCATTTCTTTGAACGGACCTTGTCTTATTTATTTATGACTCTTATTTATTTAGTTGTCTATATGGTGTTATATGGTGCGATTGGGCATAAGTGAGTTGGCTCTGTGAAGGAGGAGGGAAGGGTTTCTCTTCAAAGCCTCCTGCTCCCGTTCCACACTTATCTCTGTTGCCTTCTCTAGTGCACTGATTTCCTTGCTGCACTTTTGTCACCTTTGCTACCCTTGAGTGCTCCTGAATACATTAAGCATGGTCCTGAGCTTCGCCTACATGTTTCACCCAGCACCAGGCTCGCATAGGACATCCTTCCGGCTGATATAACTGTACTTATAGGATATAACATGCTGTAGATGTGATCACTCCAAGTCGAGCGTCTTTGGCAAGTCCCAGAGTTGTACTTTGCCAACTGTCCCTTGCTCCCTTAATTTTCCATCCCTTGTATATTTTAAGATGAAATTTAATTTATTTTTGGTTCATTTGTAATTATAGTAATTCAACAGGACCTTTGTTGTAAGACTCATTTGATGTTCAAGAAGCCTTATGAACTTTTCCACAGCACTTTGAAAATATTCTTCCTAGAATCCAGAAGCAGTCTTTGGTCAGTTATAAATTAATTTCAACATGACATTGTGTTATTTTAGTCCAAGACCTACATTAGTTAAAAGGTCTATTATGCAACTACTTAAATGATCGTCTGGGTTATGTATTCCATATGGATACACTTAATTAGATAAGATCATGAGTACCTGGAAGGCACAGTCTCACTATCTCACCAGTTACAGGGTGGTATTGAGTAGAAAGCTTCAAGAAGATAGATGTCTGAACTATAACAAACACGCGAATTCAGGTGATAACTATCCTGAATGTGCTTCCCTTATGCACATCATTCAGGATCGACAGTAGAACTGGCTTGTGGCTACATTCGGGTTGCATGTAGAATGGAGACTTGGGGGAATAGAAGTCATTGTAAGTGGTGCTGACCTGTGGGGACAATGTGTAGACAATTGCCATGGGGGTAGACTTTCTATTCCAAAAATGCTAGAGAAGTGAGAACGGACTCTGCTGGACACAGTCATTTGTGAAATGTGAGGCATAAATTAGGTGTTGAGATGTCTGGGTGCTTTTCCCTTCAGGTGCAGATAACAAATTAGCAACAAGAGAAAAAACTGGCATAAAAGTCTCCCATGGTTGATGTGTAGCTTGTACCGAGGTCCATCCTTGTTAGGTCAACTCAGTAGTTACTGTGTAGCCTTTTCTTTTGATTTACAATATGTAGCCCTGTATACAGGTTTTGAGGGCATACCCGGGGTTTAAGAGTAGTCAATCAGAGAACACTTTGGATGCAAAACTGTGACTTCCATTAGGAAAACATTGTACTAAGTACAGGGCCAGACTCATGGTAGGAGAGATTATGAGAGGAAAGATGCGCATAGAAGAATGATCCAGCTATATTATGTTTGGAAGCATAGCAACTAGCCACTCCAAGACTTACAGAAGACCTAACTCAATGAGTGCTGAGATTTGAGTACTGTGCAGGCAAACACAAGCCTTTCTCCAGAGAATGAAAACTGCTTGATGTGACTCCTGTGACAGAGGCATTTGGAGAATGGGGTTAAACCCTGAAAAATAAAATAGGAGTCAGAAGAGTCTTGCTCTTATCATCTGGGTCTCCTTTTTCCCTCATCACATCTATAAGAGCATACAACCACCAAGCCCTGTCTTTCTGTGAAACATCTTTTGGTTCCTGAGGTCTGTGGAGTGCCCTGTTCAGGGTTCTACTGGACACTCACAGTGCATGGAGGGTTTATTGACAATTCCTTCTAAGGTAATCTGTCTCTTCACTGAAGATGAGTATTTCATCTCTCCTGAGCATATTATTCAGGATTAGAATTATATTTGCACTATTTCGGTTCCATCAAATTATCTAATATAGAACCTCAATTAATTTATTTCCAGAGATCTGTTGCTGTCCAGATAACACAAGACAGCCTGAATCACCATCCTTCCCCATGAAGGCTTTTCCACATACCACTGTACATCATCGAAATGAAGACAACTCAGCAGCATGGCAGCCATTTGTTCTTACTTTTCCACCTCTTTCTCTCACACAGAGAACAAAAGCTACTTCATCAAAGAACACCATAATTTAAAACAAACCTTACTTAGTGTCTGCATTTTTATGAAATGAAGTTTGCTCATTCTTTTTTATAAAGGATTTATTTCTTTATTATTTATACAGTACTCTGCCTTCATATAGGTATTATACACGTCAGAAGAAGGCAGTAGATCTCATGATAGATGGTTGTGAGCCATCACGTGATTGCTGGGAATTGAACTCAGGACCTTTGGAAGAGCAGACAGTGCTCTTAACTGCTGAGCCATCTCTAAAACCCTAGTTTGCCCATCTTAATTTTAGCTCCCAATCTAAGGCCTATGATCTATGACTTTTCAGTTTGTCTTATAAATTTATGTAATTTCTAATACATCTGTAACTCTAAATACTTCCAATATCAGAGGTTATCTCTATGTAACAAAGTGGCACAAAAGGGAAAATGCTGAAGCAAGAAGACAGAGAAGTCAAGTAGGCTTTGCCAGGAAGTGGGACCAACTGTCTACACTGGCCACTGTCTATAATGCCACTTTTAGGTGGCAAAAATAGAGCCATCCATAAGAACTGGAAAGTTCAGAGGAAACCTTAAAATTTGACTTTTATCCTTTAGAATATTTCTAATTAAATATGAAAACTGAGCCATCTTCATATTTTTTTCGTGTAAGATAAAACAGTTGAGAATTTTATTTTTCTCGTGTCTATCAGTTGATCAAAGTCTATTAAGTTTGTGTAAAAGATACATGTATAAATGTGTGTGTGAGAGGGACAGAAGGACAGAGACAGAAACAGACAGAAACAAAGCGTCATGGGTGAGACAGAGAGGAGAAAGAGAGAAAAATTGTGAGAGTGAGAGCAAGAGCACGAGAGAAGAATAGGCACAACAGAGAGAGTAAGATGAGAGTCAGAAGAGCATGTCATTATGTAATAATTCTGGCCTCTTGCTGCACTTCCCATACACTTAGGTAGAATTTTTCACCCTTAGATTCTATTTTAAGCCTGAAAGTTACTGGAAAAGATATGTGTTCAACTCTTGCTTAAATACTTTTTGATAAAATTTTTCTATTACTTAAATTTTTTCTTATGTCTATTAATATGCATAATATTCTTCTCTTGTTCAAGAAGTTTTGATAATTTCATGTCTAATTTATATATCTTGGACTTCGGAGCAGTGCGAAAGGAAATAAGAACAATTAGTGTCCTTGTTATGAATGTTTGTGTTTATGCACCGGTCTTTCCAGCTATGAACTTATTTATTCATTTATTTTCTATGCTGTTGAAGTATCCATTTATTCTTATAGTTGTTTTCTACCATTCAAGAAATTAATGTTGCTTCTTCAGGATCTAATATAATGAGAGTGTGAATTTTCTCCTTGAGCCTACTATGATGCCACAAACAGAGATTCTATACTTTTTCTACAAATTTACATATATGTGTGTGTGACAGAGAGAGAGAGAGAGAGAGAGAGAGAGAGAGAGAGAAAGAGAGAGAGAGAGACAGAGAGAGACAGAGACAGAGAGAGACAGAGACAGAGACAGACACTGAGAGAACTATTTTGGCTGCCTGAAATCAGGCACAGTGAGAGCATTATCACAGAACTTGACAAATGATACCCATCTTTTTTTTTTTTCTGTCTTTTACCAAAATCCAAATGGGCTGTTAAGCATGTGCACCAGAACATCACTTGTTGGATGGATCTTCTGGCATTCCCTCTACCAAATGATGGCTTGAGAGTCTTGGCTCCTTCTATCACATTCTTCTTTTCTCTGAGAATTCATCGACTGGAAGCTACAAGAAATGGGCAGGAGATCACAGGAAAACTTCTATACTTGCCTGTAGGTAAGACATGAAAATTGTGTCTTTAACTTCTGTTGACATTCCTTTGGCTAGAACTTGTCACATGGGCCTTTTAAATGGAAGGAATATAAAATCCTTGTGTGTCAGTGTCTCTGCTGAGAGATTTCATTCTGTCTGCTGATCTATTGAGAACATAGGATTCCTTGTTATCACCTCTCAATTTACAGATACATTTCTCTCTTTGTTTTTCACCCCAAATATTTTACTTTCTCTCCTAGCTCATTTATTTTCTCACCTCAATTTTAGAGGTCATTTGTGAAGTTTTAGGGGAAAATGTTTCATTTTTAACTTACTTAAACTACATTAAGATTATAGATATTTTTGGTATGTGAGCTTTCATTGCTTCTGTTTTGTTTTCTTAAGACAGTATTTTTGCATGGCACAGGTGACCTTGAACTCAGGATCTTACTTACCCACCCTTCCATGTGCTGAGATTAACATTGTGTGCCACTATGCCCACCCAATTTATACATTTTTGAAGATAAAGTTGACAAGTTGATGGGCATATTATATGATGCAGTTAACTAATAGTAAATAATTCCTTTCTTCCTGAACTTAAACCTCACTTTTATTTTCTTTATATGTTGTTCAAATTGTAAGGGTACAATATAATTAGGAAATTTTATATGGAATTGTCAAATGAAATTAGCTTCTAGTCTTCTCTTTCTATTCCTTTATACTTTTTAAATGTTCTTGTTAGATTTTACTTATAACACTTGAGACAATTAATTGAGGATGGCCCATCTATTTCTACACACTACAATAGTTCAAATGGTCTAGGAAGTCTTCCTTGAGCCATCTGACATTACCAACTTTTCAAATGTGTTCTCTGGTTCTTGGTTTACTCAACTTTTCTACTTCTTTTTAGTTAAGTTGTCTTAATATTTCCAATTTTATGCAGTCAGTTGATATTTTCAAAATCATTAAGACAGTATCAACTAAAGAGAAGGAACCAGCTGGGTATTTCCTGACATAACACTGAGTTTAATATCTTGCTTGTGGTATGGCTTACATAGCATACAAATGTGTAAAAAGTTATTGAAATCTCATTTAAGTCAGTGCACATTTTGGAAACATGTCTTACCTTAGCTAAGTTCATTGCTTTAAAAAGGCCTTTTTAAAGTATTAGGTTATTTTCAATGTATCCTTCGTAACATATAGTTGAATTATCAGCTTTACATTTGTTTTCATGATAAGGTTTCCCTTTGAATTAATTAATATTTATTTATTTATTTTTAAGATTTCTTCTTTTTAGTTGAACGTGCATTTATATTTTAACATAATGAAATCTTAGTGAATAATATTTGAAGTTATAGAAAATCTAAACTATTTTTTAATTTGTTTTTTTTTATTATTAGTTACATTTTATTAACTCTGTATCCCGCTCCCTCATTCCTTCCCAATCCCGTCCTTCCTCCCTCATCTCCTCCCTGCCCCTTTCCAAGTCCACTGATCCTCCCCTTTCATCTGACCCTGTTTTATCAGGTATCTTCAGGACTTGCTGCAAAGCCCTCCTCTGTGGCCTAGCAGGACTGCTCCTCCCTTGGGGGGTGGGGAGGTCAAAGAGCCTGCCATTGAGTTCCTGTCAGAAATAGTCCCTGTTTCCCTTACTATGGGAAACCAATTGGTTAGTGAGCTACCACTGGCTACATTCCAGCAGAGGTTCTAGGTTATATCCATACATGGTCCTTGGTGAAGTGTCAGTCTCAGAAAAGACCCCTGTGCTCAGATATTTTTGGTCCTTGTGGAGCTCCTATCATCTCCACATCATACTAACTCCCCCTTCTTTCATATGATTCCCTGCACTCTGCCGAAGGTTTCATTATCAGTCTTAGTATCAGCTTTGATACCCTGCTAGGTAGAGTCTTTCAGAGGCCCTCTGTGGTAGGCTCCTGTCCTGTTACTTATTTTCTCCTACATCCAATGCATATCCATTTGTCTTTCTAAGTGAGGACTGATCATCTAACCCCGGGTCCTCTTTCCTGTTTATCTTCTTTAGGTGTATAGATTTCATTATGTTTATCATACCTTATAGGACTATATGAGTGAGTATATACCATGTGTGTCTTTCTCCTTCTGGGATACTTCACTTAGAATGATCTTTTCAAGATCCCACCATCTGCCTGCAAATTTCATGATTTCCTCGTTTTTGATTGCTGAGTAGTATTCCATTGTGCAAAAATACCACAATTTCTGTATCCATTCTTCCGTTGATGGACGTCTGGGATGTTTCCAGGTTCTGGCTATTACAAATAAAGCTGCTACAAACATGGTTGAGCAAATGTCCTTGTTGTGTACTTGAGCAAATTTTGGGTATATATCTAGGAGTGATATAGCTGGGTCTTGAGGAAACACTATTTCTAATTGTCTGAGAAAGCACCAGATTGACTTCCAAAGTGGTTGTACCAGTTTACATTCCCACCAGCAAGGGAGGAGGGTTCCCCTTTCTCTACAACCTCTCCAGCATGTGTTATCATTTGAGTATTTGATTTTAGCCATTTTGATGTGTGTACAGTGAAATCTCAGGGTCATTTTGATTTACATCTCTCTGATGACTAAGGACATTGAGCATCTCTAAGTGTTTCTCTGCCATTCTATATTCCTCTACAGAGAATTCTGTTTAGCTCCGTACTTCATTTTTTAATTGGATTACTTGATTTATTGCTTTTTAACTTCTTTAGTTCTTTATATATTCTGGATATCAGCCCTCTGTCAAATATAGGGTTGGTGAAGATCCTTTCCCAGTCTGTAGGCTGTCATTTTGTTCTGTCAACAGTGTCTTTTGCTTTACAGATGTTTTTCGGTTTCATGAGGTCCCATTTATTGATTGTTGCTCTTAGAGCCTGTGCTGTTGGTGTTCTGTTCAGGAAGTTTTCTCCTGTGCCAATGAGTTCTAGGCTCTTCCCCACTTTTTCTTCTAACTGATTTAGAGTATCTGGTTTTATGTTGAGATCTTTGATCCACATGGACTTTAGTTTTGTTCAGGATGATAAATATGGATCTATTTTCATTTTTCTGCATGTAGACATCCAGTTGGACCAGCACCATTTGTTGAAGATGCTGTCTGTTTTCCATTGAATGGTTTTGGCTTCTTTGTCAAAAATCAAGTATTCATAGGTGTGTGGGTTTATTTCTGGGTCTTCTATTCAGTTCCATTGATCCTCCTTTCTGTTTCTATGCTAATACCATGCAGTTTTTTATTACTATTGCTCTGTAGTACAGCTTAAGATCAGGGATGGAGATACCTCCAGGTGATCTGTTTTTATACTGGATCGTTTTGGAGATTCTGGGTTTTTTTGTTTCTCAATATGAGGCTGAGAATCTTTCTTTCAAGGTCTGTAAAGAATTGAGTTGGTATTTTGATGGGAATTGCATTGAATCTGTAGATTGCTTTTGGCAGGATGGCCATTTTCACAATGTTAATCCTACCAATCCATGAGCAAGGAAGATCATTACATCTTCTGATGTTTTCTTCAATTTCTTTCTTCAGAGACTTAAAGTTTTTTTTTTTTTTTTTCCAAACAGGTCTTTCACTTTCTTGGTTAGAGTCATTCCAAGGTACTTTATGTTATTAGTAGCTAGTGTGAAGGGTGTTGTTCCCCTGGTTTCTTTCTCGGCCCTTTTGTCTTTGGTATATAGGTAGGCTTCTTATTTTTTTGAGTTGATTTTGTATCATGCCACTTTGCTGAAGATGTTTATCAGATGAAGGAGTTCTCTGGTTGAATTTTTTGGGTTGCTCATGTATGATATTATATCATCTGCGAATAGTGACACTTTGACCTCTTCCTTTCTGATTTGAATCCCCTTGATCTCCTCTAGTTGTCTTATTGCTCTAGCTAGGACTTCAAGTACTATGTTGAATAGATATGGAGAGAGTGGGCAGCCTTGTCTTGTCCCTGATTTCAGTGGGATCGATTTGTGTTTCTCTCCATTGAGTTTGATGTTGGCTATAGGCTGGCTGTATACTGCCTTTACTATGTGTAGTTATGTTCCTTGATCCCTGATTTCTTCAAGACTTTAAACATGAATGGGTGTTGGACTTTGTCAAATGCTTTTTCGGCATCTAAGGAGATGATCATGTGTTTTTTTCTCCTTCAGTTTGTTCATGTGGTGAATTACATTGATGGATATCTGTATGTTGAACCACCCTTGCATGCCTGGGATGAAGCCTACTTGGTCATGGTGGATGATATCTTTGATGTGTTCTTGGATTCAGTTTGCAAGTATTTTATTGAGTATTTTTGCATCAATGTTCATAAGAGAGATAGTCTGAAGTTCTCTTATTTGTTGAGTCTCTGTGTGGTTTAGGTATCAAGGTGACTGTGGCTTCATAGAATGAGTTTGGTAATGTACCTTCTATTTCTATTTTGTGGAAGAGTTTGAAGAGAATTGGAGTTGGCACTTCTTTGAAGGTTTGGTAGAATTCTGCACTGAATCCATGTGGGCCAGGGTTTTTTTTTTTTTTTTTTTTTTTTTTTTGGAAGGGAGACTGTTGATGACTGTTTCTTTTTCCTTGGGGGATATAGGACTATTTAATCTTTCTACCTGATCTTGACTTAATTTTGGTAGATGACTCTATCAAGAAAATTGTTCATTTCTTTTAGATTTTTGAATTTTGTGGCATATAGTCTTTTGTAGTACGACCTAATGATTATTTTGATTTCCTCAGTGTCTGTAGTTATGTCCCCCTTTTCATTTCTGATTTTGCTGATTTGGATAGCTTCTCTCTGCCTTTTAGTTAATTTGGCTAAGGGTATGTCTCTCTTGTTGATTTTCTCAAAGAACCAGCTCTTGGTTTCATTGATTCTTTGAATAGTTTTAGTTGTTTCTAATTGATTGATTTCTGCCCTGAGTTTGATTATTTCTAGCTGTCTGCTCCTCTTGGGTGTATTTGCTTTATTTGCCTCTTTTTTTTTTCTAGGGCTTTCAGTTGGGCCATTAAGTTGCTCGTATGAGATGTCACAAATTTCTTCTTAGAGGCACTTAGTGCTATGAATTTTCCTCTGAGCACTGCTTTCATCGTGTGCCAAAAATTAGGGCATGTTGTACCTTCATTTTCATTGAATTCTAGGAAGTCTTTAATTTCTTCCTTAACCCAACTGTCATTGAGCAGCAAGTTGTTCAGTTTCCACGTGTTTGTAAGCTTTTGTTTAATTCCATTGTTGTTGAGGTCCAGCTTTAGTCCATGGTGGTCAGATCGAATACAGGGGATTATTTCGATCTTCGTGTATATGTTGAGGCTTGCTTTGTGAGAAAATATATGGTCTATTTTGGAGAAGGTTCCATGAGATGCTGAAAAGAAGGTATACTCTGAGTTTGGGTGGAAAGTTCTGTAGAGATCTATTAGGTCCATTTGATTTAGGACCTCTGTACATACCTTTATTTCCTTATTAGGCTTCTGTCTAGATGAACTGTCTCTTGGTGAAAATGGGGTGTTGAAGTCTCCCACTATTAAGGTGTTGGGATCGATGTGTGATTTGAGTTTTAATAATGTTTTATTTATGAATATAGGCCCTCTTGTTTTGGGGGCATAGATGATCAGAATTGTGTTGTCCTCTTGGTGGATTTTTCCTTTGATGAAAATGTAGTACCTACCCCTCTTTATCTTTTTTGATTAATTTTGGTTGAAAATCTATTTTATTAGATATTAGGATAGCTACCCTAGCTTGTTTCCATTTTTCCAGCCCTTTATTCTGAGGTAGTGTTTATCTTTGTTGCAGAGGTGCATTTCTTGGATGCAGCAGAATGTTGGATCCTGTTTCTGCACCCATTCTGTTAGTCTATGTCTTTTTATTGGAGAGTTGAGTCCATTGATGTTGATAGATAATAGTGACCAATGAACGTTAGTTCCTTTTATATTGGAGTCAGTGGTCTTACTGTGTTCCATTGCTTGTTTTCTTTTAATTTTTGTTGGGATATTATCTGTATGCTATGTTTTCTTGGGTGAAGTTGTTTTCATTGGATTGGAGTTTTCCTTCTAGTATCTTCTGTAGGGCTGGTTTGCTGTGTAGATATTGCATAAATTTAGTTTTGTCATGGAATGTTTTGTTTTCTCCATCTATGTTGATTGAAAGCTTTGCAAGGGATAGTAGTCTGGGTTGGCATCTATGGTCTCTTAGAGTCTGCATGACACTTGCTCAGCCCCTTCTGGCTTTAATAGTTTCTGATGAGAAGTCTGGTGTGATTCTGATAAGTCTACCTTCATATATTACTTGGCCTTTTTCCCTTGCTGCTTTTAATATCTTTTCTTTGTTCTGTAGATTTAGTGTTTTGACTATGATGTGACCTGTTGTGTTTCTTTTCTGGTCTAGTCTATTTAGTGTTCTGTAGGCCTCTTGTATATTTATGGACATCCCTTTCTTTAAGTTGGGAAAATTTTCTTCTATGATTTTCTCGATCTGGACCTTGGAGCCTGGAGTCTTCTTTTTCATCAATTTCTCTTATTCTTAGATTTTGTCTTTTCATGGCGCCCTTGATTTCTTCGATATTTTATGTTTGGGACTTTTCTGATTTTACTTTCTCTTTGAGAGAAGGATCAATTTCTGCGAGTGTATCTTCAGCTCCAGAGATTCTCTCTTCCATCTCTTGTATTCTGTTGGTGATGCTTACCTTTGTGGTTCCTGATCTTTTCTTTAAGTTCTCCAGCTCCAGGGTTTTCTCAGTTTGTATTTTCTTTATTGATTCTAATTCTGTTTTCATGCCTTGCACTATTTCTTTCATCTGTTTGAATGTGGATTCCTGTCTTTCTACGATGGTCTCTAATTTTTTTTTTGTTTGTTTGTTCATTTCCTCTCTATATGCCACTAATTGTATCTCTACTTGTGCCTCTATTTGTTTGGCCATATTTGCCTGTGTTTATTTAAGAATTTTGTCCATTTCCTCTTTCTTTGCCTCCAACTGACTGGCCAAATCTTTGATAGATTTGTTCATTTCCTCTTTAACTGTCTGAATTTGCATGGCTATTGCTCTTAGAGAATTGTTTGTTTCCTCTTTATGAGCCTCAAATAATTGGGTAAGCATAGCTTTAAAGGCATTTTCCTGTGCTTCTGATGAATTGGAGTATCCATCAGTTTTGGGGGTTGCTGGTGAAGTCATGTTGTCCTGATTTATGTTGGATGTGTTCTTTCCCCTATCCCTGGTCATTGGCTTATCTGAAACCTAACCTGTTTGTTTCTGGACTCTGCAGTTCAGACTGGTACTGTCTCTCCCTAGCATCTGGAGAGTTCTTCAAGAAGCTGAGAGAGGTCCTGTGGCCTCAGTGTGTGCATTGGTGCACTATCTGTACCAGTGGGAGGAAAGTATACAGGTGCAAAAGGGCAAATGCAGGCACGTGTGTGTGTGTGTGTGTGTGTGTGTGTGTGTGTGTGTGTCTGTGTGTGTGTGTAAGTGTGCATGGAAGTGTGTCTCAAGGACAGAGTGATAGAGAGCATTGAACCTTTTAGTGTGTGGGAGGGGCTCTGCTTTGCAGGCTTCTAGGTGGTTATTTGTGTATGCACTGTATATGTAGCAGACGCTGGTGATGGTCGTGGTGCAAGTTCGGCATTAACTGCCTTAACTCCTCAGTTGGACCCGCAGAGCAGGGGCTTCAATGTCCCAAGTGACCCGCTGTTTCCCACAGTGCATATGTGGGTAGGAAGGGTCCGATGCCTGGCTTCTATTTTGGAAGGACCCTGGATCTGGGGCTCTGCAGATACTCAAGGGTGCACTCACTCTCAAGCAGGTCACATCAGTAGGGATTGGCGTGTCCGGGCTCTCTGCTCTCTGGTTTGGCCCTGCTTGGTCTTATGCAGAAGGACTGAAGTGCCTCCAGATGCCTTCTGGGAAGTCCTGGGGGCCCTCCACTGTGCTCTCCAGGCCTGGGAGGCCCAGCACCTGGTATGCCTAGCTTGTATGTCAGGTCTGCTGGGCTTTGGTGGGTATATAGCGTATTATATGTCACTGAGGACTGGGCGAGCTGCACAGTCAGTGGCTGAGCGACCCTGTGGAGCCAGTATGGCAGCTAGCAGACCTGGGACCCTGGGAGGATGGTACCTCGGGTCTGGGATTCCAAGACCAGTACAGCTGGCAGTTGAGGCTAAAAGGCTAGGAGCTCTGCCTTAGCCTCTGGTTGCAGACCCCAGGCAGTTAGCTCTGAGCTGAGAATCTCGGTGAGTCCTCTGTGCCAAGGAGGAGGGTTTGGAGAAAGGTGAGTGCCGGGAGATCAAAAGATCGTTTCTCTCCTTCCCCAAAAGAGTCCCTGGGTGGCCCGAGACCAAAGTTCTCACCTTGTGCGATGTTCCCTGTTGTTTAGAAAGCCTCACCGTCATTTCCCTGGCTTCAGAAGTCCTTCCACTCACCAACTCAGGCATTCAGCACAGCTCAGAAACTGTGCGTGCTAGTTGCCATCTTGGCTCTGCCCTGTTTTTAAGATTTCTGTACACTTCTTTTGTTTCTAAATACTGGTAAATGTATTTTATTTTTTTTTAATTTTTATTTTTTTATATTAATCACAGGTTTTTTACTTTGTATCTCAGCTGTAGCCCCATCCCTCATTCCCTCCCAATCCCACCTTCCCTCCCTCATCTCCTTGCCCCTTTCCAAGTCCATTGCTAGGGGAGGTCCTCCTCCCCTTCCATCTGGCCCTAGCTTATCAGGTATCTTCAGGACTGGCTGTCATGTCCTCTTCTGTGGTATTTTCTTTTTTTAAAAATGTTTTTTAATTTATTACAATATATTCACTTGGTATCCACACTGTAGCCCCCTCCCTCATCCCTCATCCCTTCCCAGTCCACTAGTAGGTGAGGTTCTCCTCCCCTTCCATCTAATCCTAGCCTATCAGGTCTCATCAGGACTGTATGCATTGTCTTCCTCTGTGGCCTGGTAAGGTTGTCCCCACCACTAGGGGGAGGTGATCAAAGAGCCAGCCCATGAGTTCACGTCAGAGATGGTCCTTATTCCCCTTACTAGGGAACCCTTTTGGAGACTGAGCTGCCATGGGCTATATCTGTGCAGGAGTTCTATGTTATCTCCATGAATGGTCCTTAGTTGGAGTATCAGTCTCAGAAAAGACCCCAGGGCTTAGATTTTTTTTTGGTTCTGTTGTTCTCCTTGTGGAGCTCCTGACCCCTCCAGGTCTTTCTATCTCCTGCTTCTTTCATAAGATTCCCTGCATTCTGTCCAGAGTTGTGTTTTCAGGATACTTAAGACAGATTTGTTGTTGTTGTTGTTGTTGTTTTGAGACAGGGTTTCTCCATGTAGCATTGGCTGTCCTGGACTTGATTTGTAGACTGGGCTGGCCTTGAACTCACAGAGATCTGCCTACCTCTGCCTCACTGAGTGCTGGGATCACAGGGGTGCACTATTGAGCCCGGCTACTTGATACTGTGCTAACCCACTTTTCAATTCTGATTTCTCCAAAGTTTAATTTCAAGAATTAATTAACATCAACAGACCTCTGTGATAAAGTAAACATGTAAAGCTCTTCTTCCATTATCATTCTTGCTTTAATGTACAGTGAAGTCAGGGCAAAATGATCAATAAATATTTTAATAATTCAACAGCTTAGGAAACAGAAAGGTGTGATTAATTAGCCATCACTAAACATTAACTCTATCATATACATTAACATGTATATTGTCTTTGGGTGGATTATGTAAATCTCCTTATCTGAAATGGCAAATACACTGATATAATGCCCACTCTAGTGTCTATCCCCTAAAGGACTCTGTGTGTACTTAGGAAATGAACACATTTTTCTCATGAGAAAAAAGAATTTTTGACACTAGGAGCTAGAATAAGGTCATCTTGTAGCTTCATTGTTTCTTATGTAATATTAATAATAAATGGAATTTTTCTTTTTTGTCAATAAAAGAACCCTTACTTTAATAAAATATATAAATAACTTCAAAAGCACGCAATTCAAATTGGATTAATCTTGAAGTGTAGTCCAATGAGAATGAACACTAAACATTTTAAGTTCTGCACCAAATAGTAAAATACACGGAGGCCTTTGGGAGCTTTTTACTGATTTACATCAATAAGAAGGACCTGTTTTTGATGTCTTTCAACCCTGTCAGAAGGTGGCCACAAAGCATTGTCCTCTTTTGCTCTTTTGTAATTTTATTGTTGTCAATAATTTCTTCAGTTCTTCCATACACTCTTCTGGAGGTAGGCCTCTTTTCTGATTCATCACATCATTTTATAATTGCTGTTGGCATACCTAAGCTTTCCAAATTGTACAAATGGGGGAAAACTTGAACACCATATAACTGTTACTGTCTTGTTGGGGGTTATGATAATACCACCGTGATAATCATAGGGTAAATAATAATATTATGTAGCCCAAGGCAACCACATTTTTCTCTTTACTACAACAGTATCTATGATAGAACAAGGCTTTTGCTAGGTCCCTGGAGATTTAAGCAGACATTAGTCTGCTTACTATATCACTATTCTCTCCCCACAAGTTACTGTTTGCTGCATGAGGTGTCAAAAGGTGACCTCACTACTTTGCTTAATTTTAGATTTAGAGATGTTTTAGAACGAGAAAGAAGGGCTTTCAGCGCTAAGCCCCAAAATTCTTACCCAAACCAAGAAAGTCACAGACAAGTCAAGACAATTGATCATGCTAAGTATATAGCTGGCACATAAAGTATTTTAAACAACACACAGCAAACAGTGTATTCCAGAGCAGTGAAGAAACAGAGTATCTGGGCATCAAATGGGCATTTTAGAGGCTTAGCCCAGTTGTCAGAACAGGTGCAGCCACCCAGGAAGGAATTTTAGACACAATCTGAGGCTGTTGTTAAACAGCCTAATTTCTCTCATGCTTATGAGCTTTGAGACCAGCAGCAATTGCCCACCCATTCTTAGGGTTTGGAGTCTGTTTTGGAACCTACAAAACCTTCTTTTGACAGTGTCTCAGAAATCACACACACTTAACAAAAAATGCAAAGTTCCTGGAGCCGTGGAGCAGCTCATTTTGAAAATGAAACTGGACTTTCTACCAAGAACCAGAAAAAAATGTTGAAAACATGAAACAACAAAAATCTGTGGTGTGTTTGCAAACCCCAAGACTCAAACCCTGATCTAAAGCAGACTGTTTTCTCCTGGCTTCCTCTCCTTCCCTTAATTAAGCTAACTGGAAAGGCAAGACTTTCATCAGAGCACAGTGGCGATCTTCCTCTCCAAATCTCCAGCACGAAACACAGAAACACTCTGCTGTGGAATTGAATTTGAGATATTAGAGAAAAATGATCACCAGCTCAATGCTGTCACTGTTCTCTGTTTATTTTTCTTTCTTTCGTGTCTGATGTCAGGGAGAGAATAATTTCATCTGCTGGAAATCTGAGCATGTTTGCATTTTGAGATAATTAGAATTAATGTTTGAGGGCCAAATAGCACGGAGCCGTCCCTATGCCTCTCATTCGTAAAGCATTTTGTGATGGCTTCTCCTTCACTTGGGACTCTGGCCGGCTGCCACAGACCACCTAGATCCAAGCAGCAAAGTTTCTTTTTCTAGAAGAGAAATTTATACATTGGAGTTTAGTAAATATGGCATAAGTTAAGCAGAGTTCTGGAAATTCCTTTATCTGTTTGGGTTTTTCCATGTGTATTTCTTCCTTTTGCTGCCTGGATGGCGGGGCTCTCAGCAACATAGCAGTGAACCTGCAGCTCACAGCTGTTGTAAAGGCAAATCCAACAGAGAGAAGAACAGCAATGAATTTTCTTGAAGGCAGGCTGAACCCCGGGAACTTGGTTCTGAGACATCATCTGTGAGACTCTTCAGGGAGAGGACCCAGACACCATGGTTGTTAGTTATGGGCCAGGTGATAGTTGACAGGATGTTTGACTTCCCTGTAAACTCTTTGGCCAACTGAACACACAGTCTTTGTGATTCACGCATATGAATCTCTTGCTTAAAAACTTTCAGTAACCTCTCATTACCCACAGAGTGAAACCAAAGCCCCTGAATCGCTTGGCATGAGACCGATGGCTTTTCTGGAACTGGGTCATCATTAGCTGTCCAGCTTTTGTTTCTGCTGTCTAGTTCACGTGCAACAGATACTGAATGCCTTGCAGTTTCCCCAACACATGCTTCTATTTCAAGAACATATATTCCCATCCCCCCAGAAAGCCCTATTTATATTCATGCATGACCTGGATCTTTGTGTCTTGTAGGTGCTCTTTTAAAATGTTTCATAAACTTTATTATATGAATCAAATTACAAAAAATACACATATAACACACCAAAATTAACCAGACCCAAAGTTGATATACTCAGAACTTCCATGCACACAGACAATAGGCATTTGGAATGAAAGCTGTGGTGCTTCCCATTAAATTTAATACTTTCAGTATTGAATATATTTTAATCAGTTGTCCACTTTCAGAAACAAAATCCCATGACAAAGTTAGAACCAGAAAAACAATTAGCTTTATATCCTCGTTCATTACTTCCTTCTCTTTTTTTTCATGTTCTACTGTAGGTACTCACTCTATCTGTTGAACAAATGAACTTCAAAACTCAATGAAGGTAATCCATACCTATAGATGGAATGAGGACTGCATCCTCTGTGCTCTCACATTCTTGGCTCACAGTTTACCCCTTGGTTAACAAGCAGGTATGAGATTGCCTCTGAAGATTAAGTGAGAGTTTAGGCCCTAAACTTAAGGGAGATGATTTTGTCACCTTTGTAAGGTATTCTTGGTGTCTGGACTAGCTATTAGGTAGAGATCAGGAGCTGTCAAATATTCTACAATGCATGTGGCAGGTTCTACAATAAATATACAGTTCAAGAGTTTAATAAGGCTCATTGTGGAAAAATTGCTTAGCAGAACTATTCTTTTAGGATAGCCATACTGAGGTGTGTTTGTCTCCTCTGCTGCATCCAAAGTGGCTTGATGTCAGGGCCTGTATCACCATTACATTCCCATTGATCAGTAAAATGTCTGGTATTTCTGAAGTGCTCAGTAAATGTTGCATGAAATGAATGGTGGAGAAGGGTCTTTAAATGTGTTGAAGATAGTCTGAGTAATCATCCTCCAAGCAATTATAAAAGTGAAGATATGGCTTGTTTCTTTCTGTGTGTAGCAACCTGAAGGAAGTGGCCCAGTTTCAAGGAATGGACTCTCCAGCTTTTCTATATCTTAGGGATTTCATTCTGACTAGTCACAATGCCACTAGCAGCACCATGTTGGGAAGTCTCTTCTCCTTGGGAAAAGTAGCTTCTATAAACTGCCTTTTCTCAAACCCCAAATTTACACTGAAGGTTGGCATTCTGTTTTCATGCCAACTCTCAAAAACATGGTCTATTTGTAATTGGTCTTAGCTACAGCATTTTGGAATGCTCCATAAATAGGTTCCATTGGGGAGCTTTGGGAAGTGCTATTTTGATACTTCCTCTATGACTACTTGGACCCCAGCCATTTGTCAAGGGAACCATTTGAAAAGGCAACTCAGAATCTTACCCACATGGTCTCAGCACCTCTTTCTTCTTGCTGATAGTATTAGTCTAAAATTGGCCTGGTTCTCACTTTACCCATCCCTCTCACTAAATAACTAGATATTGTTTAGAATAAGAACACAAAGCACAATGGGTTGACTGGGAAGCTGGTGTTTCTCGGAAGTATTAGCAAGAACCTCCCCCTTGCATTGTAATTCCTCCATAGATTGTACTTTGCTTGGAAACACTGAAAGCTAGTTATGGTCAGAATTAGTGTTTGTCAAAATGAAACCGCGAGGGGTGTGATTTTCATTTAAATTTGTCCTCCCCAGAGCAATTGGGACTTTTAGGAAGAACTGTCCTTCACTGCTTCATATTGAGGGTGAGATTTATCCTTACTAACCAAACAAAAGCATGCACAATTCTGCATAGATTCCCATGAGAATTAAGCTTATTCCGCATGGGTAACATTTTCTATCTTTTCCTGAGAGAGTTTTACTCAGTAGTTTTGGTGAACTATGAATTTGTTACATTGACATTTATATAGTTTATATATCTGGCTTAATGAAATAATTTTCAAAGCTTAATGAGCATGTTTCACAATAGTTCTTTGTTTTTTTTTTTTTTAATTAACAAATAATCATTACATACTATGTTGTGCAAATAACAGATGACAATTCAGAGAAACATGACTCTTGAAATAGACCTTATGGCTAAGAAGCTTCCCTAGGGACCAGTAAATCCCAAGGGAATGAATGAAGGCAAAAGATACACTTGGGCCATGACAGTGGCTGACTGACAGATGTTAATGAGGTGGTAGAGAAGGTTAAAAGAATGTAGGTGTGGGCTGAAATTCTTACAGTTTCATCAAAAAATAGACTGCATGATTTATTTACTTTTTGCATACTCTTCCAGACCTTTATGGTGTTTTTTTTTTTTTTCCTTTGAGTGTGTTTATTGTGTGTCTTCTCTTTCTGATATCATCAGCCTCTGGGAACTAGAGCTCTTGGTCACTCTCTGTGTGACCAAGCAGTTTCAAAGCAGTTAACACAGTGTCGGTCGCTGAGGAGACTTGAGTAAAAAGGCTTAATGAGAAGGAAGTGGCAACCATTTATGGAGTCACTTTCGTATATGCGCTGAGCAAAAGCGCCCAATGCGATGAGAGCCAGAGGTGGTGCAGGGCCACTGAGAAGCAGCAGCTTTGGGTGTAACCGAACGCCTGCATTCATCTCGTGACAGCTGTGGATGCCTACACAGGAGCTGCTCAATATCAAGCCAGAGGACATTCCAGCATGGATGGGGGAGGAGCTCACAAGTCTCCACCCACTACATGAGAGCTACTGGCAGTTTTATGGCTGCCGGGAGAGACACAGTTTTCTTCAAAGGTCGGCTCATGGGAGACACAAGACCATGTTCTAGAGGTGGGAGGCCGGACACCATGAGCATGCGGACAACACTAACTGCCGCTCAGTGTGCTATAAAAATTAAAAGAAAATGAACGGGACATGGTGTTGGGGGAAAGATGTGGCAGAGTTTCCAGGAAGAGTTGGAGTCAGAGAAGTGTGTGTGTGTGTGTGTGTGTGTGTGTGTGTGTGTGTGTGATCTAAGTACATATTGTGTAATACATGAAATTATCAGAGATTAAACACAAAGAACAAGCTAGACACGATGAGTGTACTGTATTTGTGTCAAAGAGGGGGCTCACTCACTTGCAGATCTTGCAATTTGATGCAACACCATTCTCCATTTTGTTTCATTTTCGTGCTACACAAAAGTCTAATTGCTTTTATCTTCCCCTGGGATTATTAAGGAGGAGAAGTTGACCCATGCACCTATTTAATATGGTTTATTTGATTTTATTTTCCCATTCACATCCTTGGATGAATAAACTTAAAATAATTAAAAAGCCACATTTAAATAAAATCAAATCCTGTAAGTGCCTTCATCTTCTTCATGGCCTAATTCACAACTTCTTTAGAGTCTGGAATTTACTTCGGGGCAAGTACAAATATTTTGTACTTAATTGCAGTCTGTAGTTCAGTATCATTATTCATGTTCATAAACTGCATTGATTTTACCCATAAATTTTACTTGTCTAATTCACTAGTTACTGAGGAGGATAAAGTGGTGGCATCTTAATCTAGGAAAAACATCCCAAATGCTCTTGCACACGTTTTGCATTTGGTATAACCTAAAACACATTTTTTTTAAACAAAGCTTTTCCCCTTAACTCTTAAGCCCCTGAGTATTTCAGTGGAAACCCAAAACTTTTTATCTGGATTCATTTACACTCTCATTTACTCATCAGCTTGGTGTTTTGTAAGAGATATTTAATATTCTCCAAGAGCCTTTTTTTTCTTTTCCCCTGCACATTTCAAAGTTTTTCCTGTAGGAAAAACTCTGTGTTCCAGGCCATAAATTGAGTCTGAATCCAGAAAACAGGAGTTGTGGGAAGCCATAAATTCCAAATGAGCAACAAGTGGTACTGATCTTAACTCCTCATTATAAGTACAGTGTGGTCACTTGAAACAAGGCCTCGCTTCTCGAGTAAAGCAGGCTTTTCAAATTGGTGACATAGTTTTGCATGAGGAAAGTGGATCCTTGCTCTCACGGTGTTGGCTGAGGACAGTTTCTTTGTCAACAAGCAGGTGTCACTACCAGGGAGTCCTCTGGGAGTAATCTGCTTCCCACAGAGCAACATTCTTCTTCTAGAAGCCAAAGATCAAGGAGTTGTCTGTGGCCTAAGGGCCTCCCAACCCCACACCACTGGGCTGGCCCAGCAACCAGAGTTCCCTCCCCAATGAATTCATGGAGGAATTAACTAATGGGCTGAAGTTAGTTTTATTCTAAGTCAATGCCACTGAGATATTTGAAAAGGAAATGTGTTGGAAGGATACCAAAACCATCCTTAGAATTTTAGAAGAAAGTGGAAAATCCAGCGTCTTGAGGTACATGGCTAAAGGGCTGCTGTGATCCCTGGGGCTGTGAGTTAAGTCTGAAGAAATTGAGCACACAACCAGACAGGCAGTTGTAAGCTAGTCAATCTTGATTAACCTGCTTTTATTCTTTTCTTCAGTAGAGAGATCAAGGCCGGCCTATTTTTGTTATTTAAAATTTTTTCTTAATTCTTCAATTATTTGTGATGGTGTTGACCACCTCGTTATTACTTAGAGGTTTCATATTTAAAAACCAACACTGTATTCTGTATATAGTCTTGTTTATGGTGTCTCCTGAAACTATGGGTTTCTAAAATGATTTACAAGGCTTGTAACCTACCCTGGTCATGAGAGTCTGGTCTTGGTTTATAAGAAAGTGAGTCTAAAAATTATCTCCTGACATGAATACTTATGATGGCTAGATTTATTTCTTTTGCAATAAGCACACCTGAATTTTAGAGTAACCTAGCTCCAAACAGATTCATTTTTTTTAAATATTTAGTTTCCAAGTAAAAAATATTTTAAACATTATTTTGATCATTGTGTCTCTCCAAATATATGCAAATGGCATACTTGCTGCTTAATTATATAACAATATAGCAATGATATAATTACTAATTAAAGTCATATGTTTAATCTTTCTAAAATCTAATAAGACATATAGATAATATGTTGAAAAGGCAACGCTTATCTAGTGGGGAAACCTGACGTACTTTACGTTTGGTGATTTTCTTTTTGGGTTTTCAGATGGCCACGTAAAGTGGAAGGGTCAGATAAAACTGAGCCCAGGCCTCTCAGAAACCTTATCCTATGTCTGAGAAGCAGATCTATTTCAGGGCCGTAAATCAAACGTAGTCTCACTGACTGCGGCTCCTCTCCCTGGGCTGTCTGCTAGTGTGCTTGCCAACATGAACCCAAACTGCTCAGGTTGGGATGTCATCACAACATTTATTAAGCTTAAAAATCTTCGCAGAGAGGAAAGTCACTATGGTATTTCTTTCTCCCTCCCCCTCCCCCGCTTGCTGATTTTACTGCATCGAAGAAAATCCTGTAAACAGAGCTTTCTTTAATCATCTGCCAAACACACGGGTCCAAGGTTTTCTCTCAAAGGGAGGCGGTCTTTTGAGCAGTCTGAAAAGAGACCTTACCTACAAAGGAGCAAAAGCATGCTTCAGTAAGTACCTTCTGCTCACATGATGCACGAGCACTCTGTAATTTTTCTCTGAAGACCATTGTCAGAATGAAATAGGTGTTGGTGAGGACATCGAGGCAATGTAATGCTTAATCTGTGCTCACTACGTTGCCTCATTTGTTTAGATTGATGTGGATCTGAAAGAAATCCAATTGCATCCAAATAAAAATTTGAGCTGGTAAGGCATTAAAATGAGTTCTTAATCAGGTGTGTGTGTGTGTGTGTGTGTGTGTGTGTGTGTGTGTGTGTTTCTTTAAATAAAAGTTTAAGAAGGATACTATTATGACTTAGAAATATTTATAATAAAACAATATAGTGAAAGGCCCTTCAGAGACACATCACTGTCACATCCTAACTTGACAATGACAGCAAGAATCCTGAAAGATGAGATCACTGGATGGTAAGCTTACGTCAGAATCTGATATGATGACGTAATTCTTCTCTAGATCAGTTGGGATTGTGATGATTGTGACCTAAGGATTTATGGAAGCAATTTTCAGACAGTCTCTACTTTGTAAGGTTTGCTTCTTTAAGGAAGAGTTAACATTCCTTCAGAGCATGGAAACCTTCCTAAGGTCTGTTATTCAAGTCTTTTTGAATGAAACACAGCATCAACTCACTGATACACAAAGAAGGCAGAAACAAGTTCAAGAGCAGTGATTCAGAATATACATGGTGTTCTTACTACTTTTCTTTGGCCTTGTCAAATGGCAATGAAAAAGAACTAAAAAAAGAAATCATAATGTTGAAATAAACACTAAAGTGAGAGCACTCTTAATTAGTCTGGCCCTAATTTCAGTATGACTATTGTTTTCACATGAAGAAGAAAGAGAGATGAAGACGACATAATGGGAAGATACTTGGTATGAAAACAGAGACCGATTATTTCCATAGTTGTTAAAATTTTCTATCTATCTATCTATCTATCTATCTATCTATCTATCTATCTATCTATCCATCCATCCATCCATCCATCCATCCATCAATCGATCAATCAATCTATCTATTTATCATTTGTCATTTGTTTTTTATTTATTTTTGAAACAGGATTTCTATGTGTAGTCATGGCAATCCTGGAACTAGCTATGTATACGAAGCTGGCCTTGAACACACAGAGATCCACCTGTCTCTGCCTCTCAAGTGCTGGGATTTACATAGCCTTAAGCCAAGGGATGCCAAGAGTTTCTAGAGAGCCCCAGAAAAGAAAAAGTTTTCTTCCTAGAAGTTTCAAAGAGAGCATGTCCCCACTGATTCCATGATGTCAGGTTTCTGGCCTCAGAGCTGGCCTGAGAGTATGTGTTTTGAGACTCTCCCATTCATGTCAATCTTTATTTTAATTAAAAAATTATTATTATTATTTTTACAATTTATTCATTTTATATCCTGATGGTGGCTCCTTCCATCATCTCTTTCTGGTCCCACCCTCTCTCCCTCTTCCCCTCATCCCCCTTCCCTAGTTCACTAATAGGGGAAGTCTTCCTCTCCTACTATCTGACTTTAGCCTACCAAGTCACATCAGAACTGCCTAGATCCTCTTCCTCTGTTGACTGGCAAGGTTATCCCACCAGGGGGGAAGTGATCAAAGATCAGGCAACTGAATTCATGTCAGAGACAGGCCCTGCTCTCCTTACTAGGGGATCCACACGGAGACTGAGGTACCTATGGGCTATATCTGAACAGGGGTTCTAGGTCTTCTCCTTGCATGGTCCTTGATTGGTGCATCAGTCTTTGCTGGCTCTCCTGGGCCCATATATTTTGGCTTTGTTGGTCTCCTTGTGGATCTCCTGTGTTGTTGCAAATAAAAAATATGAGTGTTGGGCTATATAATGTTTATTATTAACCCCCAAATCATCACAGTGGTATTATTTAACCTACTATCACAAATAATATGACACAGACACTTGTTAGATTTATAATTGGCTTATTTGCCTTGGGCCAGGGAGATATATCATTTACACTATCTCAATATTCATACCCTTTATCTCCCAGCCCCCATTCAATGCCATCCACCTTAGTCCTCCTCAGTTGGACTACCTTTCATCCATAATCCCACTGTACTTGCTTTTATTCTTTATCTGGGCCTTTCCATGCCATCACTGGAGTCCTTTCTCCAGTCTCACATGGTTCCTTCTCCAATCTAACCCATCATGGCATCCTCCTTTCTCCTCTCTTCCCTTCTGTGTGTCTCCCCTGATTCTGTTTTCTCTGTGCTTGTGTGGGAACCTTAGCCACGCCTACCCCATTCTGCCCTGCCTAGGGATAGGCCATTTTATTAGCTAATCAGGTAGGTTTATGCAACACAGATAAGTGTACCCGTATCTTGAGGGCTAATAACATGCGTCAGACCAACCCCCAACACTTTTATTCCCTCAGAGTCATTCTATTCCCAGGCCCCTTCCTCCATAAGACTTCCTGAACTCTGCCCAAAGTTTGGCTGTGAGTCTCTGCATCTGCTTTGATCCCCTGCTGGGTGGAACCTTTCAGAGGACATCTGTGGTGATCAACCTGACTGAGGTAACCCAGAACCAGAAAGACACTCACAGAACTTATACTCACTTATAAGCAGATTTTAGCCATATAATATACTAAACGTACTGAAATCTACAGATCTAAAGAAGCTAAAGAGCAAGGAGGACCTAGGGAGGATGCTTAAATCTCATTCAGAAGTTAAACAGGATAGAAACTGGAAGCAGCGGAAGAGAGAGAACAGGACGGGAGCCTGTCATGGCAATCTTTTAGGACAACCTCACAGACACGTCTGACGATCATCAGTGATGTCAGCAGCGCTGCAGGCCTGTGTGCTGCAGCAGTTAGACCAGGATTCTCTGAGTCCAGCCTAAGTGTAGGGATTAGATTTCTGCCATCCATCCTATCCTTAGGCTCTCTCTGGGGTCTGACGAATTCCTATTTCTAATGAGGCATTCAGCTACAAATTCCAGGAAACCTTGGAGAAATATCATCGGTGAGAAATTCACAGCAACAGGGGATAGATTTCAGGCCAGAGTACTTGTAGTTAATTGGCCTGGTGCATATACAAGTGTGTTTTAGGATTTAAGACTTCCCTACGTGAGCTTCCCCACAGGCCTCATTCTACAGTGAATGCATGTGTGTTCTGCTGTGCAAAGTAGGTCTCTGTTCACTGGAGTACACTTTGCTCCTACATGGTTTTCAGGTTAATATTGGTTCAAGAACGGATGCTCGTGTGCTCTGACTTAGGAAAGTGTGATGTATTTGGCTTCGTTTACCTGATGTTGGAATGCAGATATATGTATATTAAAATATAAAATAAATCACCTCTGGACTTATGGACACATAAATATATAAATAGTAGTTTACCAGTATATTTCTTCTTACTCTTCATTACCTTTCATACTCTATTAATAGATTTATGGCAATTATTCTTCTATTGGAGCCTTTAAGTCTCCAATCATTCAAAATGTCCTTTCAATAAACAAAGCTGTGTATAGCTGAGTGGGTATAGAGAATTTCATAATGAGGGCAAGATTTTCTGGAGTTTTTTTTTTTGTGTATGTGTGTTTGATGATGATGTTTCTGTAAAGGACAAACACAAATACACATGTGAAGATAAACATGTTCACTTTAAAGATAAAATGTAAGGGGAATATGATTATGAAAATGAAAGATCAATTAACTTTTCCCAAAGAGGCCTATTTGCCTTCAGGGGATGCTGATCCTAGGAAGTGATCTGATGATGGGGAGGAGGCCTGCCTGTGATGCTCAGGCCGCAAGCTCACATTGTACATTCTCTTCTGGTTCCTTACCATGTCTGTTAGCCATGACCTCTGGCTGTGTCACCCCCAGTGAAGTTTTGATACCTCAGTCGGAATTTAGGGCTTTCCACAGTCCTATTTCCATTTATTGATTCTCCTCTTTCATCCTCTGCTTCATCTACACAGTATTTTCTAGGACTTTGCCTTCATTGAGGCATGATTTTCAACTTCTATCTCTTCCCTTCCTGGTGCTATGGTTTCCAAATCTACCTTGGCACCACCTCCTTCAGAAGGTCTTCTTTCAAGTAGCATCTGTATTCATTTTGGCAGATTCACCGTGCATTTCTGTCCCTGCCTTGTGATTTGTGCTGAAAGACTGAGTCTATCATATTTTCAAAATTACTGCTCTCTTTGCAACCATACTTGTTCCTGTGGTCTTTCCAGGGTATTTACTAGCAATAGAAGTGGCTAGAGGAACGTAAGAGAAGTGATGTGTCAGTTCTGTGAAGAAACTATTTTGCATTGTTCCACATGGCACTGCCATGACCTCAGACAGCCCATCATGGCCTTTCCTTTAAGCTGCTTCCAGGAAGGAACCAGAGCATGGAGCAGGAGTGTAGCTGACCACGAAGGACTGTGACTGCTTCCAGAAACCTGTGGTTGTGTTATCAAGCGTAGTCTGTCATGAGATGATTTATACAATGGTTCTTGCAGTCAGCCATAAATTATCACTAATTGCATATGTGGTGGTTTCTCTTCCTCTTTAGGATATGAGTTTCCTACAGAATCTACAATGTGTTGGTCTTTGAATTTAATCACAGTTTTCTTGTTAAATATTTATTTTTTGGTATGGTGAGTGGGAACATGATTTCAGGAAGGGTACCAGTATAAAAGCCAAGAGGAGGACATGTTGTGATGGTGATAGAAGAAGCAGTTGCTCATTTTCTAGCTACAGCCTGGCCTGACTCTTTTCCTTTAATAGCTTTCTATCCTGCTGAGTTGCATTATGAGCCAGTGAGAAATGTCTCTCTCTTTTTTTTTCTTTTCTTTTTAATCTGAAGCTGGGTTTAAAAGATAAAATGCACAGTATATTAGTTTAGGATGGTTGCCTTTATAAAGGGAATGGTAGTTAACCTTAGCTGTCAGCTTGATTGTCTTGGAATCAACAAAGAGGCACTTTTCTGGTTAGGTCTTTAAGGATGTTTCTAGAAAGGATTAACTGACAGAAGGGAAGATATCCAAGAAGGAAGGGGAACTTCTGATGGTGGTCTGGATATAAGTAGGTGGTAGGGGAAGAAGGCATATTGCTTTAGCCTGCACATTTTTACTCCTTGCTGATTAATGCATATACCCCCTTGCTCCCGCTGCTGCTGCCTCTATTCCTGGCTGCCACTGGGACCCAGTTTATTTGGTTTTCTAAGATGGACTAAAAAACACAGCTCTGTAGAAGTGCTCTGGGCTTTCAGTGCCAAACTGAGACTGATGAGGCATCTCAGTTCTTGGATTCACTCGGCCTTTCCAGTGTGCAGATGTTGCTAGATGACCGATGCCATGGTATCACAAGACTGTGATACCAAAGGTGCTTCTAGAGAAACAGACTTGCTTCTATATTCAGTTTAGCTGTGTCTGCATCTGGTTCTCCAATTTGACAGCACTTAGAGTTATGAAAGACTTTTGTGGTAGCATATAGAACTCTGATAATATATAAAGGAAACTATTTAAATAACTATGCAAGATAAGTGTGTTTTATACTCTCCATTCTTGTAAGGAGCAAGAAACTTAGTAACTTCATATTAAAACTTCTGAACATTTATGGTTAAGTAAGGATTTTATGGATGCTGTCTGGTTACTTCTAGCATCTCTGGATAATGCAATAAAGGAAAATTGTGGGCTTGGAGATGAAATTTCTCCGTCACAGAGATGTACAATCTTACTTTCAATTAATTTTTGATAATTTTATACAATGTGTTTTAACCATATTACCCCCCCGCCCCCATTCCTCCTAGAATATTTTTCTGCCCGTGAGTCCATTTTGTACTGGTATTATACTATAGGTTATGTGGTGACCACTTGGAGTAGGATCCATCTACCTGGGCCACGCCCTTAAAGAAAACTTCACTCTCTTAGAAGCTGCTGATCATCAGTAGTTCCTCAGCTAGGTATGAGACTCCACGCTCACCTCACTTCTCCATGCTGAAATTGTTTTTTCTGACTTGAGCTTGCATAGTCTTGCAAATAGGTTGTCACGACCCCCGTGAGTTCATATGTACAAGTGCCCAGCTGTGTCTAAGAAAAAAAAAAGTACTTCTTACACTCATCCACTGTCTCTGGCTATAGCAACTTTTATGTCCTTTCTTCTGAAATGAGCCCTGAGACTTGGGAAGAGGGTGCAATTTTGGTTTGAATATTACATGGTCTCTTGTTTTCTGTACTTTGAGCAGTTGTGGGTCTCTATGTTAATCACTACCTACTGCAGAAAGAAGCTTCCTGATTGGGGACTGAGATATGCACTAAACTCTGGGTATAGCAACAAGTCCTTAGGAGTCAATTTAATACCTTGACAATTAACAGAGCAAAAGTAAGAGAGTCTCCCTCAGGGCCCATGACCTGTCTAGCCACAGGTTCTTGGACCTGATAACAGTGCCAGATATGACCTTTATTTTTTGAAGCAAGTCTTAAATTCAATAAGAAAGTGGTTATTTACACAAATAACATTCATGCCACTATTACATCACTGGGTATACGTTACCTGGCCAATTGTTATTATAGCTTACAGGGGTTATAGATGAGTAAGTTTGATTACTTTTATCCTCTGGTAGTATGCATAGGACTTTCCAGCAGTATGAAAGCTAAGCAAAGGGGATGAAACTTCTAGGCCAGTACCAACTTGATTTCTCCATATATCCCAAGTATGTGGTATATTCAGAAATAGGGCCATATTCTGTAGGGTTACCAAAATCACATTCTGGAGGGTTACTGAAAGCATTGGCAAAAACTTGTAATGTTTGAGGATCCATGGAAATTCACTTGCCATTTGTATTTCATCATTCTTTGTTTAATTTGTTTAAACTCTTTGTTTAATTCTATGTCACATGTTTTAGCTATTTTTTTCCCCTGGATGTTAACTTTTTTGAGTTCTTTATATGTTCTAGATACTAACTCTCTTGCAGATGGATAGCTGGTAAAGATTGTCTTCCATTCTGCAGGTCAGCTTTTCACTTGAATGATGATGTCCTTGATATAAAGCTATTTTTAGTTTTACAAAGTTACATTTATCAATCGTTGGTCTGAATTCTGAGCCACTGAGGTTCTGTTCATAAAAATCTCTTCTTATCCAAGAAGTTCATACAAATTACTTACTTTCTTCTCTATCAACTTCAAGGTATCAGGGCTTCTAGTGAGATCCTTGATCCATTTGGTTATGTACTGGGTGAGAGATAAATAATTATTTTCAGTTTTCTTCATGTAGGTATCTAGTATGATGAACATCATTTAGAGAAGAAAAACTGTATTTGATTCAGTGTGTACTATTAATCTTTTGGTCAATAAACATTTGGCTATAGGAGTGTGGAATTATATGAGAGTCCTCATTCTATTTAATTTGCCAATATATCTGGTTTTCTGTCAGCATCATGCTATTTTTATTACTATATCTCTGTACTACTACTTGAAATCAGGGGTGATGATACTACCAGCAGTTTTTTGTTCTTGTTCTTTGGGATTATTTGGGCTTTCTTAGGCCATTTGTGTTTCCATATGAGATTATCTTTCCAGTTTCTGTAAAACATTCTATTGGAATTTTAATGGGAATAGGATTGAATGTGTATATTACTTTTGAAAGTATAGACTTTTCACAGCATCAGTTTTATCAGTCCATGAACTAGGAAAATATGTCTATTTTTGGATTTTTACTCAATTTCTTTCTTTGGTTCTTTTAAGTTTTTATTGTACAGGTTTTCACTTCCTTGATTACATTTGTTCTATATTATTTTATTGTTAAAATAATAAATAATAAACAATATTATTTATTGTGAAAGCTATTGTTTCCTTGTTTTATTCTCAGTGTACCATTTTTATACATGAAGGCTTTTTTTAATGGAAATTCTTTTGAGTTTTTCTCCATTTAGGATAATGTTGGGTATGGGCATACTGTAAACTGAGGTATGTCTCCTGTGTCAATTTCTAGATTCTCTAGGACTTTTATAATGAAGAAATGTTGAAGTTTTCAATGGTCTTTTTTACATCTAACAAAATGATCATTTGGTTTCTGTCATTGAGTCTATTGTGTGATGGATTATTGACTTACATGATTTTGATTTACATATGTCGAACCATTCCTGCATCGCTGGAATGAAGCCAACTTGATTGTGGTAAGTAATGTATTTTATGCATTCTTTTTTAATTAAATTTTTATTTCTTACATTAATTACATTTATTCACTTTGTATCCAAGCTGTAGCCCCCTCCCTCATTCCCTCTCAATCCAACACTCTCTTCCTCATCTCTTCCCTGCCCCTTTCCAAGTCCAAGAATAGGGGAGGAGGCCCTCCCCTATTCTTCCATTTGACCCTAGCTTATCAGGTCTCATCAGGACTGGTTGCAATGTCCTCCTCTGTGGCCTGGCAAGGCTGTTCTTCCCTCAGGGTGGGGTTTATAAGTATTTTGTTGAAAATTTATTTTGTATTTATGTTCTTCAGAAAGCCTATGATTTTCTTTTTTGTTGGATCTTGTCTAATTGGGCATCAAGGTAAAACTGACCTTGTTGAAAGAACTTGACTATGATTTTTTTAAAAAAACATTTCTGTTTTATAGAATAGTTTTATGAGTATTGGTGTTAATTCTTTGAAGGTCTGGTGGAATTCTGTGCTGAATCTATCTATCCCTGTGCTTTTTTCTGCGGGGGGTGGGATTTTTTTTTTTTTAAATTACTGCTTCTATCACATTGGGCAATTTGGATTTATTTAAAAATTTTATTTTAACTTGATTTAATATTGTTGGGGCATATATCTATATATTTATTTATTCTTTTTATATTTCTTCAGTTTGGGGGAACATAGCTTTTTAAAATATATCCTTATGATTCTCTGAATTCCTCAGTTTTTGTTGTGATATCTTCTTTTTATCTTTAGTTTTATTAATTAAGATTCTCACTTTCTTTTGGCTCTGTATGCTATTTTATATGCTTTTATTTATACCATTTTATATGCTTTTACTCTAATGTGGTATCTATTGTTGATGGTGAAGTATATTTTCTGGAGACAGTGGAAAGATGATTTGTAATCTTTTCGAATTTCATTGATTAGTCTGTATTTTTATTGGTGAATTATGACTATTAATATCCAAAGTTATTACTGACAGGTGTGTTAATTCCTATTATTTGTTGATTCTGTGTTGATCTCAGATCTTCTTTGATTATTTGTTTTGGTATTGTTCACCTGTTCTCTGTGACTTCTTAGTTATGTGTACTGTTCTCTTCAGATGGAATTTTTCTTAGCACCCTCTGTAGATCTGGATTAATTTGTGTGTGTGTGTATGTGTGTGTGTGTGTGTAGGTTTGGCTGTCTTGGATCTTCCTTTGTAGACCAGGCTGGCCTGGAATTCACAGAGATCCACCTGCCTTTGCCTCCTGAATGCTGGGATTAAAGACCTGTGCCACCCTCCCCTCCCCCATCATGTATTTCTTTAATCCAGCCATTCTCAGCCTGTGGGTTGTGACTCCTTTGGCAAAACTCTATCTCTAAAATTGTTTACATTGCAATTCATAAAGTTACAAAATCACAGTTATAAGGTAGCAATGAAAATAATCTTATAGTTGAGGTCACCACAACTTGGTGAACAGCATTAAAGGTTGCAGCATTCAGAAGGTTGAGAACCGCTGCACTTGTTTTTTCTTTTTTTAAATCATGAAACACTTTTTCCCTTCAATTTTAATACATGGTTTTGCTGGGAATTTATTTAGCTAACACCTCAGTATCATTGTTCATCATTGAAAGAGGTCAGGACAGGAACTGACCCAGGGCAGGAACCTGGAGGCAGGAGCTGATGCAGAGGCCATGGAGGAGTGCTGCTTACTAGCTTGCTCCTAATAGCTTGTTCAGCCTGCTTTCTTAAAGACCCCAGGACCATTGGCTGAGGAATGGCACCACTCACAAGGGGCTGAGTCCTCCCCCACCAAGCACTAATTAGGAAAATGCTTTACAGGCTTGTCTACAACCTGATCTTAATTGTGGGTCCCTCCTTGCAGATGATCAAAGCTGTATCAAGTTAACAAAAAATTATTCAGCATAGAGACATTACAGAGGTTATAAATCCCAGGTTTTCTAGTTATCTATAGACCCTTTCTCATTTTTGTCAGAGTAGTAACATGTCCACTATTGGTTACTAAAATGGATTTTTCTTTCATGACATTCTTTTTGGCAAAAGAGGAAAATTGTATATACAAATGGATATTAGTAGAAAAAGTCATATGTAATATAAGTGTGGTAATCCTCTAACAATATGGCTGATGGTAAACCTTATAGGCATTTTGAATTTGACCTCTAACAGTATATCAGCAGCATTTTAAGTAGTCTATTGCCAAACATTTAGCCTCTATGGCTGTCTGCTTGTGAAGAGTTAAGACTTTTATAATGCAGCTGAAGTTGTAGGGTGTTCAACATGCATGAGGCTCTGGGTTTAATCCCTAGCTTTTAATAATTGAATAGACAAGAATGTATTATTCAGAATCTATTATCTCTCCATTACCTAGGATTAATCAAAAAAAATTTACCTGAAATTTTCATATAGGGGCCATTGAGGGCAGCATTCTTAAATAATTACCAAAAAGGAGCAAGGGATAATAAAAACTTTCAGTTATATAACATAAGATCTAAATAAAAGAAACATAATCAAAAATTTTTTTAAGATCTAAATAAAAGAAACATAGTCAAATTCATGACAAAATTTGGGCTTACAGCATGGAGAAAGCACCCTTGAGGAGGCAGTGGAAAAGTATGAAGCTTGGAGATGGGGACTTGGGCCACCATGGGTGCCCCGTGGTATAGTCATATTGAGAGCTGAGGAGTTTAGCGATTTACTGAGTGAGCCAGGCAACAAAGCCAAGTTGTTTTTGTCCAAAGAAGGGGACTGGATCAACAACAGTGGTGTTCTCACCCTTTTTGCAAGTATTTGCTTGTCTTGACTTTCTGATTTCCTTCTCCAGTGCCACAATGGGGAAGACTGATAAGAATGTTTTTCTAAAACCTTAGACAAAAGCATTATCTGAATTTCAATAGAGTGATGTAATTTCAATGCTCATTTTAACAGTGACTTGGATCAACACAGAAAGACTCAAATACAATGCAGCCATGGATTTCTTCCTTCTTTGTTTTCACAGTAGCGGAAGTGAAACACGTCTTCTCCCACCTCCTCTGCATCCATCAATTCTTGTCATCCCTCTGTGATACCTTCATCAGAGCAATCTTAATTCTTGTTTTTATATTCTCAGCCACTCTTCGCTTTTTGCTTTTGATCGTGGAAAAAGAAGGAGTAAGAGCTTCATGGGGTGGAAAAATGGAAGAGATTCTGAGTTACTGTTAACCCTCTAGAACACAGATGGATTCTCTTTCTGACCATGAAAGGAGTCCTACTATTTTACACATTAAAGTGCATGAAGATTGCAAATTCATCACGCTTGTGTCACAGCAGTAGAACATCACGACTCCACCCTTTCTTTAGAGAGGACACTACACTAGACAAGCACAGGTGTCATTACTTGACACACGCATGTGTGATTTACAGTTCCAGCATCTGGTACATTTCTCACATTTAGGTGCTCAGCCTTGTCACTTCCACACCAATTTCCAAAGCACCTGCCCTGTGGGTGATGTTGCCGAGACACTGAAGACTCTTTGGTCCAGGAGAAGAGTGCTTATTTCAAGGAACTCAGTGTCACAAAGTGATCCATAAATAGTGTGGTTAGCATAAATGTAAAGCTATGTGACCTTCCTATTAGTTATATGTAGAATGAATGTTTATCCATCCCACTGAAGTCGAAGAAGATGTTGCATGCAAATTTTCTCCATCAAGAGGGCATGCCATTCCAACCTGCAGGAGATTTGAATGGTATGCCACAGACATACAGCTTTTCATATGAGCACAGGGTGCTAGAAGGGACACATGGGAAGTGAAAGGAGAGGGACAATCAGGATCATGAGAGCATTGAATGCAAGGAAGACCTTGCAAAAGAGTGTATATTTTGTCCCACATAAGGTGAGAACTCATAACAAATTTCATGCCAGGGAAGACAGGAATCATTTATGTTTCAGGAATCTTTCTTCAAAGGAAATATTTGAAGATAGAGATTGAAGCTGATTTCCTTGTTTTTTTAAAAAAAGAAAAGCCAGGAAAACATTGCAATTATTCAACTGAAAGAAAATTAATTTCAGGGCTTGAATGGGAATGGAGAGTTATCTTCAGTTGGTTCTCTGAGAAGCAGTATCAGAGACTAGGATTTGAGGGTAATTTAGTTGGATGAGCACAGAAATAGGCTAGTAAGCCAGGCAAGTGGCAGAAGGATGAAATCAAGGGCAAATGTGAGACTTATCAGATTGCCATGGTGAGACGGAGACTACATCCCGCTAGGACATTTTTGTGTTGATAGTTGTCCTGTCAAATTAGGCGAGGTGGGTTTATTTATTCCCGAAGTCATCTCATTTATCACCGACTGGAAACCTTCCTAAGGACATTAGCTCCCTAACAGTTGATGCTTGCCCTGTGCAGAAGAGGCCTTGAAGGAAACAGAAGCTCCCAGGCTGAAACTGAGAATTCAGAAGTCCAGAAGCTCTGAGAAACTGAGGGAGGGTGAGTGTTCAGGCCCTACTGGCAGGGTACCAACTTGTTGCCTTAAGTTAGGAGGCAGAATGAATAAATGGTTTATGGTAGAGAGAGAGAATTAGATAAACATTTTTCAACTTCTTGAGAGTAGTGAACAGATAAATATTAATAAAGCTTGACTGAGGGAATTGAAAACAAAAGTGAACTGCAAAGTTCCTTAATCCTTCTGAATTTCAAGTTTTTATTTTTTTAATTTTGAGACTACTTGTGATAAAGAGTTAGTAAAAGGATTAAAGGCAATGTTGGTAGTGTCCAATAAACAAAGCTCTCTAGTATTCAATTAATGATGAATAGACATTTACTGAGTGCTTGTTATGTTTTATTTTAAATATATGTTTTATTTTATCTTTTTTTTTCAGTGAAATTTACAAGAATAGGTACCACTACTATTCTCACTTAACAGGTGAGGAACCTAAAACAGCAGTGAAATAGGGCAATACCAAAGTGGCTACTGTGGCAACCCAATGTATTTGGATGGACAATGATACACAGAATTGCTAAGATCGTGCTGGTTTTTGACTGTTATTTGTGTCCAATTCCTAAGACTGTGCTGATTTGACGATCATGTTCAGTGAATATCTATCTTGCATCAGGCTTTTCTGTGTCAAACATTTTACTCGTTGATCACATATCCCCCAAAGAATGAACTAACATAATTCTCCCTTATCAACATAATTTTTTTTTAAAATTCCAAGATAAATATCAAACATACGTTAAGAAAGCACATATGAACCTGCAGTGGTTGTGGCAGTGTGCAAAGTCCCAGCCTGCAGAGGGGAGTTTGGCATTCAGTCCCACCCCAGCTGAGGCGCTATTGGGAATTTATAACTACTAAGAAACGGAGAGTCAGTCTTTTCAAAGGTGTGGCCTCTGAGAGGTGGGCTGTACTCCAGAGGAAGGCCATGCATCCACATGGGAATAGGCAGTACAAACTGATCTTGATGGGTTTTCAAACAGAGGGCACACAAAGTTGGGTGTGTTGGGACAGTGGATACAGGAGGAGCTGAGGTGAATATTAGTAAAAGACCTTGCGGAGAAATCCTAAGACTAGTGAAAAATGAAGGAAAAGTTAAAAATGCTCTTCCAAGGTTTCCATACAAAATTCTAAGAAACAAAATAGAGGGTATTTTAATTATAAAATCAATGATTACGGTGTGGTCTCTATTTATTTCTGTCTTTATTTCCCTGTCAGAATAATAGTTTTATGTATAAGTCTTTTACTCTTCACTATTTTACTATTAGGATAAGTAAGTCTATGCTTTCAAAGTTTGTCATAGTTGAGCTATTCTCTTCATTTCTATTTTTTTTAATATTATGTATAGGAACACTCTTTTTTTTTTTTTTTAGTTCTAGCCTATCTTTTTAATACTTGGCTGACCTTAAACACATTCCTAAACCTTTTGGAAACTTGTTCTTCTCATTAAGCAAGATATGCTAAATGCTTTCTAAAATCTTTCCCTGTACGAGATTCTATGACGTTGTACGCATATTCTATTTCTTTAATTCTACATATAAGGAAATAAATTCAACTTTCTAGCCATCGCTCAGAAGCCAGAGGAATTTGAATAAGCATCTCTAAGTGGAGTCTGCACTCCCATGCTCACTGAAGTATTATTTATATCTTAGACACAGAAGCAAATTGAATGTCTGATGATGAATGAGTGAACAAAAATGTGGTAGATAATAAAATTGAAGAGCATTTAGACTTAAAAAAGGGAAACCCTGTGTTTTTTACTTGCTTGTTAAACCTGGCGGACTTACATTCTTTGTAAATGCTGCTAAGCTTAGTGTATTTTATTCTTAAAACAAGAATATTAGCTATTCAAATTATGAATGTGAAGCATGATAGAAGTATGCTTAACATATCAGAACTTTGAAAATTCTGAAAATACCTGGGAATACTAATTCATAGTTCCTGAATCTTGAAGGATTCAAAAACCCTCTACATAATTATAAACTGTGTCACTGTTAGTAGATAAATGTACTCATGGAAAACAAAAATAGCTCTTTGCCCCATCTACTGTGAGAATGAAGACCGTTCTCAGCAATCAGACAGTCGGCATCCCAGAAGATGTTGGCATCCCTCTGAAGGGGTGCACAGTCATTGTGAAGGCCCCCCCCAGGGAACTCTGCGGAGGGATTTCAATCACATCGAAGTAGAGCTGAGTCTTCTCTGGAAGAAAAACAAGAGGCTCTGGGTTGACAAATGGCAGGGAAACAGAAAGAAACTGGCTACCCTCAGAACCATCTGCAGGCATGTTCAGACTATGATCAAGGGAGTTACACTGGGCTTCCATTATAAGATGAGGTCTGTGTACGCTCACTTCCTCATCAATGTCATTATCCAGGACAATAGGGCTTTGGTTAAAATCCAAATTTTTTGGGGGGTGAAAAATACATTGGCAGGGGTTGGATGAGTACATGTGTTGCTTATTCTCTCTCCCTCAAGCCCTGAAAGATGAATTAATCCTTGAAGGAAATGATATTGAACTTGTCTCAAACTCAGCAGCTCTGATTCAGCAAGCCACAAAGTTAAAAAAGAGGATATTACAAAGTTTTTAGCTTGTATCTGTATCTGAAAAGGGAACAGTGCAGCAGGCTGATGAATAAGACCTAAGTTACCCAGCTGCAGAAACAAGATCCTGAACTATAAGTAGAATTTGGGGTGTCTTTGGGAGCAATAAAAGACTTATATTGAAAAAAAAACAACCCAGAAATACTCAGTAAAATATTTTAATCAAAATTAACAACACAGACAGAGAATCACGTGCTGCAGTGGGATTTAGCCTGGTAGAACAGAGAAGGCTGGCTCAAAATTTAAAAATTATTCAGTGTCACACCCGTCCATTGAAGAAGTACTGTCACACTGTAGAGAACGCCTTTAAAATTTCATCACACATCCATGGTATAAACTCTAGATAACAGTGTGCACAGATGCAAATTAGAAACTCTCGTCTTAGACACTAAGATGAAGAGTAAGGCAAGGGACTCTCATCCTATACTCTTCAACATCATCCCCAGTCTTAGCTAATTTAGTGAGACAAGAGGAAAAAATGAACTTAGAGAGGAAGACATAAAACTGTTTTTTACTTGTGGATGATATGACTTTATATGAAATCAGAAAAAGTAATCCTAGAACCAGAAAGAGAATAAGGTTGTGAGAAATACAGATAATGCATAAAAGTGAAACATTTCCCCAAATACCAGCATGAAACAAATAAAATATGAAATGAGAGAGAGAAAACATGAATAGTTGGAGGATAGCAGAGGAATTGGAGGGGAGTGAATCGGGGTAGATGTATTTTAACATATTAACATACATTATATGCATGTATGAAATTCTCAATTAAAAAAAGCAAAAACAATATTGATGAATGAAATCAGAGAGGCCAGTGGAATGTGAGCTACCATGTTAAGGGTCAAGAAGACTTAGTACATTCAGTATTTGTGACATCATTTCTTTCTTACTTGATCTATGAATTCAGAACAACCCAAGTACAGCCTTGTAAGGAAATGTGCTTAAAGTTTTGAAATCATACACATAAGGTTGGTAAAAATAGTAAATTTGGGGCTGTATACTTTATCGTAATTAAAAAGCCTTTTATCCCAGATAAGGAGGGAAGAATAGAAAAATGCAAAGCAGATACATGAATGCCCACACACAGATCATGTATGAGCCGATGGCTTTAAAACGCTAGAAGGATTTATTTAAAATCGGAAGAGCTCAGTGATGGCAATGTAAGTCTTTATGGGATCTAAATCTCACGAAGAGCAAGAGCTGGGAACCTGCCGGGAGCAGTGCTGTTCCAGCTCTTTGTCCTGTTTATTTCATCTTTTAGTTTTGCATCTTACTTACTTATTATTTACTGGATCAATTATTTAATTCCACTGTGTGTGTGTGTGAGAGCAAGGCATATGCATGTGCATGTAGGTAGAGCCAAAGGTCAGAGGGTAACGTTCAATAGTCAGTTTTCTCCCACTGCTCTGTGGCTTCTGGGGCTCAAACTCAGGCGTCATGCTTGATGAGAGGCACCTTCACTCGCTGAGTCATCTTGCTAGCCTTCTTTTCCCTTTCAAGGGTTAGCCTTTGTGTTCAAGAGAGTTCTCTTTCAAAAGATGCCAAAATCAACTGAGCATCTGTATGGAAAGAGAACAGCACAATTAATGAATTATTAAGTAATGATTGGGAGAATATTGAAAAAAGACAGGAGCACAGATAAAATTATACTGTATTTTTATTGTGTATATTTTTTTATTATAATGAAGGTAGCATGGTTCTCATGGATAAAGTAATTGTTGAAAGAGTGAACTAAGAGTGTGGGTGAAAAACATGAGAAAAAGAACTTGATACCTAATTAAATTTGGTTAAAAGGTTTATGTATAAAAAATGGGAGAAAGCAAAAATATGAACAGTGACTGTATGTAGTTTATGGACCATCCATGGGTTTTATTTTTCTGCTCACATGTCTGTGTTTTGTAAGTTTTTAAGAGATGAGCAATATGCATTTCACTGTCAAGAAAAGATACTCAAAACAGAGGGGCCAGGCAGAAGACAGCCCCTGTGCGGCTGTTTCCTCTTCCAAGAAGCCTGTTCTGTCCCCTCCTTGCTCCCTCTCCCTCAAGCATCTCTGCATCTTTCCTTTGTCCTCCTGCTCCCACACTCAACTCACTGTGTGGGCAGAACTGGAGTAAGACAGTGATGTTGAGGAAACACTGTGTGATACCATCGGGAAGGAACTAAGAAGTAGTTTTAGATGAAGACTGGAGGATTTGTCAACAAGTTGGAGAGCATCCAGAGGACCAAAAAAATAAAAAAATAAAAAAAAATGACTGAAGACCTGAGGATGGAGGCTGGCTGGAGAGGAGAGATGAAAAGACAGTGTGTTTAACTTGGCCACACCGTAAGCAGAGTCTGAAAAACAGCATTGGAGCTCAATCAAACCACCAACAACTGCCAGGCAGATTCCCATCCTGAGTGACCTGGAGAGGTCAAAGCCGACTCTTAAAATGTCCAGTGATTTTTAGTTCAGCCTGAGGTTAAAGACCATATCTTCCACAAAGCACAGGCGGCTTTGCATGTGTGCCAAGAGCTTGTCTTCGGCGTGCCTTCAAGATGCAAACATTGTGTAGAGGAAGCAAGCCTCTAAAATTTCTGGTGACAGAAAATGCTGACACAGCCAGATACATTTTGCCAGGTTTGTTCATTATAACTGCTCTGAGCATTTAAAAAAAAAGTTTTATTCCTCCTTCTTCTTGTGGTTTATTTTTTATGCTTGTTTTGTGTTTATTTGGGGGCATATCAAGAAAGAGTGATGACAGAAAATAAGAAAGATATAAATGAAAAAAAATGAGTCTTGTGAGTTCTGGTGAGTTCTGTGAGTGAGATCGGCCGGGGAGATTCCCACAGAGAGGGTGGGCTCATCCACAGCTCTAAACAATAACTGCATTAACATAAAAGCCAGAGCAGAGGATGGTAGCACCGTCTACACAGGTGGGGAAGGAGGAGAGGACTCCTGTGTCCTGGGCTGGAGTGCCACCTGGGATCTTGGCACATTCGTGCCTCTCAGATCGTCGAAGTGCACCACAGGCCTGTGGAAAGCAGCTCCTGCTGCTACCTTTAAACTCAATTACAATAGAATCATAACACTTTCCATCTTCCCTTTCCTCCCTCCATCCCTCCCAGGACTCCTCAAACCATGCTCAGCCCCACCACTTTAGAGTTAATAGCTCCTTTTTCTTTGTTATCGTTACACACATGCTTATGTATGTATATGCACACATGTACCTATATGCATACATATTGTACATGTATGCATACATTTATCCTAGCTACTGGATCTGGTTTCAGGGCTGATGGCTTTATACTGGACAGCCAATAAAAGGGTCATATCCCCAAAGGAGGCCAATTCTCTTCCCAGCAGTCATTAGTTGCAGTTCTTTGTCTAGGGGCGGGACCTGGCAAAATTTTCTCCCTTGCATGTTTCCATGTCCGTTGACATTTCCGTTTTCATGGTCTAGTTTACACAGTCATTTCTAAGAGAGACTGTACAGTTGATTTTCTGGTGTTCTGGTTCTTACGCTGTTTCCACCTCTTCCTCCCTGAGCCCTAGGTGTAGGAGCTCTGTTGCAGATACATACCTTGGGCATGGCCTTTCCATGACCTGTTGATCTATGCATTGTGTCCAGGTGTGGTTTTCTGTGGTGGTCTCCATGATGGGGTAATTATTGTTATTGTGGTAATTATGCTTATCTGTAGGTGTAAGGATAAGTTTCAGAATATAGAAAGAGATTATGCTAGTCTAATAAAGCAGCTGTCGTACGGTCTTTTGTAAGGTCCATGACCTCACTAGGTTCAGGCAGCTGTCTAGGATTCCAGTACCAGGCACAATTTCCCTCCTGTTGAGTGGGTCTTAAGTCCGATTATACAGCCATTGGTTGCGACCAACATGTGAGGCTGAGGTCTCTGTCAACAATTTATATTGCTTTGGGAGCCAACCATTTGAAAGGAAGTTCCTCATGTCTAGTACTGGTGTTTTTGTTAATCTATTTTTCCTCATGGGGGACATTGCCAGCCCAAGCGGTTTAGCTTATGTATACATACATTTTAGTTAAATGCAAAGTGATAGGATTCCTTGAGGCTTTCTCAAATAGACTTGGTGTTACTTGTCTGTGGTCTCGCCTGTCCCTTCTGTATTGTGGAATCCCCTTCCAATTCCATTCTCTACTTTATATTACTTGTATTTTCCTATTCTCCATCTAAGGCTCCCCCACCTATGGTCATTTTATACTTTCACGGTTTCTGTGGTTATTCCGTATTGTGTATTCACATCTGAAGACTCGGAGCTGGGAACCCCAAATGACAGAGAACGTGGGGATTTTGGCTTTCTTTCTTTCATTCGTTTTTTTTTTTTTTTTTAGATTTATTTATTTATTTATTTATTATGTATGCACTGTTCTGCCAGCATGTATGCTGGCATGCTAGAAGAGGGCACCGGATCTCATTACAAATGGTTATGAGCCACCATGTGGTTTCTGGGACTTGAGCTCAGGACCTCTGGAAGAGCAGCCAGTGCTCTTAAACTCTGACCCATCTCTCCAGGCCAGGCTTTTTTCTTTCTGAGTTTGAGTTATGTAACTCAATATAATCTTTTCTAACTCCACCCATTTACCTAAAAATTTCATGATTTCATTTCTATTTGCAGCAGAATTAGTATTCCATTGTGTAGATGCACATTTTCGTGAATACCTCATCAGCTGAAGGGCATTTAGGATGTTTCTGTTTTCTTGCTATTGTGACTACGAACACTGAACCATGAACACTGCCGAACAATTCCTATGGTCATATACCAAGGAGTGGCTTATCTGGGTCTTATGGTAGATTTATTTTTAGTTTTTGAGGATTTCCCATACTGATTTCGAGAGTGGCTACACCATTTTGAATTGCCACCAACAGTGACTGAAGATTTCTCTCTCTCTCTGCAACCTCATCAGCATTTGTGTTCAATGGTTTTGTTGATCTTAGGTATTCTGGCCGGGGTAAGATGAAATTGCAATGTTACTCTAATTTGTGGTTCTCTAATTTCTTTCTTTCTTTTCTTTCTTTCTTTCTTTCTTTCTTTCTTTCTTTCTTTCTTTCTTTCTTTCTTCTTTATTAATTACACTTTATTCACTTTGTTTCCCCCCCTCCCGTGGTTCCCTCCTTCCTCCTGTCCCAATCCCTCCCTTCCTCCACCCTCTGCATGCATGCCCCTCCCCAGGTCCACTGATAGGGGAGAACCTCTTTTCCTTCCCTCTGATTCTAGTATTTCTAAGGATAATGTACATGTCTTGGGGTATTTCTTTGCTACTTTTATTTCTCTTATTCAGAACTGTTGAGATACTTAGCCATTTTAAAAATTGGGTAATATGTTTTCTTCATTCTTCATTTTCTGAGGTTTTTTAATATTTTGCATATTAGCCCTCTGTCAGATGTATAACTGATGTAGATCCTTTCCCATCATGTGGGTTTCTCCTTCATTTGTGTGATTATTTCCCTAGATGTACAGAACCTTTTTCATTTAATGAAGGTCCAGTTGTCAGTTGTTGGCCTTAATTCCTTGAGGCTTTATCAAAGTCTTTGATAATGGAGTCTTGTATGGTACTGCCTGTGTTGTCTGCTAGTAGTTTTACTGCTTTATGTTTGAAATTGATGTCTTTGATCTGTTTGGATCTAATTTTGTATAGGATAATAGACATGCATTCATATTGCATTCTTCTGCATGTGGACACCAGTTTTCCTGGCAGCATTTGTTGAAGATGCTGCCTTTTCTCCAGAGTATGTTTTTTGCCTCTTTGTAAAATATCAGATGGATGTATATACAAGTACCCTCTATTTTGTTCCATTGATCTACATGTTTGCTTTTGTGCCAGTACTCATTATAGCTCCATAACATATTTGGAATGGCAAGTCATCCAGTATTTCTCTCTCTCTCTTTTTCCTCAGGATTGCTTTGCTGTCTGGTATCCTTTCAGCTTATTTTTAATATGCCACTGAGTTTTCATAACAGATAGGAAAACAAAAGCAAAGAAAATTTAGTCTGGAGCTTTAGAGCTTCACATTTCCTCTTGTGAGTCTCTCAAAAAAGGCTATGACTTCCTTATATTGGAGGAACTCAGTTTGTCTGATAGGGGCTGCCAGGCACCCTGCGCTCTGGAGAGTTAATTCTTGGCTCATTTTATTCATATGATAAAATGCTTACAAAGAAGTAAGATATTATTAGAGCTTACCCATAAAATTTGAAAATTTCTACTTTGGCTCCTTCATTCTGAAGCACTCAAGCTCTATCTAAAAAGGATACTACAATTCAGAGACTTTATGGATTTGATTGGGCACTCATTTTCAACTTTTCCTCAGACTCCAAATTACTTTTTGGGTCCAAGTCTGATGGAGTGATAGTCTGAAGCATGCACCTGTGCTAACGGTTTCTTGCTTCTTTGCAAATGTCACTAAGATAACATAAAACATTTTTTCCTCTTTCATCTTTTCATGGTTTGATTGCAAAAACAAAAAAGAATTAAATAAAGAGGTTAAACATTCCCAGTCCATATTGATTAATTTTTAATTTTAATGGGAATGCTTAGTTCTGCTCGTCATACCAATAGGGTAGAGATTAGAGTATAAACAATGTATTATGTAGAAACACAATTCTGTGATATTGACTTTTTTAAAAAATATTTATTTCATGTATGAGTGGTCTGCTGGGTATGTACCTGCACACTAGAAGAGGGCATTAGATCCCTTTATAAATGGTCATGAGCCACCATGTGGTTGCTGAGAATTGAACTCAGGACCTCTGGAAGAGAAGTCACTGCTCTTTGCCACTGAGCCATCTCTCCAGTCCTCCCAATATTGACTTTTATTGTGGTGTGTCTTTTTTCTTTATTGGAAATGCCTTTTATCAAGACCTACTGAATTATTTGCTTGCTATTAGAGATGAATTATTTTAGATTTAAACAGTGATCCTTTTAAAATATGATATGATCAGGCATATGTCTACCTGAAGGCAACACTTAAGAAGGAAGCAACAGAGGCCTGGGTGAGTGCTTTGGGGTCACCACCAGCTGCTGGCTCTTGGTTCATGATTAGGAACCCATCTTGTTCCATTAACTCTTTCCTCATGTGACTGAGACACTGTAGTTTAGTCTGGATTGATCCTGTGTGAAAAAGACAGAGCTGCAGCAGCAGGAGCAGCAGTATCAGGCCTGGCTCCAAAGCATCGCAGAGAAAGACAACTTGTTACTTATTGGCAAGTCTGCTTCAGAGCATTACGATAATAAGGAAGAAGAGAATGAAGATGATGAGGACAGTGAAGGGGATTCAGAAGATGATGAGGACATGCAGGACATGGATGAGAAGAATGATGTTGGAGAGGTCAATGAGGTGGACATGGAAGGCAATGAACAGGATCAGGACCAGTGGATGATCTAGGTAGACAAGCCAAGGTGGCCTCAGAGTGATTCCATCCACCCCAACCTATTTTGCATCCACTGCTTCAGCCCCTCAGCCTCCACATCCAGCTTGTGGATGTAGTGCCTAAAGCTTTCCTTTAGGCGCTCTCTCAGCTGCTGCCTGGACAAGGTCTCCTTGGGCCCGTCTAGGCCATCAGTCTTCCCTTGAATTCCTAGAGCCTGAATCCATCCCACCTTCCTGGCTGGTACCTCATTCCTTGGTTGGTTGCCAGGTGTGGTCCCTTTCTAACCTTCTTAAATAAAGACACAGGGCTGACTCTTGAAGAAGAAGAAGAAGAAGAAGAAGTAGAAGAAGAAGAAGAAGAAGAAGAAGAAGAAGAAGAAGAAGAAGAAGAAGAAGAAGAAGAAGAAGAAGAAGAGAGCAACAGAAGGGCCAAGGCTGAGCCAAGATCAGAATTTTGCATTTAAAAATAGTATTTATTTTCTGTTTTATACCAGAACCACTAAATATGAACTCAATGATAAAATACAAGAGCCTCTTTTTAGAATACCTTGTATGATTGTGATTCTGTACAATGTGGCTGGAGTGCCTTCACTTTCTTGGTGTGTCTGACTGTATCCTATGTGTAACTATCAATGTAACACAAACAGATAATTATACATTTTAGTGGCAAGTAAGTTGATTGTCTCTATGTTGAATTAGACCATCCCCCCCCCCAGTGATTTGATCATGAACTGTATTGAATGAGTGGAATCGCACAGTTGATTATATAACAGAGACGGTCTAGATATTTACATTGCATTGATCCTATTGGTACTTTCACATATCCATTTTATTAAGGTAAGGTAATATAAAAATCTGCTGCTTTTTTATTTGGAAAGTATGTCAAGAATGTACAAAATAAGGTTTTATGGTTCTTTGGTGGGTAATAAGATATTTAAGTTGCTAGCTGGGCGTTTACTGCATAAAAACATATTTTAAACTCTCCTTAATCTTAATTTACTATATTATATGTGTTGTGATCACAAGAATATGGAAGACAGAAAGACATAGAATGCAGAGAAGAGAGAAGCCAGTGGGAATTCTAAGTAATGTTCCAGTGAGTGGATCTGACTGTGCCTTAGCTCTCAGACTGGAGGCTGGAAAGTGATGAGAAGACGGTTATGAACTCATTGTCGTCAACTCCAATGAGGCATCTGACCTTTCAGTGTCTTTGTGAATGAACCAGCGGCAAAGGAGCAGTGAGGGAAAAGCAGCATAATCAAATTGGCCATGAGGTCTCTTAGGTAAACATATGATGATGTTGGCATTCGGTGTTCTGATGACTTTCCGTGGCTTCTTCAGACTGGGGAATTATCCTCCTTGCAACAGACAACCCCGTCATTTCATTCTGTGGTAACAGGGAAAAGGCCTCTGGTGTGAAACAGTGGCTCACTGTGTGACTAAGAAAAAGGGCAGTTATGTCATCCTTCGACATCAGCTGGCTCCAGCTCCACTCAGAACAGCATTCACAGCAAAGGCAGACAGGCTCCAGTCAGGGTGCTTCTTTTAAAATTAGTTTGTACTTTCTTTATTTTAGAAGGCAGTGCGTTACTATAATACTAGATCTGAAAGGTGTGTAATTAGGTTAATTGTGTTTTGTCGTATGATATAGGACACTTAAAAAATCCGCTTTAGATTATGCGTACATGTTGCGAATGTGCGCAGATCAGACCAGTGGCCACGGAGACAGAAGAAAGCAAATGATCACCTGGGACTGAAGTTATAGCCAGTGATTTGCCCTCTGACCTGTGCTAGCAATCAACTGGGGTCCTTTGCAAGAGCAGTAGGTACTCTTTATGGGCAAGCCACTCTCTGCCACCTTTTCTTTATTAATTATTATTATTATTTATTAAAATTTACTCAGTTTGATCCCTGCTGTGGCCCCCTTCCTTGTCTCCTCCCAATCCCACCTTTCTCCCCGTATGTCCCTCTCCTAGTCCACTGATAGGGGAGGTCCTCCTCCCCTGCCCTCTGACCCTAGCCTATCAGGTCTCATCAGGACTGGTTGCATTGTCTTCCTCTGTGGCCTGGCAAGGCTGCACCCCCCCAGGGGGAGGTGAACAAAGAACCTGTCACTGAGCTCATGCCAGAGACAGTCCCTGTTCCCATTACTAGGGAACCCACTTGGAGACTGAGTCTATGGGCTTCGAGCTGGGGTTTTCTCCATGCATTGTCTTTGTTGGGGTATCATTCTCTTCAGGGTCCCCAGGGCTTAATTTTTATGGCTCTGTTGGTCTCCTTTTGGAGCTCCTGTCCCCTCCAGGTCTTTCTATCTCACCCTTCTTTCCTAAGATTCCCTGCACTCTGCCCAAAGTTTCGCTCCAGTGGTACAATCAGTTAGTGTGTGGTACTTATAGAACAGTGAGTACACCCCTTTTCTTAAAAAAAAAGTTCAAGAATCATATGTTTACACTGTTTTCTCATAATTTCTCCTCCTTTTTCTTCTTCATCTTCTTCCATGTCCCTCTCACTCCCTAATTCATGTCCTTTAATATATATCTATCAGATTATATATATATATATATATATATATATAAATGTATCAGGATATATATATATATATATATATATATATTTGAGTTTATTTGGTGTTGCCAATATGTATATGTTTTAGGTTGATAATTTCATATTAACTAACCAGTTAGAGGGCCTTAAACCTGGGGAAGACTTACTTCCTCCTTTTACTAGTCATTAATTCCTTGTAGTTCTATTAGTGTGGAGCCCAACAAGATTCTGCTTTTCACATTTTTGCCTTGTAAAATTGTGCTGTCATCTTTCAGGCCTTGATTAGGCAGCAACACTTTTTTTCCCAAATAATTCAATAACTAAATATTTTACTAAAAATCCTCTAAAGACTCTTTTTACAAAATCGAAACACAACACATAGGGATAAGTCAGATATCCGAAAAATAGTTCCAAGTATTTACAAAGTCATCTAAAACAATGCTCTCAAAAATAAGAAACAAACACAAAACAAAACACAACAAAACCTGTAGCATTCTTCCTTCCCAATATAGTCAATGGCTAAGTATATTTATGAGAGCAACAACACTTTTAAGATTTCATGGGAGCATCTTTCTTGTCATCTCTGGATGATTCACTCCCACAGTAGACTTCTGAGCCTGTTCACTCATACGGTCTTCTTGCCTCCTCTTCCATGATATTTCCCGAGCCATAGGCATAGGGGTTGTATTATAGATGTATTAATTCAGGCTGGGCATCCTGTGGTCAGTTCTCTGAACTTTGTTCAATTGTAATTGTCTCTGTCTGCTACAAAAAAAGCACCTTCTTTGACGAGGGATGCGAGTGACGCTTACTTGAGTATTTGGGGAAGTGGCAGCAGTAGGTTCTCTTCTAGGATGCATGTCCTTGTTAGACATAGTTCAGTGTTCAGGCTTGAATTTTCTATTGAGCACGCCTTGCATCCAATTAGACAACTGTTGGTTGCCACAAACATATGAGTGCCACTATTACACCTTTAAGTATACCATCCCTGTTGGTCACTTTTGTGGACCACAGGCTTCAGAGCTGGGCAGGACTATTGATTCTTTCCCTCTGCCTTGGCAGTTCACATATCAACTACCAGTACTATGAAACAAGTCCTCAGAGGAGGCCTGCAGATCAGATACTGATCAGCCCCTTCAAGTCCTGTGTCTGAAGCACATGGTATTTTTAAATTCTGGAAGGTAACCAAGGGCAACAGCAGTGGCATATATTGTTTTGGAGTCTCTTGTACTCTCTCAACCAACATCTCCAAAGAATGTTTTCCATGTTTGGTCCCTGCTCTTGAGGTATTATACCAAGGGGCATACCTTCATTTAAATATTCATATATATATATATATGTTGATGTAAACATAAACTAATATGATCCCCTATGCCTTTTTAAAGAATGAGTAATTTGAATGGGGTGGCCTGTGCTACTGAGTGGCAATCTAGGCATACCTAATGCATAGGAAAGATACATTATGAAAAGGCCAAGGAGAGAGTGCCATAGTCAGAGAGAAGCATAGTGAGAAGGGCCTAAGATAGTACTTGGATTATTCTAGGACAGATTAAAACCACTGTGGCAGCAATATAGCAAGAGGAGATTGAGAGAAAGCTTGTTTTCTTTTAGGTGCAAACTGAAACAGCTAAGTTAACAGAATGATATAATGTGATTTACATCAGGATCACAGCATTGAGCATCATTTACTCTAAAATATCAAAGTCTTCTAGACCCCCCATTTTTTTGGGTACCACATACCTACAGATATCAAAAGAATATATATGTTTATGTAAAGTTTCTGTACTAGTCAATGTTCTTGCTGGGAAGAGACACCTTGATCACAGCAACTCTTACAAAGGAAAATATTTAATTGAGGCTAGCTTACGGTTCCAGAAGTTTAGCCTGTTATTTCCACGGTGGGAAGCATAGTGGCACATTGGCAGACATGATATTAGAGTGGTAGCTGAGAGTTCTACATCTGGATCTGCTGGCAACAGGGAGAAAGAGAGACACTGGGCCAGACTTGAGCTTCTGAAATCCCAAAGCCCACCCTCTACTGACACATTTTTTTCCAACAAGGCCTCACTTCCCAATGGTGCCACTCCCTATAGGGGCCAATTTTTTTCAAACCACCACACACCACTCCTGGGCTGGTAACTTTATCATAATACAAAAATCATTCATTCCAACTTCAAAAGCCCTCATTGTCTATCACAGTCTCAAAACTGTTTAAAACTCCAAAATTGTATGAGACTCAGGGTTAACTCCCTGAAATCAAAATAAAAAAGCAGATCACATATTTCTAACATACAAGGGCACAGAATATACATTACCATTCCAAAATGGAAGGAAAGGAATATATTGAGGAAGTATTGGACCAATGTAAGACCTAAAACCAGAAGGACAAATCTCCACATTTCCATGCCTGATGTCAAAGAGCTCTTCACATTCCCGTCTCTTTTCGGCTTTGTTGACTAAAACACTCTTCTTCTTGGGCTGTTTCCACATCCAATCTTCAGCTTTCCTCAGCAGCTAACCCATGATTCTGGTTTTTCCAACAACTTTGGAATTCCAGGACAATCCAGGCTTCACCTTCATAGTTTTGTACAATGGCTTCTCTGGCCTCCATGCATGGTACTTTTTCATCCTTAAACTGTAAATTTTGTATTTTTCCTTGCTCAGCTTGCTCCTTTTAATAAGAGACCTACACAACACTGGCCACCAATAACTGCAGGACACAGTTGACAAAAGGCTGTTTTGAAATCTCCTTTGCCAATGCTGTTAATCCAAAACTCTTCACTTTAGCCTCAGGCAAAGTTTTTTTTTTTTTTTTTTTTTGGACAAGGGCAGGAAGCACCTATATTCTTCATCAAAATATCCTAAGAATGATCTCTAGTCCATTTACTAATACTTTTCTTAGAAACCTCTTGAGCTAGATTGTCATAATCTACATTGTTCTCAACAACACTGTGTAGCCTGTCTTTGCTACCTTGTGGGCACTATTTTCTTCCACTCCTTTCCACCCCTATTCTTCTACCCTTTTAACTCCCTAACACTAGACAGAAGAGGGGAACAAAGTTATCATTAGACTGCTTCCTGATGATTAGAGGTGTCAAGTTCCTTGGGTAAAATTTAAACTTTGCCTTTGGGATATCTAGTTCTTCTTTGTGAATGACTACCTAACAAACCATGACTAACAGCAACCACCACTTACCAACCAAGAACCCGTCACAGTTCTTGGGGCCCTAACATTATATGACCTCTAAAACATCTCCAGAATTCCAACTGTCACACAATCACAGAAACTATAGACAGCTGACAAAATCATGCCCCATAAAACATGACCAAATCATAGTCAGCTGCTGTGAACAATTGGAAGCAACCCCATATTCTACACCTAGGATTAAAACAGAAACATATTCTTATAATATTTTTGTGTTTTTGAAGTTTTTGAAAGAAAGAGAAACTCCAAAATTGTCACTGTACCATTGCCTTCCCTGCTCCAACTTGTATGGTCCACTAAGTTCCATTTAAATCAGTCAGCTGCGCTCCTAATCCAGAATCCCAAAGTCCACATTCCACCAAGAAATAAGGTCAGGTCTGTAACAGCAAAATAACCCAAACTCTGATGCCAACTTCTGTCTTATGATTTCTATTGCTGGGAAGAGACACCGTGACCATGGCAACTTTTATAAAGAAAAACGTATTTAATTGGTATTTGGCTTTCAGTTTCAGAGGTTTAGTCTATTATCATCGTAGCAGGAAGCATGGCAGGGTCCAGTCAGACATGGTTTTGGAATGGTAGCTGAAAGTTCTGCATCTGAATCAGCAGGCAGCTGGATGAGAGAGACAGTGGATCAGGCTTGGGCTTTTGAATTTTCAAAGCCCTGGAATATACTCCCTTCAACAAGGCCACACTTCCCAATAGTGCCAATCCTTATGAGCTTGTTTTCATTCAAATCACCACAGTTTCCATATACATGGTTCTCAGCTTTAGTTACTGAATTTGTTCTTCAGGCTATTCTCAACACTCACAGAAACACCCTTAAGTATATTTAACTTCATTACTTTTGGATCAAGATGATTTTGACATTGGATTGATAATATGATTCCTGGTCACCCTTATCATTTTCCAACATCCCCTTTGTAATTGGCTTCAGAAGCATTTCATTGGTTTCTGTAAGTGTGACTAAATAACAACACAGACTCCTTCCCCTTGTATATACCAGAGAGGCTAAACTGGTTGGCATACAAGCCTGCCTCGGGTGGGAAAATATGACTGAGCAGAAGCCATCAAGGGCTGAAGCAACTTTACCAGCATTCACTGGATGAGCATATTTGCAGAGTTGGGAAAAGTTATAATCCAAGAATGACCCTTTGACTTACTGAAATTCTGAGACTGCTGTTGAGGATACAGAGTTTTGAGATCACAAACTATCTGAGAAATAGCTTGTCTGATTAGGACACGAGTGTATTTGAGTAGGGTTCTGGACGGATCTAACCGCACCACCTGGTAAAGAAAGACGCTCAGTGGTGGTGGTGTCAGGATTTGCCCTCTGTGAAGATGGAAGGCCAATGCCAACCCAATGTTTGTTTGAAGCTCAAAGAGTCCATAACGTTTTGTGTGAGTGAGAACCTGTAGTTTGCTGTTTCTTTTTACACAACAACTCTGTTCATAGTGGCATGGATGCACCATGATTTTAGGTTAGGAAAATTGGGAGTTGACTAAACAGGGCTCCTGCTTGCCAAATTTCTCCACTTTTCTAAGAAGGGAGGTTCGTGGTCCTTTATAGATTTGGAAAAAAAAAAGCAGAATGAAAAGAGTGTTATATTTATAATTCCCCTAGGGAAAATTATTATAGGCAATGAAAGGGAAAACGTTGCTTTCCAATTTCACAGCTACTCAAAATATTGTTAGGCCAAATAGAGAGCACTGTTCATGACCCTGTGCGTCCTGTGGTCTTGTTATTTGTGACCTCTGGGTGTGGTACCTTACCTCCCTCTGAAGTTTCTTCCCAACCTAGCCATGACAGCCTAACAAAAATCCAATTATTTTAATATGAACTAAATATTAATTGTTATCTGAGCATAAGTTGGTACTTAATATTTAAAAATAAAAGTAAATAATAGAATTCCCCTCTGTGATAGCTGAAATGGAGGCAATGTTTTACGAGCTGAGAGGACACAAATACATATTTCAGTAAAGTTTTAGAAGTCTGAAAAATCAAAGGAATACCACAGTCTAGATGTGGCTTACTGAGGAGATGATTCATGGGCTTTCTCATGCTAGGTTGGAAGATTTTATTCTTTGTGTCCCCTAAGGGAGACCTAGATCAATAGAAAGGAATTGAGGTTGGTGCAAAGTAAACCAGCGTAAGAACTGTGAGGCCTGAAGTTTACCCTCTCCAGGAAATCATCAAAATATATTCCCTGGTGATTTTTCTCCTCTCCTCTCCTCTCCTCTCCTCTCCTCTCCTCTCCTCTCCTCTCCTCTCCTCTCCTCTCCTCTCCTCTCCTCTCCTCTCCTCTCCTCTCCTCTCCTCTCCTCTCCTCTCCTCTCCTCTCCTCTCCTCTCCTCTCCTCTCCTCTCCTCTCCTCTCCTCTCCTCTCCTCTTCCTTCCTTTCTTTCTTTCTTTCTTTCTTTCTTTCTTTCTTTCTTTCTTTCTTTCTTTCTTTCTTTCTTTCTTTCTTTCTTTCTTCTTTCTTTCTTTCTTTCTTTCTATCATTTATTTAATGTTTTCAGATTTGTGTGTATGTATGTTCTGTAATCAGTCAATAATTTTTTCTTTAATTCCTTCTCCTGCTTTATACGAATATAACTCTGATTTCATTATCTGCTATAGTTGTGTTATATAAAGTTGTAAACACTAAGCCAACATTCTGAGGAGAAAAACAGAATTAGGGACTTTGAACTTCTGGTCATAACATGTTCAACAACACCTCAATGCATAATTCAGAATTCTCTAATTCTGTTTTAGGTTTTTCTGTTTAAAAACTACACACACACACACACACACACACACACACACACACACACACACATTCCACAGCCTCCTTTTGTTTAGGGACACAAGATAGCCTTTTAGTAGTATGACTAGAGGAACTTTTATACACTTAAATCACTAAAAATAGTATAAACATGCAACATCTGTGTCATTATATTCATAGTAAGGAGACACTTGCTTACATCAGAGCTGAAGCAGGAGAGCAGAGTGTAGCTGTTTTCAGTCTCTGCTGAAAGCATGGTTGTCAAGGTATTTCTATCTCCATCATCCAAAATCCAAACACATCTGTAAGTAGCCATGAAAGCACAGGGAGAATTTATTTTAGGTTTTCAAATGATAACTTCAAACACTGAGTTACAAATGTTAAGTAGCTAGTTCTACAGATACAGATGTTGATGTGATTTTGTATATACAAGCATATAGGACATAATTTCCATTCTTTTCTACTCTGCTCTTGTTAAATGTGTTTGTACATATGTATCAAGGAAGATGTCAGGAAACTACATATTCAGATGGATTCAAGTTGCTGGTGGTTGTACTAAAAAAGGTGGGATTTTTTACGAGTTGAGATGTAGCTGTGCTCAACCCAAACAAGTTGTGAATTTGAAATATGACCTAGGTAAACTCATACGTATCTTTAATCTCCATAAAAATTAAAAGAGAAGTTTCAACATGACAGGAAAGAGGCAAAGTTGATTGCATGGCCAGCCCATGCTACTATGGAAGGGGCAGAGAGGCCTGGAGGCCCAGAACAGAAAGGAGATTAACCAGGTCAAGGGAAGAAGGCAGCTTTCTTTGTGTTCCTGTCACCCACAAGAACAGAAAGCTGAAAATTTAGCTTCTTTGTACTAAGAATCTTGAGAACTGACAAAACTATGAAAGAAAGTGAAGAAATTGTACCCACAAGACTTGAGAAGCAACAATATTTGTCATAATTAATACACAAAGACTAAATTTGTGCTGAGTGTAAGAGCATAAACTATAGGGAGGAAAAAGTCCTGAGTGAATGTTTTTGACATGAACACAGCCTGTCTAGGACTCCAAGACCAATTAACCCACGGGAAATTGACAAAGCTGTTGCCCATATGGGCCAGGTTCAAGAGGAATGGCAAAGCTTTTCTGGAGAGCCAGCATATGAGTATTTATGAACAATTGATCAGTGTGTGCAAAGATGAACAACTGTCGCTTTCTTTTCCCAGACATTTATGGACTGAGACTGTCCCATACAGACCTCCTACAGAGACTAGCCAACTATTTCTCTTGTGCTGTACATAGTAAACATGCTAACATTTTCATCAAATCAGCTAGAGAAAGTCACATACTCCCAACTTCATTGAATGTATGTCTCTGTTTATGTCCATTTTCATTTCCTCACTGCCCCTAGCTAGGTACTGGGATCTGAGGTCTATGAAATACAGCACAAAACCCATTAGTTCTATGATGGGAATTTGTGGGAGAGATTAATACACAAGCTGATAAAATTCCTGAGGCTCAGCTGAATCAGTCCTTTTGTGTGACAGCACCAGAAACAATCGGGGTTCTCACAGGAACTATAATCCTCACAAAGGATGAACTCTAATAAGATAAACTATGATAGTAAAAAAAAAAAAGACCCATTGTGAAGACACAAGTGGCAAGTGAGAGCGTTAGCATTGCTCCCACCCACTCCTGCCATCACCAGTGGCAGGCAGAAGAGCTGGCCCAGCTCCCTCACTTGGGCAGTGTGGAAGAGTTGGCCCTGGTTGTCTGGGTGTGGTAGAAATGGCCCTACCCCTCCATGCAGTGGTGCTGGAGAGCCTGGCCCTGCTTCTCACTGACTGTAGCACGGGGGAGAACATGCCCCACACCTTCACCTGGCCTGGGAAGCTTGGTAGAACTGGCCCTACTGGCACAGGCATGGGAGAGCTGACAGGCTGCCACAAGTAGGAGAGCTGGTCTGGCCCTTCTCCTGGGCAAACTGGGAGAGCTAGCCCTGGCAGTATGAGTGAAGGAGAGATGGCAAGCTGACCAACACAGCCACAACCCAGGCTCAGATGCATGGCCTTGAGTTGGCCATCCCAGTATCTACCTCATTTATGAAATACTGGAGCATACGAAAGGGTTGGTTTTACAGAACCAAAGTTGCAGGATTTTCATGACACAGGATATCTAAGAAGAGTCCCAGTGAAGATCCAGTGTTGATAGTGCAGCAGAAGCCCGAGGCCTTGAACCAGACCAATGACTCATTGCAATGAACATTTGCAAGTAAAGCTGTTTGGGGAAAAGGGTCTACTGTGGGAAACACTGCAGCTTCCACAGTGAGATGTTCATGTTTTTGTTTTAATATATTTTTTCTGTCTCTCTCTGTTTTGCTGCATTTATTTATTTAGTTAATTTTCTTTCGGTGGGGAGGTTGCAAGGGAAGACAGCAGATATGAAAGGATGGGGAGAAGGGTGGGATTGGGGTGCATGATGTAAAATTCATAAAAATTTAATAAAAAGCTAAAACAAGCAACGAAGAAAAAGGAATTAGTATTCTGGGGTTTAATACAAAATTTGAAAAATAATAGAAACTATTTTTGAAATAAAAAATGCAAAAAAGGAACAGAAATTATAGTGTAAGAAGAGAGCATTACCAACACAGTATAATTAAAAAGAAAGTTGAAAATCTAGAGCAGAAAATTATGATTTGTTTAAATGAAAAAATTTGGTTGTTGGTTAGACACCTTTGAATAGAGATTCAATAATCTGGACAATTGTTCTTTAAAAATCCAAACTGTAGCGCAGAATGTATAGTGGGAGATATGTGAAAGCCAAGATATCCAACACTCAGTCATATTAACATAAAACAGCAAAGTAAATTGGAGTTAAATATTCAAAGTTTATGGTTCAGGTGGTAGTTGTTAAATTGCTTGTATCTAGGTTTTGTTGAGTCAAATATTCTGGCTAAATTTTTTAAGTTATAAAATTACATGTGAAATAATGCCTTTCATTATGGCATTTTCACATACACTTTGTTTTCTCCATCCTTCTTACTGGTCCTACCCCTTAGCTTTCTTCTTCCACCACCATCTTCCCTCTATTCCCCTATCACTAGCATTCTATTTCTATTTCCTCTGATTTTCTTCTCCCCAGCCTTCTCTTAATACTTCTAGTTTCCTCTTCTGGTCTCACTTCTATTTTCATGGCTTATTCCTTCCCACATACATATTGCAAATATCTAAAAATTAAATTCTGAGATCTGTATGTGAGAAAAAAAATCATGAAACATTGTCTTCTAAGTATGGCATACTTTGCTTAAGATGATATTTCCAGTGTCTTCTACTGATGAAGATTTGCCAAATTCCCACATCATACTTGGTGCAATGATCTGATTTCCATGAAGAGAGATGACATTTCCTATTTTACTATAACATGACTGGGTAGTATAAAGAACTAGAAGTGGGACTCAGAAGAAAACATACTTTTTCTCCTTATGATTAAGTTTACATCTGCTTGTTTTTTTTTCTTTTTAACCAATTATAAATAGAATCAATACCTTCCTGCTTTTAGCTTAAACCAGAACAACAATATTGTGTTCTTCAGTGAGTTAAAATGAGGTAAGACAGATTTTAGTATATATATATCGTATATTATAAGTCTAATATCTGCTTATAAGTGAGTATATACTGTGTGTGTGTTTCTGTGTCTTTAGTATGTTTTTAAACATACTAAAATCTGTATACCTAAAGAAGCTAAGCAAGAAGGAGAACCCTGAGTAAGATGAGCAATCCTTACTCAGAAAGAAAAACAGGATGGATATTGGAAGAAAGAGAAAACAGGAACAGATCAGGAGCCTACCACAGAGGGCCTTTGAAAGACTCTACCAAGAAGTGTATCAAAGCAGATGCTGAGATTCATAATCAAACTTTGGGCAGAGTGCAGGGAATCTTAGGAAAGAAGGGGGAGTTAGTAAGACCTGGAGAGGACAGGAGCTCCACAAGGAGAGCAAAAGAACCAAAACATGTGGGCAGAGGGGTCTTTTCTGAGACTGATACTTCAACCAAAGACCATGCATGGAGATAAGCTAGAACCCCTGCTCAGATGTAGCCCATGGCAGCTCAGTCTCCAAGAGGGTTCCCTAGTAAGGGTAATAGGGTCTGTCTCTGACATGAACTCATGGGCTGGCTCTTTGATCATCTCCCCTGTTGGGGGAGCAGCCTTGCCAGGTCACAGAGGAGGACAGCTACAGCTGGGATACAAAGTGATTAAACTGTAATCAATATAAAAATAAAAATTTAATAAAAAATGAGATAAGACAAACTGCTCATGTGAAATTAGTATGATTCAATGTCCAACTGAGTTTGTGTCATTTAAAATGAGTTTTGATATAAACAAGTCAAAAGCTGTTATAGGTGGTGTAAATTACTTGGTATGTTTCTTCAGTGTTGATTTTTTGGGAAGATGCCACAATCAAGAATCCTATTTTAAAGAGGCAGGGCTCCATTTTTTTTTTCATTTATCCTACATTTTTTGGTGCTCTAAATTGCTGGAAAGACAGGTTGTACAAGCTGATTGGAACCAGTTAGTTTCCCTAGATTTCATTAGGTTTTGTTTGCAAATACTTTCCTATTAAGTCCCAATTCAGCTTCTTCCACATTATGCAATACTGAGTCTTTGTTCTCATTTCAAAGTTTTGCCCATTTGTTACAGGAAATCCTTGGAGATGTCTTTTGTGAACTAGCCAATGGCTTCACATATTTGTCTAAATTGAGCCCTTTTGTCATTTATGTGTGTTTGTAGAGATGACTAAGACTGGTGGATACTAAGCAGAACACCAACTGTGGTCCATCAGAAATTCAGAGGCAGCCTCTGCCTTCATCCTTCAGTTTCCTGAGCTTTGCAGGCGATTGCTTAGTATTTATAAAATTCCCTTGTTCTTGTAAACAGAAGCCTGAAGAAAATCAATGTTTTGACTCTTTCTGCAAATAAACTTGCTTGCAGCTCATTTTCTTAGGTTAGAGATTCCAAAAGTTACTGTCAGTCCTATAACAGTAGCCTGGAAATAGGTGAGCAGACACAAATGCACTCAGATTGAAGACTGTGTTTTAGGTTTAGAATGGGTGTAGGTGAGGTGGAGAATATCCTCACTCTACTGTCAGTGGTTGGGCATGCACTAAGACGTCTGAATCTGTGCACCACGAAAGTAATTTGAAGTATCTAAGTGGCTTACTAATAACTAGGGAGCATCAAGAGCATTAGAACAAATGGCTACTTGATGCCACTAAATTGCTTTCATATAAAAAAAAACCTAAAACTGTATTATTTGACTGTCATAAAGATAGGGTTGACATGTCATTAGTTTATAACAACATAATAATAACAAGCTGGAAAGCTAGACAAATATTTGTTTGCAGAGGAAGGTTTGGTGAGGTAAATGTAGTAAAGATTTAGGTCTCTTTAAAATATGCTTTGTGATTTTCATAGTCTTGCCTAAGCCAGAGAAGATACAGGAATGAAATTTGGTGTAGTCCTTTGTGTGTGTGTGTGTGTGTGTGTGTGTGTGTGTGTGTGAGATGTTTTAGCAGAAAAAAGGAAGAAATCTTTATTTCTATCTTGGGCTTAGTTTATGCACCTGGTTGGGATAAGTTCTACTAAGCCCACAGCCTGTGGATGGGAAGACTAGTCAATGCTTTCTTCACTCTCTTCACAAGTCACTAGAAATGGATTAGAGAAACAGGAAAGATAAACTGAAAGCAGTAAGTATTCTTAGTACATCTTGTTTGACTTACTGTTCTAGAATAGAAAGTGTTCAATTGACAAAGAGCAATGTTGACAACAGTGAATAGGATATATGAGTTCAGTGTTTCCTTGGCAAGAGCTTCTCAAACTTTAATGTGCACATTCATATCACCTGGAGAAAAAAAATTGTTAAAATGTAGAAATAGTAGGTTTAGGTGGGACTCAAAACTTTTCATTTTAACAAGCTTATAGATGATGCTGTAATTTGAGTAATGTCACACTTTGAGTAATGTTACAATTTGACTTTAAATGTCCCTAAAGACTCATGTATTGAAAGTTTATTCAGTGACACATGTCATTATTGAGAAGCATGGAAGTATTTAGAAGGTAAGACATTTCAGAAGGAAGTTGTATAATTGTGTAAATCACCTAGGTGGATACTGTGAACTTCAACCCTTCTTATACCATGAGGTGACAAGGTTCTCTTGGTCACATGCTCCTAATATGATGAACTGAGTTGCCAGATGGAACCTAATTGGTTCTTCATGGAACCAAGTGATTATGGACTGGACCCTTTGAACACAACAACCCCAATAAACTATTCCTCCTTATTGTTTTACTTTGTGTTCCTGGAGGAGAGAATAAAAGGACATTTGTATGCTCGTTGAGTGCTCTTCCACTGAGCTGCTCCCAAGCCCTAAACCTTGTTGCCTTATCAGGTTATTATCTTGGTTATTTTGTCACAAAAAAATGGAAAACTGGCTAATCAAATAATAGGGACAAATTAATTTTAGCTTACCTTTTTTGCTATTCTTTATACGGATGTATAGCTGATCATTAGGACCCAGATAGTAAGAGGTGAAAATAAAAGCATCTGCAGCTTAGCATTTGATAGCTATTAGCCACGGTGGAAAAGACTTATGGGAGGAAAATACAACCTGGGAGATGCTCTGTTCATTACATTCTTTGCTCATTGCTGTGACAAAGCACCCAATAAGAAACATTGTAAAGGAAGAATGGTTTGTTTTCCTTCTCATTTCATAGGACCAGCTATCATGACACCCCCCCACCAAAGCATGGTGGTAGAAGCCATGAGGCTACGTGTTAGCATTTTAGATGATCATGAGGAGAGAAAGGAATAAAAAAAAGGGGGGGCGGAGTCTGGACTTTAAAACTCCCAAGATCTCACACACACCAGTTAGAACTAGTTCCTAAAGGTTCCACAAGTTCCCCAAACTGTATCCAAAGCCAAAAGAGAACCACTTGGACTCATAGAGAACACTTTATATTTAAACTTTAACATTATGTTAATGAAATAAAGCAGGCAGAGGAATGTGGTTACTAGATGTTCTCATTTGTGGGCAATAAAAATAGTTGATTTCATAGATACAGAAAGTAGAATAGTGCCTGTTAATTCATTAGAAGTGTAGGGACAAGGTGTTTAGAAAAAAGTGAGACAATGCAGGCAAGCAGGGAATTGATTCTAGTGTTTTATAGCATAGTAAGTAGATTATAGTCTACCAAGAATTATCAAATGTTTCAAGATAGCTAGAAAAGTCTGAATAACTTCAACATATAGAAAGTATAAGTTATTTCACTCTTGGTTGCCCACCATAACTAAATGGTAAGAACTCAAGCCTAAACACGGCACAACATAGAAAAATCATGCTAGAACTGAGTTAGAAGCATCCTCCTCGTTGGCTAGCTTCCATAGTGCCAGAAGGCACTATACCATTCGCCTTGGAAGAAAGGTCATCAAAACCACACCCAGCTGTGAATCCTGAGAGCTGATACCAACCTTCTAGGATAGATGGAGCCACTGGTGCAATAATGGTATGAGTGTCATGGGTCATTCAACTGCTTTCTGATTAGATTTGAAGTTCCCTCTCAAGGATAGAAGTCATGTTTGATTCTATAAATTTGAGTAAAAGTCTATGGACTTTTAGCTTCTAAGGTCACAGTTCTTGGTTGGTGGGTGGAAGGGGACAGACCCACTACTATTGTTTTGGTGAATGGGTGTGGTGTCAAGCTACCTTAATTTTTTTTTAAATTTGTTTTGTTTATATCCATAGATTAGTTTAGTTCTGGTTCCCATTTTTTTTTCTCAGAGAATCTTCTGTTTGCTGCAAGTGATGGTTAATGCAGAGAAACATAACTAGTCAGAATGCTGAGAATTAAGTCACTATTTACATAAAAGAAGAGATGAGTAAAAAGAATGCAAGATCCAGAGGATGGGGGCCAGTGCTGTGGAAATGTCTTTTAGACATAACAAAAGACATTGTAACCAAGAAATCAGACCTGCTATGGTTCATAGACTATGGTATTGTGCACAAGACCTGTACAAGACTGAGCCCATCAACATTCTCACTCTTCTATGAGTAGCTATTGTCAGTTAATGGTTCCTCATGAAAGGTGAGTGATAAAAAAGATATCCTAAATGTTTGAATCAGGGGTAATGATAATTACTCTGACTTGATCATTATATGTTATGTGTTAAATATTTGTGTGTACCTTATAAGTATCTGAAAATATTGTGTGCTAATTTATAAAACACAGATTCTTATTCAATGGTAGAAATGCCTGATGTCTAAACTGCCTTTTAACAAGCTGTCAAGCATCTGGCCTACGACCAAACTGGGCAGCATCTCTAGACAACAGAATAACAGAATTTACAACATTTCCCCCATCTTTTTCTTTTCATTTTCTTTCTTTCTTTCTTTCTTTCTTTCTTTCTTTCTTTCTTTCTTTCTTTCTTTCTTTCTTTCTTTCTTTCTTTCTTTCTTTCTTTCTTTTTTTTGTTGTTGTTGTTGAATTTTCTAGAGAAGAATGAGATATGGCAGAATTCTGAATTCACTTAAATGGACTGTTTGCTGAGATTCTGGGAACAGAAACATGAAGTAGGGTGATATGTAGAAGGTTGGTATGAGAATGAAGAGCGAATGGAGGGGCAGGTTGAGGACAAAGGGAGCTGGGTTCTCACTGAGTTTAACTCTTTTCCATGTGGCTTCATTTGCTCACTCGTTCACAGTGTCTGTTCCTGGGCCATAATCCTAAACTGCAGAGGGGTTCAGGCTGGTCCTTACTTTGTTGTATATCTCAGGACATGTAGAAGATTGAGATGACCAGTTTTAGCAGGAAAGTTTCCTTTTTTTTTCACACCACATTGAATGAACAACATTCATCTCTCCCTTCTGAACAACTCAAATTCCTGTTGGCAATGTGTGCATGTTATTTGGAGGCAAATAGAAGAGTCTGTTCCATCAGTTCCCACTCCAAGGGCCTTTTCATTTCCTAGACTGGCAGTGGCTGCCATGTGCAGTTTTCCATACCCAAGCTTTTCCCTTCTCACTTCATCTGCACTATATCCTCACTCCCTGCCACTCTGCCCTGCAATTTTAGTACCACTCCTGCTTCCCTCTGGTCACTCAGTGTTGGATGCTGAGCGTTGAGGGCAAACCATGGAGAATAAATAAGCCCTGTGTAATTCTAATCAGTATCCATGACATTTCACATATTTTAATCCTTGTTTCACACCCTTAGCCTTTTTCCATGAGCTTGGGGTTCTGTGCGAAACAAGCACAGAAGCTTTTCCCATTTACTGTTGAAATTGCATTGCACAAGCATGAAAACTGAGAAACATTCCTCCTCCTTACCAACCAATTGAAACTGTCTTGATGACAGTCCCATGTAACCACACAGGCCATGAGCCAACGTTTCAGTTGGGAGATTTCCCCCACCTTCCTCTCCTGTCAGTGAGGCAAGTAGTTCCCAGATGATTTCCCCATCTAGCCCAGTGGTTCCTGGAAACATGTTTCCAGAGAAATCAATGACAGAACTGCCTAGGCAGGGGAGTTGTACATATGTGTAGGAGCCTAGCTTTTTAAAGAATCCAGCTGAGGGAACCCACTGTAGTGTGTGTGTGTGTATGTGTGTGTGTGTGTGTGTGTGTGTGTGTGTGGCTCCATGGGTGATATGGGTAATATAATCTTGAATATACTAGATTAGTAGTGCTACATCAGTGAGCTACACTGCTTGCCCTTAAATATCTTTTAAAAAACTCTTTAACTCTTTCAAGCTCATTAACTTTCTGTAGTGATGTAAGCCTTTAAATACAAATAATGGAGAAGTTCAGTGGCATTTTGGTTATGAAAATATCAAGAATTGGCCTTGTACATAAAACTCAAGTGAAGTTAGATAGAATACAAGCCACAGTTTCTCTCGTATATATGCATGTATGTTCATGCTTGCATATGTGTGAATATACAAAATCCAGAATATACATAATCCAGTCAGAACTCTATATATCTTCTTAAATATTGAAGGCCAGGCACCCGTTATCATTCTAATCTTTTCCAGACTTTATCCTCAGGGGTTGCTGTATGGTACCAGAAGAGAGGTTGACAGTGTTTTCAGGAGTTAGGTAAGCCTTTGGATATTCAACCCTGAGTGAAAATAATTCTTAGAAGTACAGACACTTGTGAGTTATAATATGATGCCAGATAATTTAACAGCACTGTGTGAAACAAACTGGCAATAAAAAGTGGAGACTGGGGGTTGCTCCAAGATGGCAGCATGGATCCCATATGGTGCCTGATCAGTAGGACAGCAATGATTGCACATTGATCTACTGACAACCAAAGTGTGGGCCTCCAAACATGAACAACTGTGTTTCCCAGGTAAAAGTAGACCCCATGGTGAAGGATACAAGTGGGTCCGACCTTAGGTCACCCAGCTAATCCCCAGAAAAGTTCCTGGGTTCCTTCCAGCAGTTCATCTCCAGCATCTAGCCACACACCTATGTGCTACTGTCGCTGTCCAGAGAACACCTTCTGGGTACCAGAGCCTGCAACTCCAACCTCGGGCCTCCTGATCTCCAGGATCCACAGGAACAGCCCAGACACTACTCCAAAACTCAACCCATCTTCCTAGAGAGACTGACTAAACCTCTGGGATTGCTAGTTTTCCAAGATGGCTGTACCCAGCAAACACAGTGTCTGAGGACACTGGGCAGCTGCAGCTCATTAACGTCAGAGCAAGAAAGCCAGTGGCAGGGCAGCTGTCTCTGGGACTTCTCCGAATGAGAGGAGAGCTCCTGAGGATTCCAGATAGTCCACAGGATCATACATGTGAGGTCAAGGAAATTCACTGAGAAACACTGGCCACTCAGAGGCCATACCCTCCAATCTGAGAAGAACTCCTGCAAGGATATCCAGCTTGCTGTCCAGGACCCTTGCCGAACTGTACCTCTCTTCTACAGGATTCCAGCAGGCTCCAGAAACTACCAGCCAATGCCACAGACAACAGATGGCTAAAGGCCAGCATAACATACAAACAACAAAAGCCAAAGCAATATGGCATCTCCAGAACCCAGTTATCCCAAGGAATCAGCCCTGGATACCCTAACACAACTGAAACACAAGAAAAATGACCTTAAATCTAGGCTTATGAAGATGATAACAGAGGAAACAAATAAAATCAGCAATGAAATACTTGAAGATAGTCAAACAGACTGAGGCCTTTCTTTTTTTTTAATTAATTAATTTTTTTATATTAATCACGGGTTATTTACTTTGTAATCCAGCTGTAGTCCCTCCCTCCTTCCCTCCCAATCCCACCCTCCCTCCCTCATCTCCTCCCTGCCCCTTACCAAGTCCACTAATAGGAAAGGACCTCCTCCCCTTCCATCTGACCCTAGCTTATCAAGTCTCTTCAGGCCTGGCTGCAATGTCCTCTTCTGTGGCCTAGCAAGGCTGCTCCCCTGCAAACTGAATCCAAGAACACATCAAAGATATCATCCACCACGACCAAGTAGGCTTCATCCCAGGCATGTAAGGGTGGTTCAACATATGGAAATCCATCAATGTAATCCACCACATGAACAAACTGAAGGAGAAAAACCACATGATCATCTCCTTAGATGCCAAAAAAGCATTTAACAAAGTCCAACACCCATTCATGTTTAAAATCTTGGGGAGATCAGGGATACAAGGCACATACCTAAACAGACTGAGGCCTTTAAAGAGGCCTGTAGAGAGAAAATGAATACATCACTAAAAGAAATACAGGAACACACAAACAGGTAAAGGAAAACAATAAAACAGTTCAAGCTCTGAAGATGAAAATGAAAACAATAAAAAATGTTGCAGGATATTTGATCCCATTGTGAACCCCAAAACTGTGAACTGTAAAACCTTGTTTCTTGTTTGGTGTGGTTGAGGCCTATCACACACCTTTAATCCAAGAACTTTTGATTATAAACAGGTGATTAGAATGTAGTTCATTCAGCCTTAGCACACATGTTTAATCAAGAGCTTTCTGTGTATAGGATTTAATAAAATTATCTCTAGGTCAAGAGGCAGAGCAAGAAACCAGCTGACAGGGATTGAACAGTAGGAGGGTCTTTGAGTTGAGGGGTATTTAAGAAAGCACGGAGAAGAAAGGGCTTTTTGCTCAAGCTCTGGCTGTCAGTTGAGCTAGCAAGCCTTTTGAATTTTTTCCATCTGGACGTGAGCTGAGAAGATCAGCTGGGTGCTTTCTCTGATTCTTTGAGCTAGCAGATTTTAACCCCAGCATCTGGCTTCTAGTCTCTATTGATAAAACAGAATGGTTTGGATTTTCACTTTTGTTTATAACAACAACAACAACAACAAAAAGCACAAACTGAGGAAATCCTGGAGAGAGAGAGAAATTAAAGAAGAAAACAGGAACCACAGAGCTAAGCACCACCAACAGAATACAAGAGATGGAGGAGAGAATTTCAGTTGTAAAAGATACAATGGATGAAACTGATGCATCCATTAAAGAAAATGTTAAATCTAAAAAATTCCTGACAAAAAACAAGAAATCAAGGACACCATGAAAGACGAAACCTAAGAATAATAGGAATGGATGAAAGAATATTTCTGGCTTCAAGGACCAGAAAATATTTTCAACAAAATCATAGAGGAAAATTCTTCCAATCTAAAGAAAGAGATGCCTATAAACATACAAGAGGCCTACGGAACACCAAATAGATTAGACCAGAAAAGAAAATCCTCCTGCCACATAATAATCAAAACACTAAATATATAGAACAAAGAAAAAATATTAAAAGCTGCAAGGGAAAAAGGCAAAGTAACATATAATGGCAAATCTCTTAGAATCACACCTGACTTTTCAGTAGAGATCATAAAATCCAGAATGGCCTGGGCAGGTATCTTACAAACCCTAAGAGACCACAGATGCAAATCCAGATTACTACACCCAGTAAAACTTCCAATCACAGTAGATGGAGAAAACAAAATATTCTAGAACAGAAACAAATTTAAACAATATCCAAGAACAAACCCAGCTCTACAGAAGATATCAGAAGGAAAATTCCCACCCAAAGGGTTTAACTACACCCAAAATACCCCACAGGATATAAATAACTTCACTACAGCAAAACCAAACGTAGGCAAGCATACAAACACACTACCACAACCAACATAAAAGCAGAGGAACTAACAGTCACTAGTTATTAATCTCTTTCAACATCAGTACACTCAACTCTTCAACAAAGACACAGACTAACAGAATGGATACATAAACAGGACCCAACATTCTGCTGCATACAAGAAACACATCTCACACACAAAGATAGACATTACCTGAGAATAAAGGGCTGGAAGAAAGTTTTCCAAGAAAAGAGACCCAAGAGGCAAGCTGGAGTAGCCATTCTAATATTTAATAAAATGGACTTTTGACCAAAATTAATCAAAAGAGATGATCCTCATTAAAGGAAAACTCCACCAAGACAACATCTCAATTCTGAACACATCTGCCTCAAATACAAGAGTACACACATTTGTAAAGGAAACATTAATAAAGCTTAAACCACACAGAAACATTAACAGTGGGAGACTTCAACTTCCATTCTCACCAAAGGACAGGTCAACGAAACAGAGGCTAAACTGAGAAATAATAACATTAAGAGATGTCATGAATCAAATGGACCTAACAGACATCTACAGAACTTTTCACCCAAATACAAAAGAATATACCTTCTTTTCAGTACCTCACAGAACCTTCTCCAAAACTGGCCATATATAAGGTCACAGAGCAAGCCTCAACAGATACAAGAAGATTAAAATAATACCTTGTATCTCCTCAGACCACCATGGACTAAAGCTAGACTTCAACAACAACAGAAATAACAAAAAGCATACACACACATGGTGACTGAACAACTCTCTATTCAAACACAACTGGGTCAGAGAAGAAATAAAGAAAGAAATTAAGGACTTTCTAAAATTCAATGAAAAGAAAGGTACAACATACACAAATTTACGGGACACAACGGAAGCAGTGCTAAGAGGAAAGTTCATAGTACTAAGTACCTTCATAAAGCGATTGAAGTCATCTCATGCAAGCAACTTAATGGAACACATGAAAGCCCTAGGGGGGAAAAAGAAGCACACATACCTAATAGGAGTAGTTGGCTTGAAATTAAAAAAAAAATTGAAAAAAAGAGAACAATCCAAAGAATCAATGAAACCAAGAGCTGGTTCTTTGAGAATATCAACAAGATAGATAGAGCCTTAGTCAGGCTAACTAAAAGGCACAGAGACACGATCCAAATCAACAAAACAGAAATGAAAGGGGAGATGTGACAACAGTCACTGAGGAAATCCAAAAAAATCATTAGGTCTTACTTCAAAAGCATATATGCCACAAAATTTGAAAGTCTAAATGAAATGGACAGTTTTGAAAGATTCCACTTACAAAAGTTGAATCAAGACCAGGTAAATAAATTAAACAGTCCTATATCCTCCAAAGAAAATAGAAGCAGTCATGAAAAGTCTCCCAACCAAAAAAAGTTCAGGGCAAGATGGTTTCAGTGCAGAATTCTACCAGACCATCAAAGATGAGCTAATACTAATGCTCTTCAAACTATTCCACAAAATAAAAATGGAAGGTATAACCAAACTCATTCTATGAGGTCACCATCACCTTAATACCTAAACCACACAAAGACCTAACAAAGAAAGGAAATTTCAGCACAATTTCCCTTATGAATATTGATGTAAAAATACTCAACAAAATACTTGCAAACCAAATCCAAGAACACATCACATATCATTCTCCAAGAACAACTAGGCTTTATCCCAGGAATTCAGGGGTGGTTTAATATATGGAAATCCATCAAAGTAACCCACCATATAAACAAACTGCTAAAAAACAAAAACAAAAACAAAAAAACAAAAAACAAATGATCATCTCCTTGGATGCTGAAAAGGCATTTAACAAAATCCAACACCTGTTCATGTTAAAAGTCTTGGAGAGATCAGGGATATAAGGCACATGCCTAAACACAGTAAGCCTATAACCAAGATCAAACTAAATAGAGGGAAATTTATATCAATCCCACTGAAATCAAGGACATCCAAGGCAGCCCACTTTCTCTGTATCTCTTAAATATAGTGTTTGAAGTCCTATCTAGAGCAATAAGACAAATAAAGGAGATGCAAATTGGAAAGGAAGAAGTCAGTGTATCACTATTCACATATGATATGATACTGTATATAAATGACCCCCAAAATTCTACCAGGGAACTGCTATCTCTGATAAACACCTTTAGCAAAGTGGCTCCATACAAAATTAATTAAAGAAAATCAGTAACCTCCCTCCCCGTATACAAAAGATAAATGGGCTGAGAAAGAAATTAGGGAAACAACACCCTTCACTATATATATATATATATATATATATATATATGTGTGTGTGTATATATATATATATATATATATATATATATATTGAACAAATTTCTAGTTCCTGAAGAAAGAAATTGAAGAGAATATCAGAAGATGGAAAGCTCTCCCATGCTCATGGATCAGTCGGATAAACAGTAAAAATGGCCATCTTACCAAAGGCAATGCAATCCCCATCAAAATACTAAAACAATTCTTTACAGAACTTGAAAGAAAATCCTCAACTTCGTATGGAAAAACAAACAAAAAATCAGAATCGTTAAAATAATTATGTACAGTAAAAGACCTGGAGGTATCTCCATCCCTGATCTCAAACTGTACTATAGAGCAATAGTAATAAAAACTAGATGATACTAGCATAGAAACAGACTGGAAGGTCAAAGGAATGGAGTCGAAGACCCAGAAATAAACCCACACACCTATGGACACTTGATTTTTGATAAAGGAGCCAAAACCACACAATGGAAAAAAGACAGCATCTTCAACAAAAGGTGCTGGTCTAACTGGATGTCTACATGTAGAAAAATGCAAATAGATCCATATTTATCACCCTGCACAAAATTAAAGTCCAAGTGGATCAAAGTTCTCAACATAAAACAAGACTCCCAGGTAGGTATCAGTATACAGATTCTAAGGTTCTCTGAAGACAGTGGGATTCAAAGTTTGGAAGAGTTACTAGATGGTTTATTCCTGTAGAATGCACTTGGTCCCCCAATTGTTCTGAGGAGACTTTTAGAATCTGCACAAGACTAACATCTAATTTGTATACAAAGTAGTCTTCATTCTCATTTTGAATTACTTTCAAAATTATTATTAAAATACTTGAATAATATTTTATTATTATTAAATTACTTGAAAAACTTTTTATGGTAGACCTAAATCAACCCTAGGTGAATGCAAACATTCAATGCCAAAAGGAATGCCTTAAAATACTTAGAACATTATTTAAATTAATATATTTTAGATTTTCATGTAGCTTCCTCTTTAAGCAATTACAAATCAAAGCTACGGAGAAAATGGTGACAAGTTCAATTACCTGAGAAGGAGAAAATTTCTGCTCATTGAATAATTTTATGACCTTCATGCATGTTTTTAAAAAATCATATCAGCTAAGTATGTTTGAGGATATATAAAATGTTAATATAAATAAATGGAGAGAAGATGTCCCAAGAGGAAACTGAAAAATAATGATGTTGCCATGTTGCGCAGAGAAATACATAAAGCCAATGAAAATATTTGACAGGACGCCCTCTTCACTTCAGGCAGATGCCAAGTACAGGTTAAGAACACGGAGGGCAGGGGCTCTGACCCAAGGTGATGAAAAAGGCAATTAGTACAGACGCTGTGGCTTGACTTGTACAGTTTCATAAACCTAGGATGTGGACTTCTGCGAGCAGTTCTGATACACATACACGCTTTACTTGGCACAATCAGTGTCTATTGAACATTTCATAGTAGCAGCATGTCCTTTTAAAATTTTATACGGTTTGCGATTTAATATGTGGGTACCTGTATTTACATCCTTCACACACCTCTCTTTCCTCTTTCCAGTTCCTTCAATAACCCATCCCAACCCCTATAACTTTCAAGTATACGTCCTCTGTAAAAAAATTGTGCTCTCTCTCACACAGACACATTTATGTCCACACACGCACACACACACACACACACGCACGCGCATTTATGTCCTTTCTTCTCAAACCTTCAAGTACGATCAGTGCTATTCGAAACATTCATGGGTGTGTGATACTCTGCTGGGACCTCTGACTTACCAGGGCCTATCTATACCCTTAGGGAGAAAACCAATCCTTCCTTTCCCAGTAGCTAACAACTCTCAGTTACTTCATGGATCGGGTTGTGTGTTCTACTTCTACCCAATATGGCGAATTGGTTTGGCTTGAGTTTTTGCAGGTTTTGTGCATGCTCTCACAACCGCTGTGTTCAGAAGATGTAGTCATCCATTGCCTACGACTCTCGCATTTTTCCAACCCCACTTTGTTGATGATACCTGAGCCTTGGAAGAGACAGTTTGGTATATATATTCCCTTGAGGTTCAAAATTTTACAATTTCTTATTCATTGTACCTTGATCAACAGTGGAATACTGCTTTAACCACGGTCTACTGAAACCAGATGCTTCTCAGAAGGGGGCAGGAAGAAACATTAATCTATAGGCATAACAATAAGTAATTAGGAATTGATTTAATACTACGTCCATTTATCAGCATAAATAGTAGCAGATTCTTCTCTAGATCCTATTACCCATTTAGCCATATGCTCACCTCCCATAATCATTTTAGGTATGAACTTCAATGTTGTAACATGGTTCTTCAATCCAAGCAGAAAGTAGTTGGTTACTATCATGAGATTTTTGCCACTATCACACACGTGGAGATTCTTTCCTAGAGAGTCATTGTTACAGTTGCACAGCTGGATGTATTAGACAATTATTCTTCTCCTCTGGTAGCATGCCTAGCATCTTCCAGCAGAAAGAATGTTAGCCAGTAGTGATGAAGCTTTCGGGTTTGTACAGGCTTGAATTTATCATATTTTGTGATTTAAGCATATGGTGCCTTCAAGAATAGTGTCTTCCCATCAAGTATAAACTGACAGTTTATTTTATTTTATTTTATTTTATTTTATTTTATACAATATCTGAATGGTAGCCATTGAGATACCTATGACAATTGCCTACTATATTCAAGGTTAATGGATCCTCATTAGCCAATATCTCTAAAAAGAAGTAATCTGCTCCTGGGTTGATGTAGATGTTAGCCTTGGTTGTTAGTAGGGGGCATTGCTGTCCTGTAAAAGGGTAACTCCGTTTTCACTCTCCTACTCTTTCCATATATCTGGAGGCTTTTATAGCAGTAGGTTTCAATATGTTTTTTTAAAATGTCTTTTGTGTTAATTTATTCCTCTTCACACTCTTCTACACTACCTTCCACACCACCTAGTATAACCTTTCTTGCTTCATTTTCCTTTTTTTTTTTTTTTCAATGCAGTTTATTCAGGAACCTTGAACAATCATCTGACCCTGGGGAAAGCCAGCCCACAGCTTAAATAGCCTCTGGGTAGCCAACCCCAGCGTGCCATGTGGGCAGTGCAGATAGTTCCACATACATGGAAGCAAGCCAGATCTTCGGCCTTAGCCAAATGTGGAATTGTTCGTGACAGAGAGCACTCACCATCGGGAAGGTGGAAGGCGGAAACCAGCTCCATCTTTAAGGCGCAGCATTCTGCAGCTCTCTACAGTTCCCCCTTTCTGTTTTAGACACATCAGGCAAGAGTAGAGGTCTGATCTCTGATATTAGAAATAAATTGGGACTTTGTACTGATGTTCATTTAGGTGTCATCCACCCAAAGACCATTTTGAAAGCCATTCCCCATGGGTTCTTAGTAATTTCAGTAACATTTACCATGGTTCTATGCTAACAAGCAAGAGAGAGAGACAGAGAGAGAGAGAAAGATAAAGATAGAGACAGAGACAGAGACAGAGACAGAGATAGAGAGAGGAAGGTCTTGGGTACTTTCTCTGGTGTCCATTTCCTGGTCTTGCATAGAGCTCAGTAGGCAAGATGATGATAGCTAAGGCCTTGTTTTGTTTGCTTGTTTCTTGTTTTGTTTTGTTTTTGTTTTTCAAGACAGGGTTTCTGTGAGTAGCCTTGGCTGTCCTGGATTCACTTTGTAGACCAGGTTGGCCTCAAATGCACAGCAACCTGCCACCTCTGCCTCCAGAGTGCTGGATTAAAGGCATGTGTCACCAACACCCTGGTTTATCAGAAACACAGCATTTCTTTTTGAGTTGAACAAAAGTCATGACATGATGAAAATTGACCTGTCATGCCTCATGGGACCTCCCATGAGATAGCTGGGGTCTAGAGAACAGGCCACTTGTTATTTCTTGATATTTTAGCTGTTGAAGACACCCTTCTATTTCTATTGTTTAATACAACATCAAATATGTTTACAATTTTTTTTACAAACTTTTTCTTGAATTCTGGGGCTGGTGATAGAATCATTCTATGAGTCACTGAATATTATTCACTATGCATTGTGACAATAACAATATCTTTGATTTAACAACTGGAGTGACTATTTAACCTTTAAAAATATTATATAACTCATCTCTCCATCTAATTCTCTGGTAGTGTCATTAAAAGGGAAAAGAAAATAGTGATGGTCTTTAAAGGAAAGAGGAGAATGGTGACACCATCCTTGCTGGATTTCAGTCTCATTTAATGTCTCAGGTGATTTGGCTATTTGATCAAAATGTTTTTAGGCTTAGTCAGGTGAGGGGCTTCTGAGTTAATTTTGCCTGAGCTTGGTCTTTTGTATAAACTGATAGTTTATTTTATTTTATTGGTGGTCAGTAGGTACTAAACTCTGTTTTCAGGGACCATGCACCTTCTTTTCTTTGTTTCTTGCACTTTTTTTCCCCACCAGCTTTTCACTGTTGAAGGCCTACCGTTCTGTGCAAGTGGCTGTCAGGTGAATCAGGTAGTAGGTAGAATTCTGCTCTATGTGTACCTTTTTGATTTCCATGGCAAATAGATCAGTCATAAATCCTAAAACTCAACCTGTAATAAAGATTACTAATATTCAATAAATCACCAACTGGTTTGGAAATGTGTTCACATATATTGTCCCACCCACAGGAGCAGCTGTAATAAACTGGTTGGTTATAAAAATCATGCAGTATGTAATTATTGGCATTATTGTGCCCATTTGTTCTCTCATTTTCTCTTTTTGGAAACAAAATTCTTTGTTTAAAAAACAACTTTCCAGTGGAATTTCCTATTCTGAATTTGATGTGAAATTTAAGCAAAAATAAACTTGGGCCATGATACAAATAAAAGTAGATCTTTTTAAAAACAAAAGATCCCAAAGTATAATTATAAATGACTCACTGTTGATTAATATAATAATTTTCTCATGGAAATTTCTCTGGCATATATAGAATATATATTACATTTATAGAAATGTCACTATGGAGACTCATAAAAATATTGTAGTTTGTCAAATTTTAGATTTTTTTTTGTAAGAAACTGTGAACATGAATGTAGCATGGGAATTAAGAAGATAACTTCCTTGGGCTGATCAGGACTTTAGTTTTTGAGGCCCTAAGAAATACTAATTTTTTTTTCTTTAGTGTTGATCATTGCAGCCTTTGCCTAGGTTTTGCCATTGTGTTTCTGTCTGTGACAGACGTTTTGTTTTTAAAAATTCTGAGGTAGGCAAAAGAATCTATTCTCTTCTAAAAGGTTGGACTTTATATTTGCTAGCTCAGCTAGATATTGGGGAGGTATAGAAAAATAAAGAGCTTTTAAAATTCAATTACTTTACAGAATGCCTAGCCACTATTTAATTGATTCTATTTTCATTGACAATCTTGTTGCGTAACAAAGGCAATGTTTTTGTGGTGGTCCCTGCTGAGCTTCATCATCAATCTGTAGTCAGAGTGCCTCTGTCCACTGTCTCAACATCTGGGAGTCATGTATAAGTTATTTTGTGGGCACTTATGTATTCCAAAATGTTAGTAGGACTGAGGATGCGGCTTCGATACACAGCACCAGTATGACACTTCACTAATGTTTTCAGAATCTGTCACCGTCCCTATGGGTTCTATCTTTTCTCTGCCTGATGATCTGGACTGTGTGCATGATTGGGTACCCTCGTTCTCTGGTTTCTAGTTTGATCTTCTAGCAGTGGTGGCAGGGTGAGGATAGGGGATGGTAGAGGAGGATTTGGGGGTGTTTATCACTCCTGCAAGTCTCGAAGCTTTCTCCCCTGCTCAGCAGCACTTTTTTCTTTCTTGACGTTCGAGCCCCAGGGATAATAAAATTCTCTGTTGTCTTGTTTGTTCCCTTAATTTTATCTCTAACCCTGAAAGTGGCCTTTTCTTTAAAATCTCTTTCTTTGAGATATCAGTCATTTTTTTTTTCTTTCATGAGTTGACTGTTGGTGCCTACCTATTGCTTTACTCTCTAGATTTTATTTGTTTAAAGCTATAAAATTCTCCAACCCTGGACTATAACTGCAACAATTCAGAGCAGAGATGAGAGTTCTATCAGTAAGGGTTCAAGGATCATTTTGCTCAGTGGCTGACTTTGAAATGAGGAGTAATTAGCAGCATGGCTGTAAATATTTTAAACTTTGTGAGACATAGAGAATGTTGCAGCCACAAATTATGACACGTCTATGTAAATGGCTGTCTATACGTCTCAATAAAACTTTATTTACAGAACTAAGTGATGAGCCAGATTTGATGTCAAGCCTGTGGTTTGTTTACTTTGAAGTACTTCACTTGATTTACTGTCCGCCGATGTGAAAGGATCTTAATTTTTTAGACAGCTGCAGATAACATTGCTTGGAGAAGTTTCATTACAAGGTAACCCTTCCACATGGTAAAGCCATTCTGAGGAGATGAGGTTTGTGTTAAATATAGCATGAAAGAATACTTTTCTTTCTCTAGCAGCAGAGAAGCACAGTATGATGTAGTAATCACCAAGAGGGAGCTTTCACCCTTGGCTGGCCCTTCCACACTCCCCCTTGAGCTGGAGATAGATTTCTAGATCTAGAGGAAGGTTCCAGAGATGTAATAAACTGCTCACCTCTTTGTGTCTGGTCAGGAGGGTGGGCTGACACTGGAGGTGAGCCTCTGGACACTTACATAGCACAGAGGCTTATTTTAAGGCCATGTGGTTCTAAGAGCTACTTACCTTGGACCTTTCCAGGTCAAATTCCACCTCTCTCCAAGGTTTTCCTGTGGGACCTGCTCCACAGCTTTGGTGGAATTGTGGTGTGTGCTGTGCGTGGAAGTTGACAATATCTATCTCTGCTCTTCATTATTAGCTAGTAAGGTCTAAGAGTACATGGTGCCATAAACTATATAACCCTGTGCGTTATGAAACCTGTGTTAGGTGTCTTTTACAGGCACTCACTTGAATCTAGTTTAATTTTGAAATAAGTTATAATCATCTCTTTAATATTTCCAGAGTCTGGGCACCTCTACAGTTCCCACATTGACACTGCAATGAGCTCATCAGACGTCACACTTGTGGTCTGTTTAGTGCTCTCTCCTGGGCTGGTCGTGCAAGCCTTAGCAGAAGCAGTTGTATGGTCTTCTCCAGGCAAGTGCAAGGGAACTGGCCTGCTAAAATTCTGCTTTGAGCAATGGGGGCTGCCAACTGAAACATAGATAGACAGTCTCTCACTCTGCTCTCCCACGGCAGAGATATTAATCATATCTCCTTCCTTCTTGCATTCTTGGCCTTGCTTCCATTGGCTTTGGGGTTTGTTCAGTCTATATGACTTTTTTTTTTTAATTTCCATTCACTTTCACATCGAAATAAGAAGCATCTTTTGTTACAGAGTTTGTGAGGTCTGGGGTGAATCCAAGGGAATTCCTGGTAATTCTGCCTGACAAACCCTATGCTCATCAGCGGTCAGAGTCTTTTGCAGGACCTCTGAAGTACATGCTGCTTGGGCCCAAGCATTGCGTTCCTCATTTAGTGGCTTGATATGCCTAGGACCGTCCCAGGTGGTTTTGCTTGCCTGGGTCTACATTGCCATGGGTGTGTACAACTACAGTTAGTAAGTTCCTAAAATAGCCCAATTCTCATAATTCCACAGACATGCCATTGGTTACCCTGGCTGCCACTGACCCCAAGATATTGTTAGAAACTTGATCTTTAGTAGCTGGGAAAAGAGGGGAACATTTAAAGCTACACGGAGTTTCTAGTCTCCAAGGGTAGAGACACAGATTTACCTCAGAGGCAAATAGTTGCTTTTAGTCTGGGAAAACCACTTGAGTTTACCATTTATTTACAAAAATGTAAATCAAACATCCATTCACTGTTCTAGAGGGAAATGTGAAGTCAGCATTAACCCAAACACAGATGTTTTAGACTGAGAAGTTAAGTGTTCAACTTGTAACATCAATTTTCGGGAATAACTAAGCCAAACTCTTGTCTGAGAGTCATGGTCATCTGGCAAAGAGAACGAATGTTCGAGAATTTCTAGGCCTGTCCATTTTTAAGGGTGCTGCTCCACAAGTTATTGCCAATTGTGACCGCTTTGTGTAAATAACTGTATTTGGAGCCATTGTCTAGAATGGCAGCACTGAGACCTGGGGAGTGGAGCAAGAAGAATCTTAGTTAGTAGACACACAATTTCCTAGGACTCGGTTTACCAAGAAGAACTCACAAAATGGCGGGGTTCAGCTATTACCTTTCTTCTGAGTTATGGGCAAGAAAGAATATTCCCTTTGTCAAGGTTGGAAAAGTTAAACCCAGACTCAAAAAAATATTGAAGAAGGAGAAGGAACTGGGGCCTGGAACTCAGAGCTTCAGGTCAGAAAGGCCTCAATCCTGAGGGCAGCTGATTTTTGAGGGAACTGCAGGGCACAGAGGGCGAGAAAGTCACATTTACTGTAAGTTGGGCTGGGGACAGGATGAGGGCTGATGGTCAGGATTCTTGAAGAGGCCTGGGGACTGAGACCTTCTCTCAGCACTTCTGCTACAACATTGTACCTTCCCTCCTTTAGACTTGCATTTTTGTTGAGATATTTTGTTGGGACACAAAGACTCAAGAGAAAAATATGTTACCAGCTTGTAACTAACTGCAAAAGAGAGGTCAGGGTTCATGTCTGAGGCCAGTTCTCAGGGACAGCAAACCCCAGAAACATGAGGGTCCTAGCCATGTATTATGTATGGTGATGGTGGTTTAGATTCAGTGTGGGTTTTGAAGCCATGGCATGTATATTGGGATACCAAACAAAATAGAATTATCATGCTTGTTTACATATTAGAGAGAATTTGAGAATATGAATTAGATGTGAATTCCTACCTTATAGATAAGGTTCCAGTAAAAAGAGTTTTCTTTCTTTAGTAGGATAGTGTCATCAAAATCTGCATGATAAATGAAAATATCCAAGTTGTGTTATCAGAGAATATAATACAATACCTGCATACTGAAGATAGCAAGTAGTTTCCAAAACCCATTCTAATTATATAATTGATTTATATCAAATTTATTAATAGCTCATATCATAAATACAAAACCATAAACACAGGATATTAATCAAATTAGCGCAAACCAAAGGGCCTAATAACACAAGAGGTCACAAAGGAAAACAGCTCTCCAAAATTTACTTGAGCTCTCCAAGAAGAGACAATCAGATGACAAGGATCCAGATTCTTCCCTGTCCCGTCACAGTTCTCTAAGACCAGCAGACTGATAAAGGCTGTTTGCAAGGTGGGTCATCTTGATTTTCACCAAAGTAAGCACCCACATGCAGAAAGTACAAAATTTAAAGAGAAGATGAAAACACATAACAAATGCTGGCTCAGTGAAAAGGTGAGCTGCTATGTACAACATCAAAGTGCTGGAGCGAGGACGACACTGAATGAGTGCAGGACTATGGTAGTGACAAGCTAGCAAGTCACTCTAGAAGAAATGTTGCTTATATGAATGGCAGTCATCCACTGCTTAACAAGATTTGAGAAGAGTGATCGGTCTTCTGTTCAAAGGGCTTTGTGTATCCATTGGCCACTTATGTTTCCTGAGACAGGGTTTCATGTAGCTTCCGTTGACCTTCCACTCATGATGTAGGCAAGGATCACTGAACTTTTGATCCCCCTGCTTCTACTTCCTGAGTCTTGAGATTAAAGGAATATACTGCTATGCCTGATTTATGCTACGCTGGGAACCAGGCTTGGAGTTTGTACATGCTAAACAAGCTCTAGCCCCTTCATCATCCTCCTGATATTAAACAGTGCAAATGGGTATGCTACTTCAATATTTTGATAACAGTGAAACATCTTAGTTCCTTTAAAGATACTGTTCACTATAAGAATTATAACATTATGCTGGAAGGTTTGTGTGATATTATTCATAAGTTCAGAGAGTACAGTCTTTACTGAAGACCTTCTTATGCTCCAATATTTTTTTGAAAAAAGACTTACAGTTTATTTTGACTGTGGAACATTAACAGTTCCTTTACCCCATTAAAGCGAGAAGAAGGGTAATATTATACTTCCCACTGAGAATATGCTACGGACTCATTGGTAGCATACGGTATTTCTTGACTGTTCAATTTTTCCCTACTTGCATAATTTCCTTGGGAAAATCTACTGGTATGTAATTATCTTTTGACCACATTTTTGAGTGGATATTTCAGAGAGTTTTACCAGAATTTTTCTATCTGTCTCCTGCCTTTCTTTTCAGCAGCTTAGCCCATAAAGAATACACAAGTGATCAGCTGATCTGGGGCTACACAGTGAGTCACGTACATAGTCAAGGGAACTTAGGCTTCGGATCCCCACTTAGGGCACATTGAGTTTTACAGAAAAAACTGTTCTACTTCTTGTGGCCATGGAATTTTGGGGGGTATAGAGTTATGGCACATCAAAACCCACTATAGAGAAACACCTGTTTCTGTAATGTCAACACACTGGCATGTGTTAGAATTCAGGGACACTCGAGAACTGATGTCAGTGGGAATGATAGGGTGTTTCACTTTGATGGGATCTTTTTTTTTCCTTCAGAATAGGATAGTATTAGCGTCAATATTCAGTCATCCATACAATCCAGCTCCATCACTTTGCACAGGGCCCTGGCACACAAATAAAATTACAGGGCAAGGAAAATGCTGTGAAGATCCAAATGCTGTAGACTTTTTGAAGAGGCTACCTTCAGACATGATAACATCCAACATATTAATACCCCAATAAACTACTTTCTTTGAGACTGCAAGACTCATCAATACCTTAGAAGCCATCCATAGGTTGCCAGCAAAAGAACTTTATGTGTGGTGTGGATTCCTCCTCTAAAGTTGTTGGTCAGAGGTGTCTCAGGGGCCCCTCCCAAACACTGCTGATGATTGGCTGCCCACCAGGCTTTGGTGGTAAGACACTATTGTTGAAGACACCATATACACTGGTCAGCCACACTACATGGAAAGATCAAGTTGGCATTGATTAGGAGGTTTCCTCCATGATGGATAGCTCTCATATTACTGCAAGGTTATGAAGGCTGCTAGGGGTGGGGGTGGCGCACACCAACAGTCTTACCTAGGTAGGAAAAATGTGACCTACAGTAATGACCAGTATGGCAATTTACGCCCCTGGGTATAACAGTGCATAAATATTATGGGGAAAACCAATCATTTTCTGGTTGCATTTAAGGCCTGTTCCACAGGTGGAAATATGCCTGTTTGGTTAGGAAGCCATGGTTGGTGACTCTCAGATCCTAGGGACAGTGTTACATTTATTGCTTTGATGAATGGACACAGTATCAACCTCACCTTTAAATTAATCTCCTTGCTTGTAGTTTACTGTACCTCTCCGAGCTTATTGAAGAAGGTATTTTTTTTGATTGTTGTTTTGTTTTGCTTTTGTGCATGGGTGGTGGTTAATGAAGAAACTCTCAAGTGGTCAAGTTTTATTGTCTGTCTCCCGAGGCAATGCATAAATGGGTTTAATTTGTTCATGAAACCATACCAAATATGTGTGTGTGTGTGTGTGTGTTTCTTTTAGGGGCATTGTTGATTCATCCCCTTTTACTTGTGTATGATAAAATGTACAAGGGAAAGTTTCTGTCATGAAACCAAATTCTAAGCCTATAAATACTTCTGCAGATGATATTGAAGGAAGTCCAGCTGGTGGGCCTACTCTCGTTTCTCAGATGTTTATGCTCTCTTCCTTCTGTGGTCCAATTTATCCGTTAGCACATGAGCAAGAATGCGATAATTGATCAAGTGGTTACAGTAAGCGATTTCTCCATATGCATCAGTCTCTACCTTCATTCTGTACTTGACGAACTGGCTCCCTTTAAATTAAAAAAGTGGTGGAAATTGGTTCCAAACAAACCTGAGCAGGTTGAGCATGTCCTTTTTGGGGTTCCAGGACAGGATATCTAAAGCCAACTTGAGTTCAATGCTTTATAAGCCTGGGATATCGCACTTGAGTAACCTCTTCAGTTCTGCAAGAAGATCAGTGAGGATACCAGGTCTGCCATCTTCAGTAGAAAACTTCAACTCTAAAGACAGAAAGCAAAGCCATGCACACCCCATTACCTCCTGGTACTTCCTTAACAGAGTTCCTGTCACTCCTACACAGTACATAGGGTAGTGCTTTCTTCCTTGTTCTGAAGCATATTTTTCCAAGGCAATCAAACAGTTATAATTAGCTTATTCTTTCTTTTAGGGTAACTTTTCTTATTACCTTGAGAATTTGAAATCATTTATCTTAATCACACTAACCACCTACAACCCCTCTCATATGCACCTTTACCTCCCTACTGAATTGGACTCTTGAGTTTTCCTCTTCTGTTTCCCTCACTCAACTCTAATTTGTGTTGCTCAGCTCCTTACTGGTGTGGAGTCTGCCCTGGAGTGCGGTTGGCCTTCCTTCTTCCAGCAACTGTAAAATGCCAATATCTCCTCAGCCTGTGATGGAATTTTGTGCCCATCTCCATGCTTGGATTGTGTCTGGCTTGAGCTTATGCAAATCTTGTGCATGCCATCACAACCGCTGTGGTTGCATATGCATGGCTGCACTGTCGGGTCCAGAGAATACTATTCCCTTGAAGTCATCCTTCATTTCTGGATCTTACAATTAATATTTCCTCCCCATCTTCTGCAAAGTCTTCTGAGTCCTAAGGGGAGAGATGTGATATGCACACATCATGATGAATAATCTTGGATGTACTAATAATGACAAATGCTGTGCTTCTACATAAGTGTGAGACATTTTTAACTGAATCCTGGGAAGAAAAGGCCAAAAACTTCTGTTTTCACTGCAATATAGAAATAGGAAGGAACTAAAGTTTTACTAGAATATTATGACCCACTTTAGGGATGTGTGAGTGTGTGTGTGTGTGTGTGTGTGTGTGTGTATGCTGAGATAAAACTTGGTGTCTCAGAAAGTCCCACACTGTGATTTCTATGTTGAGTAGAATATCAGAGAATGAAGCAGCATGAACAAAATGATCCTGCCAGCTGATGATTTAATAATGTCAGAGGACAATGGGGCTAGAGTAGTATCTTACCATTCATTGAAGGTGGCTTATTCCCATGCAAAAGTGCAGAAAGAGAGCTCTAAACACAAGGCTAGTCGTTTTGACAGGGCTGAGGACTTGTCTTTAGAGGGAGGAGGAAATGGATTTAGGATAGGCTTCCACTATGTGTGTGCGTGTGTGTACACATACACACACTGAAATACTGAAAGACTGAAAACAATAATATATAAGTTAAAAACTGGCCAAGGGTGAGCTCAACTGAAACAAATGTCGTAGCAATCACAGAGGACACCAGGAGGCATTTCCTGAAGTTTTGTGGTTAATAGCTTCTACGTACTTTAAATTCCCTCAAAACCTGAACAATTCATTTTCTCTTTTTTCTAGGAGAACGGGGAGTGGGATATTTGTGTGTCCATGTGTGTGAGCACACACGGTCCTTGCCATATGCTCCTGAGAGGACAACCCTGCTTTGGCTTCTGTGTGTTTGTCATAAAACTTGACAGAAACGTAAGTTTCAGATGGAGGGAAAACTTCTTGTGGCACAATTATAAGACTCACGAAAGTGTGCTTTTCAGGTAAGAGGTGACAACTTGTCACTGAAGAGATCATGCCAGGCATACCAGGCAAAGAAAGCCGGAGGTCGGCCTAGTTTGTTATATTACATGGAAGAGATCTGTTCTTGGGTTGGCCACATGAGCAGGCAAGATTTCATGTCTTTGTCATGTGCCTTGTCTTAACTTGTAAGAGGTGTTAGTATGATGTAATAGAGAAACGGGAACCTGAAGTAATTAAGCAGTTGCATACAGAACTACGCTTTAGTGCGGAGTACAAACAGAAATGCAGTTTATTATTACATGAAAACTATCTGGTTGCCATACATATTTCAGTTTAATAGATGATCTATCTGCAGTTATGACCCCAAACAGTAACTACTGTATCTGTGTGGCTCACTGTACCCTTTCTCCATGATATGATGTAAACTACAAGCCTAGAGAGAGGGAATTAGTCTCAGATCTCTCAAAGTAGAGGTAGAATCTATGGCACAGCAGAGTTAAAGGTAAAATGGACAGAGTAGCAGAAATGTCTTGGTCTATTTTATAATGCTAACAACACAATAGCATAAATCTCAAAGAAAAGAGGTTTATTTCTTCCAAGGTCAAAAGGCTGCACGTGGTGATGTGCTTTCTTATTGGCGGAGTCCAGAGGCAGCTGTTTAGTAGAGAGTGCTCAAATGTCTTAGCTCAATTTGACTTTCATAGTGGGGCCCGCATTGGAGAGAGTCATTAATTCAATAATCCCATGAATATGTTCACCCCTTCATGAGTGCAGAATTTAAGTCACTTAAGGGTTCTGCCTGGCACTATCACTTCCTATCTTTTGGTGGTCAAACCATTTTAATATGATTTCAGCAAAAAAAGAAGAAAAAAAGAAAAGTTAATACTTAAAATATAGCAAGAGGTCAAAAAATCTACTTACAAAAGGTCAGTGAGAGTCTTTTTTATGAAAAAGATGGCATCGTCATCAGCCTCTGAAGCTTTCAATCACCCCATTAGTTATGGGTAATGGAGGATACACAAGATAAGAACCAGGTAAGAAATCCTCTCAAATCTCCCTTTCAACACATGCAAAGAAACTAGAGGATGATTGAAGTGACAGCGTATTCATTAGGCCTCACGGCTACTGTGGCAGGCTTCTTGACTGCTCTGAAAGAGTTCCAAGGAAAAAGCACACTTAAAAATATATATTGCTGCCAAAATATTTCTGCAATATTAAATATTTTATGGAAACATAGGCCTAAAAAATCTTATTTATGGAAAAATGAATCAAATGTAATGTCAATTATAAGGTGGAACCAGCTCCAGAAAAAGGATTTGGATGCAGAGTTTTAAAATTTAATTTTATTTATATATATTTATTTATTGCAATTTATTCACTTGGTATACTTGCTGCAGCCCCCTCCCTCATCTTTTCCCAGTCCCATTCACCCTCCCTCTTCTCCCCTTATGCTCTTTCCCTAGTCCCCTGATAGGGGAGGACCTCCTCTCCTTCTATCTGACCCTAGCTTATCAGGTCTCATCAAGAATGGCTGCATCATTTTCCTCTGTGGCCTGCAAGGCTGCACCCCTCTGGGGGAGGTGATAAAAGAGCCAGTTCACGTCAGAGACAACCCCTGTACCCCTTACTAGGGTACCAACGTGGAGACTGAGCAGACTATAGGCTTCTTTAGAACAGGGGGTCTAGGTCCTCTCCATGCGTGGTCTTTGGTTGGAGTAATGGTCTCTGAAAGACATCTGGGCCCAGCTAATTTGGCTTTGTTGTTCTCCTTGTGGAGTTCCTGAAATTTGCAGGCAAATGGTAAGAACTATAAAAGATCAACCTGACTGAGGTAACCCAGAAGCAGAAAGACATATATGATGTGTACTCACTTATAAGTGGATATTAGCCATATAATATAGAATACACATACTAAAATCTATAGTTCTAAAGAAACTAAACAAGGAGGACCCTAGGGAAGATGTTTAATCTTCATTCAGAAGGTCAAACAAGATAGACATTGGAAGTAAGAGAAGACAAAGAACAGGACAGGAGCCTCCCATAGAGGACCTCTGAAAGACTCTACCCACCAGGGTATCAAAGGAAATACTGAGACTCATAGATAAACTTTGGACATAGTGCAGGAATCCTTATGGAAGAAGAGGAAGATAGAAAGCTGATTTTTAAAAAATTCTTAATTACATTTTATTCACTTTATATCCTCCCTGTGGTTCTCTCCCTCCTCCCGTCCCAATCCCCCCCTTCCTCTACTTTCTGCATGCATGCCCCTCCCCAAGTTTACGGATAGGGGAGGTCTTCTTTTCCTTCCTTCTGATCGTAGTCAATTAGGTCTCATCAGGAGTGGCTGCACTGTCTTCTTCTGTGGCCTGGTATTGCTGCTTCCCCCTCAGGGGGAGGTAATTAAAGAGCAGGCCAATCAGTTCATGTCAGAGACAGTCCCTATTCCTATTACAATGGAACCCACTTGGATACTGAACTGCCATGGGCTACATCTGTGCAGGGGTCTTAGGTTATCTCCATGCATAGTCCTTGGTTGGAGTATCAGTCTCAGGAAAGACCCCTGTGCTCAGATTTTTTGGTTCTGTTGCTCACCTTGTGGAGTTCCTGTCCTCTCCAGATCTTACTGTTTCCCACTTCTTTCCTAAGATTCCCTGCACTCTCTCCAAAGGTTGCCCATAAGTCTCACCATCTGCATTGATAGTCTGCAGGGCAGAGCCTTTCAGGGGTCCTCTGTGTCAGGCTCCTGACTTGTTCCCTCTTTTCTCCTTCTTCTGATGTCCATCCTCTTTGCCTTTCTGGATAGGAGTTGAGCCTTTTAGCAAGAGTCCTCCCTCTTGATTAGTTTCTTTAGGTGTACAGTTTTTAGTAGGTTCATCCTATATTATATGTCTATATGAGTGAGTATATACCATGTGCATCTTTCTGCTTCTGGGATAGCTCACTCAGGATGATATTTTCCAGATCTCACCATTTACCTGCAAGTACTCCAATTAAAAAATGGAGTACAGAGCTAAACAGAGATTTCTCAATAGAGGAATATCGAATGGCAGAGAAACTCTTAAAGAAATGCACAACCTCATTAGCCATCAGGGAAATGCAAATCAAAACAACCCTAAGATGTCACCTTACACCCATCAGAATGGATAAGATCAAAAACTCAAGAAACAACACATGCTGGAGAGGTTGTGGAGAAAGGGGAACCCTCCTCCACTGCTGGTGGGAATGTAAACTTGTACAGCCTCTTTGAAAAGCAATCTGGCGCTTTCTCAGACAACTAGGAATAGCGCTTCCTCAAGTTGCAGCTATACCACTCCTAGGCATATATCCAAAAGAGGCTCAAGTACACAATAAGGACATTTGCTAAACCATGTTTGTAGCAGCCCTATTTGTAATAGCCAGAAACTGGTAACAGCCCAGATGCCCCTCAGTGGAGGAATGGATGCACAAATTGTGGTATATCTACACAATGGAATATTACTCAGCAATAAAAAACAAGGAAATCAAGAAAGCTGATTAAAAAAAATCGTATTTGTAAATTCTTGCTTCAGATGCATGTGAGGCATATGGAAGTTGCTTATCCTTGTCCTCTAAGGAAACTTTACCATCACTCCCACATCCTTTCCTCTCAGAAGTGGAACTGAGCTCAAGAGTGTACTCACTGATTTATGAGTATTTGTTAATTTGTAAAATTATGAGTACTTGTTAATTTGTAAATCAGTGCTTTACTTGCTTAATTTCACTTACAAGTTAAGAAAAAAAAAAGACCCAAGTAAACTCTAGCCCTAGCCCTAGCCCTATCCTAACCATAGCCCTAGACCTTTTCCTAATCCTATCCCCAACTCTAACCCTAGGCCTAACCCTAATTCTAACTCTAAACCTAACCCTAATGCTAACCCTAACCTTAGGCCTTTTCCCAGCCCTATCCCTGACCCTAACCCTAACTCTAAACCTAAGCCTAAGCCTAATGCTAATCCTAACACTAACCCTAAACTTAGACCTTTCCCTAACCCTGTTCCTAACTCTAACCCTAGGCTTAACCCTAACCCTAACTCTAAACCTAAGCCTAATGCTAATCCTAACACTAACCCTAAACTTAGACCTTTCCCTAACCCTGTTCCTAACTCTAACCCTAGGCTTAACCCTAACCCTAACTCTAAATCTAACTCCAAACCTAACTCTACTGCTAACCTTAACCCTAACCTAACCTTAGACATAACCCTAACCCTAACCCTAAACCCAAACCATAATTCTAGCTCTAGCCCTAACTTTAAAAAGCAATACTTGTGAAATTATTGCATTCATATTACTGAAAGACGTTAATTTCTTCTTCATTTTACTCTTTCATCTTTAAAGGTTTTAAGTTACATGCATTTATTTTACATGCTGTCTTATGGATCTGTGTAGACACTGAATAAATTGAGAAATGGCCACAATTCTCATCGCAGAATCAAGGATCTATTTTTAAATGTTATCATATGCTAATATCCAAATTGGTAGACTTCCGCTGATTATCACAGCCAAGATCCTATTGTACAGAACAGGCGAACCCAGCTCAGCAGCATCCTCTGCTCCCCTGCCTCAGGGCAGCTTATTTTGGTCTGGGAATGACTCCACCAGATGGAACACTGAACACTATCAATACCCCATTCCTCCCCAACATGCTACTGTGTAGGAGAGAAAACCACCGAATAAGCTGGGGTGAGAGATGATCAGGACAGGGGCTTCTTTCCATAAAAATTTTAGCACTTGCAGCCACCAGGAAGACAGTTTAATGAAAACATTTAAATGGACCCAGATTTAGGTGCCTTGTGAATTGCCTAGGTAATTCCCTTTGCTGTCACATAGCGAAGCTGTGTGGGTTCTCACTACAAGCCACCTGCTCTGCTGATTCCAGGGACTCCACGCTTGAGTGATGTGAGCATGGACATAGAGGCTGTTGCTCCTCAAGTGTTGCTGTTCACCCTGAAGGCCACGGAAATTTGCACAACTGCCTCTCAAAATGCATTTCCAAAAAAAAAAAACCAAAAACAAACAAAAAAAATATTTCCTTTCCATGCTTCCTGCCTCTGACCAAAAAATAAATGAAGGAACCTGTTATTTAGGTGCAGGCCTAACTGTCTCATGTTGGTGCCTCTGCTAAAGTTCGGGAATATTAACTTTAAAATAGATGCCGATGGCAAAGTCAAAGATTCAGCCACCTGCTTTTTGCCGTTAGTCCACTCCGACTGTCTAAGAATGTCTCCAGAACTGGCTTCTTTCTTTTCCTTTTCTTTTTTTCTCTGCAAAATCTGGCTCCAACTCCATGCCCTGCTATGTCCTTCTGTCTGTGCATCATGCAGTGTTTAGGTACAGTCACCAGGAAGTTCTTTTTCCTGGATGGATTAAACTGGGGTGCCTACAGGCATGGTTCAGATGTCCCCCACCCAGTAGGTGTGAAAGCACTTCCTCACTGCATTTCTTCGACATTTATGCACCCAGAAATCTTTGATAACATTTCATTTAATGTGAGGCACAACTGGGTATGCCCATTGTCCTTCACAACTGTTGTGCCACAAACACACAAATCAATGAGAGGCATTGAAAACTATTTTATCAGCCAACAATATATAATATTGTGAAAATCAAGCAAACCTCCTGTGACCAATAACATGTATTTGTACAGTTGCTGGCTGGATTGGAACTATGGTTCATAATATCTTTCTTTCTCTGCGAAGCTAAATCATTTATTTCAGCCAAACGCATAGACATATCATATTCAGGTCCTTTATTAAGACACATGGAGTGGTTAAGTTTGGGCCTTGGAATCAGAATAGTTGGATCATTAGAGCCTAGATTCTAGCTCAGTTGTTAAGTGGTTTGTTGTTGTTATTGTTGTTGTTTGCAACTTGTGAGTCTTCTGAGTGCTTCAGTTTCCTTCTCTGAAACCTGGAGCAATAATCAAACCTACTCACCATGTAAGAATGAGGAATAGGAATTTGATATAAGAATAAGGAATAACAATTTGGTAGCATACTTAAGGCTCCGTGTTTAAACCTCATCACAGAAGAACAAAGTGGAGAAGTAGGAGGCAGAGGAGTAGGAATAGGAGGAGGATCTGAAGGATGTAGAGGAGGAAGGCACAGAGAAAGAGATGTTGTAGTAGAGAAGTATGTAAAAGAGGAGGATCAGGAAGAAGATGGAGATGTAGATGAAGAAGATGTAGGGAAGGAGGATAAAGAGGAGGAGGACACCATAAGAGAGGAGGCTGAGCAGGAAGAGGAAGAAGAGATCACCTGTCCTGTGCCCGTGGTATGTGATCAAGATTCTTTTGCTTTTAAGTCAAAATGTTTCTATGTAGCCTAATTTGTTTTCACAACTAGTCCTCTTAACTTAGCCTCTGAAAGTCTTGGCTTTGGTTCCTAACCAGGGTTCTAAAAAGAAGTAACTAACTACCATTATTTTGTTTAACCTTTAATCATAGGGCGTGGTGAGCAGACTCCATCTACAGAGTGTATGGGATGGAGTTGCTTTCTAGAAATTTTTGCAACTTTCTTGGAAGATATTCCTCTGCCACCCTGGATTTTTGTAGCACCATGCCCCTGGCTGTTCCTTATTGTCACTTCTTTGGCATCTCAGTGACATTCATTTCTCTCCCAGCCATTAAATCTCACCCATGCTGTCCTCCTTCTTCCCCACTAAGACCATCAAACTCCTCTCACTTCTCTTCATGTCTATGCTGGGGTTTTTACCCCAGCATCCCCAAATCCTCATGGGGCTCTCACTGAAGCAACCATAATTTTCTTCTTAAGCCTATGGTCCAAGTACGTGTTGATCAATTAAGACAGAAGTTTGAATAATGTACCTGCCATGTGCCTGCTTCAGAGCTGTTTTAAAGGTTATTCTTAGAGCAAGAAGATCACCACCATCTAACAGATCCTGTGAGCCTTCATCCTGCATCTCTGTCTGGCTTCACAGAAAGTCAAGCCCTGTGTACAACTAAGTCAGTGTGAGCTCCTACAGTCTCTGGAGCTTTGATGAAAAAACAGTCTCGTCCTCCCAGCCCAAATACACTTCAACATTTATAAGCAGGTGAGAAGAATCTGAAACTTCCTTTTCTTTTCTCAAGTCAAGGAAATATTTCTTGAATGCTTATTTTCCATAAAATTTTGGAGAGCTTCTTCTGAAATGTTTAAAACAGGCCTGATAGGTTATTATTTGGATGTGAACTATGCCCGACCACCTCTGGTATTTCCAGTTGGTCTGAAACTGTTAAACTAGAAGACTTCCCTTTAGCATGTGTGAACTTTAGTTTCCATGCCAGAGTCTAGCTCCAAAAATGCTGACATTTTGAAATGTCATAGAGCAGGAAAAAGTACCGGAATGTTTTGTGACCTCTAAAATATTTAGCTTGGGATACAGTTCCAGGTGTCAAAGCAAATTAGTCACATGACAGTGAGATGTTCAGAGTTGTTAAATCTACTTTGTCAGGAATCCAGGAGATTCAATGCATATTTGGAAGGGAGGAGGCTCAGAATAGAGTGAAATATATGTCTTATAGTGGTTTCTGAGAATCCAGCAGTAGCCACCTCCTCCACACCTGCCATTGTTCTAGCACTTCCATTTTATTTTGTCATTACAGGTATGTGTCAACATCCAGAGGATGCCAGAGAGCATCAAGCCACCCCCAGAGTCTCTAGACGCTGTCAGGTATCCAGGATGGGCGATCTTGCTTCTTGTGATGCTTAGAAGTATTTTTCAAATACGTATCGAATAGTGCTGCTGTCCTGTCTGCACCTCTTGACTTGTGCTGATAGGTGCATGGAAATCTCTTGATGGCATGTCTAATGCTTGTGTCTGGATTTCATTAATTCCTTCCATCTTCACATCTAAACTTCACAGAAATCAATGAAAAGGTGATTGAACTTCCTGTTTCAGTTTTGATCAGGTGGTTCAAGTATCGCTAACTTTAAACAGAAAAGATGATTTATTTTACTAATATCAACATTAGTAACTGATTCTTGACACATACACATGAGTTCTGATAGATGTGTGAGCTAAAAGAGGTCTGTCAAGTCTCTCTGTAATGTTCAGACTCCTCTTGTACCTCTTGTGCACTTGCTATTTCTCCAATCTCAAAATGTACTCCAACTGTTTATCTATTCTAACTATTTCCTGCTGGATTAAAAGTGCCTTATGGGAAGAGCTGGTTCCTCACACTCTGTATCTGAATGTTTTTAAAGAATGGATAAATAGAATTTACAAAAGTGCATGAGAAGGTATATAAAATGAGACTTTTAAAACAATTTGGGTTCTAAATAATGGAGTAGTTGAAATTATTGATATCTTTTAACTAGAACTACTCTCACCTCCTTCTTTGTGTTGATATAAAATAATAATTTATAATATTGAAAATAAATCAATAAGCCGGAGTCATAAAGTTGACATTTTCCTGTTCTGTGAAATATTATATAAAAGTATTTTAAAAAAAGCTTCGAAACCAGAAAACTACTCGGAAAGAATATGTATAACAAGGGATGATTAACCAAAATATCTAAGTACTTAGATAGACACCTTATTAAGGAAGCTATAAAACTGGTAAGTAGACACAAGAACAGATGTTCCACAGTGGATTTTATCAGTAAAATGACAACTAAAACAGTGCAATTGTACTACCTGCTTAGCGAATGGCTGACTCCAGATCTCTGACAACACTGAATGATGTCAAAGATATGGGGCAATGGGAACTCAGATGTATTGTTTTAAAGTTTTTTTTTTCTTTTTTTTTTATAGAACCAAATATACTCACACCATGATATAACAATCAAAATCCTTGGTATTAACTCAAAGGAGTTGAAAACTTCTGTCCACAAACATCTGGATGCATATTCTTACCGAAGCTAAACTAATACTTATCAAACTATGAGAAAAACAAGATGTAGTTCAGTGAGTGAGCATAAAAGTCAACTGTGACAAATTTAAACACTGATACATTTTTCAACACTCACACAGAAAGATGTCAAGCAATGAAAACACGAAAGGAATACCTAAACATGTTTAGTAGTCCTCCCTTATTGCTTGGAAATCCATTTCAAGACAATCGGCAAGTGCTTCAAACTAAGCATATGTACTGTATATTTCCCATACATACATTTCTGAGATAGTTTGATTTATAAGTTAGGAGCAGTTAAAATCAACATAACCAATAATAATGAGGGAGGAAAAATAATATCCCTTCTCTTTCCCTCTCTCTTCATTTCTTGAATACAATGTTGTGATACTGTGTCAGACCATGCAATGGCCCAGATTACCACCAAATGAATGCAACATAGGCAGCTCATACAGCACAGATACATTGGACAAGGGGACAATTTACACTATAGTGGGACGGAAAATGGTGGCTAGATTACATTACTAAGAAGAGTAGCATAGTGTTAGTTTTCTCTGGAATTTTCTTTTTAATAATTTTGAACTATAGTTGACTTTGGGTAAATGATCCATAGAAGAGGAGAACATAGATGGGCAAAGGCGATGTCTTTATTCCTAAGAAAAAGAAGATATTTTTAGAAGGCCAGATACTGTACAGTTCCAAGTAAGTAAAAGCTATGTTTTCTTCCAGAAGTTTCAGCATTTCAAGTTTCATATTGTGGTCTTTGATCTGTTTGGAGTTGATTTTTGGGCAAGGTGACAGATATGAATCTAAAGTTTCCAATCTTACATGAAAAGCTACAGTCAGTTAAGAGAGGGAAAGCCAGTCTTCTACAGGCTGAAATTCCTGATGGATTATTCAATCTTGAGTGGTCAATCCTAAACATATATGCCTACAAACAACATTAAGTGGACCCGGCAGGTTGTTTTTATATAGACATGTGTATTTAAGTCTTTCTGTCTTGTCTCCATGCCTAATTTTAAATGTAAACCTGGTTAAAATAATTTAATATCACCCAGACCACAGAAAGACTTCTGGGCTCTCTTCATGGTATTAGCGAGCATGTTTCTTAAATTCAGCTTTAGGCAGTCTTGGGACATGGAGAGTGTAAACAAGCTCTTTTCTGGAATGTAACAACAATAGTCTCTGTTTCAGTCCCCAGAATCCTTCATTCCATCTGAAGCCTCATTCACTATCCATATTCACACAGTATTCAGACTTTCTGAGCTCTCTCTAAAATCACCCATTTAGCTCAACATAGCAGCATTCTGGATGTGTTCTAGCCTTCATCTCCAGACTCTTCCATACTTTTCCAGAAAAAAACAAACAAATAAACAAACAACCAAATAAAACAAAACTAAAAGTGCTTCTGGCTTACTTTCTACTGCTGGGATGAATGTTATGACCAAAGCAACTTGGGAGAGCATAGTGTTTCTTTCACTTTATAATTTACATTCCATTATGAATGGATACTAGGCCAGGAACATGGAGGCAGCAATGGGAGCAAAGGCCATGGAAGAATGCTGCCTATCTGCTTGCTCCCCATGGGTTGCTCAACCTGTTTTCTTATTCTACCAGGAACTATCTCCCCAGGGTGACACCACCATAGTGGGATGGGCCTTCCTCAATCAATCATTAATCAAAAATTCCCTACACACTTGCCTATTGGGTGGTCTGGTAAAGGCATTTTGCAGTGGCTGTCCACTCTTTCCCTACCATGATGGCTCAAAATATCTAATATCAAGCCAAAATAAACCCTTCCTTAAGTGTACATTTTCACACTGAGAAATAGCTGACTAGTAAAATATTTTACATAAATGCTGTGGTCATAATAATTCATTAGCAATTACATATTACAAAACAGTACATTAATAATATTCTTAAAATATTACTAATATTTTTTATTTTTTTGAAAATTTCATGCAGACTTATAATAGATTTTGATCACATTCATTCCCTAGTTCTTCTTGGATCCACCCTTCTCCACTCTCCTCTCCAGGTCATCTCCACTTTTATGGCCTTCATATGCACAGGTCTGATGTTGTCCATGCAAATAGTTTACCAGCAGTAGAATATACAGGGCCACTTCATGAAGACTGGGACATGCACTATTACACAGAGCAACAGTTGATCTATTGTCAAGTTATTTTCCATGAAGCTCTTATGATCACAACTGCCTTTAAGAACATCATATCTGATATATTTCTAGTTAGGTGAGGTCCTTACATGTATTCTATGGTTTAACATTTCTGACTCAAGAATCACGTCACCTGCTAAATATACGTCATTGAGGGTTAGAGATATGTTGTTTTCCTTTTCTCCTTTGGAAAAATCGTAGGACTATGTGAGCTAAAGCACTGCAACTCTTAAAAGAAAATGGCGGGGTTAATATTTATGATGTTGATTTATCACTGATTTTTCTAAACATGACACTAAAAGCACAAAAATAGAGGCAAGGTAAGTTAGACTAAACCAAAAAATAAAATGAAAGGCATCAATGGGCCTTGCCAAGAAAGTAAAAAGAAAACAGAATTGAAAGTCCTTTTCTAGAATTCAGACATAACATTTCCAAATTGCCAACAACAACACCACAAAGATTCAGTTTCAGAAATGGATAAAGGAAGCTATATGTGCTGGCACACCACAGCATTTCAGGCACCTTGGAGGCTGAGGCAGGGAAACCAAGAAATGAAACCACCCCAGGCTACACAGTGAGCTTCTGCCTCAGAAGGAAAGGATGTGCAGAAGTCGTAGAGCTATTAACTTCTCCATAGGAGCTATTCGAGTGGCCAATACGCACATGTAAATTTATCATTGGCTGCCAGGGAAATGCAAATCAAAGCCACACTAAAACTTACTTAATACTCGCGAAGATGGCTATAATTAAAAGTAAATTCATAGTTTAAATTGTGACTAATGGCCACAAGCAACTTCTGAACATCTTAATGTGTATGGAAGCATTCACGTTAATTATTAAAATAAAAAAAATATGAAGCAATAAACAAAAACAACATGCATCTTTTAATAGTGGAACCTTCTGGCCTAGCTCTAACCTAACTTATAAAATATACTTTATACAATCAAATAAAAGTGGAAAGTGTGTAAAGAGTGTAAAGAAGAGTTGAGCACTTTAAGATGAGTATATGGAAATTGGAAGAAAGGCATTCCAATGGGTAAGACATAAACCTGTAGACAAATGCAAATAAGCATCAGACAAGACCTGCAGTTGGAACTCTCATGTGTTGCTGATGGAATATAAAATGGTGGAGCTGAGTTGGAAAACTTTTTGGTAATTCTTCCAGAATCTTATAATAAAATTACCATACAACAAACTAATTCCATTCCTGGTTAAACACAACATATAAAATGTGATAGCAGAAACTGAAGCCCAAATCTGTAAACAAATGTTCATAGCAATAGTATATTCAAAGGACAAAGGGTAGAAATCTGCAAAACACTGTCATCAGTCAGAATAATGAATAAATGTATGTCCATACAAAAGAATATTAGTCTGTCATAAAATTAATGCGGTATTATATACATGTTAAAAGAATGAACTTTAGAAATATTCAGTGAGTGCAGACTCAAGAACCTAAATATAGTATAATAAAAATTATATTAAGTACTCAGAATAAATAAATTTATAGAAAGAAGACAGTTAATTAATGGCTGCCAAAGGCTATGGGAGGGACAATAAGGAATGAATGTTTCATGGATATGACGTTTCTTTTCAGGGTGATAAAATGTTCAGGAGATCATGGTAACAGCTCTACAACTCTGAATATATATTTAATTCCATTGAATATTAAGCATGTTAAAATTGTTAAAATAAAATTTAATGTGTATATTATCACAATAAAAAACAGTGAATAAAATATTATGGTGAAGCAGTGACTTATTTTTTTTTTCACTTCTCCACCCTGCATTTCAGTTATGGTTCAATCTTTTCTCTCTTCTTCCATGGGACTGAGCTATTATAGGCGATTTTGGGGGCTGTTTCCTGTGGTAGCAAACTGTCCTTATTTCCTCACTTGGGCAGAGGTTTTAGCACGACCATCTGTCACATAGTCAAACAACATTACCCAGACTAATTTACAGACAACAGAGCTGCAATTTTGTTCACATTTAGCTGATTCCTCTGTCTCTATATATTTTCAATATAGTTGGGTAAGAAAGAGGCTTTTCTTATTGAACCTTATACTGAACACCTCTCCAAGCAAGAATACTCCCAATTAATTCATAGTTTAAATTGTGACTAATGGCCACATGCAACTTCTGAACATCTTAATGTGTAAGGAAGCATTCACGTTAATTATTAAAATAAAAAAATATGAAGCTATTAACAAAAACAACATGTATCTTTTAATAGTGGAACCTTCTTGCCTAGCTCTAACCTAACTTATAAAATATACTTTATACAATCAAATAAAAGTGTAAAGTATATAAAGAGTGCAAAGAAGAGTTGAGCACTTTAAGATGAGTAAATGGAAATTGGAAGAAAGGCATTCCAATGGGTAAGACATGAACCTGTAGACAAATGCAAAAGTAGGACTTTTCCTGTGGGTGATATACCAGAATCCTTGACCCTTTGGTTATAGTAACTGACTTTTCTTCCAGATAAGTGATTCCTTCTTTAACACCAAGCATTACTGAACAGAAGAAGAGATCTCAAGAGGGCCTGGCCAGTGTGCACTAAGATGGCTACTAGAGAAGGGCATTCCGCAGATGGCTTGATGTAGGCTTGCGGAAGGTTTGAGTTTGGGGGATTGCTTGCTTTTCTTTCGGTCTCCTAACTCTGTTAACATTTTAGCAGCTGCTAAACGGATGCCCAGAGCACTGGAAGACGTGGTCAAAAAGTCAACCTGCACAAACCCAGTGATGTTTTTTGCATCTGAAGACTTTGTAGGAATCCTTCCTACAAAGCTCCTACAATAGCTCTACTATTATACTCTGCATGACCTCTGCCCGGAGACACATCATTTTCCCAAAGGGGCCAATAGCTGTAATACTAAGAAGAAAAGAGTGGTGCCCACATATCTATTTCTCTCTTTGGTTTTGTTTTTACTGCCAGGGATGGCTCTCAGGATCTTATGCATATCAGACTAGCATTCTACCACTGAGCTGTAGTCCCTTTCCAAATTCTTATTGTAACCAGAGTGTGTGTGAAGGCATTGTGACAAATGAGCATGTACTTCATTGAAATTTTCTGGCCTGTGTCACCACACTTAATAACAGCAAAAGTAGAAAACCTGAATTCATTTTTGAGGAAGAAGTACTCTCCTTCTGTGCCAGTTTTTATTTTACTTTTTGAAGAACCACAGTGAGCACCAAGATTGCTAATAAGCATAATTTGTGATGTAGATTTCTGCCGTCTTGGTTGCTATACTGCAGAAAAAATCCAAACATTTTTTACAACAGAATCAACTGAAGTGTCTGAGTCATTCTTGTGAGCTGATAGCAGCCCACAAATTTAACCAGTGGAATGGTTAAATTTTCTGTAGTATGATCATTTTATGAAATTTTACACAATAATCATAAAATGGTAATAGAGTTATATGTTTAGATATAAAAGACAGCTTAAGAGACTTCCTAAGTGAAAAATAAAGTTTCACAGAAACACAAAGATCATTCTTTTTCTTTTTCTTTTTCTTTTTTAATTTATTTTTTATTTTAACCACAGGTCATTCACTTGTATCCCAGCCGTAGCTCCCTCCCTTTTTCCCTCCCAATCCCACTCTGCCTTCCTCATCTCCTCCCTGCCCCCTTTCAAGTCCACTGATAGGGGAGGTCCTCCTCCCCTTTCATCTGACCCTAGCCTATCAGGTATCTTCAGGACTGGCTGCAATGTCCTTATCTGTGGCCTAGCAAGGCTGCTCCTCCCTTACAGGGGAGGGGGAGATCAATGAGCCAGTCATTTAGTTCATGTCAGAAATAATCCTTGTCCCCCTTACTAGGGAACCCGCTTGGATATTGAGCTACCATGGGCTATATCTGAGCCAAAGAACATTCTTTGTGGGAAAACTGGATTTTATAGAAAGATAAATTTAAGTGTTTTAAAACATGCTAATCACTACACTGGTCATTTAAGATCCAGTATCTAATTTAGCTCTTAAAATATTTTATTGTTACTCATGTTAGAGTTGAGTAAACTGAGGTACAAGAGGTAAGTAACATGCCCGTAGGTTATTACACAAATTCTCTATATTTGAAAATATAAGAAGTTCAAAATGGTGATAAAGACAGTAGGGTGACTCCTGGGAAGAGGAGTGAAATTGGATGTGACTCGATGGTGGTAGTATTTGTCATAGAAAAGAATAACACAAACAACAAATAGTCCTCAGAGTTCTGAAGGATACAACATTCAACACCAAGTTTCAGTCGACTTTGTATTCAGGAGTGGAGGAGAGCATGCTCACAAATGGCTACTTTCTCAGTAGCCTTTTGTTTTTGTCATTGTATCTGAGAAGAGAGAGAGAGAGCTCTCATCTCTTCTTTTTCTGAGCTTGCTAATTCTATCGTGGAGTTTCTACCCTTGTGACTTCATCTGTTAATCACCTCCAAAGTATTTTTCATTAGAAACACCATCACATTGAAGATTGGACGTTCATCACAGAGAGCTTTGAGGGTACACACATAAATTAGTGAGTACAGAAACATTTGGAACAACTTTCACTTAAAGTAAGTTAGTAAAAATGGAAAGTAAAAGGTGAAAAAAAAATCCCTTTGAAGCTTTATTAGCAATCATGGTGCCCAGTGTCTGAGCTATTCTGAAACCCTGCTGGAGTATTGAGTTTATGTCTCTGCTTCCTTTATTTCCTCAGGTTATATTGGGCTCTGTGGAGACAAGAATTTCAGGACCAGCTAACAGTCACGGGGAAATGAAAATATCATGTGTGCTTTTAACAAAGGTGGCAGGGAGCACGGTGTCAAAATTAGAAAATAATCTTATTTATTCCAAGTTTCTAGGGAGACAGACACTGCTATTCTTTTAAGTCTCCATTAGTGTTTTGCTGGGTCTCAATTAGCTCCAAGAGTCTTCCCTACGACTTCTCATGTTTTCCTAACAGCTTCTTTGCTCTCTATGCCATGACTTTATTTGGCATAATAGTGACTACCAATGGTTCTAAGCTTATAATTCACCAACAAGTTTAAGAATTCTCTGTGCTATCTCATGATAAAGCTCTATGTCTGAAGACAATACTTAAATATGTTATCAAGCACAGACAAGTTGAGACTGTGCCTGACTAGAAGCTTCACCCGCAGCTGACTAGCATTCATAGTACTGGAAGGTACTGGGCACACTACCAGGGACAATCATCAATACGTCCCAGCTCTAATAAACCATGTGACCTGCCACAGTGACCTGCTTGTTAGATATACTGGTACTACAATGGCACAAATGTTATGGGAATAAACTAACACTTTTTGATTGGACTTAAGGACCACACCATGAGATGGAGCCCAAACCTCATACTGCTAAGGTGGCTAAGAACCTGAGACTAGATAAGTCAGAGGCTTAAGGGAAAGCCTAATGCTTGTTCTGCTGAAGAAACATAGCAATAGAATACCTTCTAATGATATACTTCCATGCCCACAGATTAGTGTCTTACTCAGTCCTTATCAGAGAAGCTTCTTCTCCCAGTAGATGAGACCTAAAACAGTGGTACATGAGTGGACATTGTACAGAGAGTAAGAGACTGTGAGGTGCTCAGTCCCAAATGGCTTATCTTCATCAAAGCTCTCCCCTCAAAGCTCAGGGATCTATGTGGAAGAAGAGAAAAATTGCAATAGCTAGAGGTGGTGGATGACTCCAAGAGAACAGTATTTTCCAGACACAACAGAACTGATGCCCATATGAGCTCAAAGAGACCATGAGTGCATGCACAGGGCCTGCACAGGCTCAGTGCAGACGAGGTTCCGGTACTGAGAAGGGAAATGGGCACAAAGTTCTACCTTTAACTAAGAAGCTATCTGCAACTGACGCTGGCGAAAGAAAAGTCTGTTTTCTCCAATGGACTCTGACACAGAATGAACTCAATGGTATTTTTTATAGACTCTTTGACTCATTTTGCTCTCTGTTTTCCTGTGGGGTTTTGTTTTTGTGTATTTCTTATTTTTGTTTGTTTTAAAGAGGAAGAGAAAAAACCATAAAGTTGGATGGGTATGGAGGTTAGGATGATCTGGTAAGAATGAAGGAGAGGAAAACATGATCCAAATATATTGTATGAAAAAAATTCAACTAAAAAAAAAAAAAAACAAGTAAAAAGCCAAGAATTCTCTGTGCTACCTGTGTTGCATTGTAAACTTGATCGGTATGTGGACAAGCTCTTCAAAGGAAATTGTGGCACTTCCCACTGAAATAATATTACTCTGGGGAAAATTGTATTGACTTTTCTCTTGAGGATCCAGAAAACATTTTAAGCAGAAACAACGTTTTTCCTTACACCCATTTCTAGGTGGAGTCCATGAACTATGAGGCTCACCTTTGTATGTGCCCTTGTTTCCCAAGCACTCTGGTTTGGATAAATAAAGAATGGATATTTATTTGTTTCTTTCATGAGTCCACACTTTGGTGTTCAAAATTTTTACTTCTTCCCCAATTATTCTGAAGGAAAAGAAGCAGACAGCTTTCTCTTAGATGTGACTCCAGGTCTAAAGATTTCTGAGTTGGGCATAAATAATAAGCTTCTTGCCCCCTTCGTCTCAGATCCTATAAAACACCTTTCTGATGAGAAAGTGGGAAAACAGTACATTTTCTGGAGTATGTGTGCTTATCTGTTGAAAGTTTTAAAAGTAAGGTAAAGGGGGGAAACACATATATACATGTTGCATTGAGGCGAAATGTTTTCTACTTTTCCTAACTGCATCTTCATACGTTGAATATTTTAAAATGTGAATATACATGTATATCTCACTGCAAAGTTAAAAGGTAAGTGTAAAGGCTTCCTCAAGAAAATTATGGGAATTAATTCTTGATTGGAACAGAGTCATGGGCATTCATTCTGGTTGTATTAGTCTTTTCCAAAGCTTGATACACTCAAATACATAAAGAAATCATTTTTATTAAAATTCTTGGAGGTGCATGCCTTTAATCAAATTACTCAAAGGGCAGAGACAAGCGGATCTCTTTGAGTTCCAGGTCAGCCTGGTCTGCATAGTGAGACTTGGCCTCCAAGAGACAAACCCACGAAAATACACAAAAAGAAAAACAAACCAACCAAACTCTTTTTTATGACATTCATTAGGTTGACCATAATTGAAACAAAATGAAAACATTTACCAGTAAAATTGTGAAGCAACTGGACCATCATATGTTTTTGATATCTTACTTTTTTCTCAGTCTTTCTTGAAAAAGACAGGGTTTTAGCTGACCTGAGATGTGGACAATACTAGCTCTGACTTCGCTGTTATAGATGAGAAAGGCAAGGCCTGAAATGTGAACTTTGGACTGTGTGTCTGTTTGGTTAATAGTTTCTGAATCTTGTTTATTTGTTTTTGCCAGTTCCCTAAAAATACAAATGTCCCCCCAAACCCAAACAAATACAAAACAATACGGCAAATTTCTGCAAAATACAAGGTCACTTATCTGAGAATAGTAGAGTATTTAACTACCTTAGGAAACAGTAGAAGGGCCAAGGAGGTTAATGAAAGAGAACCTTAATAAAGTAAAAAAAAAAAAATGGAGAATTTCATAGAAGTTACATAGACACAAAGAATTGAGTGAGCTTGGAGCCTCCTGCTAGGAGTCCCATCAGTTAATTGGAGAAGATGTCACTGTGAGGCTACTGGTCTAGTGAAAGGATGTGTGTGTGTGTGTGTGTGTGTTTAAATAATAAAGTGGAGTAATTGCACAGTGATTAAGAGCACGGGTTATTCTTCCAGGAGACTCTGGTTTAATTTCTAGCATCTACAAGGTGACTAACGGTAGCAACAATAATCTGCAACTCTAGTTCCAGGGGATTTGACACCCTCTTCAGTCCTCTGTGGCACCAGACACACCTGTGGTTCACACGCATACATGTGACAAGACACTGAAACGCATAAAATCAACAACAACAACCTCCAGTCATAAGGAATGTTAAGGGTAATCCGTGTCTAAGCAGAAATCACGCAGAGCATGTGTTTGGTTTGATGAGAATAAATCTCTTTGGAGCTTTAAAAAAGTCCTCAATAATGTTATTATCTTAAACAAGTTTCCCTTACTCCAATTTGATTTAAATCTGACAATTATAATCATCTTGCTATCACCAGTTTTCACAATTCAAAGAATACGTGTTAATTACCCAATTTTAATGCAGTTGTAAAGTGAATGCCTGCCAATTTTTTACTAAGATGTAAACCAATAAGAGATCACAGCAAGTTCTAAATACATACACACATATACACACATTGGTAAACATACTAACACTTTGGTGAACATATTAACACATATCACTGAACATATACACAGACAGACAAGGAAATAAAGAGTGCTGGAATGAGTTAAAAAAAAATCCAAAAGAGGCTCAAGTACACAAAAAGGACATTTGCTCAACCATGTTTGTAGCAGCTTTATTTGTGATAGCCAGAAGCTGGAAACAACCCAGATGCCCCTCAACTGAAGAATGGATGCAAGAATTGTGGTACATCTATACAATGGAATATTACTCAGCAATGAAAAACAAGGAAATCATGAAATTTGCAGGTAAATGGTGGGACCTGGAAAGGATCATCCTGAGTGAGTTGTCCCAGAAGCAAAAAGACACACATGGTATATACTCACTCATATAGACATACAGCATAGGACAAACCCACTAAAATCTGTGCATCTAAAGAAACTAAGCAAGAGAGAGGACCCTTACTAAAACGCTCAATTCCCATCCTGAAAGGCAAAGAGGATGGACATGAGAAGAAGAAGAAAACAGGAAATAAGCTAGGAACCTGCTACAGAGGGCCTCTGAAAGCCAGAAGAAGAAAACAGGAAACAAACTAGGAACCTACCACAGAGGGCCGCTGAAAGCCTCTGCCCTGCAGACTATCAAAGCAGATGCTGAGCCTGATGGCCAACTGCTGAGCAGATTGAATGGAATTTTATGTAAGAAGTGGGAAATAGTAAGAGCTGGAGAGGACAGGGTCTCCACAAGGAGAGCAACAGAACAAGAAAATTTGGACACAGGGAACTTCCCAGAGACTCATACACCAACCAAGAACTATTCATGGAGATAACCTAGAACCCCTGCACAGATGTAGCCCATGGCAGTTCAGTGTCCAAGTGGGTTACATAGTAATGGGAAGAGGGACTGCCTCTGACATAATCTGATTGGCCTGCTCTTTGATCACCTCCCCCTGAGGGGGGAGCAGCCTTACCAGGCCACAGAAGATGACAATGCAGCCACCTCTGATGAGAACTGATAGTCTAAGATCAGAAAGAAGGAGAGGAGGACCTCCCCTATCAGTGTACTTGGGGAGGGGCATGCAGAAAGAGGAAGAAGGGTGGGACCGGGAGGGGAGGAGGGAAGGGCTTATGGGGGGATACAAAATGAATTAATTATATGTAATTAATAATAATAAAAATTTTAAAAAAATAGAAAGATGGGGAGGGAAGCCACCCAGGCCACCCTGGCTTCACAGCACTGGCAGTGGAGGGGGGCACCACCATGGTCGATTAACAAACAGATGATGGAGAGATGGGAAACTAGAAAACTCAGAGCTGTATGTGTGCTGTGGAGAGAGGCAGAACTGGAGATGTGACGGAGTGCAACCGGGTGAGGATCAGGCTCAAGTACGTGAATGCACTGTCATCCAAGGCACTGCTTACATTTGATACACAGACATACAAGTAGGCAGAACACTCATATACACAGAATAAAAAAATAATCTTTAAGCACAGCATGGAAATACTTAAGTGAAATGTGACTATCTCATTTAGCTAAGGACTTCATTCTCAAGAGGAATGTCAACAGAATTGGTAAGGCAGGTATTAACAGTCATAAGCCTTTGGGTGGAAGAATGAATAAAATGCAGGAATAGATATCATTTATAGACTTGCTATACTCTAGAACCACATGGATAGTGCTCCCAGGACTAATCCACTCCTAAAAGATCTAATCAGGAGCAGACAACAGGCCCCTCTTTCTCATCTGTACTTCTGCAGTCTTCACAAGTTGGATGGTTCCTAGGCCTCCACACAGTTTCTGGCAACAGCAAGACCATGAATTGTAATTAATAAACATAAATAAATAAATAAATAAAGAAGAAATATTCTTTTAAATTTTTTTTATTAATTATAGTTTATTTACTTTGTATCTCAGCTGTAGCCTCCTCTCTCATCCCCTTCCTATCCCAGCCTCCTCATCTCCTCCCATGCCCCTCCCCAGGTCCACTGATAGGGGAGGTCCTCTTCTCCTTTCCTCTGACCCTAGTCTATCAGGTCTCATCGGGACTTGCTGTATTGTCTTTCTCTGTGGCCTGGTAAGGCTGCTACCCACTTAGGGAGAGGCAATCAAAGAGCCAGCCACTGATTTCATGTCAGAAACAGCCCCTGTTACCCATACTAGGGAACCCACTTGGAGACTGAGCTGCCATGGGCTACATCTGTGTGCAGGGGTTCTAGGTTATCACCATGGATGGTCCTTGGTTGGAGTATCAGTGTCAGAAAAGACCCCTGGGCCCAGTTTTTTTATTTTTTATTTTTATTTTTGGTTCTGTTGCTCTCCTTGTGGAGCTCCTATACCCTCCAAGTCTTTCATCTCCCCTTCTTCCATAATTCCCTACACTCATAGCCCAAAGTTTGGCTATGAGTCTCAGCATCTGCTTTGGTACATTGCTGGGTAGAGTCTTTCAGAGGCCCTTTGTGGTAGGCTCCTGTTCCCTGTTTTCTCTATTTTCTGATGTCTATCCTGTTTGCTTTTCTAAATGAAGATTTATCATCTTACCCCAGGGTTCTCTTTCTTGCTTAGCTTCTTTAGGTGTATAGATTTTAGAATGTTTATCCTATATTGTAAAGAAAATATTAGGATGAGACTTTCCTATTAAGTATTTATGTTCCCTTGCTTACAGTTCTTTATATATCACAGTGAACTTGTTGATTTCTTAATATATTTGAATCATCCCCTGTTTTATTGCTCTAGTTCTCATTGGGGCATTCATTTCCCACTCACCCTCCAATAGAAAGAAGCCTTCATATTTTACTTCAAATAGTCCTCAGGTCCTTAGAAATATTCTTCAGTCTCTACAGTTATCCTTGTCTGTATTTCAACATGTCCATAATGCCCCCGACACCTAGTGAATTCTTGAGAGCCTGTGTGTGTGTATTTGTATGTGTGTGTGTGTGATATGAACATGTATGCCAATATGTATGTGTACATACACACATACCCATAGATAATACACAGGCCAGAAGAGAACATGATGTGTTTTCCTCTATTGCTCTCTGCCTTCTCCCTACAGCAAGACAAGATCTTTTACTGAACCGGGAACTGGTTGTTTTTCTGCTAGTCTGATGGCCAGTAAGCCTGTTTAGATCTTCTGATGTTGGTGGTCACAGACGTGTGTAGACATGGTGGCTTTTTACATGAGAGTTGTAACCATGAGAGTTCCAACTCGGGTCTTCATGAGAGTGCAGTAAAGTGTGTTTGCCCACCCAGTCATCTCCTCAGCCAGAGAGCCTTGTTTGAGACCACTCTCTTCAACTTTGTAAGGCATGTGTTTGATGGATATTTTCCATCCTGATAATTCCAACATAAAAAAAAAATCCCAATTCCCATAATTCTCAGAAACTTACATTTCTTCTTCACAAAGAGAAACAACAGTTTTTTATGAGATACTGGATTGGTCAAAGCTTGGATTTTACCATTGTGTACTTACCATCCAGCAGTTAATCAGCATATATTCATAGTACTGACTATGTTCCAGGCCCTATTATCAAGGATTAGAATTTTTGTTTATTATTATTATTTTCATTTTAATTAAAATGTAATCACTTCACTTTCCTCTTCTTGTTCCTCACTCCAACCACTCCTATTTCCCCTCCTTTAATATTTCCCATCCCTTTCTCTTCCTCTTAAACTGTTAGCCTTTTCCCCTTTGATTAGTAAATATATATTTCTTATGCATATATTTATGTGTATGTCTTATACATATTTATTGCTTAATTCATTTGGTGTTGCTTGTGTGTATATGATTTCAGGGTTGATCACTTTGTATTGGATTACCAATTAGTATGACCATCCCTGAGAGTGATTAATTCTCCCCTTTTCAGCAGTCTTTAGTTGCCTATAGCTTTTTTTCTAAGAGTGGGAATCACTGAGAGTTGCTCTTTCCATATAAGCATGTCTATTGATATTATCAATGCTCAGGTCTATGTAGGCAGCTGTACTGTTGACATATTATGGCTTCCCTATCATTTCTATGACAGACAATCTCACAGAAGATTCTTTCCCCTCTGGCTTTTACAATCATTCTACCCTGTCTTTCATAATTATTTCCCCAATCTTGGATGCAGGAGTTGTGCTGTAGATGAGCTCAGGTTCCATGCAGTCCATTGGTTTGTGTGTTATTACTGTTTGTGCTTTTCTGTGATGATTCTGTTTGCTGCAAAGACAAGCTTCTTTGATGAGGAGTAATAACTACACTTGCATGTGGGTATAAGAGTAGGTTTGGAATGCAGTTAGATTATGGTAGTCTAGTAAAGGGGCAGGTGGTTCTCTAAGATGCATGACCTCTCAAGCTCTTGGTAGCTTGCTAGGTTTCCAGCACCAGGAGTGATTTTTCTCCTGTTGAGTAAGTCTTAAATTCAATTATACAGCTATTGCCTATCCCCAAGATATAAATGCCTCTGTTTTACCTTTGGTCCTCTGATATTTGACAAAGAAGCCAAAAAATACTGAACAAGCAACAGCATCTTTAAAAAAGTGAGGGAAGATAAGACAAAAATATCTATGATGGAAAAAGAACAAAATGTCTTATTAAAATGCTACTAGTTGAGAAGGTATTGAAGACTATTTAGAAAGTCTGAATTTATCTTAAAGTAGGGATGCAGTCTGAAAGGCAAAAGGAAACATGAGTGAAGCTAGAAGTTTATGCAACAGAGTATAGAATCATGGGAGATAATATAAGAGGTCAAATTTAAAACAGCAGTTATCCAGCAAAGCCACTGAGCACCTACCAGGTCTGAACATTTGAATAGACAGATGCAAAGACCTTCATGGATAGAAAGGTTCTCACCCAGGGCATGTGTGTAAAGTTTGGCTCCTTAATCAAGATGCGAATTCAGGAAGAGAACGAAGGTGTGTGGTGCTGAGGTAGGAACATAGTTCAGTCACAGACATCACAGAATGTACATTTTTCTAATAGCAAACAGAGCAGAGATGGATCCCCCCTCCCCATGCCCCAAGTAAGACAGCATCAGAAGGGAAAAAGGCCCAGCAGAGTTCAGGCTGCTTCAGTCTAGATGCTCAGCCCTGTGCTAGGTGATGAAGGCTGTTACGGGGCACAGCTATTTAGGAAAGGCATTGGCATTAAGGATTCTAATAGGCTTTATGTACGTACATATGTTTGTATGCATAGAGACATGTATATTTTTTGGATACAGTTTCTCTGTGTGTAGTACTGGCTGTCCAGAACTTGCACTGTAGGCCAGGCTAGACTTGAGTGCAGAGATTCACCTGCTTCTTTCTGGAGTGCTGGGATTAAAGGTGTGTGCCACCACCATCAATCCTGGCACTTTTTTAAGCTGGAGATTTATCTCAGTTTGTAAAATTCAGAAAGTTTCTTTTTTGTTTGTGTACGTTAACAACCCAAAGATTATGGCAGGATTCTTGGGGAAAATTGCAAAACCATTATCAGTGAAGATATAGAAGCCATGCTGTTAGTTTTGTAACTTGTTAATTGATGAACATAGACATCACAATAGGTAACCTTAAAGCAGTAAAGGCAATTTCCCCATAAATTCAAATTTATATTGGACCATTCATTAGCAGCTTCTATAAGATGTTTCTAAGATTGCTAAGTCTATATATTGACAATTTTGCAAGTTAACAATTATTAACTATGGAAAAGAATACACATGGCATGTGCAAAAGCTTAGGGGCTCATAAATGAACTCAGGGAGAAAAAGACATGTGTTTCTTTATGAAGATGTGACAGAAATACACATACACACACATACACACATGCTCTCTCTTCTCCCCTCCCCCCCCACATTTAAGGATCCTGGCAATTTTGGTGACCACTACAATTCATGAAAGCTATCTTTAAGGGAAATAGCAACTCAGGAGAAGTTAGAAAAAGGTAAGGACCAAAGAGATGCTTAGAGGAAATAGTGGTCCTTTAGTCTTTGATGTGTGCAGTGGGGAGCCAGATTGAAATACATGTAAAAGGAATTGCAGGGGGAAAAATGGATAAGGCACAAAAGGACAGCAGAGAGATTGCCAGAGCAGTCAGAAACAGGTGTCCATCATGAAAGCAGCAAGGAAAAGTTCAGAGCATGGTGAGAGAAGGTAGCCAAGGAATCAATGGTGGCGACAAAGAGGAAAAGAATGGGGAGCTGCTCCATGGGAACAACGAGGAAAATGATGTGGAAGAATTTCTTACTAACCAGTTAGTATGAAGACCCCTGGATTCTCTGGACACCTGGGCTCCAGGTGAGAACAGGTGGCTAAGAAGAGAGCTGTTACCATGAAAACCCACCCTCAAAGAGGAGGCAGTCAGGTCAGTTTTACCTGAGGGGCCTCTGGGTCCTGTGTCTGATGGCCATATTGTTTTTTGCAATCAGGTCTCACCTTCTACCACTGGGGCAAACAGGGGCAACAATAGCATTTAATGTTTTGGGAATATCTTGGACAGCTCCGACCCACAACTCTGAGGAGGGATTCTCACACCTGGTGTCAGGGGCTTTTGTTAGGTCTTTGGCTCTTGAAGGGAGCATTGTCAGACAAGTAGGGAAATTTTCATTCAAACTATAAATGCATACTTAGATAAAGACTTAAGTGTATTCTTTAGGTAAATACTTAATAGTTTGCTTCCTTGTGACTTTGTTTCAGATATCCTTACTGTTATTTTACCCTTTTCTCTCTTTCTTTTGCATTTTCTTTCTTTAATTAGCACACCCATTTCCCTATTTCCACGATGTTATGAACCACAACAATGAACAACTTGGTATGACAGCCCTAATGGTGCCATAGTGGCATTCATTCCTTAGTGATAACCACAAGCTCTGTAATTGGACCTAAGACCCCCTCAACAGGAGGGAAGCTGTGCCTGGAACTGGAAACCCAGCCAACTACCCTGGGCTAGTGAAGTTACAGGTCTTGAAGGAGAACCTGTTACTGCCACGTTCCTTAACCAGCATCATCCTTAAGCACATCCTAAGTATGTGACCTCACACCCACAGGTAAGTGTAGTCTTCATCCTCAAAGGGACTTCACTCTGCAACAGACAAAGACCACTTCAAGAAATCACAACCCAGGATTAGCTCTTCCTTTGGAAAGCAGCTTGCAGTAATTGATGTGTAATCTATCAGCACTTGCTTTGTAGGGAAACTTCTTGGAACTCTAATTAAATAGAAACTTAAGTCACACATTTCATTCATATTCAAACAAAGATCATGTCCCATGCTGGTATTCTTCCCAGGTATTTCCATTTCTTTGGAAATATTTGCCTTTACTTACTCTGCTTTTGAACTTTGATACTTAGATCGTAAATCTTCAGCAGCAATTCTTCTGTTTAATAGCATTTTCAGGAGTTAACACTCTTATATATAAATAGTATTAAAAAGTAGTTGTTTTTAAAATATGACATCACTACAAACATAGGATATTTCAAAATCTATTAGAAAAATAGATTTTGTGTGGCGAGTCATTTGAGGACTAATAATTATTTTTTTGTCTGAAGCATTTGTGCTGATAAACCTTGTGGTTTTGTAGTTATTGAATGAGTGGGAATCATGTTTTAAAGTGCTTAACTATCTATATCACACTATCTGAGTTGATCTGAGCTGTATTCCAATTCGTCAGATAGGTAAAACTGAGGTACAGGAATAAGGAAATGTTTTGCATTGGGCCTTTTAAACCAATTAACCAAGTAACAAAATGACAAGCAAAACCACGTGTCTTCAATTTCCTTGTGCTTTTTTTTTTTCTTCTCTTCCTCCTCCCCTTCTATCTCCTGTTCTACAGTTCTATACCTTTAATCCACTGATTATTCTTTTGGTGCTTAAGCATTAAAAAAAAAGTTTTGATTTTCATTTTTTAACTATGTCTATATGTGTGTGGATATATGCACATAAATTCAGTTGCCTTGGAAGGCCAGAGGTCGTGGGTTCCCTTGAACGGGAGCCACAGGCATTTGTTATAGGCACGGAGAATTGGCTATGGGTCTGGAAGAACAGCAGACACTCTGAGCCGCTGAACCAGCTCTCCAGCCCAGGTTCAAACTTTTAATCTTCTTTATGGTCATTGAACACTTTTCAATCTCTGTATTAAACACACAACATGTTTGAGATGATCACCTTCTTGGAAGCAAAATTAAAGGCTTTGTGAACTGTATAAGGCATGGGCTGGCTTCGTGGCTGATCTTTTTGTTTGTTTGTTTGTTTGTTTGTTTTGTTTTGTTTTTTTAAGCGATAATGTCATTTAATCTGCCAAATATACAAGTTGAATTTGGGGAGCATGTCTTGTCTGGGTGATGCACAATAACCAGAGGTTTCTTGAAAGGGTCAATGGGTAGGGTTAAAAATGGGCACTAGCCCTGACCAGGTGGGTGGGGGGGGGAAAGAGAAGGAAGGAGAGAGGCCTCATCAGACAGAACAGGCTAGCCACAAACCTTGAACTCTTAGGGGCATTAGACCCTTAGCAGCACAGGCTCCAGGGACAGGCCCTCTGAATGAGCGCCCAGACAACGATCTAGGCCGGCTGTCATCAACTCCCACAGCAGCCGCCGCTGATACTACCCGCCCCTCTATAACGTGCAATCTACTGGATAAACAGAATCTCCTAACCCCACTTCCCAGGCGCGCCCCCCGCCCCCAGGGTTTCAAATTCTAAAAACAGTAAAAACATTCAAATGGTTACATATGAAAGGCTGTCCTGCATCTTTCTGTCTCAAAGAGAGCAGCTGCCCCTCTCTCCAGACCCCGCATATTTCCTGAACGATTTCTGTGCCAAGACGAAGAGGAAGTCCTGGGCCACAGGAGCTGCTACAGCAGTACCAGGGCACAAGGTGAGTGAGACACGGCAGAGGTCCTGGTGACAAGGCCCAGTTCCCTGGCATCGCCTCCTACAGCTTACTTATTCAGGGACAGCGACTGCCATTCATTTTCCTGACAAAGTTGCGTCATCTTTTGCTTCCCTTTCTTCTTCTTTCTTTCTTTCTTGTTGCTTCTTCCCGCTGTTTCTGAATGATTGCCAGCCGGGCGAGATCAGCCTTGGCCTGCTCTGTCTTCCCAGCCAAACGCATCTTCATGGAGCGCTCTTTTGCTCTCTGCTTTTCTGTTTCTTCTCGTTCTCTCCTGGAAAGCTCCTTTGGCCCATCCACACAGGGCTGATCTCATAAGGACCACTTGGAGACATTGGGACAAACCCTGCTGGCTGTAACTATAATCACTAAATGGGTACAATTAAAAAATTATATTTCTTCAGCTATGTTTTGGTAAACCTCAACTCATATATTTACAAATCACATAGAGGCTGCTGCAGGCCATGCCTCAAAGTGGTGCAAATCTGAGTGAACTTCCCAGGTGATGCTGCATAATTTATTGTCCCTTACTCTTTGGTGAGGTGAGCTGCAGGTGAACTCTCCTTTCGGGGAGACAAGTGTGGAGACATTTAATGATATATTTAGTACAAAATGAATCCAGAAGCAGGGTTGAAATAAAACCCTAGGGCATCTGAGGATCCATTTCTGATACCCATTTAGCCATAGAGAGGATGAACTGAGTCACCGGCGAAAATTCTGGGGGAGGGGGACCCTAAAATAATTCCTTCTGACTATGCTCCATCTTATCTTGCCACACTGTGGGTGACAGAGCCTGTCCTCATTATCTTATGCCCAACCATGAGCCCTTGTGTAGGAGAAGTGAGAAAAGTGAAGTCTGTGGTGTGATTTTGATTGTCATGTGGGAAGAGGATGAAACGACTCCCTCCTTGGGGGCCAGGAATCTGAGCGTGCAGGCCGTTAGAGATGGATCCAGGGCACACACGGCACTCTCATCTCTGCGTGACAGCTGAGAGCCCACCTCCTACTTCCTTGGCCACAAACACACATTTTAATAAGACATCAGCTGAGCAGTAGAATAGTGGATATGACTTTTAATTGCATTATGCTTTCCTTAAACTCTGCTCTTTGCTGCTAAATGAAACCAATGCTTTTGGGATTATGGGGGTAGGTCTTTCCACAGGAGGTCTTCTAATTCCACACTAAAAATTCTGATGAAGATATTACCCATATCACCAGCTTGCATTGCAAATTAAGGCCTCCTTTTTCCTGGGATCCAGACCTTATTGACACAAAGCCTTTGTCCTGTTGATCAGGTGAAGGAATTGTCCCCAGTGGTACCCAGTGTAGTAATTAATAACTTTTTTTTGTAGAAAAGAACACTGAATACTTGACTATCTCCATGAGGGAGATCCTAGTTCCCAGATTTTGAAATAGGCTTTGTCATTACATAATGTTGCTAGCAAAATGGGATTTAAGAATTCCATAGCAAGGGCAGAAGACTCAAGGTACCAAATTCAACTGGCCCTAGCTTTATTCCCTCCAATGTCCATTCAAATCCTAGTTTAAGATATAATTCTGTTGTTGGACACTTCAAGAAAGACATGCACTGCAAAGTGCACCATTGTATGCTGGTTCATGAAAGGTCTTAGAACTTGTTCAGCCAGAAAGAACTCTCTTTATAGTTACTCTGGCTCCTTGTTGAGCCAAAGTTTAGCTTCTTGGGAGCCCTGACTCTCATTCATCTTTTGGCCCCATTCAGACCAAAATAAAACCACCAGACACTGTCCACAGACTTAGAAACTTAAGTATTTTTGGTTCCTTTCTTTCATATGGTCATTCAGGACCTAATATGAATCTGTTGACATAAATAGTATAAAGAGGAGAATGCCCAGTGTGACCCACTAGGAAAACTGACTTAGTGACTTGGCATCCTGGAAATATATTGCTAAGAATGATTCACGAATACTTCCTGTGGAGAAAGGCCAGCACCTCACTCTGGTTTAGGTAAAGTTGAAGCATATTTAACAGAAGGCAGGACTGCAAGATTGGCATATAGAGCAAGCACATAGTTAACTTGATAAAACAAACAAAAATCTTCTCCAGAATGCCTGTAGTTCAAGATTGTATTTCTTTTTTTTTTTTTTTTTTTTGTGGGCATAACTCCAGATCATCACACTTTTGTTCTTCTGCTCTTGGGCACATGCATGGCACAGAGATGCTGTAGAATCATTCACAGCATTGTAATGCTCTCTCTTTACTCTAAGTGATCATATAATTCAACCTCACCCATTAAATGTGTATATGCTACAACTATGCTGTAAGAGAGAAAGTTGTGAACACCGGGAGGCTTGAAAATGCTTTATCTCACAAGGGAAAGATAGCATCCTCCAGGAAGTGCGAAGGAAAAGCATACTTCTAAAAATAATTTTGAATCAAAACGAGAAAAATATTGCATGTTCTCAATAAGCTTCCGCTGTGAAATGAAGTCACAAGATCTTGAAAAGGAGTGTAAGCAGAGACTGACAACGTTCTTGAGACATTTTATGAGATTTTTTTGTTAACTGGCATGGAGGTCTCTTTCTATTAAGGCAGTGATTCCTTACCCATCTTTGCTTCCTTCCTCCTCCACCTCTAAATGTTGGGATTTCAAAGGCTTAGTTTTTCCTTCCCGTATCTACACTTAGTGTCTTGGTAACTGCTTAGATTCCTGTGGCTCTAGACACCATATATACCCTGATGGCTTTGAATATGTGTCTACAGCTAAAGATTTGAGACTCACATATCAATCACCCACCTAATATGTTCACTTGGATGCAATAGGTATCATGGACAAACATGTCTACTTACGTCATGGTTGTTCATTCAGAAATGTCCACAATTGCCAATGGTGTCACACCATCCTTGGCCAGGACACTGATGACTTTCCTGAACTACTTACACCCTTCTCTAACTGGTCTTCTTTCTCTTACACTTTCCTCTCATGGACTCTTTTTTTTCCTAGTGGTCTGAGATACCTTTTAAGGATCTAAAACAAGCATCCCCTTTATTCAAAAATTTCAGATAGTTTTCTGCTCTGGCTAGAATACATTCACATTTTTTAAATGGCTTTTGAGGAGCCTACAATCTTAGATTGCAATCTGGGCCAACCTCTTCAGCCACATTTTATGACTTCGGACTCTTTTTGGAGTCCCAGTTCGCTTCGGTGTCCATTATTTCCTAAAACTACACTAAATTCCTAACCTTGCAGCAACATTTTAATCTGCTATTCCCTTAAGCCTGTAACCACCTTCTACAGTTTTAGTTCAGCTGGCGCCAAGCCTAAAAAGCTGTGCACACAGAAGAGGGAGAATGTAATTAGAAGAGCTAACCAAGTCTCACTTCACACTTCAGCTCTTTACACCGTGGATGAAACCCACACTGGGAAGAAGAGAAAAGTTGTTTAAGCAAAGTTTTAGATTGGACCTTTAATCTGCAGACCTCTCAACAAAGCAAAGATTATAGAATTTGACCAAGCTTTATTAAGAGACAAAGCAAGAAAAGCCACTATAGCATAGTGGAAGATGAAGATTGGGGAGAAATTAGAAGACATCAGATACACCTCACACGTATAATGGCTCTGGCTGATGGTTCTCAACAAAACAGGCTCTGTGGTCAAGGGACGGACACATCACACTCTCAGCCGTACTGACAAGTGCTGATCCCTTCTAAACACAGTCATTGCCTTTAAACTTTATCCCTTCCTCCTTCTGTGACTCCCTCCCTCCTCCCCTTTCTTCTGTGAGTGACACATGCATGTGTATGTCCACCCATGTGTGTTTATAAGGAGGATGGAGAGCAGCAATGAATGCTTTTCTTTACTGTGCTCTTCCTTATTTTCTGAGAAAAGGTCTCTTGCTGAACTCTCATCCCCCAGTTTAACAAGACTGGCTGGCCATCGAGGCCCCCAGGATCTACCTGTCTCTACCCGGCCTAGTATTGTGGTTACAGATTCACACAACCACACTCAGATTTTGTGAGAGTGCTAATGATCCTAGTTCAGGTCTTCCTGCTTACCATCATAAGCACTTTAGCCACCAAGTCGCTCCTCCACACCCTTCCTTAAGTCTCTGATGTAATGTTTCTGAGATGTTTTACAAGAATATTATATACCTTAAACAAGAATCATGATGCTAGGCAATAAAATGGTTTTCAAAATGAGAAAAGTTGGAAGCTGGAACTATCCTTGCCCATACTAAAATAAAACAAAGTAAAAGTATGTTACAACTGGTGGAGGTGAGAATTTGCAGCATGAATAAGTCATGAATGGAAACATCCTTTGAAAGGAGCTGTGTAAATAGTATCAGATCTAGCAAACCACAGGGTGATGTATAATTCTTGTAAATATGGATTAGAAAAACAATAGCACAAGCCACAAGAGTTCCTACCATGAAACCCATCATAATTCATTCATACTAATCCAGCTCAATTAACAGCAACTAAGAAATAGAACAATTGAAGAGAGAATAAAGTAAAAACATAACAAAGTTTTTCTGGGAAATACTACTGAACTCAAATGTACTGAGGATTAGAGTGCCTGGCTTAACAAAGCATAACTGATATTCTTTAAGACCCAACAGAATAAAATTATGACTTGCAAACCCTAGAGAAGAAAAGGAGAACTTCAGTGTTAATGTGTCTATCAAGACTACCGTCGAGCTGGAAACAGCATAGCACTTTCACTTTATACAAAAGCTGTCCATCATGTTCCACAATTAATGGGAAAAGAGGCCATATAACTGAAAGAGAACAAGGACAGTATATTAGAGAGAGGAGAGAGAGGGAGAGGTGATGTAATTATATTATAATTTCAAAAATAAAAGAATTAATTTTAAGAAGATGAAAGATGTTTTCTATATATATATGGAAATATTCTTAAAACATAACAAAGGTGTGCCAGCCAGAGACTGCTGACATGAATTCAATCCTCAGGGTCTATATGGGGAGAAAACACACACGCACACACCACACACACTCAGACTAATTTAAGAAAAGAGAGTGTTTAGTTATCAAGATGGACTCCTTAGCAGACTAACTGTTTTTAAAAAGTAACAAGTAGTCAAATCACCACTTCTGCTGCTTGTCTACTTTTTCTTAGCTTGAGAACATAATAATATTTATAAGATAAATTACTGTGCTTTTATTTACTTTTCATTTAAAAGGCACGAATATGTCTTTCTGTATTCATAAACCATTTAGAAAATAAATAGTGTACCTACGGACAGGAAATTTCAATAACTTTCAAGTATTAGATTTTATCCACATAATATCAAGTTAAATTTCCATAATATTAAAGCATACTTCTTTATATTTACAATCTCAATCTCATTAAATTTTTTTACCATTATTCCTGTGAGAGATCAGCACACACAAAACTTAATATACCCAAATATCAGTTTTCTCCTTTTTTTTTTTTCTTAGATTACTAAGAAACCTCCAACTTTTAGCTGGTGAGCTAGAATAAAAACATGAGGCTGCAGCCAAGCTAGTTAGATTTTAAACTGAGGTCTTAGGTAAAACACATCTGGCAAGTGTTCTGCAAGGGAGGCATGTGCTGTGCTCTAGCTTCTCCCTCTTCCCACAGATGCAACAATGGGCACAGTGCAGCCCAGCTTGTACTCTGGGGCTTCAGAGAAGCTGGCTGAGCAAAAACTCGAGGGAAGAGACCTCCAGTTTTACCTCGGTGATTGATACAAAATTGAGGCTCCACTGGGTTTCACGGAGGTATACATGGCTGACAAAAAGCAGAAGGTAGAAAGAAGCATTGGCTTAATCCAAGGAACTTCCTAGGAGTCAAAGGGCTCTTGGAGGAGTCTGTCAGGGAGTCTTCTCTGAGAGTAAACTTGCCTTGTCTGGGATGGGAGAGGAAGACTATAGAGGAAGTGGAATGTTTTTAAGTCTGAGTGTAAGAAAGGATTATCTTTGGAGGGAGAGCAATGTTTAACTAATTACTGGACCAAATATTAAGACTGACTGGGAGATTCTCACAAAAGGAGAAGAGACAATTTCCTATTGCAGAAGCAAATGGACGGAAATAAAGACGAATTTAGAAGTTTGGAGTAAGAAAAATAAAAGCTGCATTTTTTTTCTCCTGAAACTTACGTAGCATATCAAGTCTTAGAAATGAGGGAAGGAGGCAAGGCTGGTCTTTAGAAATTAGGAAGACAAGCAGCAGAGAAAGTGCATCAATGATTATCTCCAACTCTCACTTGCAGCTCTAAGAACCTGTCACTGGAGAATGAACCGTGCCAGGCGACGGACTTCAGCCGAGCTTGGCAGCTTGGGGCACGAAGTCCATTGGAGCGAATCATTAGGTTAGGGTAGAATAGACTGTCTGCAAGGCCCTAGAGAATACCAGAGTGTTGGTGGGAATGAGTGCACTGATGATTGTAGTTGAGCTAATAATAAAATCGAAAAAAAGGCGGGGGGGGGGGGAGCTGGAAGCCTGGTTGAATAGAGCGTTTACCAAAAAGGATGTACTGGCTTCATCATGTTGACCGTGGGAAGAGTCAGTGTGAAGATCATGTGGCAGAGAGGGTTCCGGGCAGTCTTCAGGGAGCAGTGTAAATGCAGGAGGTCATGGGTGGAGCAAGTACGTGGGATGACGTTAAAGCCAAGATAGAAGAAAATGGTAAAACAAAATAACCACAAACAAACAAACAAACAGACAAACCGAAAAACTATCAAAGACCTGTGAGGCTGAGTCATAGAATGCTTCTTCCTAGTGGAAGCTGAAGTCACCGAGTGCTTCAGAAAGACCCTGACACAGCTCCAGCCTTGTTCTGGAGGGAATGGTTGCAAAGAGAGTCTCAGCACGCAGAGACTGAATATGAGTGAACAGGCCAACCAGCTGAAGTACTTCTTGCCAGTATTTCAGCATTTTTGTGAATGTAAAATCCACACAGTGTATACTGTTGGGTCTATTTAAAGGGGCTTTCAGAATTTTTTTTTATTACTGTGAGTGGGATACACTGGGTTCCTATTGTTACTATTTTCCTAACAATGATGGCATTTTAGCTGCTAGGGCAAACCCCTTCTAAGGCCTTGGCACTATTGATTTCCTGCTTTTTTTCTTGCTCCAGTAGAGGGCACTCAAAGCTCAAATAAGTGGTGCACAATCATTTTCAAGTGATTGTTTTATGTAATTAAAACATATATTGCGTTACAACGGAGAAATTCTGCCTTAATAAGACATAATTACCAGCTACGCATGTACATTTTACAGTGTGGGAAATGATCGTGTAAATAATTGAATGACAACTGGTCTCTCCAACATGTTGCACAGTGACTCAGCACGTGCTTGAAGCAGAGAGGAAGTTCAAAGAAACAGGGAAGACCTTCCAAGTGCCATGCCTGCAAAAGACACCCGGGCCTCACTTTCCATTTCACTACCATGTAGACTTCTCTAAGAACGTTTTCAATAGAGCTAAGAGCAGTCTTGCAACTCCTAGACTCTTCAGAGAAACTACCCTGTGAAAACTCTCCCAAAAGAGAAGTGTGGACTGGAGAAAGCTCCCCATGGCATATACGCCTCTAGTGAATGATCTCCCTGGCAGCATACGTGAAACCACTGTGGGCAGGGAAATGTCAGGAGCATTCCCAGAAGGCTGTGTGCTTTAGAGGGCTGGGAAAATGCAAGTATTGGCAGTACTGGCGGGGAGACCACCTCCAAGCATGGGATTAGCCATGCCTCCTCTGACGTGGCTATTGACTGGCCTTCTTCAGTCATATTTTGGACAGGTTGATTTGTCCATGCTCAAATTATTTTTTTTGCTGGTGACACAGAGGTCTGAGCAACTATATAAAGGGAACTTTTTAAAAGTGCACTCATAATAACATGTCACTGTAGAAGACCCTGAGGGATGTCTAAGCGTCAATAATGAAAATTAAGCGATTTGGGAGTTATAGATTAAATAATATAGAGCTGACGTTATTGCTGAGCATGTCTAGTCTTGCTGGGTATCATTGGAAGACTAGTAGCAGCTCTCTGCTTTGTTCTTTTGCTCAGCTCTCTGGCATTAGTTAGTACCTTCTGTACTTGCAGGTGATAAACTATACAACTGAATTTGGTTTCCGACCTCTGCCTTGTTTAAAATGATAGCAACCATCACGAGAAAATCAATGCAAGTGGATGCTGGTGGCAAAAAAGCAAAACCAAATCTCAACCAAACAACAATGCACAAACAAAATGAAATCTCTCTACCGACCCCTTGTGAGACAGCGCAGACCAAGGCAAATAAGACATGGTGCAGACAGGAATCGGACTCCTCTAACTTTGATACTATTTCTCTTTGAGATTCAATGACTCCCTTTGCATTTCAACCAGATAATCCCCAGAGCCTTTGCCTTAGGGAAGGGAGAGAGAACCTGTAAGTCACTGCTCTAGGAAGTATCATCACCCATTTGCTTGGATTAATCAAGTACCTGAGGAAAGCAGGAGAAAGTCTTATTCCACCAAAGAATAGCAGGTGACCATGAACAAAATAAGGTTTTAGCAGAGTAGTGAGGTAGCTAGTTGTTGAGTATTCCTTCACTCATTTTGTATGTTCACTCATATTGTTGTGAACAGCTGTAGCATCATTCCTGGCACTTTACAAAGTGGCAGTGGTGGGAGGGCGGTGGACTGTAGCATTGTCTCTTGAACTCATTACTATCAGATTATAACTTCCGTGTACTCTGTTTTTCTTGTCACCACAGTTGGCTATATTGATTCTGAAAAGACGCAGAAATCCCGTTTCCAGGTTCCCTCATTTTTTCATTTAACTGGATCAGTTTGAAATGGTACTTCACAGGGATACCTCAATGCGCTCTCATTCCTTTCTTTCCCAACACAGCCGCAAAAGTAAAACCAAGGGGTGGTTCACGAACATGAGCAAAAGCATGTGGCTTCTACTCTCCACCCTTTAACATCTAGCTTCACTGTGCTGGCCAGAAACCTTCCCGCTGTGGACAATGAAGAGACAACCGTGCTTCTTCTGAGAGAGGGGCCCCTCGCAGCACAGCTCAACTGCAGTTTCAGTCTGAGATTGTCATACAGGACGAGCAACTATGTTCATCAGTTAGAAGAGAGATGAGGTCCAAACTACCAGAAGGTGCATTGTGAGGTTCTCAACAATCAGAGGAGTGGGGCAGAGGAGGATGTCAGCTGCGAAATGGATCCAAAAATTCAGAGCCAGGACAGCATGAATGAGAGAAAGCACAACACCATCAAGTGAACAAATGGAGAAAAGGGAGGTGAGATGCTGGGGGAGGGGGAGCGGGGGGCAGGAGGGGAGAAGGGTCAGTCAGTCTCATCATGAGTAAGTGAATAAAAATAATCCCTGGAACCGAGGAGATTTGGCCCATAAAAGCACTGAATGCTTTCCAGATGACCTGTGCTTGATTCCCAGCACCCACATGGTAGCCCACAACTGTCTGTAATGCTGGTTCTGGCAGATCTGACGCCCTCTTCGGGTTTCCACAGGCACCAGGCACGCAAGTGGTGCACAGAGCTACATGCAGGTAAAATACCCACACACATATAATAAATAAAATAACTAACAAGAAAATAGTTTCCATGTTGTTGACATTCTCAAGTTACTGGAACTTTGGGAATGGTACTGATGAACACAGGAATGCATTGTTTTTCTAAGATTTTATGTTGAGAGTGGTTTCAGGGACTTAAATCTATTCTTTCTCAGAGTTACATGAGGTTCTATGTTCTCTCTGTGTCTCTTCTATTTTAACTGCTGTGTCACACCATTCTTTAAGTTTTTGGTATAATATTTCTGAGATATATTGCAAGAATATATAACTTAATAAAAATCATTTGTATATGGGGCAATAAAATGATTTTAAAAGTGAGAATAATTAAAAACTGAAAATATTCATGCCTGTACTAAAATAAATCCACCTTCCCCTCCCTGATCTTGTTTTGTTTTTCAATCTTCGTTTTATCTCTTTGCTTTAATTTTTTTTCTTTTTTGAGACAGGTTTTCGCTGTGTATTTCTGGCTGGTCAGCAGCACACTGAGTAGACCAGACAGCTTGGAACTCATAGAGATCAACCTTCCTCTCTGTGCTGGGACCACAAAGCCTGGCATGCTTATATTTTAATCTGTTATTGCTCAAGAGTCATTATAGATTTGAGGATCATTAGTAAAATGCAACTCTCAAGACACTGAGCTGGGACAAATTTCACTGTGTCTTCCTTTTTATCACTGGAACAGCTCAAGAATACAACCTCAGGACACTACAACAGTCCTTGGTCCCTATGACAAAAGAAGCCAACAGGCTAAAGGAGTGGAGCACCTGATCTGTGTTTTCTTATATGAGCCAGTCCTGGAAAGCCAGACCAGTTTTCAAGGAAAGTATCTGTTGAGATAACTTTTGGCTCAAGTAGCAGAACGCTTGACTGAGAATCAGGTAGGAACTTGCATTTTTAAGTAGACAGTGTATTCAGAGGCACACATACAAGGACGGCCCTTTTTTTTTTTTTTTTTTTTTGCTTTGATATTTTTAACATGATGGTGTATTGCCTCAAGGCCAAAAGATGGCTGTTCCAGCCCTAACCATCTCTGTTCAAGGCAAAAGGAAAGAAATGTCTGGCACTGTTTATGTTTCTGTCAGTAATGGGCAAGCTTCAGCAACCAGAACTGAATCAACATTGCTTGCTACAAAGAAAGCTGGGGACATGTGTATGTTATTTTTCCAGTCTTTAGGGAGGAGGTAGCTGGGAGAATGAGGTAGGAATAAACTTGCCTAAAAATGGTTGCCACGCCTTGCTAAAATACAGGCCCAGCACAGGGAAGCTATTAAAACCCAAAGGTAAGCTCTTGTTTGTTTAACTTGGGCACTTTTACTGGGTTTTCTTATTTAAATGAAACTACGTGGCATGTTCTAACAGCCTGGAAGAAGTGTGGTGCAGTCTAGAGTCTCAGAGAGTGACTTCTCAGTCCTCATGTTGGGGAGGGCATAGGAATGTTGAAAACAATTTTCAATGGTGAATACACTCACTTATCTTCTTATTTTTTTCAGTTTATGCCTATCTTTTTATAAAATGATTTTTTGCATAAACCAGTACAGAGTGGCACACATTAAAATTAATGCAAAAGAAGCCTAAGCATCAAGGAGCAGGCTGCACACAGGAACCTGGTAGGGATGTATTTCTCCTTGAGGTAGCTAAGGATTGCAAGTGGGCACCGACTTTGTCCTTCATCTTTGGATTAGTCAAAAGGCAGGTCTTCAAACTTTCAGCCACAGTTCCAGGGATCAGAAAGAAAACAGAGGTGTGGGGGGAGACAGATAAGCTCCGGACACCATTCAATTCTCTTACCTAGCTCTTTCCCTTTTCTGTTTCTCAAGGTTCTTCTAAAGGAAACCCTAAGGGTTCCTTCAGCTATAGTAGGAATGTGCTCTTCCTGGACCTGGAGGAAAGCAAAGGGCCTGGCAGGCATCAGTCCATAGAAGCACTGATGATAGGTCTCTACAGGTACATGGCATATGTTCTACATGATGCATCTTCTGTTAAGGGACACTCATCATCATCATCATCATCATCATCATATCATCATCATCATCACACAGTTAATTAACAGTTTTGTGTTTCTTTCTTGGACTAAAGGAAAAGAAAACATACATTTATTGACACAGACGTTGGCTCTGTGTCATCCATTGAGGTGTTTGATCTAGCTGGGATGGGGAAAGGAGAACATTGCAGTTCTGTTAACATTGCAGTACGTGCCCAGGGCTGCAGGGTATCAATGCTGGAGTGGGGTTAGAGCTTGTATCTGAAACTGAAGTCCAGGTCCCTTCATTATGTCACTTCAAAGGAATTTTACACTCATCTAAAACTGAGGCCAAGCTATTGGATTCCCTTTGCTCCCCAAACCAGTTTCTCTGGAGAAACACCAGGAAGACGCCTAGGTATAAAGTTCCAAAGCTTGTAGGAGAGGTAACTACAACCCCAATATCTTCATGATGAAAATGGTCTTAGTCCAAACGAAATGTGCCACAGTAAAGCCACTTCGTTGGAAAGTGCTTTGGAAAAAATACAAGCCTTAATTACCTTCAACACATTACTTTTTATTTTTGTGACCTCAAGATGTAATAGAATTCTTCTCCTTTGGTTTTCATCCACAGAGTCATTTTTTACATAAAATCTGTCTGTCCTGTAGGAAAGGAAGATAAATGCTTCTTGACTTAGACATCTTGCAAAGCTGAGTGCAGACTCCATAGCATCCTATCTTTCCAGTGATCATCATAGCGGATAAAGAAGCAGCTATTAACATCTGACTTCTCCCAGACCCAGGGAGGCTATCTTTTAGTAAAAGCCGTGTTCCAAGCATCCATCATGGGACTTGATGTAGATCATAACTTGGGAGAATTTTAATGTGGGGCAGGCACTTAAACAGTTCCTTAAGACCATCGGATGGCTTTTATCCTAGCAGATATTTCTTGTCTGGTATGGGGATGAGATAGCTTTTGGTGTCAGAGGTAAATGGTTTTCAAGCCAGACATCTCCTGAGGCCAAGCCTACAGAAGGACTGTGGGTGGAGAAGGGAGCACAGGAAATGTGTGATACAATAGGTCTCACCTGACAGTGTTCAATCCTTCTAGAAGAGTTACTCACACACTATGTTTCAGACATGTAACTCATGCACCCACATCTGTCTATAAGGCTATTGGACTCTACTGCATTACATAGACATAGACCCTCTCCTCATATGTGTCTCTGGGGGCTCATGGGCTCACCTGCATTACACGGATGCATGACTCAAGCACTCATATATGTCTCTGAGGGCTCATGGGCCTGATTGCATTATAGAGACCAGCAACTCACAAACTCACATTTGTCTCTAGGATCATGACACTTATCTGGCATTTCAGTTCTTCAGGACTTTGATGGTCATTTAATTCTTCCACAGATCTCAGTTTTATCGTTTGGTTATTCATGGCGATGCTAGCCGTCTCTCAGCAGTTCAGCCATGTCAGGCAGTTTATGCCTATTTGCTACTTCACACAACTTCTTGGTCTTCTGTCTCGTATAAGGCAAGATCCTAAAAGTAAATGAGTAAGTAGAGATCTCCCTTCCTTTCTTTCCCGAACTGACTCTCTCTCCTTCTTTGTTCTTGTGCAGTTGTTACTCAAACAGCTTACATATAAAAAGAACCCAAGAACACAATCTTGGCTGTGACTGCCTGGGAACACAAAATTGGAAGCAAGGTATCCTAACCACTAAATAGTTTAGGGTAACATACTTGCAACAAGACCAAGAGTACTAGACTGAGTCTCAAAAGGAAAATAAAACATCCAACTAAGACAGTAAGGGAAAAAAAAAGTTTAGAGTGTTTAAACGATCAAGCAATGGAATAAATTAAGCAGGGGCACATTTGTGGCTCCTTCAATCAAAATGTTCAGGGAAAAAAAGTGAGATGGAACCTTGTTGATCTTGTTAAGCAGCATTTATTGAGTATGGACCAGATATGAGGGAGCCTCCCAAAGGCTTAGATACATGGTTCCCATGGAATGATGTGAGACTATCAGTTGTTAGTAGAGCCAGACTGTGGAAGAACTCATGACTCTAGAAAACCCTGATGGGCACTCAGCCTCACTAACTCCAAGGCACATATCCAAATATGGTGATGCTTTCTCCCTAGCAAATTGACTTAGGTTCGTGATAAACACAGCAATATTAATGGCTGGTGTGATCATTAATGGTAATGAAAAACACATTAAATTTACAGCTTACTGTATTCATTCCTCTGCTTGTTTCCATTCTAGCCAATTACAAATCAGGTCCACATCCCATCTTATGGTTTTTTGATGGGAAGTAAAATGATTAGGATAGGCAGGTAAAACATGATTTGTATTGTCTCATTTTAATTAGAAAAACTATGGTTAACAGAGACTAGTTATGAATAATAGAATGAACAGGAACGACTGTATGTGAGACAGAGAAGATGGTAGAAAAGGCCAAGAAGCCCCTTATTGTATGAATATCTCTCTGTTGGATTGTAAAAATAGTCCTTATCAATCTCTTGCATGTATTTTTCCTTAGAACTGCTTCAAGGACAGAATTTAGGGACATACATTTCTTTATTCTTTCACAACAGAGCCATCTTCATGATTCCCCCCCCCCTTTTTTTTTGTTCAACCACCATGGGAAAGCAGACGGTCTCTGAGAAGCTGTGTGTCTTAAAGGTCCCACATTCTCCTCGGTCTTGTCTGACTACGACATTCTGATTTGGGAAAGGTTGATTCTCGTAGGTCAAGAGCCAAGTTATCTTGAGCCGTCTCAACCCTAGCACAGCCGCTTTCAACCTGTGTCTGACCTAGCATCCCCGTGACTATTAGGTCACCCTGTCACAATGTACTGCAGAGTTTACATTGTCAGCTTGGACGGATTATCATCTAAGATTGCTGTGAGGTAATGTCTGAGACTACAAGAAAAATCTCCCTTCTTGCTGCAGCACAGCTTCATGCCCACCGGCAATGTAGTTAATAAATATTAACTCATGATATCCTTTCCATGTGGCCATAAAAGGTCATGAAGCCTCTTTCATAGCAGCATGAACCGAACAGGGTCCCTTGTATATGTGTTTCCAGATGGACAGTAACTCAAATTTAGCTGAAAATGGTGCATTTTCTTTGTCTTAGTAGAATTGTTACTTTTTAGCCCAAACCAACAGACAATTAAATCAAACAAGCATATGATGGATATTTTATTAATTCTTATGTACTGGCTCCTACTTGGCCAACCATGTTCAACTCACAAACAACAACAACAACAACAAAACAAAAAATCAAAGCAAAAACAAAATGAAACAAAACAAACAAACAAACAAACCCCAGCACCTTTGATCTGACAGAGGAAAGGAAAACATTTTGGGTTACTTTTTATTAGCAATTCTTGAGACACAGTTGGCCCTTTTCAATCTATACACTTTTCTATTTCTTTTATCTTAAGAAAGTGTTCTTATAATTTGTCTGACTTCTTGTCCAATTTCTAGTTTGGATTTCAACTTTTTGAATATAAAATATCAAACTCTATTTCTTGGTCTTCACCTTTTCCATTCTCCCAGTGTTCATCCCTTGGTAAGCTTCTTTCGTGAAAAGATGATGATGATGCCACACTTGAAGGTTTGATTTTTTTTTCAGTTTCTTCTTTATGAATGTCAGCCATGTTCTCTGATATATGGAAGTTAACAATATGTGTAAATTATACAGTGTTATGTGAACAAATTTATGTGTTGGGATTATGAGTTTGATCATGAAGGCTAGTGATGAGTGTTTTTCAGACATTTCTAAGGTCATTGAAATATACACCATTTCTTAAATTCAAACAAACTCTGCTAAGATTTATGCCCTCTACAGTTAGAGACACCAGGGCTTAGTGACCTTAGTGGTGTCTTGGGTACTCTTCACTACATGTGGGACCAGGATCTACTTTGAATCTCATCATTCGTGGTTCAGGAAGCTATGGCTGTGGGATGAACATTGCATCATTCTGTTCTTATTTAACTTTATGTAGGTTCCATAACAAAAATAGAAGGAAAAAGAAAACAGGTTGGAAAGTTGGTTCTGTTGAGATAAGTTCCTCTTCCTGCCTCAGGAGTGGGATAGTGCCTATTTTTCACTAGAAGCTTCCTTTAGATGCTCTAACAACCTTGTCGGCTGTAACAGGAGAAAGCTTTCAGTAACAAATAACCATGATATTTTAGGGTTCTTATGATAACACTAGTCTTCTAGGCACCAAGATTAAGATTCAGAGAAGTGAACCAATCCAGATGCCACAGTTCCTACCATGCAGAGGTAGAGGAGAGTAAACATGCTAGGTTTCAAACAGAAGCACCCACTGCCTCACACAGTGTACACACCAGCTGTGTAACAGGCAAAGTCCACCCCCCAAAAATAATGAGACAATATAACAACTCCAGGCCTGTGGAAAATCAGAGGAATAGCAGCTGAAAAAAGAAAGTTTTATATTGTAGGAACAGAAAGAAAGGTAAAGAACAGGATTTTCTTAAAACCCTCCACAATGTTTCAGAACAAATTAAGCCCCAAAACAGAAGGAAACTTTTGACTTGTATTTTCAGTTTGTATGAACATTTCTATTATCCTCTCTTCAAAAGAAAGGAAAGTAGAAAGGAATAAAGAAATGAGGAAAGAAAGAAAAGGAAAAAAAAAGTAGAAGAGATGGATGACAGAATTGAAGTCCCAGGACTCAGAGTAAAGATACAGAAAATATGAGAGAAAAAAGAATATCAGAGACATTAATCCAGAATATTCAATGACTAATTAATTAATAGTTGTGATCTACATTGGCATAATGTACCTCGATTATGGTAATATTGTTTTTCACATCTTTTATTTTTGGTTGTTTGCCTAGTCTTTTTTTTTTTAACAGCTTTTTTAAAATCTCTCCAGCCCTGCTTTTCATATATTTAATAAAATTAATCACTAATGGATGCTGAAGTTTTTACTATGGCAGTACATGGGCAAAAATTTAAGCCATGGAATCTTGTTCTATTATCTATTACTTTACAGTAAAATAAATAGCCTATATCATAGAAATAATAAGAAGGGAAATGGCTATAGCACAATTCTTGATTTACTTGGTAGTAAGAAAGAGAAAATAGTCAGGTCCAACTCTTGACTTGTTGGATGCCAGTGGGGACTGAAATTCAAAAGCAGGCCCTGAAGAATTTAATGTATTAAGTTACAGTAGCCTAAGGGGAATCAATGGATGTTTATGAGGGTCTGAAGCTCAGGGAGCATGTTGGGCTATGGGATGCCTTATAAATCATCAACGTCTGCTGAACCCAAAAATGCAGATAGTCACTCAAAGGAAGTCTGAATGTATACTGAAAAGAGCAGAGAGATAATCCTAGCAGAGAGGAAAAGGAGCTCTTAATGATTAAGGCACACAGGGGCTAGATATCAAGACAGCTAGGACACATGGGCAGTTTGGGGAGAGGTGGGAAAGGGAGAAAATACTCACAGAAATTCTGTGTGGCAGAGCCTTGCTACTATTTGTGAGAACAGTTTTAAATGGCTTTCTAGAGACAAGGCGAGTTAGAGCTAAAGAGTGAAAAAGAGGGTAATTCAAACTTCATTTACCTCCCTATAAAAGGGATCAAAGACATCTGTGTAAGGTTGCTGCTGTAGGATTAGAAGACTTGAGTGTGTGCCCTGGGCCACTGCTTATCTACACAACATGACCTAGTCAATTCAAGTCTCTTCTACAAAATAGGGAGTGGTGAATCATCTACCTTCTAATGCAACCTCTAGGTATTACATACTGACTTTTTTCCACTATGAATGACAATTAAATTATTGTATGTTTATGTTCTGTCATCAGGCATAATATCTTGTAAATTGGCACCATGGGGGGGGGTTCTTTTGTCTCCACATTTGTGAATATAAATTGTCTTAACACTGGCTTGTGACTAGTCTCCGTATTCTCTTTTGCCCATATGAATGGTAGACAGCCCAGGCTTGACTCACGTGCTTCTTGATGGAACAGTCTTCCTAAATCTGAAAAAAAAAAATGTCCGTCATTGGGCATAGGGAACAGAGTGAGGAGAAATGATTGGACAGGGTTAAAAGAGGAGCAGGAGAGAGGTGGGGAGCTGGCACTCACCTCTCAGAAGGGACTAGCAAGAGACTGGACAATGCCCAAAGAGAGTAGTAGGTAGGCCACAATCCTTGTGGGCCTGTGCCATAAAGACCCTAGAGTCAGCACTAGCCCATGGGGATGTTGGGGACCTTTAATAGGAAGCGTTTCCTTTGGTCAATACTCAGAATGCTTTGAGATGACAAAAAGACAAAGAGTATTGCCAAAATTTGCCATGTTGCTCACTTGTATGAAACTGAAGGTTAAGCAAATGTTGTGTATCTTGCCTATAATAATTGTGGATTTTGTAAAATCAGATATGCAGCACATTTTTGTCACCTACCAAACAATACTAAAACAAATTTTCTTTTTGTTGCTCAGTTTTTCTCATTATTTTTTACATTTGTCTCTTATGGTTATTAGAACTTAAAAAGTGAAAAAATAAATCAGCTATGAATGAGCAACAGCAGAGCTGGGATCTACATAGAGCAGGACAGAAGATATCTTGGTGGAGTCACATAAAAGATGACAGTTCACTCTCCTGAGCTTCATCTCTTCAAGACTGAAGAAACTCAGTGAGCTCCCTCTCTTCACTCTCAGCTCCTATCTTGGGAACTTATGTGGAAGGGGACAGTTGGAGATTTTAGACAGAGTAAAATTCATGTACTGGATTAAGGAAAATTGATGTCTTGAATCACCAGTCCTGATCACCTGTGTATATTCATTAAAATTTATCTTTACTGTCATACCAATCTTTTTTTTTGATATATTAGCATCATGAGAACTTGCATAGCAATCCAGTTGAAGGTAAAACACTAACCAAGCTCTTCCAAATTAAAAATTTACCTTTAGTGTTCTTTTAATATCTATTGGCATGTCTAAACTAACATGCTATATATGTATATTTTTTTCAGTGTGAAAGTATAAGGCCAACTAATGTTTATTTGCCAGCCTTTAGCACCATCCCAATTCAAAGCCTTCTTGGAGGCTGTTTTCCCAGGAGTTCCTTCCATGAGGCCTAGGCCCGCATCCTTCTTCTTCTCTGTGAACCATTCCCAACATTCGCACTTGTTCTAGTGTCAGTAAGGTGAGATTCCTTCTCAGTTTTAACCCTAAATGTTTGGTTCACTACCATGTCTATCCTGACATTTGATCTCTGCTGAATAGTATCTCCTCAAGTCAAGTGTCTTCCTAGATCTGGAACACATGGGTGAGGATAAGAGTCGGGGGGTCACTAAAGACTTTTGCTTCTGCCACAAGTACCTGGCTTAGAATTATTAAAATCTTAGCTCAATTATACCTTTAGTGCATGTGTGGGGGACAAGTTACTTGGATGTATATGTATGTGCATATATAGGTTTATATATATCTTTATAAATGGCAACAATAAGCAAATCTGCTTTTCAAAGGGTTGCTGGGTGGATTAAAATGAATTTCACACTCCAACCAAATGTTTCGCGCTCTGTCTACAGATCACTGGGAACAGCAACAATAACACCTTCGTTGTGTTTCTGCTTTCTCATGAAGACAACTTTAGGGCTCTGGCTATTACATCACACATCTTGGGTGCTTCTGATGCACTCTGTAAGCCTGATTAGCTTCACCCTCCCTTAAAGGCCTCTGAATTCCTCAATATCAGAAACTTTATACCCACCCCATGTAAGAAATCTATTCTCTAATCATGTTTTGCACTGACAAGCTCTTCACTGCCATTTCTCTTTGGCATCTCATTCAATAGGCTCTTTGGAACCTCCATGCTTGTTTGTTTGATCTCACTGTCTTCCTTCACGCTAAACATCATACCCGTGCCTGTATCCTATGTGATTTTTGTTCTGTTTTGTTTTTTGAGACAGGGTTTCTCTGTGTAGCCTTGGCTGTCCTGGCCTTGCTTTGTAGACCTGGCTGGCCTTACAGCCATCTACCTGTCTCTGCCTCTCTGAGTGCTGGGATTAAAGGCATACTCCACTGCACCCTGCTTTCTATATTAGTACATAATGATAATCTGCACAAACCATAGATTGCCTTCTGGTTTCATTTCTTTCTTTACCTCACTAGTAAACTTATCAGCTTTCCATTGACCCTTTTGCTTTTCCTACCCAAGATAAGTGTTGCTATGTAGCCCAGTCTGGCTTTAAATAGTTAGCCCTTCTACCTTGGATTCAAGTACTAGGCTTACAAGTATGTGCCACCCTGGCAGGCTTTTGTCAGAGCTGTCATCCTGTGAGGGCTCTTGTCCTGCTAGAATCTATCTTCAGATGTCTCTATATGCCGACATCACAGTGGGCTTAGTCTGATGCCAAAGAAGCACACGCAAGCAAACCACAGCTGGCTTGTTGCACAGCATGGGTGATGGGCTTTTTTTTTTTTTTCATGATAGAATGGACTTTTGGGTAGCTTTGTTTCACTGAAACACTCAGTTTCTCTCTTGCACACTTTGAGCTAAAGAACCAACTGGGCAACAAAGAACAAGTAAATGAGTTGGTGCCACCAAGAACCTCAGTTGCATTTAATGTCATGGGACACGAATGGCGCCTGGGGCTTTCCGAGCTTATCTGTGGTAATCAGCTTTCTATCGCTGTGGCAAAACATCGTGTATAGCAACTTTTTGGAGTGGGCAGGTTTATTTTTGGTTCACGCTTCAGAAGTTTTGTTTCATAGTTACATGGTTCTGTTATCCGTGATGAGGAAGTAAGTCTCTGAGGAGCATGGGGTGGACAAGACGCCCATCTCACAGAAGCTGGACAACGAGATGCTCTGTCCAGCAGTCTGCTTCAAAGGTAAGGCCCCAACAATTCAACCTCCTTCAACTAGGCCCTGTCTGCTTTACCTGGCATCAGTTTGGGTATTGTCACAGTTGCCAGACTCTTTGTACACTCATTGGCTGTCCTTTGCCACCTGATACTTCTAAACTTTTTGCTTGGCCTCCTGGCAGGTGTTCTGCGCTCAGTTTTCTCCTCTAACCCTTGCTACTCTTCTTAAATCTTCATGGGATTTTCTTCTCACACTTTCCTCTTAAATATGGGGCTCCCAGGACTCTTTCTTTAAGATTCCCTTCCTCTCAGCCATTGCTCATTCCTGGACAGGCATTTGCTGCTGTAAGAAACGGATCCCCAAATGATGATGTCTCAAAGACATTGATGACAGGAAAGAAATGTTCCTCATTCATTGTATTTAAAGACTGAGATCTGTACTTAGGATCCCATCCAGATGTCAGTTATCAGAAGCTGGGCCTGCCAGCCAGGCTATTCAGTAGGCTAGGGAAGAGGGGATTGCGAGTTCAGGTTCTGTCAGGCTACAGACTGAGTGCAAGGCTTGCCCTGGAAACACAATGAGGGAGCTGGCCATGGAATTCGGTGGCAGAAAGCTTGTTTGTTGAGCATGAGGCTCTAGATTCAATACCTAGCGTCACAAAAAAGAACACCTAGCTATCAGAGATGCCACAGTGGGGATTGGTTAGATAATGGAGAGCAGAGTGCAGGATCGGTAAAACTCCTTAAAGACTACAGAAGGCTGCTCTGCAGCACAGAGGGAAGGATTTTGTAAGAGGCTTTGAGAAGTATCAGCCTCTATGAGACCCTTTCCAGTCTTTGCATTTTCTTTTTCTCCTTCTGGAACTTCTTCCTAAATACAAAGAAGAGTCCCTTCTTAGGAGTGTGGAGTTAACCTTCAGCTGGATAACTGGATTGTGGTTCAAAGATGCACATACTGAAGTTTGGGGCACCCTGCATGTTGTTTGACTCACCCAAAAAAAGTAATAATAAAATGGTTCCTGGACAAGCTAAAGGGGGGAAAAAGAAGATGCTAAGATAATTTTTTAAAAATATGCTATTCAAAAACGAGTCCCATGGGGGTGGGAGAGATTGCTCAGTGGTTATGAACGAGAACTTGAAGAGGGCCCTAGTTCAGTTCCTAAGCACCTGTATTAGGTAGCTCACAAATGCCTGTAACTCCAGCTCCAGGGGACTTTATACCTTTGATCTCCTTGGGTGCTCTTCTGCACATATTACTTACTAGTCAAATTTAAATGAATAAAATAAAATTTTTTGAAGAATCACCAGAAAAGGAATAAAATGGCAACGGAGGCATTTTGCATAAATTCTGCAACTAATGTTAAAATGATCCAGCAAAATGTCAAAGAGAAAGTGACCTTCAAACTTTAAGATTTTCAAGTCAACAATTTACTGACATGTTGAAGAGAACTGTAGAAACCAACAGCTACGCTTGTCAAGTGCAATAGGAGAAAACACCTTTAAAATAAATAGGGCTTTTATAAGAAGAAAATTTTACTTCAATTAAAGATAAACGCCACTTAATGATTTATCACTATTAAATGACAAATTTTAAGTCAGGACAGTTACAGAAGACTAGAGTTTTATCTTCTGAAGTTTCCTTCTACGTTGATGCGCCAGAAGAGGGCGCTGCTGCCTCTTTCCAGGGGAGCAATAGCCCAGCCACCTGGCAAATCTGGAATATTCTCCCAGCTCCATGAGATTTACTTCCTTGGTGGTCACGTTGTTATTGTTGTTGTTGTTGTTGTTTCTGCCTCACAAATTTTCCCAAGAGTTCCAAGTGGTCGTGTGGGCACTTCCTTCAGTCACAGTATTAACAAGCACTGGCTTCTTGATTTGCGTTGGGAAAGCCTTTGCTGTGATTCCAGCTGGGCATCTGTAATTCAGGAGCACCCCTTCCTCGGGAGAGGAGTGAAGTAAAGCATGAGCGTAACCACAGAAAGGTTGAAAACTGCCGCGTGCACAGTTCTTACCTAAGGACTTTGAATCAGCCACCGATTACTTTTATTGTCCCCGTGCCTTCCCGTTGTGGCATTCTTTGCTTAAGAAAACTTCCAATCCGGGCATCTTATTGTTGCTGCGCATTATTATTATCTGATTTACGGTGTAACATTTTTGGGCTTCCTGTAGCAGCCTATCATATAGAGGCAAACCCGTGTCTCTTAGTAGACTGCTTACGATTCGCTACCGAGCTAGCAAAGAAGGTATCTCGCCTGATGGCCGCATTCTGCAATGGCGGAGTCAATTTTACCATTGTCTACCTATCCCAGGATTCCGGCCCTCTCTTCTCTTCTACCATTCCATCTCTCATACATGCCTAACTAGACTTTCTTATGACTCTGTAAAGCACTCTCGGGTTAGAAATACCAATTGCGGAACGAGTGAAAGCCTCTGTAAAGTAACACCTGCTAGATGCCAGTTTAAGAGTCTGAAAACAATTCAGATTATGGTAAAACATTTTTTTTCAAGTGTGGAAGGTGTGTATGAGCCAGCAAGCGCACATGTGCTGCATGCACGCCTCCGTGTGTGTGTCCCCAACCATCATCATGGGGACAGTGAGACAGTTTAAGTATGGTCAGAAAAAAAAGACAGGTTGGCTGTGACAGTACAAGGTTGCAAGGTCAAATTCAGTATGCGCTGTGAGAGCTTAGAGCTTGTTTTTTTGTTTTTTTTTGTTTTTTTTTTTTTTAAAAAGAAGAACAGAAAATGGGACAGTAACATGATGCAGTGTTCTTCCCTTTAATCACCTCTCAGCTCCGCTCTCCAGAAGTTCTCCCTTGGGTAAGTAGGAGTATGCGAGGAACCGGACCACACAGATGTGGGCTGGCTTGTGACTTCCACGCTGGTGTGGGAGCTGGGTATGAAGCTAGGTTCCCTTTTCCTGCTCTACCCCGGTACCCAGTTACCGGATGCTAATAGGTCTTCCCAGTAATGTACAAGCATAGACATAGAAGGACATGGAAGGCTCGTTTTAGCCAGTGTAGCTTATTGAGGAAAAGAAAAACCCATCTGCGGCCACACTGCCAAGTCCTGTTTTATGTGCTGGGTTTGCCATGATGCCTTCATCTCCACACGATTGGTGTCCCGAGAGGACGCATCTTGTGACCAGTGATCTCTCATCAGGGGAAATGCACTATTGATAACAGTGATTTCTTCACAAGTCCTCAAGTCTGAAAATAGTGAATTTAACCCTATACATTCTAACTTTAGGATCCCATGTGGTTGTTTGCAAACTTTCGCCAGTCTCCCAATGGAATTTTCACATTTTGGAGCTCGCCTGTGTAGAATCCAAGGCCTAGGTCACCCTGCAGGCATACCAGAACCGTCTTCTGCAGTCGGATGCTGCCACCAGGGTCGTAGCGAAGCAAAAGTCATTTGGAACGGTATCTATCGCTTCAGAAACTGCCTCCACCTCCAGCCCAGGAAGAAGCTGTTTTGTGGATAGTCTTTTCTGAAATAAGGACCCTCAGCGCGACTTTGGCTCTTGCATGGCTCCATCTGAAAAACCAACTCTTCTCTGGGAGTCAGAATTGAAGGTTAGGGATGACTGCTCCGAGGGGAAAGTGTGAAATGGTAATCACTTTCATATGACACTTGAGAAATGTTAGAATAAAGCTGAGTAAATTGGAGCATGAGTTAGCCAGCCCTTTGCCTAATGATGTCACTCACTTTGTGCTTCCTCCAGCCTATGATTAATAAAAGGGGGTTATTACAGTAACTCACTCCTAGTGGGCAGCAGTGACGTCAGCAGCAGCTGAGCAAACTGACTACATTTAGTCGTGCGTGTGCATGTGGGCATTTTTTTTTTCTCCCTGTGACTAACATGAAGCTAACAGCATCTAATAAAACAAAAGCTCCTTGAAAGTTAAGGAAGTTATTGAGTGAACTCTTCTCTATAGGGAGCACCATTTTAATTGTTCTCATTCCATAGCTGAATGGTGTTAGTGTTGGCCAAAATGACATTGTTGGCTTTCCAGTTGTTTCATAACTGTGATCAAAAATGGTCTTTGAGAGATGAGATTATTCTTTTTAATAGAACAACTGTTCTTTCATCCTATCCCATCTTTCAGGAGGAATGAGTAAGTGTGGCTTATGGACTGTGGCCATAAGTTGTCTTTGGAAAGCTTAAGATTATAGAATTTAGTGACCCCAGTTTAACTACACAAGATTATTATACGTTTTTACACTTTGCTTCCCCAAACTGATTAACGCTGACAGAATCCTGCTTGCTAGTCCACCTTTGCAAACCTGACCTTCCAGAGATTAAAGAGGGGGCACCTGGGAATATTTATTGACTTGGCCAGGTGGCTGCCAGAGCATTTGCAGAAGAGGTCACAGTGCAGTGAAGAACAGAACACACCACGGTGGCTTAGACGTGCCAGAGAGCTGCTCCCACAGAGGGACACAACCTTTGGACTTTATCAGGACATGCAGGAGGTAGCAATCCACTGATTTAAACTAACACACACACACACACACACACACACACACACACACACACACACGACAGCTTCAAGCTTTTTATTGGCTTTTACATTTTGGATCTATAATTGGAGAACAGGTTGTAGAGGTATCTTTGTGGCTAGGTGAAACTGGATTAGAATCAAAGTCTCTGCTCTCTTATCAGTCTAATGGCATCTACACGCTAAATCTCTGTGTCCTCATCTTTGTGTCCTCAAGCCAGGAATATGGGACTTGTTAACCTAGGGGATCCAGGTAAGGAAAAGGATGGTGACACTCTGCTCTATCTTCCTTTGAAAATGTTTTCCATAACCTTTGAAAGGGGAAATAAATCAATTTTTGTAGCAGATGTTTCCTGGTTCCATTTAAACTGAGTTATGACAATTTATGAACATATGTATGTTGGTTAGAACTTTGAGAAGGCATATTTATGTAGTTTCTCGATAGGTTACATGCGATTATTGAGCTTTTGCATGTACTAGCCATTCTTGGGAAGAAATCCAGGCATTTATGAATCATTTGGGAGTTGATTGAGGCTTTTGGTTCTAAAATGACCATTTACCTGAATAGACTATGATTCATATCTTGGAGGAGAGGACACGGCGTCATGATGTCTAAGAAACTCCCCTCATGGCTCTGGCCATTGGCGAATGAGCGTTGACTTACCTTCTCCTTTTTCTGGATGACCTGAGCCATTCAGAAGCTAAGCCATGAACTTGGGACTGTAGCCCTCATCTTCTGAGCAGTACTCAGATCTAGGTGAGCTTGTGGTAGGCTGCTTCTGTCTGTGATAGTTACCATCTATTGTCCATGTCTCTGTCTTTCACAGTCACGTATGGGTCCTCTCTGAGAAGCAGCACCTGGAGGGCCACAGTCTGCCTTTATCACCCTCTCTTCCTTATAGGAAACGGTGCCTGCAGGATATTATGTTGCTTGGAACGAACATTAGGATTTATTTTTTTAAGTTAAGATAAGTGGTGGCTTTCTCACATTTGCAAATTTTACTTTGAGGAATTCATTGTTTTGCATTGATCGAGCGGTTACTAAATCGGTAAAGTGAAGAGGCCAGTTCTTTCTTTACTTAGTTCCTGTGAGTCTTGTCTTTGAATACCTTGGGTATGAGTCAGCTCATCTAGATTTGTTGCTTGCCACTGAGACTGCCCTTGGTTTAATTAAAAAAAAAAAAACAACTGGCAGAAAATGTATTGAGAGCACATGAGGATGTTGGTGGGAATAGCAAAGTTGCCTATGAAAGTCAGTCTGATGTGAGTCTCTAGTCATTGGGCATCACACAAGAAGGAGGGAGCATGGTCAATTGAATCATTAATACTTAGCATAATTGGATTCTTTTCCAGTTTTATAGACTTGGGTTTCCAAGGCCTCTTAAATCACAGATGGGAAGGGAATTGGGTAAAATCTTAAAATCCTGACTCTAACTCAGGGCCTCTGTGCTGAATAGTCATTGCAAATTTCTCTAGTGTGGGCACCGTCCTGTGCTGTGCATTGTAGGAGGGCACTCAGCATCCTTGGCCTCTGTTCAGTAGATGCCAGTAGCACCTCCTTCCTGGTTGTGACAGCTGAAAACATTGTCAGATGTCTCGGGGAGCAAAACTGTTTCAGCTGAGAACCACTGTTCTGGAATGAAGAACAACAGTTTACTTACTGATTTTTTTTTCCTTCTTTTTTTCTTTTCCTGTTTTAGCTATAGCATCTGGGTCCACTGTTCAGATAACAGTCTTTGATACTCTGGGAACAGGCCCCCTTAGACAGCATGAGGCCTGGAGGGATATTCAAGTAGTTCTGAGAAAAATGATGAGTCTTAGGGAGTTTGGGGTTAACTATTTCCTATTTGTTGTATCCAATACATTTCAGAGGGACTTGAATGCTCCCCTTTCCACCCCTGTTTTGAACTACTCGTTTTTGATCTAACTTAGAAGCACACAACCCCCACCTCTCACCCCTCGCTTGATTTTGACTGCAAAGTGCGGCTCCATCTCTGGCTCAAATCCTGGTATCAAACATTTGGCCCAAACTGGCTGCAGGCTGTGGCCTATTGGAAACAGACAGGTCTGCCAAGGCCACACTCTACTAACGCCATTTGATGGGATGCTTAAAAAGGGACTCCCACAATTTTTACTGCTTTAGATATCATTGAGAATCCTGCCCATGCTTTCTGCATGCAGAGCTGCCTGTGGGGGGAGTGAGGTCACTACTAACCAGAAGGCCAGGTTTTCCTTCCTAAGCCCAGAATAACACTTAGCTGCTGAGAACACCTTGAAGAGCTTTTCCGTTTCCACAGTCACATTTCAAGTTCACTTTTCCAGTGGGGCTGAGGCAGAAATCATGAGGGGTTTTTTTTTTTTTTAAACAGATTTTTCCCCCATGGGAAGGAATCAAACACTGAGTTGTCAGCAGCTTGCCTTGCCTCTGAACCACCAGCCTCCTGTCATTTGGTTGAATCAGAGGACACTGCTCAGTCACCTGCTTAGGTTGTCCACATCCCCTGGCTTGCATGTTTGACTGAATCATAGGATCTGTGAGCAGCAGCTAACCACAGAGTCGTGGCAAACGGCCCCCTTTCTAGGCCTGTCTCCTTGCTTCAGGAATAGTGAGGGAAGAGCGATTAATAGCCTGGATGAAAGCTTAAGGACATACGGTTTGCCTGAGAGGAAAAGTGAATATTCTCACTTCTTGATCTCTGCCAACTTTATATGGGCCCAGCTGCTGCACAGGGCAGACACACTAGACCAGAGTTAGCCGTGCCCCTGAGATACGTGTCACCGCAAGCCACAGACCAGCACTAAAACGCAGGTCTCCCCCATCGGCACAAAGGAGCTCTATCCTCAAAGGAACTTTGTTTCTTGACCAGCTCACTAATTGTGATTGAAAACACCAGCTCCCCAGCAATGCTCACGCATCCGAGTTAGCAGAAACAAGACAGGCCCTAATTGCTCCATTTACATAAAAGTAGAAACATACAACTTCTAAATATAAATCTCTGGCACATCGCTCCTTTTGCAATTACAGTAAAATAAGGTACCAGTTTCCCTCCGGGCTCCTCCTCACAGCAAGCTGCTCCCCGGGTTCGCTAGTGGCTGCTCCTCCAGGCGAGCACAGGGCCAGCTTGGAGTTGGAGCTTTGTGAAGTAGCCAGTAAATCAGAACGCCTCCGCTAGGTGCAGAGCGCGGTGGCAGCGGGCCACTCTGCCAGTGCATCGGTGGGACCGAACTCCACACTCGGGAAAGGGGCAGTCTGCGGGCGCGGGGCCTGCGCTGCCGCTCTCCTGGGACGGCCGGGAGACCTCCAGCCCCACTGCAGGTCCGGGTCCCTGACATTCCCTGGCACCGAGGACTGGGATCAGAGATTCCCAGCTGCACTCACTGAACAGTGATTTTTTTTTTCTTCCCCTCCCTGAATTCTTTAGCTGCCAAAAGGGGGGGAAAATCAAGAGCTGCGCTTTTAAACGAAGTTGCCCTTGGTGGTGTTCAGGGTAAAAATAGAGGCGGCCGCTTGGACCGGCTTGGCCCTGAGTCCAGGCGTCCCGCGAGCCGGGCTGGAGCTGCGCATTCGGGAGTGATCCCTGGGAACTGCCAGCAGGTGCTGCTCAAGGTACGGTGGCAGGCTGAGAAGGGACAGGGCCTGGGTGCAGGGAGTCTCCGCGGGAGGGGCAGGAAGTGAAAGAGAAACCAACCCCGCTCAGAGCTGCGCTGACCAGCGCACGCCCTGCCTGGGCCCTGAAATTCGGGGGGGTGGGGTAGGGGGGAGGACGCAGATCCTTAGCCTAGAATTTTCCAGAGAAGCTATTTTAACCTGCCCGCTTCCTCCACCACCCCCAACTTGATTTCCACGGAAAGAGAGGAGGCTTTTCCCAAATGTGGTTCAGCTCTGAGGTTGGGGGATCCAGCTACGTCATAGCTGCTAGACTGGCTTAGCAGGTGGGCACTTCCGTGGAGTCAAAGGCCAACAGGGTCTCAGGGCGACACGTGCGGAGTAGCCCCTGCAGTCAGGGTCCTGAACAACATTCATGACACACCATGCTTAAGAAACCACCAGGACGCCCAGAAAAGACATTCCTTTGTGACCGCTGAGTTTTGACCCTGAACTTATAGATCCCACTTTATAGATGGAAACACTGAGGCCTGAGCTTAAATGGTGAGGGAGCCTCGGAGCTGGGGTCTGATCCGGGCACTTTTCTGGGTCACCCTCTCTACATTCGGGAGCAAGTGGTTCTTTCCCTAAGAGGCAGGAGTGAGGCAGGAGTGAGGCAGGAGGTGATTTTGTACTCTCAGAGGTTATGACCAGGTAGTACGGAAGTGCCTCTTGTCCAAGAGTTTGTCTTCATCCCGGGGTGGGTAGGGAACTGACCATCACTGAGTTTCTTTCTCTCTTTGCCCCTCATATTCTGGTCTTCCCCGCAACTTTCTTTCCTACTTCAGTTCTCCTATGCAGTTCTTAGAATGTTCCTCTCCCCTCCTCCCCCACAGATAGCTAGCATCCATGCTTCGGTGGGTGTGTTAGTCAAGAGGGACCCTGGAACAGACAGCGCCTGGTGTCATAAAGCAACCTTCCCCCACTGTGCATCAGGAGACCAGAGCCTCTAGATTTCGCTTGTGGGCACAGTGAAAAGTTTATTTTATGCATGTTAAATCCGGCACACAAAACACCCTATCTGGTCATATGGCTTTCATTAGCTCCCAATTTTGCACATTTTATCCAACTTGTCATGAGAACCTGGACAGTGCTTCAGCTATATTCCTTTCTGAGAACAAGAGCCCTTCTTCATGGTGCTTATCGGAGCCTTCCTCCTCCCTGTGTTATCTTCCCGCCAGTGTGACACCCCCCAAAAAGAAAACCCCAATCCTAACTTTATTTCTTTTTCAAAGAGAGTTCGCTTCTTTTCATTAAACTCATATTCAGAATGTTTGTCAGTTATAGGTCTTGAAGTTCTAGCTTTTAAAAAAAGATGCATCATTTTCTGTTACTGTTTTTTTTTTGTTTTTTGTTTTTTTTGCCAGTTAGGATGGGATTCTAAAGGTCTGGGCAGGATGCTTACAGAGTTCACTTGCAAAGAAGGACCATTTCTCGAGTCTGAGGTGATCAATGATGTATGAAGCAGGCATTCAATTTCAAGGTGTAAATTAATAGTGTGAGTCAAGGCAGGGAGACCATCAACACATGGACATACAGATTTTCCCTGCGCTTTTCCACAAGAAAAAGAGCTTATTTAAATAACAACTATAAAACTAGAGTTCCTATGAGTTTTCTTTGCTGTAAAAAAAGTAAAGTGCTTTGCAAACAGAAACTTTATAAAGTAACAGATGTTTTATGCACAGACATGAAGCTGAATGTGAATATAAGGAGAAGTGTATGTATGAGTAGGAAAGAGTCAAAGCTGGACACTCTTGGGGATGTGTGTATTCGGTTCTCTTCTTTTTCTAAAGGGTAGACTATTCATAGCCACGGGCTTTGCTGGCTCAGTGCATCACCCAGGTAGTGTCTCGGAAGCCAAGAGAGAGATTTCCATTAGATAATGAATTATGAAATGTCTCACACTGGAAAAACTAGTCATCTGCTGATGTCATGCTGATTCTAACCAATCCTAAACAAAGCCCCAGCCCTCTTCTTTGAGAGGTACCAATGTGTGAGTGTACAACTAAGTACTACAGTATAAAACTTCACAGTGCCAATACCATGAAGAAGAACTCAGACAGCTCTGACCTCATGATACAAGAGCCGGCTGGCAAAACAGAAGGGACCCAAAAGGTAATGCTTTTTAAATTCTTGCTTATGAGCTCTCTACACATTAAAAGTCACTATGGCTAAGAGGACTTTTACAACTTTTTGGCACCTCCGTAGGCACTGTAATCTGTGTCATTTTCTATTGTGCAGGCAGGTTAATACTGTTTTTTTTTTTAATAGTCCTAGAGCATGCAAATAGATTATGTGTTTATACAACCTACTCAGCACACATATACAAGTACATATGCCAAAGAGAAAGCTATTTTTAAGAGTTCCATTTGCAAACAGTAAATCCAGGGAACACACACATATTCACATGCAGAGAGAATCTAAACATTGATAAGTTGCTGTTATCCAAATGCTACTATTAGGACTCTCAAGTTGTTTAGAGTCATTAAACTTTTAGCTCTATGTTAGTCTGTCTCGTAAAACTTAACTGCACCACAGAATGCTCCGGGTTCTGTATCTGTAACTCCAAATAGGTGGGTGACGTTATTATAATACAAAGATGTCTTATTGAACCATTATAATACCCATGCCCCTATTCCCTCAACTTTTTTTTTAAGCCAGTCTTCCTTTTTTTTTTTTTTTTTTTAAATGGGAGTTTTAGGTAATGTGGACAGTCTTATCTACAACAGCAGAGTCCTTGGTGTTTCTGGAGCTAAGAGTCCTCGCAGCCCTGCAAAGGTGTCAGAGGGCTTGTAACCAAGAAGTTCTTGTGCGTTGTTGCTTTAGAAAAGTGTAGAATTTGTACGATTCAGAAAAGCATTGTTACCTGTCAAACCTGGATTTAACCTAGTCTCACGGTTTTATTAACCTCTTGTTGTATGTAGATCTTCTGCTTGTAGTCCTGACACCTATTAACTCTGTCCTCCTGACCTGGTTTGCTAGACTAGAATGCTGTGCACACAGTAGGTGTCAGATAGAAGCAGAATGTATTTACAGAAACCAAGAATGCTTATGTGTAGGGAAGAAACTGAGAGAGAAGGACAGCTTTAACAGATGGACGCCTTAAAGATACTTCTGCAAGATAAAAGCAATAAGACAGAAAATGAAAAGGGGGTATGCAGACTTAAACAAAAAAAGCTTCAGAAAGGCATTGTTTTAAAATGCACATTTGTCCTGATCTGAGAATACTGTAGTGCTTGATGAATTCAGCTCTGCTGTTACTTTGAAGAGAAACGAAGCAGCCAGGCAACCTGCCATGGATGCTATGGTCAAGACTGGGGAGGGGAGGGGGCAAGCAGAACAACCAAACAAAGCTAGCACACGCCAGAGAAAAAATAAGTTGCGAATATATTTTAGAGATTCTTTCCTTATAGGCAAAGAGTACACTTTTATATCATAAGAGTACACTTCTTTTGAAAGAATGTGAGAAAGGCCAAATGAACTCTGTGCTTTATCTGTGAAGCCAGGACAAGTGGGCTATAATTTGTGAATACATGGACATCCAGATCAGAGAGGGAGAGAGAGAAAGTGAGATAGAGATAGAGAGAGAGAGAGAGAGAGAGAGAGGTGAGTAGCTTCACTGACTATGTAAAATGCTGCTTGCCCAAGGGACCTTCCAATGCCCTGCTGTGGTGCCCACTTGGCAAAAGCAGAGTGTATTATATGACCCCAGACAAAAGTTTCTCTGCGCTCCAGGTCCCATCAGATCTCCTGCTGGCATGAGGACCTTGGACATTTAAATATGAATGAATGGCAGAAAGGAATTCTGGATTCTGTGAGGCAGAGCAACCAGCTGTCTCAGAGCAACCCCAGCCCCAGTTCTCTGACCTGAACTAGCTACCTGAGGACCTCCCTCAGATACCCAGCAGGGCCAGATGGGTGTTTACTCTGGGAGCAAGGCCATGGGAGAAGACTTGGGGGTGGGGGGGGGGGCGCAATTTCCAATCAAGTTATTTCAGTGAATAGAAACAGTGCATTTAGTTTGCTTGGGTTTCCACTTCCAAAGAAGAAAGGTGAAGCAAGAGAAAGGGTTGAGCAGATAAAGAGGGAAAGAAAGAAAAAAAAAATTAAAAACAGAAGAAAAAGAAAGAAACCCCCAGACCAAAAGTGAACAGGAGTAGGAGAATTTGTTGTAGAAACGACTGAAGAATCCCCCCGCCCCCACCCACCCCGAGAATGGTAGGATTTGAAGAGAGGTGTGCGTGAAGGAGCAGGGAGCAGCGGGAAGGCAGCCTGTCAGAAACCGGCTGTCCCTCCTCCCTAGTCACAGCTTTTACTCACAGACGCCCTCCCTCTCCCATTCACTCACTCACTTAGGGCCAATCCGTCTCTCTCTCTCTCTCTCTCTCTCTCTCTCTCTCTCTCTCTCTCTCTCTCTTTCTCTCTCTCTCTCTCTCTCCCTCTCTCCCTCCCTCCCCTCCCTCCCCTTCCTCTCCTCTCTCTCCCTCCTTCCTTCTCTCTCCCCTCCCCCTCTCCCTTTCTCCCTTTCTCTCCCCTCTTTCCCTCCCCCTCCCTTGCTCTCCCTCTCTTTCTCCCCCTATCCCTCTGTCTTCTCTCCCCCTCTCTCCTTTCTCCCTGTCTCTCTCCCTCCCATCCTCTCTTAGTCTCTGTCTCCCCCCACCCTGTCTCTTCCTTCCTCCCTCCCTCCCTCTCTCCCTCCCTCCCTCTCTCCCTCCCTCCTTCCTTCTCTTTTACTCGGAGACAGTCAGAACTCTCCTCCCTGACAGCCACAAACCTACAGCACTGACTGCATTCAGAGAGGGAACCTGCAAACAAAACTTCACAGAAAACTTTTTGCTCTTGTTCCAGAGAATTTGCTGAAGAGGAGAAGGAAAAAAAAAAAGTCCAAAAAAAAAAAAAAAAAAAAAACAAAAAAAAAAACCTGTGCGTGAGGGGTGGGGAGGAAAAGCAGGGCCTTTAAAGAAGGCAACCACACACGACTTTTGCTGCCAGGATGCCCTTGCTTTGGCTGAGAGGATTTCTGTTGGCAAGTTGCTGGATTATAGTGAGGAGTTCCCCCACCCCAGGATCCGAGGGGCACGGCGCAACCCCGGACTGCCCGTCCTGTGCGCTGGCCACCCTTCCGAAGGACGGACCTAACTCTCAGCCGGAGATGGTAGAGGCCGTCAAGAAGCACATCTTAAACATGCTGCACCTGAAGAGGAGGCCCGATGTCACCCAGCCGGTGCCCAAGGCGGCGCTTCTCAACGCGATCAGAAAGCTTCATGTGGGTAAAGTGGGGGAGAACGGGTATGTGGAGATAGAGGACGACATTGGCAGGAGGGCCGAAATGAATGAACTCATGGAGCAGACCTCGGAAATCATCACCTTTGCCGAGTCAGGTGGGTGCTGGCTTGGGGGTGGGGGCGGGGGCAGGGAAATGTATTTCGTTGACAGTCCTAGCAGGAACTTCTTTCCCTCCAGCTAGAGACTTCCCGGGAAGGTTATTAGTTATTAGGTGACGGTGGCGACGGAGAGACAGCGGAGGGGGAAAAGGACTTCTTTGCCAGGGAGCCCTGCCCGGCTATGGCTAGCTTACACTTGCTAAACAAACTCAGCGGTTACCCAGAGAGGAAGCTCTTGGGCCAGTCTGGAGCTGGAAGGCAGTCTGCATGGGGCTCCCCGGGCTGCCCTGCTTGGGAAACCAGATCTGAGCAGACAGATGAAAGCAGGGCATTCGGGTTTTGGGGTGCAAAGGCAGCATCTGGACCCCATCCAAAGTTTTTTTCTTGGGTAGGAGTGAGAGTGCCTGGGGGCCAAGTGCAAAGGCACTGATGCTACTGTCTGAAAACAAATTTCTTTAAATGTCTGATCTGGGGCCGCACTGGAGCCAGACTCAGGACATATTTATTAGTGACAATCATTTTCACCTCTCAAAAGCCTGCCTCTGTGCACAACACACCCAAGACAGCAAAGAGCCACTCCCAGGGCAGTTGGCATTGAATTAGTGACTACTTTAGAACACTGACACTTTTGCTTTCAGATTAAAAACAAAATAAAAACAAAAGCAACAATATCAATAAAACGAACAACAATAACAACAACAAAAAAATCTTCACTCCCCCAACCCAATTTTATTCTTTGTAAAGTTACTAAAAACTTTTTGCCAAGGAATGCGACCTTGACAGTGTGCTCCCAGACACTAGCTGAAGTACTTAATCCTTAAGGGGAAGAACTATAGTAGATTCTAATCATTGGCTCAGGACGGAAGTAACCTGTTGCTGTGTAGAAAATACCTGTCCAAAGCCTAGGGCCTAGCCTCGGAACTGGCTCTTCATAGTCAGGAGGACACAGATCTTCCTGCAAGTCTGTGGGAGCTGGCCACACAGATGTTTTAATAATACCTCTCTACTTTGATGGTAATCGCCAGGCTAAGGAGCAGGATCAGTTTGAAAGGAATGGCATTGTTTTGTTTGGTGGAGCATATGGCTAGGAGACCATGTGCAGGGACTCCCAGGATTTTGTTTAAAAGTTTGCTGCAGCAGTGTAAACAATTAAGGCAACACTCAGAATTTCCAATCCTGAAAACCTGTTGACTCAGATGTTCTGTTTTCAAGAAAACCTTGCAAGACCTGGGCATCCTTGGGGGAAGGGGAGATGTGGGGAGGCTGCAGACTGCTGGCTTGGTGGCTTCTTATGAGAGAAGCCTTGGTATCCCACCAGCTTCCTAGACAGCCTAGCCCTGTCCCAGTTCAACTTTCTCACATATCAGCTTCTTGTTGAAAGAGTTCCCCAAACCCTGGTCATTGTGATTTTATTTTCTGAACCATATTGAGGAAAAGGACAGGTTGGACCTATGAGGTTGCCACTTAATTTTCTTCCACCTTTCCTAGTTGGAAGGTAGGAAAGAAAAGCTTTATGACATAGGCTGGTGTGTGTGTGTGGGGGGGGGGATGGGTTCTGTGCTTTAGGAGATTGGTCCTGGCCCTGACATGAAATGACTCATATACGTTTTTATATACAACCCTCACCAATGTTGGCTCCAGTTGCTTTTTCCACTAACTTGGACTCTACTGTGTCATGTGACTAAGTGTACGTGTGACTTCCACCATATTTAACTGCACCGTAGATGCTAGCACTCCAGCCTTCTGACTTAGTAGGCACATACAGAAAATTCATCGCTTGGCAGTTAGAGATAGGCCAAAGAAATGGGCCATCTTCACTTTCTTACCTATGGCCTTTTCAAAGCTAATGACTTTCTCAGTTAAATGGGATCCTGTCAGTTTTGCTTCTCTGTTGTCTAGTTTGAGAGAAAATGAGCTACTATTTACATCGGTGATTCCCTGGACTCACACATTGACTGAGTGTGAAATTTGTAAGAGGAAACCCCTTCTAGTCCAGGAACATAGTATTTTTGTTAGTTGCTTATCTTCTTCCGTGAGAAGTAGCATAGACTGACTTCAGGTTGATTTAGTATAATTTCACAGATGTAAGTAAGGATCTTAGTAGGGACAATCTACTCTCCAAGTAGCGTACAGCATGACGTAAGCACTTTGCCTATTCGGGAAACATATTTACCATCTGGTTAATTAGAACAAATATATGAAAATGAACTGCAATGATCTGCTTCATTGCTTTTCCAATAATTCTACTTTGCTATTTAGCATGTTAACATATTTCAAAAACTAGAGAAGGGCATGCTTTTTTCCCCCTTTCCTTTATAACCACTTGTTTGACATAGAGTATAGTCAATGAATGTCACCTGTAAACATACCATAGATGTACCCTTTAATAGTACAATTCCTGGTACAAGACGTATGTTTTATTTCGGCTTCTTCACTCAAGGTTATTAGATTAAGCTGACAAAAACATGCAAATAAAGGGACTCCAAAGGGCTACAGAAGACAGGTCTTTTACACGAATTCATCCTACTGCCTTCAGGTGGTGTTTCAGCTTTCTGAAACTGACTTGGATTGCATTGGCTAATTATCAGGCATTCACCCTTAAGCTCTCTGAAATCTGTTCCAATAAATAAAACTGATTTTTATTTATATAGATGTCCCTCAAGAGTACTTCCCAAAGTTAGTGTATTCATTGCATGGCTGGCTCCAAACCCTGAGAGCTAATTTTTCTTCAAAGAAACAGCAGTATGGATGACTAAAACCAATCCAATGGCTATGACCTAAATTGCCAATGAAACTGAGATCAGAGACCTTGGCTACTGCACTGTGTTTTATCAACTTCTGCTTTTTTATAGTCGTTGCTCAGTGAATGTACGGTAATAGCCTGCCATTGAGTCTACATAGATTCTGCCATGGTTAGCTTCTGGTTTTCACAATTAGTTTATTGGATTGCTTGCTATGTAGGGTAGAAAAACAAAGAAAGTGATACCTGAATAAGTAGATACTGCCCAGGTATTATCTTGACTCTTGGAGGACCCCAGGTACAGGAGATTTGACTTAGACATCAGCTCAACCAAAGACTACTTCTGCATACTCCAGAAAGCCATCTCAGAGTGGACTAAACTTTCACAGCTCCATCCACACCTTTCCTTTGACCTGTCTTCTGAATTCCACCTCACCAAACCTCTGAACCTTTAAGGTTTCCCACTTATTTGAATTCTGGGAAAGATTGGCCACAAGAGGGCGCATCCCTAAATCTTCATCTCTATCAGCTAATCTGGGAAAGGCAGTTCTGTGGCTACTTGAAGCCCCAGCCTGTAGCACCCTAATCTTGAAGAATACCAGTTACTGCCTCTCTGCAGCTCCATCTTTCTGCAGAGTTTTTATGGGCCGGGAGGTGTACAACTACCTGCAAGACATTAAGCCAGACAGAGGCACAGCAATGGCAGTACTGTGGTCCACATGAACATTCCAAAGCTCCATGGGCAGCAGAGGAGTGCTACATTTCAAAAACAAACAGAGCAGGGATGGGGATGTGCATGAATCATCAGCCACACTGATGTGAACACAGTCTCTCCCTAATACGGTCGCCTGGGTTTTAGGAAAAACATCTTCCATCTCCCCTAATTCTGCTCCCTAGTTTGCCTGTCTTATCAATGCTTTTCACAAGGGACAAATGACAAGTGACTTCCAACAGGGAGGGGGGGAGAAGACTATTTATTTAACGCCTGGTAGGAACACGGAGTTCAGCTGCTGAGGACGCATTTGTTTCCCAGCTGAGAGTGTGGAGAGAAATCGTGGGGGAAGGATGTGCAAAGACATGAGCACGGGTTTTTTTGCCTGTGGAGTGGGTGTACTGTAGTGGGAATGGGGAGATGTCAGGGGAGAGATGCAGTTTTCACATGGAGAGAAGGAGTAGCTTCCCAGGCACTTTGCATGAAAATACTTATTTGTCTTGGCCCTCCTGCTACATCAAACTTGAGCATGATCTCTTCGCTTTAGTTCAGAATTCTTCATGCTTGACTGGTTCCTAGGTCCAAAATTAAAAGTATAAAAGTTTTGAGGAACTCTGGAAAAAGACTCTGGGGTTGAATCTTGAGAATTTTTTTTTTCCTATTTATATTATAAAGTAAGACTTCTCTCTCTCTCTCTTTTTGAACATTTAACCCTTTTTGTCGTTATTTAAATAAAGGAGGCAGTGGATGATAAGTTACTCAGGCCTGAAGAGTTATTATAATTCAAAAATGGATCCCAAGAAGAGGTATTAAAGCTAGAGGGTTAGACAGGCTAATTTATACATGCAGGCTAATCTGCTGCAGGCAAGAGTCTCCACTGTAGGTCAGAGCAAGAGCAACCCTTCAGACCTGCCTTCTGCAGAAAGCCCTGGAAGCCATCCAGAGGCTGTCTTAGTGCCTCATAGAATACACAGGCTGTACTGCTGGCCCCTCATGCTACTGACTGCACCATATTCAGGCAAGGGAAACTCGGTGAAGTTGAAGGAAAAGTGAAGTAACATGTATTTTACAGCAGAGCTGTGCTCCCCTCATGGTGAGTTTAAATGTGCACTGTGAATGGCAAGGCTTTCCACATTCGCAGAGATGTAATTATTAGCTATTTGTGGAAGGGCAGCCTATTTTACCCAGGATGTTGATGAGGAAAAGCAGGCTAATTAAACTAAACTTTGTGTGTATATTGACTCTTTAGCTGGAAATGATCATATAGCCCACAGAGCTGTGACCTGGACTTTTCTGTAGGTGCCATTTGCATACTAATGTTGGGGAAGGAAGCAAGGAGCCTGCTTACTTAAGCCCTGGCCTACCTTCCTGATCAAGGCAGTGAAAAATCCCAAAAGCAAAAGAGAATAGCTACATACAGCTACATACAACCTTCCTTTAGGCTTTCTGTCCAGCCCTCCCACCAGGCAGCATTTCAAAGGTATTCCCTATAAGGTACAAAATCGGTCCCTACCGAATGTTCTGCCTGTCTTCTTCGGCTTTGGTGCGTGTCCACCAAGCTCCCATGGGCTTAGACGATGAGATATGATCACCCACATGGGTTTGCGTGGGACTTTCTTAGTGAATTACTCAGACAGAGCAGGCTGTGATACAAGCCTTGCTCAGAAGCCTCGGGACAAAAAATAGCACAGAGGAGGAAAAGAATGCTACCAGGGAGTGGTTAATGAGAGGTTACGGGCAAGCAGCCCTTGCTGGAGAGCTGCGGCCTGATGGAGGAGCCCAGCACACACCTGTACACACGCGTACCATACTTGCTTACGCAGCATCATGGGAGGCATTCATTTCAGGGTTTCACGACACCAGATATTTAAGTCAGGCCTGAAATGGATGGGAAGTTGATCTGAACGTCTCCTCCTCAGGTATCTTTCTTCCCCTTTTCAAAACCATTACATGTTCAGCTCAGGGCCTCCTGGAAGCATCACTGCAATAGAGCAGTTTCTCTCAGGTAATAGAGATAAAGGGAATAGAACATTTCCTGATTCCATTTTGTACCCTTATGTAACTAACGTGACAGTTGTAATATATTTCTGAAGCCAACAGGTCTGATAAACGGTCAGTCCACCTCAGCCTCCATCCACCTCACTCTCCCCACACCCTTCTGCAATGAAAGCTAAGGTAAAAGGAAAAAAAGAAAATGCACTGCTTAATAAGTCAGAATACAATAGAACTCATAAAATGTACCTGCGCATGAGGTAGATGGAGGAAGACTTGACTCTCCTCCCCCTGTCCTCCTGGGCAGACGGCAACAGCATTTTCATGAAATTGAATCTCAGTTTTATTTTTTCCCCCCCTGATAAAATATCATGCAATACACAAATAGCAGTTCCAGAAATGGACACCAGGAGAAGGAGGGGACAGGCATGTCAATTAGTAGGGGAAAATCCAAATGTCAGAAATATGGGGGAGAGATGAAGCAAGCTAGAATGGATACAAACACAGGGAGCAGAGGCTTTTGGCTGGATAATTAAACTGCTGCGTAAATCAGCGTCCTTGCCTCCCTGTGACACACAAGCAATGGCTTGCAGTTAATTGTCAGCCGAGACCGGCCTGAAAGTCGTTTTATGATGACTCCCTGAGCCTGGTGTAAGAACACCTGACAGACTGAGCCCCCTCTAATGAGCACTCTCTTTGTACGATCCTCTTGCTGGAACACTAAATCATTTGCTTCCAAGTACAGCCGCCCGTGAAGAAGGGGTGGGGCTACCCCATGCGTTAGAAACTTGTTCCCATGAAATGAGGGGCCATCCTTCGGGCTCTGTGACAGGAGCACATGGCCTCAGCCGTGATAAAAAGCGATTCGTATGCATAGTCACTTGTTCTAGTCCGCCAATGAATCCTCTCTTGTCCCTACCCCAGCATCTGCAGTCCTCAGCTCGGGACTGCTCATGGGAAGACCAGTGTGAGCATCTCAGTACTGTGAGCAGCTCAGTGCTGCTATCAGCCCCTTACCCTAACACCTAGACCAAGCATTCACAGGGACAGAATAGTTGGGGAGAAGGTCGCCTTGAGACCCAGTGAACCCTGAAAGCCAGGAGCCAGTCAGGAGCTCTTTCCTAGAGAGAGCAGCCACTTCTGCCTTCTCTAATTTAGCAGCTACTTCTATTCTCTCTGTATGTGGACTGATCCCTCACATATTTAGAAAAGGTCCTGCCTAGGGGCAGGAAGGAAAATGATAGGTACCTAGTTGATATTTTTTTTTCCCAAAGGCATAGCAGATACGCCCCATACAGTGAACAAACCTGTGCTCTTCCAAGCCCCCTGTAACCTATCCCTTCTTTACCCCAACCTCTCTGGACCCCTCTGTCAGCATGTACTCTACCACTTCATGAGCTGCTGCAATTACCATCTTAGATTTTGCTTCCCGTAGCCTTTACTTTCTCATAAACACAAGCAAACAACAACAAACCCGCTCAACCTTAGCAAAGGGTGAGATAGGATTCATTTTAAAGACTATTATCATGTGTCTCTTCCTCACTGTTCCTTGCTTTTATATGCTATGGAATAAATATATCTTTATAATTTATTTTAACTCTTAACAAAAATGTGAAGTCACTCAGAGGAATGCCAGTACCTCCCCATCTTCCTGGCAAACTTCTAGGCAGAGGCCAGGGGGCTCTCTGTGACTATAGTCAGTGCTCTCTGACCCTTGCTTTTGTAAATTTATCAGTATTGTAGTCATAATCTAGAGTGTTTGGGATTGAGATTGGGATCATGCAAAAGAAAAGCTTTTCTTCAAGAGCACTTGAAACTGTGCTGAAATATATGGTATCATATACATCTCAACGTCTCTACTGATGAGCAGAGCTGGATTTCTGTTAGCTATGGGCATCCAGTTAGGGAGATCCTCCTAGGAAGTTGTGATGTCAAAGATGGACCTCTTGAAGACTGTTCCCAGATTATATGTGAGCCATATACAGCAGACAGCTATGAATAGGGACATGATCAGGTAAAAGAAAGCATGCTTTTCTATGCCTTCCAGAGGTAATGTGGATGGGAGGAAAATATATACTTAATCAAGAAATTCTGTTTCTTACTGTAAATTGTGTCTCTTATCATAAATGATGCTGCACAATAAACCTACAAGCGTCTGTGAAAAGAGACAGAGATAATAAGTTTCTGGCTCTAAAGCTAGAACTATAGATCTGAGTAGTTGCTAGGATTTCTTCTGTTTTAAGAGTTGATAGAAAGTAAAGTATGCTGTTGGTATTTATTTGGTGCATTCTAAACAGAGGCAAAAATAAAGGATTCAGAGATAAGAGGTGCTTTCTTAAATTCATGCAACTCAGTGTTAATAGGCTCCCATTGTTAATTAGTGTTCAGACAATTACCTACCCTCTGCTTCCTACTACAGCAGGACAGGATGAGATAGATAAGACCTAAGCCCTTAGGCGTCCTAACTAAATAGGTGTGAGGGCATGGAGGGTGAAGAAAAGGAAGGCAGTTTAAAAGTAGGGCCAGTCAGATAACTGATAGCATTGTTTTGGTTGGCCTGGATGGCACAGGAACAACCAGTGTCACTGCTACAGGTGTGTTGAGTGGGTAGGGTTCCCAGGGAATAAAGAGATGGGCCGCAGGGACATGGACCTAGATGAGGAGCACAATCAGACCCACTTTTAGGGAAGGTTTCTTCGCTTAACAGAGAAACGACCTGGGAGAAGCCAGACTTAAAGCTTCAGGGGTCATTTGGTGAAAACTCTGCTGCCGTAACTGGGGACAGGTTGACAGAGAAGTTAGCTCAGGCAGTGACAGAAAGAAGATGTGTCAGAGAGTCTGGCCCACAGTGACCCACACATAGATGCAGGGAAAAGGTCTTTGGCTTTTTGTGAGAAAATAATTCCATGACTTGCTAAGGCTTCCATAGGGTTTCATTTATGTTTTTTTTTTTTTTTTTTTTTTCCATTAGAGCTTCTCAAACCTGAGATTCCTGGGCACATGTCAGCTTATCATTCTTATTTGTAGATTAAACTAAAATGAAGGTGTGAATGACATAGGCGCAGAAGCCCCAGCTTTCATTCATTACAGAACAGGGTCTACAAACTTGTCTCTGTTAGTGTGTCTCCCGTAACTACTTGATTCTGTATAAGTAAAGCAAGCTCATGGGCAACATATAAAGACTTAACTGTGTTCAAACAAAACTGCATTGCAGACACCAAAGTTTACATTTCAGGTGAGTTTCACATGTAAAAAAAAATACATTATTTTCTTTCTTCATTTCAAAACTGTAAAACTCTTTTCAACTCAGTGGCCACATGGAAGCAGGTTTATCTCATGTGTGGGTAGTAAATTGCTGACTGAGCATTGTATGAGAGAGCTGATAACAAGATTCTTGCTGCCAGAAGTTAATGATAGATGTACAATTCACAATTAACAAGTGTTCTTTCTTCTGTCTCTCTCTCTCTCTCCTGTGTTTTATCTTCAGGCTCAGCGAGAAAGACGCTGCACTTTGAGATTTCCAAGGAAGGCAGTGACCTGTCAGTCGTGGAACGTGCAGAAGTCTGGCTCTTCCTGAAAGTTCCCAAGGCCAACAGGACCAGGACCAAAGTCACCATCCGTCTGTTTCAGCAGCAGAAGCATCCGCAGGGCAGCTTGGACATGGGGGATGAGGCCGAGGAAATGGGCTTAAAGGGGGAGAGGAGTGAACTGTTGTTATCAGAGAAAGTGGTCGATGCTCGGAAGAGTACCTGGCACATCTTTCCAGTGTCTAGCAGCATCCAGCGCCTGCTGGACCAGGGAAAGAGCTCCCTGGACGTGCGGATTGCTTGTGAGCAGTGCCAGGAGAGTGGTGCCAGCCTGGTGCTCCTGGGCAAAAAGAAGAAGAAGGAAGTGGATGGAGATGGGAAGAAGAAGGATGGAGGTGACGGAGGGGTGGAGGAAGAAAAGGAACAGTCACACAGACCTTTCCTCATGCTGCAGGCTCGGCAGTCGGAAGACCATCCTCACCGCAGGCGTAGGCGGGGCTTGGAGTGCGACGGCAAGGTCAACATCTGTTGTAAGAAACAGTTCTTTGTCAGCTTCAAGGACATTGGCTGGAATGACTGGATCATTGCTCCCTCTGGCTACCATGCTAACTATTGTGAGGGTGAGTGCCCGAGCCACATAGCAGGCACCTCTGGGTCCTCGCTCTCCTTTCACTCAACGGTCATCAACCACTACCGCATGAGGGGTCACAGCCCCTTTGCCAACCTTAAGTCATGTTGTGTGCCCACCAAGCTGAGACCCATGTCCATGCTGTATTATGATGATGGTCAAAACATCATCAAAAAGGACATTCAGAACATGATTGTGGAGGAGTGTGGCTGCTCCTAGAGATGCCAGGTCCCAGAGGAAACGGATCTAGAAAGTTCAGAGAAGACAGTGGCAAAATGAAGAAATATAAGGTTTCTGAATTAAACAAAACAACCAGAAAAATAGAAATAATAATAATAATAAAAAAACCCACAAAAACAAAAAAACTAAACTGAAAACAAAACCTAATGAAACAGATGAAGGAAGATGTGGAAAATATTCTAAGCCAGGGCTCAGAAATGAAACGTTGAAGGAGACAGGGATTGGGAGGAAAAGAGAGAATGGTGTACCCTTCATTTCTTCCAAAACCAAACTGATTGCATCGGCTTTGTCCAAACTGGGTATTGTCCTCTCTCCTGCCTCTTGTGGTTCCCTTGCGAGCCTGGAAGTCTACTTGTCTATTCTGCAGTAATGTGGGCTAGCACAACCCAAATAACGTCTAGAAAGCCATGAGTTTTAAAGGGCCAGTCCCACCCAGTTACCCAGGTCATAAGTATGTCTATGTGACACTATCTCTGTGTATTTCAGCACACGCAAACAGACACACACACACACACACACACACACACACAGAGGCATTTCCACACACCACATGCATACACATACTGGTGAGAGAACAATTCTGTGAGGGTGGTCACACTTTCTTTTCTGTACCACTTTTGCCACCAGACAAAAAAAAAACCAACATAAAACATTTGAGAACAAGAATGGAAAGAGCAAAAGATCAAGGAATAAAGAATACCTAGTTACATTTCGTTAAGGTGCTTATGATCTTAGAACTATGCAACCTAATAGGTTTGAAACTGTTTACCTGAAAGAGGACAAAAAGAGAGACTTTTTTGTATTGGAAGTAACCTGATTAATTTTTATTTTCTTCAAGGAGAGATACTTGAAAGGAACATGTTTGTCCATCTGTTGGATTCAAACATTTCTATATTTTGTAAATGTTGTTTTTTTATCGTTTACTATTTGCACTACAATGGTGTTTGACCTGTCTAATCCTTATTTAACAAGTATTTTCTTTGGGTGGGGGTGGGGGGTGGGGTTTCAGAGCTGCACTTCATGTGAGCTATAAAAGAACTGCTACAGCACACAAAAATAGCTATTTTTATTATTATAATTATAATTATTATTATTATTTTGTACCTTAAAAATAGACACATACACCAAAGACATTTGTGTGAGCCTTTAAACAGTCTATCTGTGGTTGGTATCGTTCGCCATGAGTCAGGGGCAGAGATCTAAGGCTGAGTTAGGTGGGTGGTGTTCAGGCTTAAAAGACCTGAGAGGTTTGGGCTTTGACTCTTTTTACATCCATGAAACAGGACATTTCCTACTGGATGTACAGTAGTGTACACTGTTGGATTATCAAGTTCAAATTCATGAGACTACATGCTTGTATGTGTATATATACATGGCTTGTGCATATGCGTACCTGTGTGTGTATATATACATGTTCTGTACCATGTCCATACACATTTTAAGCACTTCAGGCTGTCATTTTTTTTAATGTTCTTAAAGCAATGAATGTTTGTGTGCAAAACACAGTATTTGTAAGAAGGATAAGTGATAGATTTTTCTTGCTTTTACTCTGTATTAGGTGGGTACATTTCAAATATTTGGATGGGAAAAAGCCTGAAAATCCTAGTGAGTATCCAGCCAGGCCCTCTTTAATTGTACAGGATGAAATCTCCCCTCTTCCTCAACCCTGCTCCCTACAAGCTATCCCCTGTGGGGAAAACAGGATGTTAATGAAAAAAAATGGGCTGATTTTTTTTTCAACTTCTATTTATTATTTATTGGAATCAATCTTAAATCAGAAACTTTTTCAGAAAAAAATATTTTTAGGCTAGAATAAAAGTTTTTTTTTGAATAGTGTTGTTACTACTTAAATAATAAAATAAGCAGGAAAGTATTTAAGACAGTGGGAGTTAAGGGAGAGAGCACTTAGGAGCCAGAGAGTAGGATAGTTGTACAAATCTCTAATATTTTATTTTGCAGCCAAAAATTCTTGATGTGCAAGTTTATATTTTCAAAGGCAAAACTGTAAAGATTGTCTTCTAAAGATCAAAATACACGCTTAAACCCAAGTTTCTAATTTAGTCCAGTGTTTTGCTTGTCTAAAACAGCTAATAAATTATTCATTTATGTATTTAAAATACAGAGCCTTATTTTTACGGACTTGTTTGAAGTTTGAAAAACTTTATAAAAATGAAAAAAACTCTAATTGAAAAAAAAAGCTATATTCCTCAGTACTTTATAAAGTATTGAAGCTTTTAGCATTAAGTCAGTCCATAGATTAAAGTCATTGTAGGAAAATGAGATGCCAATGAGAAATTAAATCTTACAAAAGCTGGTTTAACTCTTAAAAATAAACTAAGTCAATATATATTATATATATATTAAGTCAGTATACCTTCTCACATTAGGCTGTATGTAGGCAAACTACTTTAGTCTTGTTACTGGGCAAACATACTTACTGTGTTCCAGGGGCCCTCCCTGTCTTATGCAGGAAATGCATGTACTGCATAAGAAATGAATAATAATTAAGGTCTAGTGACCTTGGAGATCTTGCATGTGGGGACAGATGGCATGGTGAGGACAAATTGAGGGGAGGTAGATGTCCGGGTTCAACTTTGCCAATTTTTTATGGAAAAAAAAAAACAAAAAACTTTAGGGCCCTCTGAACTGTTTCTTTGTTACTGGACCCAATGCTGGGACCTATAGAAATACTGTGTAAAGGTCTACTGTGCCATATTGAAGATGGCCTAGACAGTGGGAAGGGCAGGATTTATGAAACTACTAATACTAGTTCTCATCCGTCTGAGAGGAATCTGCAATCTTTTAAAGCCCTTTAAAGTTTAGATATTCTGGAGGTAAGCTCGGGTTTAATTAGTAACCACAGTAATTGAGTCTAGAAAGAAATGCGATTCCACAGGACAGTGTATTAATTGGAGATCGAGTGACTTGGCTGTCACATACCAATAAACTTCATCTAAGCTCATCAAATTTTTATGGCCTTGCAATAGAATTTAAATTGCTAACATCTTTAACAATATGAGATATTATTTTTGCTAGAGTTAGCAATCTAGGAAACACAAAGTCTTGTGAACAACTGGTCTTTTCACAGAGCTGTATAGTACAAACCAAAAAGCTTTTAATGCCTAACATCTTAGTTTCTTCATGGTGTGCTTTACCAAGTATTAGAGTGGCTCTACCTGGTCTCCCCACTTTCTCTAGGATAATTCTTAAGTACTTGCCCACATGAATTCTTGAAGTTCCGAAGAGCATCTGTGCTCAATATCTCTTTAAACATTAAATACTTGTAAGCTTAATTGACATCTCCCCCCGCCCCCAATAAAACAAATTCCAGCACAATGATTGGGACTTCCTTATCCTAGGAGACCAAACAATTCCAAGTTCGTTTAAGATTGATTCCACACTCCATTGTCAAGGAGAGGCCTTCCGTTTTCTGAAAAGGCAGAATAAGCAAAACAGTTTCACGTTTGCGGGACTGAACTCAAGAGGTGACTAAAAAGAGAATAAATATGCCTCAGATAAAGTAACATCCATTCAAATGGTTGTGGTCACTTGGAAAATATGATTTCCTTGGGTCTTTTGGCAATTTCTCTTTTCAATATAGAGAAAAAGGTAATCACCCCAAAACCCGCATAAGTGAGACTTGTAGATGTGGGCAGGAGGTTTGGGGATGGACATTGTATGTTTTTAAATTAAACCCCTTATCACTGAGAAGCTATTGGATGGGTCAGAGATAATGAATGCTTAGATGCTGTTCACATCTTCAAGAGCAGAAGCAAATCACATGTCTCAGCTATATTATTATTTATTTTTATGCGTAAAGTGAATCATTTCCTCTGTATTAATTTTCAATGGGTTTTACCCTCTATTTAAATGCTTTGAAAAAACAGTGCATTGACAATGGGTTGGTATTTTTCTTTAAAAGAAAAATATAATTATGAAAGCCAAGATAATCTGAAACCTGTTTTGGTCTAAAACTTTTTATGTTATGTGGTTGATGTTGTTTGTTTGTTTTTATTTTTATTTTGTGGGTTCTTTTGCATACTACATGCATTTCTTTAACCAATGTCTGTTTGGCTAATGTAATTAAAGTTGTTAATTTATATGAGTGCATTTCAACTATGTCAATGGTTTCTTAATATTTATTTTGTAGAAGTGCTGGTAATTTTTTATTTACAATATGTTTAAAGAGATAACAGTTGGATATGTTTTCATGTGTTTATAGCAGAAGTTATTTATTTCTATTCCATTCCAGCGGATATTCTGGTGTTTGCGAGGCATGCAGTCAATATTTTGTACAGTTAGTAGGCAGTATTCAGCAATGCCTGATAGCTTCTTTGGCCTTATGTTAAATAAAAAGACCTGTTTGGGATGTATTTTTTATTTTTGTTATTTGTCTACTTGTTTTTCATGATCAACCTTCATACATATCATCACACATTTGCTAGGGGGTAATTTTGTTTCTGTTGTAATTTTCCGGAGATGAGAAATGGACTGAATATGAACGGAGTACCAATTATTGGGTGAGGCAAGTCAGTAGAGAAGTATTTATCAATATTTCTATAGCATAAGCTAACACTAAGCTGCAATATTTATCTTGTATTTATTTTGCTTTTTTTTCTTCTCCAATTGTAGTGTCACTTACAAGAGATACTCTTTACCTTTCTCCACACTCCTTTTTCTGTTTTCTCTTTTCACTGCAGTATGTGGATCCACTGAGGATATGGGGGTCAATTCAAGCCAGAAAACAATATGCATGCCAAAGAAACAAACTTCACTCTAGTACCAGAATGAACAATAGCAAGTTGTGACCAAATGAAAACTCAAGAATTAGTTTAGTAACTTAATTTTTCCTTCTATAGTTTTTACCTGGTATTGTATCCAACTTTGGGGGTGTTTGTCACCTCATTTTGGCTCTAGTTTAATTTAATTTCTGTTTCTGTGATAAAACACCAGGACACAAAACGACATATGGAATAAATGTGTTTATTGTAACTTACAAGTAGAGGGAAAAGTCCATCATTGTGAGGAGGGCAAGACAGGAACTTCCAACAGCTGGTCACATCACATCCGGCAGAAAGAAATGAATGCATGTGTGCTCACTTAGCTTGTTTGTGCTCTGCTCGATTTCTCCACTCTTACACCATTCAGGACCTCCATGCCCCTGCCACACAGCATAGGGATTCACAAAACACATCAAAAATCTCAGTAACTTGTAAGTGAATTTCACTGCAAATTTTATATAGATATCATCTTAATCTAGAGGGAAAAACAACCCTGAAATTTAAAAGAAATATTGGTAGTATGCAAACTCTCTCTCTTTCTCTCTCCTCTGACACACACACACACACACACACACACAACCTGGAGGAGAGAAGAGAGTATACCCAACCCATCTTCACCGTGGCTTCAGCTTTTGTCAGGAAACAATTGCCAACACGGGATAGAATAGTGCCTACATTCCTTCTCCAGTTGAAAGAACTCTGGTATTTCTGCTTTCTTGAAGCTCTGAGTGTTCTCTTTGGCCATTAAAAGAAAGGGTGTTAGTTCCAGAGTCTCTATGACGCCCTCTCTAGTTTTCCTCAATTGTAATACAATTAGTGAATGAAGTAAGAAGAATAGTAAAAAAGAGACTTGTTTACCCACAAGCGAAGTGCCGCTGAGCAGTTTCAAGACTGTTTGAGAGTGAACAATTGCCTCACTTGATGATGTCTAATTTCATAAAAGCTTGTGTTCCAAAGAGTTTAGATTCATCAAGTACACACCAGAGGAATATTTTTCTTACAGAAGACATGGCAGCTAAGATCTAGAGGTGGTTGGGGAAATATTAGGCCGACTGACTGAGCACACATGATAAAGATCCAGCCCCTTTTTTTGGTCCCCTCAGGAAGAAGTCAGAGGAAGTGCCGGTCATTGTTCAGTTTCTGCCAGAAAGAAGCAGAAAAGCCATCCTGGCCAGAGCTAATTTGCTGCTGTATTTCTTCCTGTCATGATGCTGGTCTGCCTGCATCATCATGATGTGGGGTACACAATGTTCTGACACAAACACCACAATGTAGCTACAAAGGCTCCCACGGAATCCGCCTTTTATTAATGAAGTTGTCTCAGCACAGTGGAGTGCCGGGCTAAGCTGTGTGAAAAGCTCTGCACTCATGGGATAGAAATGGTCATTAAGGCAAACCTCTTCCATTGTGAAAGAAAGAAAAAAAAAAGAAAGGAAAGAAAAAGAGAGAGAGACAAGCTTTGCTAATGTATGCCAGAAGCAGGCAGGCCTAAGGCAGGGAATGACAAAGCACCCTGCTTCAAAGTATGTATTGTGCTAGAGCTGCTAGTCCTTTGAAGACAGGCATCAAACTCCTCTAAATGGAACCAGCGAGGATTCTGCCATTGATCTCCACAACAAATGTTTGTGTTTCATGGTCAATTTGTTTATCTCTCAAAGACTTTGAGTAATGCTGTCATTAAATAGGACAGTCCCTTGATGATAAAACTAATTTTCCATATGAGTAATCATATCTTAAACCTTGCAGAATAACCAACTTGCTATGATGGCTGGAGGCTACGGTGTACCTTTAGTAGCTGGCTAACATCATTCAAAGTGTTATGGGGCTCACACAATGCTTAAACACGAACGTCAAAACAACGCATGTGCACCAGTCTTTCCTGGATCGTGGAAGAGCGAGTGCCACCAGGAAGTCACGGACGGACAGGATGTTCATATTTGTCTTGCTAATGGAGATCTCTGGAATCGGTTTTATTTTGATAATTTGGTTCAGTATAAGTGAAGCCAGTCAAGTGGCAATGGGTAGTAGCAGGGAAGACTTGGTAACTACAAGCCAGGCATGGAAACAGTTCTCAGATGGAGGCAGCCAAGGAAGCCTATTGCCCACGGGTGAGGCTGTAACACACATCTACCCAAAACTCTTGACACTCTTCCAAATACTTCTAAGTCATGTACAAACGCTAGCTCTGCTCTTTCAAATATGAACCTTGACCACCACTTGACAGATGAGGAAACTGACAGAGACTCAAGCCACACAATATTAAATACACAGGATTGACAGAATTAAGGGGGGGGGGGCAGCACGGGCCTCATCCCTCTTGTTTTCTGCTCCCTCCCCAACAACTGCATGGCTGATGTTTCTCTTTTAGTGAGTTCACAGAACTCATTCTTGTTTACCTTCTGTGTTTACACACACTTTACATACTAACAAGTGCGACAGCCAACTACTTTTCGGGCTGCAGGTGCTGAGCAGCACTGTGGTGAGAAGACAGGAAGGAAAGGAAACATTTCTTTGCCATATCAGGTTGCACTGCAGTCTATGGGTTTAGCATACACAGCTACAGAAAGGGCTGAGTTTGGATCCATGGAGTGTATTTCATCTTTAGGATGTCAAAACCCAAAGCAGTTGGGCACAGGCTAAACACATTTTTCCAGCCCCAGATCCCAGCTGCTTCCCCCTCTGAAACATATGATTACTACAATGACCTGCATAATAATTAGATACTAGTTCTTAATCTACTACTGTTTTGTTTTTTATTTCCCGGTACTTTTGTAAGAGTGGCAACAGCACTAAAATATTTCCTTTAGTTATTTGTCAAGGGATGGGTGGGGAGCAATTGTGAAAACTTCTCAAAAAAATTGACTAACCATTGCTTCAGAATCACATACATTACTTTTTTAATATCATTTTTCCCATTTCCTTTTCTCCTTCCGATCCCTCCCATGTACCCATGCTTGAAATTATGGCCTCTTTTTCTTTGGTTGCTATTGTTGCACAAACAAACACATGTAACAATAACAATATATATATATATATATATATATATATGCAACAATAATAAATGTTTATATATGACTAAATATATACAAGCTATCAGTCTATTTAGTGTTTGTTACCTGTATGTATATGATTTCAAAAGGTGACCACTTTGTTAGATAAGCAGTTGTGATGTTCATTATGACTATTGTTTTTCTCTCTCTCAGAATTCCTTAGTTGTAGATAGTTGTTTTTTACGTGTGGGGCCCCATGATGTTCCCCATTTTACATTAGGGTGTCTGCTGGAATTGTCCTTGTTCAAGTCTTGTTTAGGCAAGCATTGGAGTACCATCAAGACTGTCATTTCTACGAGACATGATTTCATAGCAGATTTTTCTGGCCCTCTTGCGCTAAGTCTTTCTGGCCCCCACTTCCTCCACGTTCCCTGAATCTTAGGAGTCGTGCTACAGAGATATCCACTGTGGGTGGGTACCCCACCATCATTTGTCCTTTATGTTTGGTCTGCTATAGTTTTCTGTAATGGTCTCTGGCTGTTGCAAAGGAAAGTTTCCCTGATGAGGGGTGAGAGCTACAGTTACCCGGGGGTTTAGGAACATTTAAAGTGTAGTTAGGCAGTACACTGATTTAGTCAAGTGGTAGCAGTTACAAGACCTCACTAGGCATGGGTGGTTTGCTAGGTTTCTAGTAGCAGGCATGGTTGCTTTCCTGTTGAGTGGGTCTTAAGTCCACTTAAATAGCGGTTGGTTACTGCTAACATATCAGTGCCCTTAGGATTATCATGCCGTGCTGGTCATTGTTGTGGTTCATGGTATCACAGCTGGGGAAGAATGTTGGTTGCTTTCCCACCTTGGAAGTTCGCATAGCACCTTCCAGCACTATAAAAGATAGCACCCAGGGAGAAGGATTTCAGGTCAGATCCAGCTTAGATTCTTTGGGTTATGTGTCTGGGTGCACAGTGTCTTCAGCCATTGAGACCTCTAGAAGACAACCAGAGGCGATAGCAACAGCCTGTATTATTTTGGGAGTCTCTTCAACTCTCCTGACCAACAATTCAAAAGTTTGCTTCTCATGCCTGGTATTGGGGTTAGATATTCTATGGCTCTTGGGAGGAGCATTGTTGCATTGTTAGCCCCAAAAGGATGATTTCATTCTCTCTCTCTCTCTCTCTCTCTGGAATAATTATATGTATTATATGTATTACATGTATTATATGTAATTTTAAGTAAATAAATAATAATTTTATCCCCAATGTCCTTTTCAGCCATTCTTAGAGTTATTTTTTCGTCTCCTTTCCCTCTCCTGTATTGAGATGTTTCTCCCATCCCCAATTAAAATCTTACCTCACGTTTTACCCATACTTATTAAAAAAAAGAGGTTTGCTTGCAAATTTCATGATTTCCTTGTTTTTAATAACTGAGTAGTATTCAATTGTGTAAATGTACCACAATTTCTGCATCCATTTCGCCACTGAGGGACATTTAGGTTGTTTCCAGCTATATTATAAATAGAGCTGCTTCAAACATGGTTGAACAAATGTCCTTATTGTGTACTTAAGCATATTTGGGATATATGCCTAGGAGTGGTACAGCTGGATCTTGAGGTAGCACTATTCCTAATTTTTCTGAGGAAGTGCCAGATTGATTTCCAAAGTGCTTGTACAAGTTTACATTTCCACCAGCAATGGAGAAGGGTTTCCCTTTCTCCACATCTTCTCCAGCATGTGTTGTCACTTGAGTTTTTGATCTTAGCCATTCTGATGATTATAAGGTGAAATCTCAGGGTCGTTTTGATTTGCATTTCCCTGATAGCTAAGGATGTTGAGCATTTCTTTAAGTGTTTCTCTGCCACTTGATGTTCCTCTATTGAGAATTCTGTGTTTAGCTCTGTACTCCGTTTTTTAATTGGATTACTCAGTGGCAGGCTCTGTGATCACCTCCCCCTGGGGGCGGGGGTGCAGCCTCGCCAGGCCACAGAGGAAGACAATGCAACCAGTCCCGATGAGACCTGATAGGCTAGAGTCAAATAGAAGGGGAGGAGGACCTCCCCTATCAGTGGACTAGGGGAGGGACATAGGGGGAGAAAAGAGAGAAAGGGTGTGATTGGGAGAAGGGAGGTGCCTCAGCTGGGATACAAATTGAATAAATTGTAATAAGTGATAATAATTTTTAAAAAAGGAAATAAAAGAAGGAAAGGGGAAATGAAAAAAAAAAAGAGGTTATTGTTACGGATCTGTGTTTCACCTCATGTAATCAGCTTCTACCTATTTTGTTTCACTGCCCATTAAGAGATTGTTGTCTTTTTTTTTTTCCCTAGTGCTATTCTTTTATCACTCTACACACTCCTACTGAATATTTTTTTTAAATCTGAAAGCCAAGAGAGAAAATGGTGAAATTTCAAATGGAGCTTCACGGCCTGCCTCAGGCAGTTCTAGCGGTGCGCAGCATGATCGCTTGTAAGCGTCACTAAACATGTCCTCATTCTTCACCTGCGAGACATTTTGAGTCCGCATGTTCGTAGTGAGATCTGGAAATACTTATTTTGTGACTCAACGTTTCGCATTTTTAAGATTCTTTAACAGGTCAGGATAGTGGGAAAGCTCTGTGAAGCTGAGTTTTTTTTTTTTTTTTTTTTTTTTTTTTTTTCGTTTCTTCTTTCTGTTTTCATAAGGATATGAAGGTAGAGCACTTAGAGAAACTGACACCAGCCCTACTCTGTCAGTGACTCTGAAGTCTTTGATACTGTCTGGGTATTTCTTCTGCTCAGAATGTCTTTTCTAGACTCTTGAGCAGTATATTGATCTGTACGCACTGGTGGCAGATTGAATGGATTCCATGAAAGCCCATGTGTTAAAGGCTTGTGTCCCCTGCCTGAAGTGCTACTGAGAGGTGATGAAATCCTTACTGAGAGAAAGTCAGCGTCCTGTGGACATGTGGTCAAAGGGGACATTGGGTTCCTGGTTTATCTTTTTCTCTCTCTCTCTTTTTTTTTCCTTCCTAACCACCATGAGGTGAACAGGCTATTCCACCAACTGCTACTGCCATGGCACCCTGCCCTCTCACAGGGCTTAAAGTGGTGAGTTCAACTTACAACAGACAGAAACTGCCAAAACCTTGAGCCCAACATAGCTTTTCCTCTTCTCAAGTTGATTACCACAGGCATTTGGTCGCAGCAAATCAAAGCCAGAACGGTTAGCTTTCTGTCACTATCCTAATACAATTTATAAAACAAGGAGACATATTTGCTCACAGTTTGGAGGTTTTAGTCAGAACTATGGAACCTATCAACAAGCAGCACATCTTGGTGGGAACACTAGATGGAGCCAAATAACTCACCTCATCCTCCAGAAAGGCAAAGACAAGATGCCAAGGAGAAAGGTCCATCAATTCTCTACCAAACATATACAACTGTATACTCGGTTTCTGAGTAAGATGGCAGACAGACTGGAAGCCTCACCACTGAAACTGAGTGTGAGAAAGAAGTAAAGATGAGACACAAAAAACTTCTACCCAACAAAGAGCCAGTGTCTGCAAATAAACTTACTAAGCTGGAGGAGACCTTGGGGAGAAAAACAAAGCAGAAAGGTGATAGTCATAGCCCAGCAGGAAGCTGTCTCCACACCAGGCTGCCTGCCTACAGAGAAAAGCTGCCCAGCAGACAGTAGAACTTAGGGAGAAATGCTGCCCCTCTAACTGCAGATCAGGAGGAGACCACAGAGTAGTGCAGGGGTTCAGGGAGCTACCACACCAGAATCTCAAGAACACAGAGGAAGCAGAGGCCAAAGGCCCCTACTAGGTCCTCCTGCACGCAGTGCCACATGGAGTCTGGGAGAGCCAGAGAGATCTGACACCATCACCCATAACTCAGCACAGCTATGCCAGCAATTTTCTTCACAAGTCTTCTTTCTTTACATTTTTTAATTTTTATTTATTTATTGTGTGTGTATGTGAGTCAATTTCTCCTTATAGATATATGTTCCATGATGGTTTTGCTTTTGTTTGTCTAGTATTCAGTTAGATCTTAGGACTGTTTAATTTTCTTTACTCTGATACGACAAGCCACATCTCACACATACACGTCTTATTCCTATGCCTTTCCTTCAACCTGTTATCTCTCCTCTTATTTTCTTCTTAATTATAATCTTTTATGGCTTCTTCATTCTCTAAAATCTGTGCAATCTAACAATATCCAAAGCTCCCTTTGGAGCTACTTTATCCATCTCAGCTTCTTCCTTTTCAAAGTTAACCTAATGTTTAACTCATTCTTACTCCCCGACCTCCCTTCCACTCTTAAGCTCACTAACTAAACCTGGAGTATCCTACACTATGTCTGGATATTTACCCTTTAACAGTCATTGAGGGTAATTAGCTAGTATGACGTTTGCATGATGATAATATTAAGCAGCTCTTGCAAGAAATAACAGAGTTTACATCTGCCACCCAGAGCTTCTGGACTGAGGAGCTGTTTTCTAGAGCACACACTCAACTGTACAGCATTCGGCTTCCACAGGAACAGAGCAAATACGTCAACTGAAGGAATACGCCTTTTAAACAACAGCAGCAAGAGCAGCAACAAAAATGCAGGTTGTCTGCTCTGACACGGTGTCTTCGATACACGACAGGGAAGCTGAAGCCGTGAACTATCACCAATTTGGTTGTCTGCGCAGGGCAGCATAGTTACAACACAAGTTGACACGCCAGTGTGTGAGCAGGGAAGATTTCACATGGTCTGATGGGCTACATGTGGTCAATGCTCGACAAGAGAGGAAGAATCTGTCCCCTCCAGGGACAAACTGTCACATATGTTGACAATCTAAGGTGGTCAGCCCTGGACACATGTGTATACATGTAAAGTTAAATGGACTCAGAAGGCTATAAATACACATGTATGCATAGATACAAATATATGCATATGCATACACACATATGTATAATGCACATGTAATAATAACTAAGGAAGACATCATGAATTTGGGAGGGGACTTGTGAGGAATTGTAGGGGAAAAGGGTGGACTAAGAGTGGTATAGATGCAGGAATTATATATGAATTTCTAAAAACATTATTAAATAAAAAATAAAACAAGCAAAGAAATAACATCAGATGTATACATTCCAACATACTAATGTAAAAAAACACACAAAACCCAAGACAATGCAATTTTTGCAAAAATTAACTATGTAGTAATAACATCTAGTGAGATTTAGTTAGATAAAATTCCAAAGACTTCAAAAGATTTATTATAAGTATGTTCAAAGAAATCAAAGAAAATAAACTCCTGATTCAAAACATAAGTAGATGAAATACGGAAAGTGATATGAGGAATTCCACAAAGAAACATGCTGAAGAAAAATCAAAGTAAAATGATTCTGCAGAGCATGCCTATATGCCTTCTGACACACCCTTACCATGATGATCATGGACTTCCCTTCTGAAACTTTAGACAATCCCCCACTTAAACGCTCCCTCTTATAGCTTGTCTTCATCATGGTGTCTCTCGCAGATATAGAGCAGTAATTTAAATTTTTGTCCTTCCTGGAAAGCCAATAAATTTCCCCCTGATATAGGGGAAAATGTGACAAATGAATAAAACACAACAAATCAATTAAACAGCTTTGTGAAAAGTCTGACTAATAGAATGGACCAGGAAGAGGACAGAATATCTGAGGCTGAAGATAAGGCAGAGGAAGTGGAACAAACGGGGACAAAGACAAAAATCCTATGAAAGCACCAGTAGAGAAATCAGAGATATGTGTGCTAGTCTGAAGAGATAAAACCTACACACAAAAGGCATATAGACACAGACTCATTGGTCAAGTGAACAGAGCAGAGGACTCACATTTAAAGCCACATTTCTACAGGCACTTGATTTTTGACAAAGAGTACAGTAATACACATTGAAGAAAAAAGAAAAACAGCATCTTCAAAAAATGGTGCTGGTCAAACTGGATAGTTAATATATAGAAGAATAAAATACAATCCTCACTCCCTAACTTGAACAAAACTCAGGTCTATGTGGATCAATGTCTTCAATATAAGATCTGATAGCCTGCCTCTGATAGAGGAGAAAGTATAGAATATACTTAAACTCACCACCACACGCAAAGACTTTCTGAGCAGGACCTTGCTGGCACTAACATTAAGACTGGCAATTGATAAGTGGGCTCTCATGAAATTAGGAGCTCCTGCACAGAAAAGGACACCACTGCCACTGGAGTTTATAAAAACAACAAAACATACAAACAAAACTGCTACATAGTGAAAAAAAAACTTTACCAGTCATAATTCTAGCAGAGGCTTAGTAACTAGTATATAGAAAGAACTTTAAAAAAAAAATGACTTGGAGAAAGTTCCATGAGCTTCTGAGAAACATGAGCATTCTGTAGCATTTGGACGTACTAGTCAGGATAAAAAAAATTGACACAAGAAAATCATTGGCTTGCTCATGTACAAATGATCAACGAACTGAAAAAAAATAATTAAAAAAAGTATTCTCATTCACCATAGCCTTTAAAAATACCTTGAAGATAACCTAGCCAAAGAGGTGAAAGATTTCTATAATAAAAACTTTAAAAGCCTGAAGAAAGAAATTGAGAAAGATTCACTTGGAAATGGGAGACTTTTCCATGAATGGAAAAAAGAAAGAAAGAAAGAAAAAGTATTGTAGAAATGACTATTTTATCAAAAGCAATCTACATATTCAAGGCAATGTAAATACAGAGTGCTACGATGGTATTCACATAAGTAAAAACATCTTAAAGTTCACGTATGGAAACACAAAAGACTATCAGAAGCTAAAGAAATCCTTAAAAAAAAAAGAAGAATATTGCTAGAGGTATCACTGTACCTGATTTCAAGTTATGCTACAGAGCCATAGTAATAAAAATAAAATGCATGCACAAAAACAGACACATGGGTCATGGAATAGAATAGTAGATGCAGATATATATACCACAGACGTTATGATTTTAGCAAAGATACCAAAAATACACAATGGAGAGAAATTTTCAAAAAGTGAAGGTAGAAAAACCAGACAAAAAAATTAGCTTCTTATTTCTCACCTTACAAAAAAAAAAAAAATCAATTCCAAATAGATCAAGAACCTCAAGATAAGTTCTGGAACACTGAAACTGTTAGAGGAAAAAGTAGGATGTATATGAAGATATGGGTATAAAGAAAAGATTTTGACCACTCAGGAAATAAAGCAATGATTATATCATGAGACTGTAAAGCTCTTTGTATCGCAAAAGAAACTGTCATGCAAAGGAAAAGACAACCTATAGAATACGTAAAAAAATATTTGCTGGGTATATGTCCAATAGAGTGCATCTAGAATATACAAAGAACTATAAGCCAAACATCAAGAAGACACATATCCTAATAAAAATAGGCCATGGAGCTGAATAGAAAGTTATCAAAAGAAGAAAACAAAAGGTTAAAAATATTACCTTTAAAAAACATTAAATGTTATTTGCCATCAAGGAGATACAGATTAAAACCTTTGAGAGTCCATTTCACCATGATCTGAACAGGTATCATCAAGAAAACAAATGACAACAAATATTGGTGAGAATGTGAAGAAAGGAAACACACCCTCTGTTGCTGGTGGCATTCTCTGTTTGGCGGGGACCTGGATTTCAGTGTGGGCCTGGGGCTCAGCTCTGGATGGAGAATGAGGGTTCCATTTCTCTCAGGGGCAGCTAGAGCGGTTTAGAGCAAGACCCATGTGCTAGGCCAGGGTGTGGAAAAGGTTTTCCACAGAGTGTTACAGTTTATCTCTTTTAGCATGAGATCGCCAGTGGCAATGGAAGCAAGCTTGGGTGTTCTAAAGCCTATGGCGAGACCAAAGTACTGTAGCTCTTGGTTAAGGGGCTGTGCTAAGCACGGTAGAGGTGCTGGTGGAAGCCCATGCTTGGTCAGCTTGTAGCAGAGACCCAGGCCTGCTGAGGCCCGGCCCAGGCCCAGGGGCCAGAGGGCGGGCCTGGTGAATTTCCTCATTCATCCAGCAGGTGCAGGCTGAATGAGGAAATCTCAGGCGGTCATGGCAGATGGTATCACGCAGCCAGTTAGCAGCAGCATTCATGCACCCCCAGCACATTTGTTTGAAATTAGGGCAGTGGAAGAAACTTGTAGGGTGAATGTGTTTGATTCACTGGGGTCAGGAGGTCAGGGATACTTGATTTAAATGTGGTGGTGCAGCACCTCATTTTCCATGCAGTAGCATGGTCCTGTCACAAGAAGGAGAATACAATGAGAGAAAATCTCCAAGTGCAATTGAAGGTTGCTGCTGAAGACTAAGATCCTTAGCAGGGTGAGACACTTCTGGGAATTCCTAGATGCTACTAGAGTGGTTTGCTTATCAGGAAAGGGTCTGGCTTGTAATCTGCCATGAGAGGTGCGTGATGCTCCTTACAAGACTTGGGGTTACCCAGATCAGGGGGACAGGGCGAATTTTTAGGGCCTTGCTGAGAAAAGGGAGTCTATCATAGACCATCATACCATCATAGACTGAGTACAATAAATGACTATCCAGAGACATCAGACTTCAACCCAATCCAGCAAAGCCCACATGTGGGAGTATAAACTGCTGCAGACACTAAAACAAAACAAAAACTACCACAAGATGTAGCTATGCTGCTCCTGATCATATACCCTAAGGGCTCCACATCCTTCTATATGCACATATGTTTTCATTGATGCACTATTGATAAGAGCTAGGAAATGGAATCGGTCTAGCTATACATCAGCTGGTGGATGGATAATGAAATGTGGTTCATGTACACAACCGAATTTTATTCAACTGTAAAATGAAATGAAGTCCGTAGGAAAGAGGATAGAACTAAAAAAATACACTAAACGAGGTAACCCAGGTCCGGAAAGAGAAATACCACATGCTTTCTCTAATATGGGGATCTTAGTTTTGAATTCTTGATTTGTCTGTTTAACTTGGGGTGCCTACTGAAGTCAGGAAACTGGAAATGGTCCACAAGAGGAGGAGGAAAAATTTCTACAGTGTATGAGAGAATAGTAGACCAGATGTGATATGAAAGTGGAGAGGGAGATATTTGGGTTAAAAGTTTAAGCATGGATAGGGTGGAGAGGTCAGAATGCAGAAGGGAATTAAAAAGCTATAAGAATGTATCCCCCCACCATGGAAACCCACTGTTCCGTAAGATAATTAAATAACATAATTTTAAAAATTTGAATTTCTGTTCCCACTTGGATGGACAATACTTTCTCCAGAAAGCATGGGTAACTAAATGAAAATCTTAGTGCCACATATGAGATAGCTTTGTATGGGTTATTGGTCAGGGAAGTCTTAGATGTCATTAAAACAACACAAACTGTTGCCACACCTCTTGGTAACTCACTGTAAATAAATAATATTTATTTATTATTATTATTATATTATTATAATATTGCTGGAGATGCAATACAGTTTGTCTGCAGATCATAAAAACTCAAGTGGGTACTGGCCTGAAACCTTCCTCCCTTCTGACTCATTTTTCATAGTGCAGTCTGCTGGAGGGAAAAAGTCATTGGTATCACTCAACTCATAATTCCTACATGATACAATACTGATATGCTAGGAAAGATATGTCCACTGGTATGAAAGTTATGGGATAACCCACTGCTTTATGATTAGATTTGAGTCCTGCTCTAAAGAAGGGAATTCAAGTCCAGTCAAATCCCATTTTATTTAAAACCTAATGCTCAGGAGGTCCTAGGGGTGAACCTATTACTGTTTTACTAAACGTGCAAGCTATCTAACTGTCTTCTAAGCATTTATGTTTATACCCAGGAATTGTACCCAGGTTTTCATTCTTGGTCAATGAAGCTTCATTTACAACGGGCAGCAATTAAAAAGAGACCCATAAGTGGTCAAAGCCATGATAATATGTCACTGTTGGGTGCACAGCTCTATGTGGGACATCTGTGTAAATGCGCGTATGTCTCAGCGAATACCGTGGAAGTAGTGACAGAGAGATTTTAAGAGCGAGAGTATGGGAAGGCTGCTATGAGATACTGGCTCCTGCAAATGATATGGTGATTGCACTCATGAACTCACTGCAGTCCTGGTGACCTATGTGAGGCTCTCCGAAGATCAAACCAACAAGATCAGTCGGGGTTCCAGTAACTGGGCTCAATGATTTATAAGGAAATCATAAAGAGTGAACATGAATGTAGACAGGGAGGTGTTGGAGAGTACCCAGGACACTTAGGAAGGGAGATTTAAGATTGGGTATGTGTGTCAGAGCAGATGCTGAGACTCATAACCAAACCTTCGGCAGAGTGCAGGGAATCATATGAAAGAAGGGGGAGTTAGTATGACCTGGAAAGGACAGACATCCCACAAGGAGCAAATATATCTGGGCACAGGGGTCTTCTGTGAGACTGTTTCTCCAAACAAGGACCATGCATGTATATAACCTAAAACCCCTGCTCAGATGTAGCCCATGGTAGCTCAGTATCCAAGTGGGTTCCCTAGTAAGGGGGACAAGGATTATTTCTGACATGAACTCAATGACTGGCTCATTGAGCTTCCCGCCCTCCCCCGCTGAGGGAATAGCATATTTGCTAGGCCACAGATAAGGACATTGCAGCCAGTCTTGAAGATACCTGATAGGCTAGGGTCAGATGGAAAGGGAAGAGGACCTCCCCTATCAGTGGACTTGGAAGGGGGCAGGGAGGAGATGAGGGAGGGAAGGTGGGATTGGGAGGGAAAAAAGGAGGGGCTACGGCTGGGATACAAGTGAATGACCTGTGATTAAAAAAAAAAAAAAGAATGGGTATGAACAAAAGATATTCTACACGTGAGTGAACTTGTCAAAAGAAAACATCAAATATAAAAAGAAATACACACTGTACTATAAGAGGCTGGTAAATAATTACCTCCTTACACTGTGAGCTAACTGCTCTTGGATACGTATGTTCTGAAAAAAGTAACTATAGATAGGAAGAAAGCAAAGGGCTCACAGTTTCTTTGAGTCGTGTCCAAAATGCATAAGCACCTTTCATAAGACACAGGACCTTCCTAAAAGTCAATAGTGTCACCATAAGTTCTATGGAAATAACATGTGGTCCTTTGAAATCATTCACAATCTAAAACAGAACAGACAGAAACTGGGTAGAGTTGCTTTAGTGACTGCAGAAATGAATACTCTCTTCAAAAGATTATTAAGTACATTGTAATTAGTGATGAACGCACTGTTTTTAGCGATATATTTGCATCTTTTTCCTCTGTGAATTTAACTATGAATTAACATTTTTAGATTTATTTATTCTCATATTTATGACTGTTTTCCCTGAATGAATGTATGTACACCATGTGTGTGTCCAGTGGCTGTCGATGCATAGAACTGAAGTTGTGAATAGTTGTAAGCCAGGCTCTCCTCAAGAGCAGTAAATATTTTTAACTGCTGAGCCATCACTCTAGCCCCATACAGCAATTTTAGTCATGAAATTAACCCATCTCTGAGACATTTGAAGTGAATTTCATTGGCGTGGCTAGTGTGTAGCATTAAGCTTACTGGTAATGATAAAACTAGATGTGGAGTAGGTACAAACATATTTGGCCTCAGCTGTCCTTTTACAGCCCAGAAGAACTACAGCCCAGTGATGGTACTGTGAACTGGATTTTTTGCTTGTTTTTGCTTATTTGTTCTTTGTGACAGAGTCTTGTGATGTCACTCAGGATCTTTTGGAACTTATGGATGATCCACCTGCCTCTGCCTCAGAATGCTGAAGATACAGATGTTTGACAGTGCACTTGGCAGGGTATTTTGTTGAGTAAAATATTTTCACCCGAGAATTATTCTTAGGATTGAACAGATAAGACCTCTTATGCCATGTCTCTGGATAATGAGGGTGACCACATGTTGAACTATTCTAGGAGTAAAGGCATCATAAGTACAGTTCCCAGGCCATTAATTTATTTTTAATCTTTGTTTGGACCTAATGATCCACTTTTTTGTACCATAGCCACTAAAAGAACACATTATATAAAAAGGACTTAGAAACGATGGGCAGGGACTGTGAAGCACGATGTTTTTCAAGTTGCATATATGATAGTATATTCTTAAGGATGAACACTGCCTTTACATCAAGTGTTCAAGTTGAGCCAACCTTCAAGTGCCTCTGGATTCCGATGTTGCACATTGACTTGTACCTTATAATGTAAAAGCACTGAGATGTATTTATCGCAGACCCGCCTCCCTCTAAAGATGTACAGAAGAAAAAGAATATATCTATAAAGATGGAAAGTAGCTCTCCTGGTGGTTGGGTGCTCTTAGAATGAGTTCAGATGAGGTGACTCCGGTATGGGAAAATGCTGGGAGATGATCCTATCATTATATCATTATAGCTTGACAGGCCCTGTAATATTTGGCTTGCAAGGTGTTTTTTTGTTTGTTTGTTTTTGTCTTAGCCTGCCAAGTTTTTAAGTAAAAAAAAATATATATATATATATATATATATATATATATATATATAATAATGGTAAATAAAGTAATTTCCAGTTTAGAAAAGCCAGGTTTTATGCTGGGCACTTACTAGCTCTGTGGCATAGGAAACAGTCATTTTTCCCTATCTTCTTTAACTTGAGGATAAAACAGGGCCAATCCACCAGGGATACTTGCAAAACAGCAAGTGGAAAGACCCTGAACTGGCTGATCTCAGTGTCTGATGTTTATTTTCCACCAACTCCAAGCAGAAAAAAGCATTTGGCTCTGCCTTTTTCAAGGATTATCAGAAACAATTTCCCACCTCGCATTCAGCCTAGGATGTGAGCCCTGAAAGTGGCACCATCTTTCCTTCCTTACACCCTGAGCCTATACCCAAGGCCCTGGGCTCTGACGGTGGCTCACTCTCTTAGAAGGGTTGCTATAAATAGCACCGTCCCTCCTTGCACCCTGGTCCTATGCATTGCAGGGCTGGATCACTGACAGCAGCATTCACTTAGGAGTGGATATAGGTATTGCTTGCCTGTCATCAATCATTAAAGCTTATTATTTTTTTTTACCCAAATAGTTTTTAAAATAACCTGTTAGAACTATCCATCCAGTCTTAATCAATTGCTTGCGTAACAATGCATATTATTGCAATATATAAATGAAATCAGCATTTAAGCATGAACATGATAACAATGAAATTATCTCATGTAAAGAATACATTTTGCCCATAAATGAAGAAAAAAAATTAAGTGCTGGAAAAACAACATAAATGGTGTTGGTTTGGTATTTTAAGTAGAAGTGGCTAGAAAGGAGTGAGTAAGGACACTTGTTGCTTGTATCAAAAAAGACCACATTTTCCGGCAAAAACACAATGATGGCACCAGCTATATTTTCTAATCATTCCAAGTCAGGTTTTTTATTCATTGCCAGGTAATGGTCATAAAGCCTTACAAAATAAAAAAGAGAAGGAAAGTATTCATCTTCTCTTGCATCCACTTCTACATCGTTTCCCATGGCTTGCTTTAAACAGGAAAGAAGGACTTAGGCAAAACTCACTCATATCTTACCTAGTAACAATCTAAATTGGCAGAGGTTGAACATGGTGACTGAAGGCCATGTTTATCTGAGATTTAGTAGATGAAATTTCGGGACATGGTATCACTTCCCTAAATAATAATGCTGCTAGATCACAAAGGGTTGACTGGGGTGATCAATTGGAGTGGGACCCTCTCTGACTCTGGTGCCTGTCTTTGGATCCCATTCCCCTAGCTGGGCTGCTTTGTCCTGACTCAGTGGGAGAGAATGCACCTAGTTGTGCAGTGACTCAATGTGCCAGGGCAGGTTGGTACCCATGGAAGACTGCCCCTGCTCTGAGGAGGAGAGGGGACAAGGGAGGGGCACAGAGTGTGAGGGAGTACTTGGAGGAGAGAGGGGGCTTCAATCAGGAGGTAAAGTGAATAAACAAATTAATGGAGGAAAAAACCCCACATCATTTTATTTTATTAGACAAACCCTTTCTCTTTGGTCCTGAGAAGTGGACCTTCAGAATCCAGGTGAATGCTCTGGTGCTGGGTTAAATCCCTAGCCTCCCAAATGGTACTTTACTTGGCTTGTTGGAAAAAAAAATAAAGAGGATCTCCTATCTCCATAGCCCGGAATGGAGAACACTGAACATAGGTGACCCTTTTCACAATCACACTGAAATGACTATTCAGTAAGCCCAGTGGCTTCTACTTAGGTGGACAGTGTTGTTTGTTTTCAGCCGAAATAGTTTTTCTTTTTAAATTCTATAGCCTTATCTCAACTCTTTTACCTACTTTGTCATCACAGTCCTTGTGAGGCTAATGAATGCTATATAAACAACCTCCCCCCCCAGCTTTGCTTTTCTATGGGATGAAATATGAGAGTATCTCTTATTGAACCGATTTAATCAGCTCTGGGATTGATACCTAACCCACATGTCCATAATACAGAACAGTGTCCAGTGTTCTTAGCAGACTGAACACATGTAATGAATGGGTCATTATATGCAGTTCCAATGTTCTCAGCAAACTGCATACGTCTGTTGCCTGGGTTCCTGCGGGCACGTCTAGAATTCTTCATAATCTGTGTACAATGCAGAGGCTATCCCCCATGTCAGCCTTCTGAAGTTTTGCTCTCATTGCATTGGATGCTGTAAATTCAGGTGTATTTCTTCACAAATCTTGTTATGCTGTTTGTGTTGTGTTATAGGAAAACTTGTAGTAGTATATAACATAATCTATTAAAAATTAATAAGTAAATTAAATTATTCTAAAGTTAATGGCTAATAACATAAAACTTCTGTGGTTAAATTAGCCATAGGATTAGATGATGGCAAGAGTAAAGAACACACACACACACAAATACACACACACACACACCATATAAGAAACACCAAATATGAAAAAAGACAACATTCATAAAATTTTATAAAAATATTTAAGTTCTTGTTTTTTTATTTAAAGAATTGTGCACTGGAAATTGTTAAAGTCATAGAAGAAACATGATGTCAACCTTTAATCAGAGATCCACTTTCAAAGAAAAGGCCCTGGCCCTGTATCAAAAGCTTGACAAACGAATCTACAGTGACATATTTTATGTTAAGACCAAATGTTATGGACATATGTCATTTTGTATAATTACCCTCCTCAACCAACTTCTTCTCCATTAACTAGCTATCCTCATATCAGGCAAGAAGGATTTTATGGCACGTTAGAAAGATGAAGTAATAGAAGCCTGAATGTGTGAGTATGAATGTATATGAGTAGGAGGTGATGCTAAGTTCTGTACTAAGACATCATACAATGCCCAAGTCTAGTGAGTTTAGATTTACTAGATTAAAAAAAAAATAACATGTAAGTGTATATTGTTCAGCACTGGAAAAATAGCTGCTCAAAAGCTAGACGGGTTTAAGAGCATTGGACTTTGAAATTAACACTGTCAACAATAGAAGGTAAAACTACACAGAGGGCAATCCTGTTTTCATTGTACAATTTCCCCCTGATTTTTAAAGTAATTTTACTCTTTTAATGTAAAAGCACCAATGAAGAATATATATGCATCCTTATTCTTCTGGTTTAATAGCCAGGCTCTGGTCTAGTCCCACCTCAACCTTGCTTTCTGAAATTTACCTCTTGGGAGATCATCTACCAGACCACTCATTATATTTGGATCACTGTTTGTGACCAATAGCACATCACAGAAATAGGGACAAGTCATTTCCAAGATTAGATTTTAAAGAATCTTTGGTTCTTCCTTCGTCTTTTTCTCTTTCTATCTGTGTCTCCCATTCATTGTGGGGAAAACAGTTGCCATAACATGAAACACCCATGGAGGAGCTCATGTGAAGAACTGATAATCATGACAAATTCTTCCAAAATCAGTTGGACATTTTTTTTCTGGATGTATTTCTGGTCTCTTTATTATGTTTCATTGGTGTGTGTCCTTCCATCCATGTCACACATCACATAGCCTTGTGTTCTATAGCTCTACAGTAAATTTATTAAAAAGTTTAAGCAATGTGTGTTCATTATATTCTTCCCCCTCATAAATCCCCCCCAAATCCTCCAATCCTCCTTATCCACCCAACTTCATGTTTTCTCTCTCTCTTTCTCTCTCTCTCAAAATATGCAGTAAATCTTAAAATTCTGTTCATTAATTCCTTCCACTTTGTAAAACAAACCTGTTAGCTCTTGAGTGCTCAATCTCAATGGAACAGCTACATCATCCTCCCCAAGGCTCAGAGAATGTAATGGAAGGTATAGTAGAAATAAGAACCAGAGGATGGGAAGGAGTGCTGTGCAAAGCTCTCTTCTGCATTGACATGATGTCTGTACCCATGAACTCACAAAGCAGTGATAACTTCAAAAAACCTGGATTTATCAACATCCTGCCATGGATGTGTGAGGGTCTAAGGAAGCCCCACCACTCAACAAGAAGCTATAGTCAGTTAATTGTTGTAGAGAGAGGACCAATAACATTCCTCCGTGGCGAAGCTATTGTTAAATTGCCCTTCTTTAAGTAAATAACCCTCACCCATATTCATGTAAGCACACTAAATAAATGCAAAGTGTCACGAATACACAAACCAAACAAAAAGACCTTAAAAAGTGAATAGGACTTCTGGAAAGAAGCAGGGTTTCAGTGGGAGGAAGAATGGGTTAAGAAAGAAGATAATGGGAAGGAATATTATAAAGGTATATTATACATATTAATGAACTTGTGAAAGAATAAAATAAATAAACTGTCTTAGCTGTTCCAGATCCCCGCTTCTCATATAAAATTTGGAATAATTCATGTCTATAAAAATATCATGTATGGATTTTATAATCATAGTATTATACATACATTTCAATTTGTAGATAAATAATACCTTTGCTATCTTGATTATTCCAATCCATAAATACTACATATCTCCGCATTTCTTAGTTCTTCCTTGGTTTCTTTTCACTTACAAACTCTGTGCAGGTTTGTTAAACACGCACCTAATTTCTTCTCTCTCTTTTTAAAGGTAATATAAATAACATGTCTTTATTTTTACTATCCACATAATCATTATTAGTTTTAGAATTACAATCAATGTTGAATAGTTTTCTTATACACTGTGATTTGCTGATAACACTCATTTCTCCTGGAAATGTTTTGGTAGGTTCTCTTACATTTTCCTTCAGCTGAAAAAAAAAGAAAGACAGTTTTGTTTCTGTCTTATATCTATATGTTGTTTGTTTACTTTTCCTGCTTTATTGTGTTAGCCAGAACTTCCAGGCTTACTTGAATTAGAGTTGAATAAGAGATGGAATCATTATCACATTGTTAGCCTTGGGAGTAAAGTATTGTGTAGTTTACAACTAAATAAGGTTAAATAAAGTTCTTAAAGATAGTCCACCAAGTTAAAGAAGTTACAGTCTGCTTTGATTTTATTTTTTACACCATTAGTATATATTGTTATGGAAACTTTCCAATTTTGACACAGTTCTAATATTTGTCTATCATATTGGTACTGTCATCTATTGGTTATCATCTTTCATTTCGCTTCAGGTCTTCCTGGACTTCATATACAAATGTGGAGCCTGGACATTTTTACATTGTGTCATGAAACTCTTGGTCTCACTTAAACTTACTGTCACTTGGCTTCCAGTGACACTCATACAAAGTTGGCTACAACAGAGCTTTCATTCATTGGCAACACTGCCACAGTTGGTTTACTGCTGCTGGCCTTTACTACATGGGGTGTGAAGTAAAGGAGGAAAAATTATGACAATTAGAGATGAGTGATGTGAGATGAAGGATTAAAAAACAAATCACTTAGTGTCCGATCTCCTGATGTAAAGAATGTTGAGTAGGTTGTCTCGACCAGCAGGGGAGGGAGATACAGGCTCACAATAAGCCATGCACATGACTTCAAAGACATGAACACACCAGTTGGCAATAAATATTTATAAATGAGACTGAGGTATTTAGACCATTAGCTTGCCACATATGCCTTCCACACAATGAAATATGAAGCCTAAATCATGATAAAGACAGGCAGAACAAATAATCGAGGGGCTAAATTTAGGCTTGGGTAAGTGTTCAGATGCATTTTAAAATATGGATCTAGGCACACAGGCATTTCAGGCAAAGTCAAGGTTTAAAATAGGTTTAAAAGGCTTCATATTTCCTTTGTTTCTTTATATTTGTCTTTATCTTTCTTTATATTTCTCTCCAATCTTACCCTCTTGCTTTATAGTCTTTTACAATATCCAATGTAAGCCAAAGTATTTATATTTTGTCAGACTATGTGATGTTTTTGTTAAAATGAGGAAGAAGGACATGACTCCAAGGAGCATAGTTGTTTCATGCTAGCCAGATTTCAAACATTGTTCAGAGTCAAAACGAAAAGTTTCCCAGCTTAGTACGTTCTAGTAGAGTTTCATCTTATAGTGATCATTCTGTACATTTGTCTAAGATGGTCATAGGTGAGTTTCAGCACAGAATAGAAGCTCTTAGGTTAAAAGGATTTAGGTGAAATGTAGGTTTTGTTACAGATTCTAGAGTCAGGCCTGAGCTAGAGAGATGCAGGAACTAATGAGAGAGAGCAGATAATTTACACTGAATGGTTCAGCCTGATATTTCTTCCAAATAAAATGGATAGATTTCTTAGGAACTCTAAGCATCCCTCTATAGCTGTGGTGGGGAGTCACTCCTTCTTTATCTGGGACACTGGCCAACTTCATTATGTAGACGGAACATGATAAACCAACAAGGCCTCTAAAGTCGTGATTATGTTATAGGCAAGTAAACTGTCTTAGTTAAGTTTCCATTGCTATGATAAACACTGTGACAAGAAGGAACATTTTAAGGAAAGGTTTTGTGTTATCTTATAATTCATTATGAAGGGAAATAAGGATGGGAATTCAAGGAATTCACTAGAAGCAGGAACTGTAAAAACTCATGGAGAAAAACACTGATTACTGGCTTACCAGACTTAATTTCTTATATACTCAGGACTACCTGCCTAGAGATGGCATCACCCAATATAGAAGGAATTTCTTGTGTCTGTATGGAGGCATTACCTGTTAGTAAAAAGCAAACGGTATATTAACTGAGACAGGAAATAGGAGGTGAGCATTCCAACAGAGAGTGAAGGGAACTCTGAGATAAAGCCAGGAGGTGGGAGATTTCACCTCAGGATTCTGAAGAAGATGGACGTATGAAATTGACCAGAGATAACCAGCCACATGGCAGAACTTAGAAGGGAATAAACAGAATATTAGTTATGAGAAAGTGAGGGAACATGCCTAGTTATATTGGCTTATGCTTTTGTAAATATATTTAAGCCTCATAGTCATTATTTCTAATGCTGTAGTGTGGGAGGAAAACATGCATTTACACCCAAAGTGCTCTGGGCCCTTCCACATCAATCATCAATAAACAAAATGCTCCACACACTTCTTTCTATGTTGTTCTGGTGGAAGAATTTCCTCAACAGAGATTCCCTCTTCCTAGATAGATTTATGTAAGGTTGACAAGAATGAACCAGTACAATTGACCCATTGTTAACCTGACACACAAATACACTATTAAACCATAACCTTTCCTTTATTGTTTGTGCCCCAATATTATATGAGTATTAACATCACAATATGAAACATAAATAATTTTAAAAGTCCCAGTCTTAAAAATTCAAATGCTTTAAAATTTAAATCTCTTTTAAATATCCAAAGTCACTTTAAAAGTTCAAGGTCTCTCAACTGTGTGTTCTTGTCAAGTAAGCAAACAACCTTCTTACTCTAAGAGGGAAGATCCAGGGCAAAGCAGCAATCAAATCAACTCAAACCCCAAATCTGAGAGTGCAGTGTTTATAAAAAGTCCAGTGTTTGACATCTGGGACCCATTCATGGTTCTCTGTTCTCCAAAGAGTCTGAGCATCTCCCCTTCTCCAAGCAGAGCACTGAGCTTGCTCTGTAGGTTCATCTAGTTCCATTCCACACCTGTCTGTCCTTGGCAGTTGACTCACTGTCTTCAATTCTCTCACATGTTGAAATCTGCACAGCTTACCCCCTCACCACTGACCTGGCCTCTCTTTAGATAATTCTACCCTGGGCACATGGTGCTCCAGCTTCTCCCCATGACCCCTTCAATCCTAGGGCTTCCACTGCAACCAAGGATGCACCTTCACTAGCAGCTGCCCTTGACCTCTCACACTGCCAAGTCTTAGCTGCTTTATATGACCCCTTCGTGCCTAAAAACCCAGAACCATGTAACATTACCAACTACAGCTGCTGGAATGAAGAACAAACATGGCTCTTTTTGATCATAGCTTCCTATGCACTGAATATGAAAAAATATTCCCAAAGATTTTTTTCCCCAATGATGCTGGTCTCTTCCTAATCACAACTAATTTCAACTCCAGCTAACCAATATCAATTGTCCCAAAAAGCAAAGGTTTCACTTTAGAGACACTGCTGTCTTCTTAAGCTTTGCTGATTATTTAGCTCAAGTTGAGAGAGCCATTGATTCTTAATTCAAAATGTCACATGAATGGCACCAATAGAGTCTTTAAACAACTCTCAAACTTCCCCTCTGAAACTTCGTAAGCCAAGCCTCCATTGTCTGTGTTGCTCTCACGATTAGTTTCCAAATTCTCACAATAGCTCACTAACCTCTAAACAGTCAATGGATTTTCCAGCCTAAAGTTTCAAATTCCTTCCATAATCCTTGTCAAAACAACGTGGTCAGATCTGTCACAGCGAATACTGGTACCAATTTCTATCTTAGTTAGGTTTCCATTGCTGTGATAAAATCATGATTGAAAGCAACTTGGTAATAAAGGGTTTGTTTCATCTCACAGTTTACAGTCTATCATGAAGGGAAGCCAGGGCAGGAACTTAAGGCAGGAAACTGGAGGCAGGACCTGAAGCAGAGACCAGGGTGGAAGATGCTTACTTGCTTGCTCTTCCTGGATTGTCACCCCTAGAAAACTTGCCCAGGGATGGTACTACACATAGTGGCCCAGCCTTTGACAGCAGTCAACATAACGCTCCACAAGATTGCCTCCAGATTTTTTCTGGTGAAGGCATTTCCTCAATACGTATTACTCCCCAGATATTACTAAGTTCAGGTGTCAGAATTTGTAATTCTGTGTTTGTGTTAAGCCGACAAAAACCAACCGGCACACAAGTCTATGGTTTAGAGTCAGTTTGGGATTAAGTCTCACTTTTATGAACTTGCACCCAGTTATTTGGAATTTCATCATCTTTAAAATCAAAATGACATTGAGATTCCGGTGTTTTGTGTGGATTCGCTGGAGAAGCTCTGTGCACATTTATGGCTATTGTTAATGGGTGGCGACAGCTTCCTCATAAGAGCCTGAGTGACAGAGCAGTATGATTCAGTGCTTCCTTGAAAGTCTTAGAACATTGACTTTCCTGTTTTGCCTTCTCTATCCTACTATGATATCATTCAATTATATTTTTTTAATTTTTTAATATGTAAAAATGGGGCTTTATTCTGTTCCCAGTCTGCCCTTGAACTCCTAGACTCGTGTCAACATCCTGCCTCAGGCTCCTTAGCTAGTAGAACTAGGGTAACGAGTATCTAGCTTTTCTCAAGGTTTTGAAATACATTTTTGCCTTTTGTTTTATAGTTTTAATTTTTATTAAAATATAAACACATTATTTTACCCCTTCCCTGTCCTCCCTCTAACCCCTTACATGCATTCACTTGTGGACCATTGCAAATTTATTGTCTCTTTACTTTGTTATTAATTGTATATGTAGTCCATTTTGTGATACTTAGATGTATAAATTATCTCAGGGATTACCACTTTGTTTTGGATAATCAATTAGGTGACTCATCCCTGAAGAAGATTAATCCAGTTCTCAGCATTCCTTAGTTTCCTGTGGTTCTTTATCTACAGGTGGAGTCCTGTAAGATTATCCTCTTCTATGTTCACATATCTAATAGTGTGCTTGTTCTTTTCCTCTATAGGCAACCAGATTGTTGAGGTAGCAGTGAATCCTCCTTCTAGGAGACACAACCTCACAGTAGATTTCCTGGTTCTCTGGCTATACCAATTTTCCTGTCCCATCTTCTATCATGTTCTCTGAGACTTAAGTACAGGAGTTGTATTATAGATATATCAATTGGGACTTGGAACATCATGATCATTTGTTCTTTGAAGTTTTGATTGGCTGTGTTTCCCAGTAATGTTCTCCATTGCAAGAAGACGTGCCTTTAACGAGGAGTGAGAGAAACACCCGTGGGTTTAAGGATAATTACTTGGAATATAGTTACAGATTGTGCTGGTCAGGTAAAGCGGCAGTAATGGATTCTCCTTAACATACATGACCTCATTAGGCTAGTCTTCTCGTAGTAGGCATGATTTCCCCCATATTGAGTGGGCCGTATGCCAAATTAGACAGGTGTTGTTTGGTGCCAATATAGAAGTGTACTTACTTTACCCTCATGGTAGTATGCCATGCAGGTAGTTATAGTGTTTCACAGGTGTCACAGCTGGGTACAACTTTTGGTTGCTTCCCTCCTTTAGAAGCTGACCTGGCATCTTTCAGTTCTGTAAAAGCTAGTCCTCAGGGAAGAGGCTCTCAAGTTAGATGCAGCTTAGATCGTCTCAGTTATTTGCCCAAAGTGCATGGTGTCATTGTGTCTGAGTTACTGTTCCAGTGCTGAGGAGAGGGCATGAACAAATCAACTTTTATCAAAGAAAGCATTTAATCGGGGGCTTACTTACAGTTTGGTAGTCCTAGTCCCTGGTCATTACAGTGGGGAGTGAATAGATATGGCACTGGGGCAGTAGCTGAGAGATTTACATCTTCATCCAAAGGCATCAGGCAAAGAAAGGGTTGGGGGGAGCAAAGTTGGGAGACTGGACCTGATTGGATTTGGTGTGAATTTTTGAAACCTCAAAGCTCAGCCCATTGCTAGACATACTCCAGCAAAGCCCCACCTCCTTAAAGCTTCCCAAACAGTTCCACTGAGGACCAAGCATCCGAACATATGAGCCTATGGGGTTCATTCTTAATTTAGTCTAGAAGTAAGCACCTCTACCTTCAGACTGTTGTAGGCCGTCAAGGGCAACAGCAATAATATTTATTGTTATGTGAGTCTCTTGAACTTCTGTGACCAACAAGTTGAAGGAAAGTTTCTCATGCTGGTATTGGGGTTATTGTTAGATAGTCTCTGAGTTTTATGGGGAGCATTGTCAGCCTCCATGGAATAACTGCATTAATATATATATATATATATATATATCCTTACATGTATTATATTTTATTTATGTAAATAAATAATAATTTGTTTTCTTAAACTTTCAGGTATCTTTACTATTACTTTGCCCTCCTTCCTCTCTCTTCTGTATTGACCCCCTTTCCTTCTCCCCAGTAAAATCTCTCCAATTTTCCTAATTTCTCCTCTCAAATAATTTGTATTCATCTGTTCCCCTTCCTAGTGCTTCTCCCTCTTCATGGTCCCTTTTTTACTTTCCTGGATTCTGTAGTTACTCCAGGTTATAGACCTAAATCTGAAGATTTCAAGCTAGGAAGCATAAACGAGATAGAACATGTGAAATCTGTCTTTTTGGATTTGGGTTACCTCATTCAATATAATATTTTCTAGTTTCATCCATTTACCTTCAACTTTCATTTTTCTCTGCTGTTAGAAAGTGTTGCATAGTGTATACCACTACATTTCATTATGCATTGGTCATTTGAAGGACATCTATGTTGTTCCATTCCGTAGCCATTGTGGTTAGAACAGCAATGAAAATGGCTGAGCAAGTATCTATAGTGTAGGATGTTGAATTTCTTGTATATCTGTATCATACGGTAGATTTATTTTTAGCATTGTGATAGTTCTCCACACTGATTTCCAGAGTGGCTGGTCCACTTAGCATCTACCAATATCGAATGAGAGTTCCTTTCCCCTCACATCCTTTCAAGCATTTGTGATTGGTTATTTTGTACATCTCTGCAGTTCTGACCGGGGAAGGATAAAACTTCAAAATTGTTTGACTTGCATTTCCCAGTTGCTAAAGATGGTAGAAGGGACCCAATATTGTCAGGAAGGATGTGTGTCCTGGTCAAACCTGGAGATTGTGCATGGTATATGCAGGCATATCCACTCTAGCACAGGACAGGGGACTAGATATGGGACTCACGATACAAGTGAGGATTAGAAATGGTGCCTTGTGGAGGTAATGATCAGGAGAACTTGCCAGGCTAGGCTCCTGGGCAGAATTTCCAGTGCCTGGCTGGGCAGAAAGGTTGAATGTAGTTTGTGAACAATGAAATCAAGGTGTGTGTGTGTGTGTGTGTGCTGAAAACAGTTTCTTGTCATCTTCAGTTTTTAAGCTCCCCATTTCTCATTCAACAGAGTTTAAGGTGAAGGAGCTAAAGTTACACTGCTGTTGTGTAGAACCAAGCCAAGAAGTTTCTTTCTTTTTTCTTTTTTCTTTTTTTAAATATTAGTTACAGTTTATTAACTTTGTATCCCAGCTGTATCATACTCCCTCATTCCCTCCCAATCCCACTCTCTCTCCCTCATCTCCCTGCCACTTTCCAAGTCCACTGATAGGGGAGAACCTCCTCCCCTTTCACCTGACCCTGTTTTATCAGGTATCTTCAGGACTGGCTGCAAAGCCCTTCTCTGTGGCCTAGCAAGGCTGCTCCCCCCTTGGGGGGGGTGTCAAAGAGCCCGCCATTGAGTTCATGTCAGAAATAGTCCCTGTTCCCCTTACTAGGGTACCCATTTGGATACTGAGCTACCATGGGCTACAACCGAGCAGAGGTTCTAGGTTATAACCATGCATGGTCCTTTGTTGGAGAAACCCCTGTGTCCAGATATATTTGGGTCCTTGTGGAGCTCCTGTCCTCTCCAGGTCATTTTTGCTGATCTTTATATATAGCAGTTCAGTTCAGTAGAATTACAAATCCCATTGGCAAAACGCTTTGCAATCCAACAATAGGAATTGAGAAATTCCCAGGCAAGAAGCCTTTGATGGTGTTACATATGTGCTTATGATCTTTATTTAAAGTTTACTTAACACCATTTCTACACATTGACCTAGATAATTTAGAAATCTTAAAAGTTTATATTTTATATACGAATGTGATTGAAAGTTCTTTTGTAATTCTCCTTCTTAGTAGATTACCCCCTACTACCAGTTAACAGATGAACATATTGAAACAAAGAAGATCTGGGCTATAGCTTTAAATAAAAGGTAAGGCAAAGGTCATTGGCTCTGAGCCCACCAACTTCATCCCTATCCCAAATTAATTTGTCCCAAGAGCCACAAATTTCCTACATCTAAAAAGATGATGGTGTTAAGAAGTAAGATAATAGCTCTTTCATAGAAAATTTTTTTAAGGCAAAACATGTTTCAAAAATCGCTAACGCAATATTCTATGCATAATAAACAATAATTATTATTCCTTTAATTTTTAAATTCTAGTCACATATTGTTTTCCGTTTATATATATTTTTTGCAAGTGGGAAGATCTGAAATTAGTATTCTAAATCCTACCTTGAATATAAGCTCAGAAAATTAGTTTTAGTTTTTTTAATAAAGCTTTAACGCTAGAATTTATGTTTTTAAGACTTGTATTAATAAATGCAATTTAGCAAAGCAAAAATTTTAAAGTGATAATAACATCTTAGGAAAACATTTTAAAATATTTGGGGGGTAACAATAGCATTTGTTGATCTTTTGGAAATAGAATTTTGTTTGTTTTATGCTTTATATTATAAAATAATGTTTTGTTTGGTTTTGTCTCTGTCTTTTTAAAAGTTTTGCCATTTACTTTTTTTAGGTGGTACATGACATCCAAGCATAATTTACTAGAGTGTCCGCCATTAAAATGGAGGAAGTTGGGCTGCAGATACGGGTCAGTGCTTAGGAACACTGGCTGTCCTTCCAGAGGATCTGGGTTCAATTCCTAGCAACCACATGGTAGCTCACAACTCTCTGTAGCTCCAGTTCTAGAAAGATCTGACACCCTCATATGGACACACATGCAGGTAAAATACCAATGAGCATGAAATAAAAATAAATTAATTTAAAAAAAAGGAAATGGGGAAAGTTGGATAACAACCACCAGAAGATGTGAGTGATGCCCAAATACTTCTAGTTTCAAAATCAAAGAAAAGTAGCCAAATTTACAAAGCATCAGAAAAAGTCTGGAAAGTACCTCTGAGAAATAGCCTCATTGTGGAGAGCTCCCTGACCCCAGAGTGAGGGAGCACGGAGAGCAGGCTGTCAGAGCAGAGACATCTTGAGGAAGTACACATCTTGCCAGCAATCTTTTTTATTTTAAATTTTTTAATTTATTACAATTTATTTACTTTGTATCCCAGATGTAGCCCCCTCCCAATCCTGCTCTCCCTCCTTCTTCTCCTCACATGCTTCTTCCCCAGTCCACTGATGGGGGGGTCTTCCTATCCTTCCATCTGACCCCAGCCTATCAGGTCTCATCAGGACTGTCTGCATTGTCTTCCTATGTGGCCTAGTAAGGCTGCCCCCATTCAGGGGGAGGTGATCAAAGAGCTGGCCACTGAGTTCATATCAGAGACAGCCCTTGTTTCCATTACTAAGGAATCCACTTGAAGACTGAGCTGCCATGGGCTACATTTGTGCAGGGGTTCTGGGTTATCTCCATACATGGTCCTTGGTTGGAGTATCAGTCTCAGAAAAGACCCCTGTGCCCAGATTTTTTAATTCTGTTGCTCTCCCCTCCAGGTCTTTATATCTTCCCCTTCTTTCATAAGATTCCCTGCACTTTGCCCAAAGTTTGGCTATAGGTCTCAGCATCTGCTTTAATACCCTCCTGGGTAGAGTCTTTCAGAGGTCCCCTGTGGTAGGCTCCTGTCTTGTTCCTTGTTTCCCCACTTCGATGTCTATCTATCCTGTTAGCCTATCTGAATGAGGATTGATCATCTTACCCAGGGTAGTCCTTCTATCTTAGCTTCTTTAGAGGTACAGATTTTAATATGTTTATCTTATATTATAGGTCTAATATCCACTTATAAACGAGTATATACCATGTGTGTCTTTCTGCTTCTGGGATACCTCACTCAGGATGATCTTTTCTAGTTCCCACCATTTGCCTGCAAATTTCATGATTTCCTTGAAGAGTGAGGACCCTCACAGGTAAACACTGCCTCCTAATGCTAGGTGCTTGCCAACTGGCACAAGGCACTGGATGGGCTAGTGGTAATAGTACTCCAAAGAGTCCTCTGCTGGTATAGAGGCCAGGTAGTTTAGGACCCTCTGTGAGTCACATTCTTGGGACACCCTGGGCAAGTACCACAGGTATACTCATTTACACTTGCCAGAAGAATACTGCTAGGCTCTGGAGAACTTTGAGTCAGAACTGCTGAAAACCTGGTCAGAGGCCATTGAATATATTAAGAAAGAAAATTTTAAAATGCACAGCAGTGAAGGAAAATAAAAGCACCGTGTGCCTTTGGAACACAAATACGGAAGTTTAAGAGAGTGCTGTCACTGCATCTGCTTACATTAAAAAAATAAGAGCGATCCCAAATAAATAACTTAACAATTGCTTTATGGCTTTAAAAAAGCAAGAACATTATAAACATCAAAGAAAAAATATATATGGTACTGATTTTGTATGTTCATTTTATGTCCTATTATTTTTGATATATCAATAACATTGTAAGACAAAATCAGGGAAACGATCCCATGCACAATTGGCCCCAGAATAACTTTAAAAAAAATGTAACAAAAGATGTAAAAGACATCTACAATACGAAATGTCAAACACTGTAGAAAGAAATCTATGGGCTGGAAAAATGAATATTGTGAAATGGTTCAATGAAATTTCAATGAACATTACAATGTCATTCTACACAGAACTACAAAAACAAAACAAAACAAAACAAAACAAAACAAAACAAAAAATCTTAAAGTTTATGTGGAAGCAGAGAAGACCAGAGACAACCAATGTAATTCTGAGCAATAAAAATATTGCTGGATGTCTCCCCATACCTGATTTTAAGCTATACTTCAGAGCCTAGCAACGGAAGTAACCATTGTACATGTACGCCAACAGATGTGCAAGGCAGTGGGATAGCATCGAAAATCCAGATGAAAGCCCACAGAGCTATCGCTTTGAGGATTTTTATAAAGATGCCAAAAATATAATGAAAAAAGATGGCGTCTTCAGCAAACATACTGGAGGAATTAGGTAAGTACATGCACAAAATAAAACTAGATTCTTATCTCACCATGCACATAAATAACTCAAATGTTTCGAATGGCCTTAATGCAACACCTAAAACTCTGAAACTGTCAAGCAAAAAGTAGGGAAAACATTTCTTCAATAGGTCTCTAGGAAATAATGACAATAATTGTATATGGGACCTCAGAGGTTAAACTCTGTATACACAGCAAAGCTGATACTAGATCTGGTGAAAGTGGAACTCCCGGAATCACAGAAAATCATTGCTAGCTATGCAACAAACAGAATTTAAACATAGAATATATAAATAATTAAATGTCTAAAGAACAAGATATCAAAGAACTCAATCAATAAGTGGGCTATTGAAATAGCTGACTAGATCATTCCCCAGAGAGAAAACACGGTGATGAAAGGATGGCTCAGTATGGGTAGGAATACTTGCTCTGCAAGCGTGAGATCCCACGTTCAAATCCTCAGCATGTAAAAGACTACACATGGCTGTGTGTGCCTGTAACTCCAGTAATGCTGGTTAGAGACAGGAGGATTCCAGAAGCTCGCTCTAACCAGTCCGCTTGAAATAGCTAGCCTTCAGCCCAGTGGCAGACACAAAGAGGCAAGGAGTAAAAGAAACAGGTACTTGACATCTTTTTCAGCTTCACATGAATTCACACAGGTATTAGTACCCACATACTCATTTCCATCCACTAAACACAAATTTTCACATGTACACAGAGGAGTAAGTTCATGTGACCAATAAACCACAGAAAAATAGTTCAGTACTGCCAGCTATCAGAATCAAGTTGAGCCAGCAAATCAAAATGAGATTCTGTTTCACTTCAGTAAAAACGGCAGACATTTAGAAAATAAATAACAAGAAGTCTTGAGGACGTGGACAAAAGAGAACCCTTTTGTACAGCTTAGCTGGAAATTAACCAAGTCCAGGTACTTTGGAGCCTCCTTAAAAATCTAACAAATCTTTCATATGACTGTGTTTTTCCATTCCTGGCTGTATACCCAGAGGACTCTAGGTTGACACATCACAGAGATAGTTACATTAAAGAATATTTGTTTCACCTCTGCCCATAATGTCTAAATTATGGAACAAACTTATTAGTCGACTACAGAGAAACCATAGAGGTAACAAGGTACACAAACACAAGGGAATTTTATTTTTCAGTCATAAACAAGAACGAATTCATGTGGTTTGCAGGGAAATAGATGAAACCGGAGACAGTCATCGTAGGTGAGTCAAGCCAGTCTGAGAAAAACAAATACCATGTTCTTCCATACACAGCTCCTAGATGATTCGCACATGTGTGGGTCCAACCATATGTAACGTGTATGTGGCATAGACGCAGAACTGTCCAGGAGGACAAAGGGAGCTAACAGAATGTGGGCGTGCAGGATGAGGGAGAGTGGGGAAGTGCGAGGGGGAATATGATTAACGCATAATGTGTAGCTATACAAAATTTAAAGCACATTTAATTAACTTAAAAGAAAATAATTACAGATGAGCTTTGTAAGGACAGCTGAAACAGCCTGGAGGCAACCCAAGTGTGGGATAAGCAGAGCCACTAACGTCTGACCTGGAACCCAAGTAATTACAGAGAATAGCTTGTCCAGTAGGACATGAAATGTGTCAGCACCTAGACTAGTGCGCCATGCGCTCAGAGGAAAGCATTCAGGTCTTAGAACTAGCCAACGAGTCTGAGTGAAAGGAAAATTAAACAGTTGTATTTTCCTATTCCCAAGATATACTGTTCTCAACTACCTGCTGAAGATTATTTCTTTTTTAAGTGTGTAATTAAGCATTTTATTCCAGCGACTGGCAAGGTTTTTGTAGACACATGCATAAGTAAATCCAGAGGGTTTGTTTCTTACTTTTTACGGTGGATGAAAATGGATTTAACATCAGACTCTAAAACCAAACAGAAAACACTGTGAGTATACAACGTCTTGAAGACAGCGCAACATTTACACAATGGCTGTTATTTCTTTCCATGACGAGTTTGACTCTTAGATCCCTGTCAAGTTTTGGCATGTGCTCACGAAATAGCAATTTTGCTTGTTCAATGGAAGTTTATGTGTTGTTGGGGCTGGAGAGATGGTTTGGCAATTAGGAGAACCGACTTACATTTCAAGGACTTAGGTTGGATACCCAGCACCTCTGTGATGGCTCATAACTATCTATAAATCCAGTTCTAGGGGAACCAAAGGACTCTGTGGTGTGCATGGGAACCAGGAAACATGTGGTTCATGGACATATATGCAGACAAAATACCTCTACAAATAAAATAACTTTTGAAAGTTTATTTGGGTGCTGGAGAGATGGCTCAGTGGTTAAGAGCATTGGCTGCTCTTCCAGAAGACCCTGGTTCAATTCCCAGCACCCACATGGCTCACAACTGTCTATAACTTCTATATCAGGTCATCCAACCCCTTCGTACATTCAGGCAGAACACCAATGTAAATAAAATAAAAAAAAGAAAGAAAATTCCTATATGCCTGGAGGTAGTGGCACATGTCTTTATCTCAGTACTTAGGAGGCAGAGGCAGGTGGATCTCTGTGAGTTTGAGGCCAGCCTGGTTTACAGAGTGAGTTCCAGGACATCCAGGGCTACACAAAGAAGCTCTGTCTCAAAAATAAAAAATAAAATACAATAAAAGTGTACTTAATGTTTACTGTATAGCAACTGCTACTCTAGACTCAGAAGTCACTGCAGTGAAAAGACTTGACGTATTACTTGCCTTTAAGAAATTTATATTTTAGCAGAGATGCATGATCCTGTTAATATGGTGCACACAAGTTAACAAACTGAAACAGAATAAGAATATATAGTTCTTGTCAGACTTTAATATAAGGCTTGAAAACAAGCAAAAGAGAATATGGTTGTCCTTAAGGCATTACCTGAACACACACACAGTATTCAGCTTGGATTGTTTTTTCTTGATGAGGCTATATTGTAACTCCATAGAGATAGAATTTAAACTGTAGAAAATCCCTGGGCATAATAAATGCAAATGAATTTTCCAAGTAAAGACTATAAATGTCATTGAAATTTGATTGAGTTTTAATACCTTACTAGATCACTCACTAATAAACTAAAAGGGATTTGGGGTCACTAATAGAATTTGAGTACCCCAAAACTCATTGAAGTCTTTGCCTAGCAAAGTGGTCTGTAGCAGTACTGAGGCCCAGGAAGGGAAGGGCAAGGATTCATAGCTGCACATACCCACCTATTGGCAATCAGTGCAGTGGGGGACATAACAGGACCTGTATGACAATCCCAGAGAGGGTAGGCAAAGGAAAGTCTCACATGGGAGAGAGAATAGTCTTGGGCTCATGTGGTAATAGGACTGCTGTATACACAGGATGTTCAGACTGCAGCATGTTGGGGAGATAGAGGAAAAGGGACTTCTCATGATTCCCCTTCTCCTGGTCCTTAAGCACAGCTCTCAATCTGAGGAGTGAGTGATGCTTGAAAAGGAGAAGCCCAGACAAGATCACTAAGACTCATAACTGAGTAGAGGCTACACCGGCTGGTGTGGAAAATGAGAGGCTTCCTGAAGAAAGGAAAAGGTGATGGTGACAGGATTGTATTGGGTGCATGCTCTGAGGAGATCAGACATTCAGAAATGGAGCTAAATGTTCTAGCCCTGGAAAGAAGGAGGGGGGATTGTCACAGAGGAATGTTCATTTTATATAAGCTTTATATTATGTTTTTCCTACTTTTCTCTTTCTTTTTATCTTTTGGTTCAAGGGAGGCTTGAACTGGGTAGCTTGGGATGGCTTGATTACGGTTTTTTTGTTTTATTTTGTTTTGTTTTGTTTTCTGTATGTAGGATTGGTTTTGACATTGGAGTTTGGGGACAATTCCCACTTGCAGAGAGGGGCTGAGCCAATTCCAGATGATGGGAACCTAGAATAGAATCTGGAGAGTCCTATCACTCTCTGGTTTGGAGCCCTGCAAATGTAACGAGGCACAGTCAGAAGCCCTTTCGTTCAGCCTTATTCCAGTGAAGTCTCTGGAGGGCTGGAACTCAGTATTCACATTCTTCATTATCATATTGGGAAGTGAGGCAAGGACTTATTCTCAAACCTCAGGCAAAATGCAGACAAAGAAAAAAATTATAATGGATTCTTGAAAGATTCCAGGACTTCTGTAGAAGATGTGACTGTCCACAGCCTTCTCAAGAGAAGAACTGAACATCTATTCAGGAGTGATGTCTCCTTTGGTGAAAATTACAGCAATATATGACCACAGCTCATTCTTGGAGATAGTGGTCCTGGCTTGAGCCTCAGTTTCCCACAGTCTGTAGGAATGGAAATTGGTGCTCTTGTCCCTCAGACATGAATTCTCATGTTAAGAAGACAATGGCTCAATATCACAACTGATGGGAATTAATGGAATATGACCCAAAATATGGCTGCTCCTGCTGAAAAACAGTACTGACAAGGAAGGATACTGACATTCAAATGCATGATGCCTATGGACTTTGGTTGCTGTCCTGGTTAGTTTTTGAGAGAAGCTAGAGTCATCTGGGAAGGTGGAACCTCAATTGAGAAAATTCCTCCATCAGACTGACCTGTCAAGATAAGCATGTATGGGTGTTTTCTTGATTGGTTGGTATAAGAGGGCCCAGCCCATTGTGGGCTGTGCTGTCTCTGAGCAGGCACCCATAGGTGATTTAAGATCGCAGACCAAACACACTGTGAAGAAGGTAGTAAGCAGTGTTTCCCTCATGATCTCTGCTTCACTTCCTGCCTCTCTTTTCCTGCCTCCTTTTCCTGCTCTAATTTCCCTTCATGATGGACTTTAAGCTATAAGCTTAAATAAATCCTTTTCTCCCTAAGTCGCTTCTAGTCATAGAGTTTTTAATCATATCAAGAAAAAGCAAACCAAGACAATAGCTATGTTGTTAGAGGTCCTGGGACACAGTTTGTGAGCAGAAGCAATGCTCTGACTTTCATGACACACCTAACTTTGAACCACCCAGGCCAACACATGGTAGAAGAGGTATATCCTGTGTTAAAATATTGCTCACAAATAATAGCAAGTTCTCATTAAACTTACATGTCAACTTTTTGCATTTTCTATATTTTGCCAGCTGGAAATGCTTTAAAATTGCCACACCATCAAGAGATTGTCAGATTGTAGCCAAACAATCCCATTGGAGTAAAAGTTTTCTGACAGAGTGCCTTCCGTCTTTATAGCTTTCACTGGGCACACGGAAACAAAATTGCATGTCAGGGCATAGAGACCACAAACTGCAAGTGGTTCCTCTGACCGAGATTTTAAGAGACGGAAAGCCACAACCTGAATTCAAGAACAATGAATGAGCCCATTACTTAAAATGGAAACATTGCAGATAAATATAGCAATGAGAACCTTCCATTTTGAACAAGCTTTATTAATTATGTGAATTAACAAAGTCTCTCTTCAAGTACACATCTATAACTTTCATTTGGTCACATGGATTATGGTCCCACTAGGAGATTTTAACTCAAAATAAATTCATGTGTACGTCTGTGTGCTAACATATGCTCGTCATTCAGACATGTGCAATGCACTCCTTCCTCTGCGAGAAATAACATGGGAGTGACTGAAATCTGAAACACATGTTGTTGCCATAATAAGATAGGATACCAAAGAAGACTTTACTGATGTGATTTTTAGCAAAGGTCTAGGATTGTCTCAGAAATTGTCTGTTATATGTCAATGTACTAGTACAGGGACACGGACACTATGAATGGGTTTGACTTAGAAGTATAAAACTCTCATTATTATACAGACACAAGTTTTATATCTATTACAAACTGAAGGTGACAGAATGCACAGTGGCTTTTTTTTGTGCATCATAGTTGGTCATAGAAAGGCATATTAGAAATTCTTCACAAGATCCTGGTAACAGGGAAATGACAAGCACTCCCACCTCCACCCATATGAGACATTTCTAGCCAATATTATTGATTCTTGTTTACTGGTATATGTCTGAGTTACATAGGTGAATGTTTCTGTTTGCACCAAGTTAATTGACTCTTTGTGATAATGTCTCAAGCCTACTATGATAACACCAAAGAAAGACATCTAAAAGTTGTCTTTAGAAATGAGATGACAAATGGCTGTTCTTCGGTGCTGTTTGGTGACGTTTCCCTAGGGGATGTAAAGTCTGGAAGTTCATAGTGAGGCAGATTCAAGCACATGAAAAAGAGGCACTTCTTTAGGAAGTGAGCTGAAGCCCACAACAGAGTTAGAACTCTAGGACTGTAGATTTAGGGGTTCATCTATTTTTCTCTGCAAAGCTGATGTAGCTAAAATAATTCCCCCTGACAGTTTGTGATTCTCCAAGATAAGCAAAGAAACTGACACTGTGCTGGGTGCCTATGTTAATCTACTCTTGTAAGTGGGTTTAACAGGCGATGAGAGAGACAGGCTGATTGATGAATTAAGTGTTCTAATTTTTTCACTTGACTTGATGGAATGCCAACAAGACTCCACCGCGAGGCTCTGCTGCAGACGGCATCTGGAGGAATGCGTAGCCACCAGAGAGCATGCTAGTTGAGGTGGTTTTCAAACTGACTTATGTCCCAGAAGCCAAGTAATTTCGTGGGAACCACTGACATGTGCAATGGAAACAATTCTCAGGGTAACAGTGGAGCCGTGGACCTTGAAACCAATTTCAGCTTTTCTCACCTCAGCCCCACCTCCCTCAGTGTCCACCAAGGCAGACTTGCATGTTCCGTGACACATTATTTGGGTTTTAAAGGCCATTCGTCTTCTATGAAGATCTGGGGACATGCTGACTTAGACCCAGGAAATGATATCACATTCTTTTGTTCCTTTCTCATGTTTTCTTTCTTTTAGATGTCTTATCTCTGACTCTTGACCCTTTTGCTTTAAAAGGTTGGCTTGCAATTTTTTCCCCAATTACATAATCATAATATATGTATTCTTTAAGTTAGCTCAGCCTTACCCTTGGGAGAAAGACATTCTCATTTTGCTGGCTGGGAGGTTGTTTCATTGTCCATCACCTCTCTAATCCTGGTTTTCCTCTGTAAAAACCCTTTCCACATTGCCTTGCCTAGAAAGACTTTGACACATGTGTGAGGGGTTACCTTTCCTTAGTCTTATTGAGAATGAAACTCTTTAAAAAATTTTTTTTTAATGAACTTGCCCTTTACAAGGAATTCTACTCACCGTCTGGAAGCATAGTGCTCATGCAGACTTTTGGTCTGGACCAGTGAGCTAGCTACACAGTCCAAGGTCTCAATAGAGGGAATTCTGATGCTTAATGGAGTGAGTATACTTACAGAGTATAAATTGTCTGTGTATCTGCCTAACCTAACTTGCCTAGGGCATCACTGTCCTAGAGAAACACTGTCCTGCAGGGAACATTCATTCCAGGAAGAGAATGTTAGTGGAAAAGAAATCTCTGATTATGATATTGTGATCTCTCTCTCTCTTCCTCCTCCCTGCCTCCCTTTCCCCACCTTCCCCTTTTCTATTTATTTTCCCCCATGGTTGGCCTAAATCAGGTATTTAAAATCCTGTTGGTTGACACTGAATATTAAAATTTTATCTTTTCAAATTTAAAATTCTTACAAGATGAAATAAGGTGAGTAATGGTTGATGAAATTAACCCTGGATAAATATAACCTATTAATTGGTGATATATTTGCCTGATATTTCCCTTTATTGACTTCATTTTCATCTCAGTCACAATATATAATAGAAAAATAAAATGTAAAACAAATTTAGGAATTTCTCTCCTCTGCTTCCATAGAAAGCTTACCTGCAAATGTATGCAGCCTGAGAGTTGTTTTTAGTGTACTTGGCCATGTACAGCTGAGCTTTGGCTGCTCAGTGCATTTGAAAGCTGGCACGTGGGGAGCTGGTTCACCATTAGGTTCTCACTGTGATCAGAGCCCTGGGTTTCTGTGGGTACTGCCTCCTGTTATTGCAGGAGTCTCTGTCGACAGAGAAAACACACCTTGTGGTTTGAGGAAAATCCAAATATGGTGTTCTACTGTTTTTTGCTTTTTTTTTTCCTTTTTCCCTCTGTGAACACACCCTCAGAGCTGAAACTGCTACAGTGATTCTTTTCCTCACACACCACAACCTGAGTGTGGTATGTTGTTGAGTAGGCACCCTTCAGGATTTTCACTTGAAAGATGAATCCTTGGGCAAAATTGCCTTCCCCTGCCTGGCTTTCTCTTTCTAATTTGTTTTCCCCACAGGGAAAGAATGCGGAATGCTGGTGCTCTTATTGCATGTTTCTGATCAAATGGAAGACCACAGTCTTTATCCATGTTTAAGTCTGGGAGGAAAAATACTAAAACAAATCTAGTAAAAATTCTTCCCTAAACTCCTCAGATTTGTGGCTAGTGCCCTCCTGAAAGAATAATGAAGTTGTTCATTAAGTGTTTGGTATGCTGCTAGGAACCGGCTCTGGTTCCATGGCATGGCTATGCGGGGAGAGAAAAAGCTACAGACCCCTGCCAGAAAACGGGCGTGACTGACCTTTCCCATGAGCAGATGTGCCAGCTGCTGACATCTCCGCCCAACTGTCTGCCCCAGTTTCAGAAATGACACCATTCAAGTGAAATTCCTTTGGGTTTGGAAGGCCTTATAGGCGCTCAGCACTCTGTATTACCTTGTCTGCGCCGTAACTGTTGCTACACACGCACCCATGTAATCACTGAGTTCATCACACACTACTGAATGATATTTAGCTTTCTGAAATTATGGGATATGGTGCTGTTTGCTTTTTTATGGTGATGAATCTGGGTTTGTTGTCATATGGTCATGCACAGATTTTGAAACACACTTCCCTACAGGGCATGGCATTTATTCCTTTTTTCCTATTTGTACAGAAGCTTTCAAAAGGGCATCCATGCAGTGCTCTATGGTGGCTCTAGAACTCTATAGATGCAAGGCAAAGCACTCACTCCTAATTATTATGTACACACGGAGCACACTAAAATCCCTTAACATAACAGAGCTCATTCTGATTTGTAGAAGCATTTGCCCAATTTTGTTTCACATGGTGAATTATTTCATTTCCAATTCAAATGAAAATGTTTGAACTTTCATTGACAAACTCCCAAGTGTCACCCCAATGCATAGACACATTAGAGAGCCCTATAAAGCAGAAACAGGATGAAATCAACAAAATATCAGCTTCAAACAGCATCTTCTTTTTATTGAGTTGCTGATACAGAAGTAAAGTCTAGGGTATTTTAAGTCTCCAGTTTGGATTTTGCTAGGTGTTTGAAGTATATTGCATTCCTTCTGGGTGTTGTAGTAAAAAGTATAGACAATGAATCTTTGAAATGGGAAGATTTATCTTTCATCCTTTTGTCCTTTTAACAATGTTTTATGCTTCTATCCATTAGAGACTAGTTCTGGTGACCTACTTAGACATTTGGGATGTGTTATAGAATGAATGCCAACTGCCTTGCTAACAAAGCCAGAAGATGTACAAGTCCAAAAGACACCATTGATAGTAGTGGGCACACAAAATGTCCTTTATGGAAGTTTGCTCTCCAAAATAAGCGAGTTTTTGCAAATTCCCAGACTGTAAGACTGTTCTTTCTTGAATGTTATCTTGAATGTTCAGAGAAAATTTAGCTAAAACCGAAACCCAAGTTCACTCAGGAAATGTGGCAGTAAGATGTGAGACATGTTTCTGGTCCTGAGCCAGCTTCATAGGCACACTAACACCAGCAACTTAAAGGTTGGAAATGTGGTTTCCATAAGAATGTTCTCAAGGAAATATGTGTGTTTTGGATAATTGAAATCTATGCAGAGTCTCCAGCAGACCTCGACAAAGCCCTAGAATACTATCTGAGCCCTGCAGAATGTACAAACAATGGATGTGGTCAAAATCCCATAGTCCTTCCTAGGCCCACCTCTGTGCTCAGTGTCACAGAGAGCCAGGTGATGTCATTTGCTCAGGTGGCTCCTATTCCATCCTTTTCTGAAGCTTGAGAGTTGAAATAAGGGAAATTATAACACAAATACTTTAGAACCGAATCATTATCTTTTAAGGCATCATGTGGCTTTTAAAATACACGTAGATCATGTATGTTCTTTCACATACATACTTCATCCCAACAAACCATTTTATTCTAAAAATCTATCAGTCTAAGTCTCCCTCAGGGAAGCAGAAATTTCTGCACTTGGAACACAATGGGGTAAAGTGCCTGCTTTACTGTGCACACCTCTAATAAATACAAAAGCACAAACTTAAAAAAACAAAATAGACAAACAAACAACTTGGGCTGTATTTGCAACACACGTCAAGTGGTACTTCCAGGCTGGGTTGGGTGCTGTGTGCGATTCACCAGCTTGCTTGCTGTCTTCTTGAACGTATATGATGCAGTAAGAAGCCTTTCGTTATTTATGACAGAGAGGGTAATCTGATTGTAGCTGGAGTTTGGCTTTAGAACAATTAGATGGGTTGAACCTCAGAAAGCCTCAGATAGTGAGATTAGCTTTTCTATAAGTATTCAAAGGTTTATGGACATGAAGCTCATCTGAACTCTCTAAACCTGTGGAGTCCGCCAAGTTGGCTGGAAGAACTGACAAGTTTGGGCTTTTTCCCAAGCCTTCCATCACTTTCACTCTGATCCCTGCCAGGAGTCAAACAAGAAAAAGCCTTTCTTGTCGTGTTTTGACACCTCCTGCTCCAGTGCCTGCTGTAAACTCTACATCCAAACATTGCAGCAGATCAACCGAACATTGAGAATATACACGGGCAAAGGTTCAGAGGGTGGCTGAGAGTCTGAGAAAGGGCCACTCAACCTCATGTAAATAATGTGCTCCTAGAGTAAATGAAAGAGTGACTGATCCAGCCCTAGCTGTGCTGGCAGGGCGCTCTTCTGTGGGCTGGATGTCTTCAGTAGCACAACACTGCATGCAGAACCTGACCAATTTAATAGGCATGCTCTAGGACCACCCAAAATGACGCCTATCGCTGAAAATGTCTTTCTTGGGATGAAAGAAAAGGAAGATGCATCAAGTAAATTGCTTAGAGGTAAACATACATCTTCCTATAGAAGCAAAATTTACTTTTTAAATTCAACTTTGTTGCCTATACCCGCAGGATTTTTTTTTTCTGTCACTCTTTCCATTTAGTATTTAACATTAGTTTGTCTCTTTTGATAACTTAATCTGTAGTTTGTGGCTCAAAATTCATTAAACAGGTGAGGCAAATTTTGCTTCATGTTCATTCCACCCTCAAGAATATAGCATACAATCTTACAGTTATTTCAATTATGGTAGAAATAACATGTTATCCTCATCCAGGCTATTCAACACCAAGATTGATGCACTGTACATTTTTTTCCTGGCAATATTTTTCAGTGTTTTGAAAACTGTAGGCTATAATTCATATGCTCATAGAATCAGTAAAATAAGCCACAGTAGGGTAGAAATGTCAGTGACCTTAGGCTGCACAGGTAGGGAGAGGTAGGTCATTGTGCTTTATTAATGTGTCTATGTAGGCTTGCATCTCAGTCAATGTGTAAAATGTTCCTTCTCATGGATTCTAGTAAAAAAAATGACAGTAATCACTTTAGCCATGCGATTAATAACCTTGAGACATCAGTTATTGGCATTAGATAACAGAGGTCTTCCGGATGGCTCGCCATGTTGGGATTAATGGCTTTCTAAGAGGAAGCCAATCCTGCTTGCTCTCTCAACAAGGGAGGGAAACTTTGAAGTATACATCCTTGAGATCTTGGATATAACAGCCTCCAGTAGTGCAAGCCAAACAACTTCTGTTCCTTAAAAATTTCCTAATCTATAGCAATCTGTCACAGATATAAAAATGATATAGATACTTTTCCACTTCCTTCTCTTCGATGCAAGCATCCTTGGAACTTGGGAAGCAGAAATACCAGCTGAGACAAGGACAAGAAAGATAAAACCAAACTTTGCCATAAACTGTATGAACTTAGACAGTTTATTTTGCCTTGGTTTTCTCACCTGTACGGTGGGAGAAATAGTGACACTGAATAGATAATACCAAGCCTGGCACTACCATATAGCAATTGTGGAAATACGGAAGTCACTTTCTTCTCCGTTTGAGAACCGTATGGATATCTCTACCAGCCCTCTTCTACTTTGGTTTATTTATTGTTTGCTTACTTATTTCCCTTGACCGAAGTTCATGAAGATCAGAACTGTTTTCCACAAATGTTTTGTATTTTCAATACCCAATACAGTGGTAGGCATATAGAAGGTATTCAATCGGTAAAGAGTGGACTTGATCTAATGATTGCAAACCGCAATTACTTATTGAAAAGTTATTATCTAGCCTTTGTATTCCTGACAATAATGCTGAGAGGTTTAGCTCTTACTGTCTCCACCCTACAGATGAGATAACAGATTCTCAGACTTTAATTAATTTGCCTGAGGGTACAAAGCTCTGAAAGAAGAGAGCTGGACTCTGTAGCCAGTTAGTTCACTGAATATGCGTCAAGCTATAGGCCACACCTCTGACTGGAATTTTCTTATTTTGGGGTAAGTCCTTGGTCAATCCTGATGCTATTTCCATGGTTCCCCACTCTACATACAAAACAATCATTCTGGACAGGCCCAAACATCTGGCCAATGGGAACTGGACAAGGCTCCATCTGGAAGCTATCAGCACCTCTCATGGGTCAGCTGCAAGGGATTCTATTTCAAATGACCCAATACATTTCCTCTGCTTCCCCTTCGCAGACAAATTCGTTGGCTACAGTGTTTTGATAGATTAGGGGTAAAGGTCTTTCCTAATGGCAACTTAATTTCAAATTAGTGGGTCCCCAAATGCCATTTGTTCTTGTCAAAGATTGTGGTTCCTTTTTCCAGCCACATCTCTTTCTGAAGCACTCAGATTGCTTCCATGGACTCCAGATAGCGCACATTGGTTTTTACCATGAAAATATTTTACATTTTTTTTCTAATCACTTAAACAATATTAAAGAACATTGCCTCACAAGAAACCACTCTTAAGGAATAAGAATTTGATGGTACATATTCACTCTGATTCCTACAACGTGACCATGGGACTGAAAGGTAGAAAGCCAGCAGCTGTCATGGTTCCTTGGTAAGCCATGTTACTCACATCCTTTCACTTCACACCTTCCTTGGGCAACGCTAAGGTGGAGGGCTTAGGTGGCATCACAGTAAATTCTTTGATTCTTGTTTTTCTTTCTCAACTCAAGGTTACCAGTTGAGTCAGGCAACCTCAGCTAAGGACTTACTAAAACATCCTTAGACCCTTTTCCCCTTGAAGACTTAAAAAAAAACCAGCAGGGCCAGCAAGATGGATTAAGGGGTAAAGTCACTTGCCATCAAGACTGATGACCTGACTTGGATTGCCAGAATCTGTATGATAAAGAGGAGAACCTATTCTTACAAGATGTTCTCTGATCTTCACATTTGTGCCTTAGCACATGAGTGGACTTAGACATGTGCGCACAAGCACACATACACACTTGCATGCACATACACAACAAATGGAAATTTTGATTAAGAAGTATGTAAATTCCTGGCTGCACGTTCAGCAGTAACACTTACCTTGATACTTTACATTTTAATATTCAGCAAAAATACATTGTCTTCAGGAGCCAGAATAACAGAATCAACAAATCAATAAACCAGATGACTTTTCTAAGCAGCCAAAGACTATCTTCAGAAATTTCAAAAAATCTCCTGATGTAACAGGAAAGGAGAAATACTTTAAGGACCAGGTGTTTCATCTTTGTAGGAGCAGTTAACGTTTCAGTGCATGATTTTTTTTCCACATGCTTTTCTTCTTAGCAAAGTATAGTGTAATTCTGGAAATCGAACTTCACTAACTTTTCTCTATGTGTGTACGTAAAAATATTTGGTTGATCATCCAAATAACAAGTTCTAAAAGTATCTATCTTATCAAGAGAACCATGTACTTTAAAAATAGACACACCTTTAATTCAACTGGTCCTTGGAAATGCTGTTCTAATCTATACACACAATAATAAAGTGTACTTTAAATTTTCTCTCAGGAAGATTTATTTGTTTTTCATTCATGTGTATGAGGGCTTCACCTGCCTTTATGGCTGTGAACTACAAGTGTGCTGTGCCTATGAAGGCCAGAGGAAGATATGGATCCCCTGGGATTGGAGTTGCTTATCTTTGTGTGGGTGCTGAGAATTGAACCTGGGTCCTCAGGAGTAGCAGCCAATGTTCTTAACCCCTGAGCCATCTCTGTGCACCGAAAGTGTACTTAAAAAAAATAAGAGAATTAGTCACATGTCTACATGATATTGAGGCAAAAATATTTGGTGAGTTTTTAATGTGTTCAAGTTTAATTGCAATATATAAGGCAGTAATGTATTGTCTTGGTTTATCAAATAGAATTTAATGAAGAGAGATATCTGCATTTCTTGCATTTTAGAAATAGGCTCAGTATGCATTGGGGTCAGTAGTGCAGAGTACAGATCTGGCCTGGTATTCAGATGTGCGTCATAATTTTTAATTATAATTTTCCTGAGCAATATAGCCTATGGTTCCTGGGTAAGGAGCCTCAAGATTATTGAAACTTAACAAGAAAATGTCACTTCTAGCAAATTCTTGCTGAGAAATAATTTTAGATACATGCCTAAGACATTAAATGTTCCTTAGAGGTCAATAAAATGTCATCTCTCATTCCATCTACTCATTTACTCATTCAGTATGTACTGAGTGAATACCAGTTGTCAGATACTTTGCTAAGGACCAAGTAATCAGTGGTGAACTAAGAAGGCATTGGTGTCCTTAGGGAAACCATGCCTAAGCAACTGTGGGTTCACAGCTGTAATATTCCTATCGAACACTGGTATACCTGGAGGACATAGCAAGATAGGGGAACTAAAATAGCAATGGGGCAGTGGGTGAGTGCCTTTTTATGGATGAACAAGTCACTAAATAAGATTTATAACAGTTCGTTAAATGTTTACATAGTGGTCATCAAGTAAGCCAGAGATGTCACTTCTATAGGAGCGATTAAAACATATATTCACATAAAGTACTCTACCTGCATGGTTGTAGAGCCTTATTCTCGATTACTAAAAGTCAACAACAATGAGTAGGTAGAGTGTAATATTTCCATACAACAGTCACTATTTGGCAGGAAGAAAAAAATGAAGTCTCGCTATATGCTAGATCTGAACGCAATTGGAAAACACTGTGTTAAGTGAGAAAAGCCAGGCACAGAAAGCTGCAGGTGTCACCATTCCTTTCCATTGGTACTGGAAATGACAAGTTCATAAACACAGAATGTATATAGGTGGTTGTGTGGACTGTGGCTGGTAAGTTGGGAGAAATGAGTAATAACTGCTAATAGGTACAGACCCTTCTGGAAAGATGACAGTTGCACAGTTCTATGAATATAATAAAAATATTCACTGGTACACATTGAATGGCTCAGTTAGATCTCCTAATTTTTGAGCAATACTTTTTTATTAAAAATAGAAAATGAAACTAAACAAAATGGGAGTAGTCCTGCGAACTTTAGTTATCAAAGATGAGTTTCTTAATCTAAGCCTGTGGGTTATGGAGGGGGTTGGTTTTCTACATAGTGTGTTTCTTGAAACTTTTTTTCCTCTGGAGAAAATAGAGTAAAGCTAATTAATTATTACAGTAGTTAAGTGGTTTTATTATGCATCATTTTACCTGCCCCAACACATAAAATTGTCAATCAGTAGGTGATATTTCATCTGTGCTTATTTCTCACTTTCTTCTCCTGTAATAGCAAAGGAGATGAGTGGCAGGAGGGTTATGTAGCTTTAAAATAGATTAAAATGTAAACAGTGGTCAATAATTTACGTCAGACTTTGGAAGGTATTCAGTAGCCTTAGGTTGTCACTGATCCTTCTCCGGCAGTTTCCACTGGCCGCTTACAATCATGGAAAGCAAGATGCTGCTTTGTTATTTTGATTACATCTTTAATCCTTTTTCTGAAGTTACAAATAAAAGGCCCTGAAACCACATTTATCATCCTTTTTTAAATTGCATTTAATTAAATAATTAATAACTGTGTATGTGTGTTTGTGTGTGTGAGTGTGAGCCATGGTGTATGCATATAGAGATTTGAAGACAACTTCAGGGATTTGGTTATATCCTTCCACAGGTTTGGTTATGAGAATCTATCCCAAGTTGTCAGTTGAAAACTATCTGATAAGCCATCTCATTGGCCCTTTTAGTTCTTTTTTTTTTTTAAGATTATTTATTCCTTAAACAACCAAGTATAATGCTTGAAATCACAAATGTGCCCTGAAGTTATGTCATTGGAAAAGCATGTTATCAAAACACAATACTGTGAACACAAAAGGGGGAAAATAACTACCATCTTAAAGCTCAGGAACAAACCAGAAGGCCCTCCCAGCAGTAACCAACCTTTCCGGGTTCTTTTAAATTTATCTTCAACTGAAGTAGGATATAGATCTTGAACTTTTTAAATCTCTGGCATGGAGTAGGAATTTTCTGAGGAGTTGAGTCTGCCTCTGGCCAAGAGCTCATAGGGATGTGCTCTGCATTTGAACTTAAAGTCAGCTTCTCTTTGAACTACTTTAGGAGTTTTCTATGCTGGTTTTTTTATGAGAAGAAAAATGTAAATTGATTTTCCTTATGCTTGAAATTCATATAGTTGAAATTTATACAAAATTGATACTGCAAATTATATACTATCTTTAAAGCATGTTTATCTAGAGTTAATAACAACATGTTCTGCAATGGAATTTTATTGTATCTGAGAAAAACTGTCCTTGAATTTTGCGAGGAGCATTTGCTGAATGCTTACTGCATCTTATTTTAAGACAGCGTCTGGAATTCTAGTTGTCCTAGTGTCCCAAGTCCTCACTCTGCTTATTATGTCAGAAAGCATAGATTTTAGAGTAAAAATATAGTTGACATCTCTGACTTGATTGACAAGAACAGAACTAATATGAAAGGCTGGCTCTTGATGCCAAGACCAGTCTCAGAGAAGAGTGAAACAGAGAAGGCTAATTGTTCTTGGGTCTTAACAATTATGAAAAATTCATCAAGCAAAAAAAAAAAAAAAAAAAAAAAACCAAAAACAAAAACAAAAAACAAAAAACAAAAGTGAGAGAGTCACTGAGAAGAGAAGTGGGGTAAATAGCAAGAGCCGAAGACTAGGAGACTCACACTCTTGAGGGTTGAAAACAGTAGCTTCGGCTCAGGTAGAGAGCACTAGGCCAGCGCTGTTTCCTTCCTCCTAAACTAGGTGCTTGGGGCACAAAGGCTGAGCTTTGTTACCAGTTGAGCTCAAGAAGAGGTCACGTGGAGGTAAGGAAAATGGGGCAGAGCGTGAGCTTGCTTGTAGCTTTGTAAGTTTCCTCCTCGGAGCCTTCTGTGCAGTGTTAGCATGGTGGATCTAGGCCGTCACACGCTTGTCACCCTCAGAAGGAAAACCCCCGGGATGAAATCGGCGCAGAGCGGTAGAAGAGATGACCAGGTGTCAGTGGGGGTTCACCAGCTCTGTGGACTGCGCATGACAGAATGCCAATGGTGGAGAGGAGGCATTAGGAACTGAAGGTTGATGCGGACCCCACCTGAGCGTGGGGCAAGAAACTCACAGGAGCGTCCTGCTGGGTGTCGCTGTGAGCCTAAAAGCTGTTGTCAGAACTAACGTTTATTTAAATTTAAGAAAGAAAATTATTCGTGTCGATAATTTTAGTGTAGTACTTACATAAAGCTCATTAGTTAAATTACTAGACCTCTGTCAACCAAAGGCTGGATTAAGAAACTGTAGTACTTTTACACAGTGGAATACTACTCAGCTATTGAAAACAAGGACATCATGAAATTTGCAAGCAAATGGATGGAACTAGAAAAGATCATCCTGAGTGATCAGGATGATCACTCAGATGCAGAAAGACATGCCTGGTTTATACTCACTTATAAGCAGATATTAGTCGTATAATACAGGATAACCATACTACAATCCAGAGACCTAATAATCCAGAGAGCTAAATAACAAGGAGGGTTCAAGGGAGGATGCTTAATTATCATTCAGAAGGGCAAATAAAATAGACAGAAGTGGTTGAAGAGAGGGAATGGGATGGGAGGCTACCACAGATGTTCTGTGAAAGACTCCACCCATAGGGGATGGAAGCAGATGCTAAGACTCAGTCAAACTTTTGGAGGAGTGCAGGAAATCATAGGAAAGAGTGGGGGAATGAAAGGTCCCTGGGGGAACAGGAGTTCCATAAGAAGACCTACAGTGTTAACAAATGTGGGCCCAGGGAGGCATGCAGAGACTGATGCACCAACCAAGAACCATGCATGGAGAGCACCTAGACCCCTGCTCAGAGGTAGCCCATTGGTATCTTAGTCTCCATGTGGGTCCTATAGTAAGGGGATCAGAGGCTTTCTCTGACATGGATTCTGTTGCCATCTGTTTGATCACTTTCCCCTGATGGGGTGGGATGGGGGCTTGCCAGGCCACTGAGGAAGAGGATGCAGGAAGTCCTAAAGATTTGATAGGCTGGGGTCAGATTGTAGGGGAAGAGGACTCCCCCTTTCTGAGGAGTAGGGGAAGAGATGGGGGAGAGGGAGGAAGGGTGAGACTGGAAGGAGATGAGAGAGGAGGTTACAATTGGGATGTAAAGTGAAAAAAATATTAAAATAAATTTCAATTAAAAAACAAATAGTAAGAAAGAAATTGAGAAAAAACATAAAATTGTGTCAGAAGACATCAAAAAAGATAAACAGATTCACAAATTTCAGCAAATATAAAAGCAAACTCCAGGTAAATTAATACCTAACTTGAAGACAAAATATTAAGTTTAGTAGAAAAAAATGTAAAAAAAATATCATCATGACTTCTGGATAAAATTATATCAGATCCCAAAATTATAAAAATTAAAAAGGGAAACTGGACACATTTTACAGCTTTTAAATTTGTGCCATTTTTAAAGGAGTTCTAAAACAAATATAACAAAGGATAACAGACAAGAGAATATATTTACTATGAGGAAAGTATTAACATTGTGATTTAAAAGTAAAATCCAGCAAGAAAAAAAGAAAACTCCAGAGCAGAGGGGATACAGTCAAAATTTTGCAGTGCAAAGGAGAAAGCCATGGCTCCAGGAAGCCACCCACAGTCCTGTAACCATGAACAGGCTGCCAATGAAGAGGGATAGCTCCCTAAGAGGTTGCATCCTTCACGACAGCTAAAATTGGAAAGTCTGACAAAGCATCACTGTCTGTGTAAAATTACTCTTGATGCTCTGCCTAGGAAAACCCATAATTTATTTACATCCTGGAAGATTCTCTAGCAACACTTAATAAAATTGATTATGTGTCTTATGTTTAGAATTCCCTTCCTGGGAATAGAACTTTTAAAACCTTGGTTCATTAAAGGTTCTGTTCTGGGTTGTTTATTGCTTCCTCTGGTAGCAGTGATTCGGAGAAATCTGGAAAGAGGTAAGAAAGTGTAACCACGTGACTAGAGGCTTATAGGCAGTGGGAGGGTGAGGCGTAGAGAAAGAATGATTTACAGCATGGTATATTGAAAAATCTATAAACGTTCTAGCATGCTATATTTCAATGACACAGCAAAGTCACAAGAAGGGGGATCTGTCAGTGTTACTCACTGTTTGGGGACACAGCCGTTGGTACAGGAAAGCTGGTTTCAGATCTGGGCCTGATCCGTTACTTATACCACTTAAGTCTGTGGGCAGAGCACAGAAGCCAAGGTCCCCACTGTGGGAAGATCACACACTAGCGATATAAATGGAGTTCATAGCTCAGTACTGCACAAAGGAAGTGCTCAGCAAACACAGTTTAAAACCGAACATTGGCTTTATTTGCAATGGCCAAGGTAAAAATAGTCAAGTGTCAAGGTTCACATTTTATTCATCTAGTTTAAATGTTGTCTTTAGGATTTCTTCATGCTTTTTAAAGAGTCATTGAGGGCTTCAAAGAATTGCGCATATGCATGCTACTTATCAACATACATCAAATTGCAAGTTAAAGTTGAGCAGCTTAGTTAGTTCAGCTAACATAACAATGAAAAATCAATTATATCCTCATAAAATGAAACATTTTAATGAAAAATAAATTTCATGAGACAAAATAAATAGCGGTAAAAAACTGGCTTCGTTTTACTGTTTTGCAAGTCTCTTGTCGGAACTCAGCTGGAGTCTTTTGTCTGCTTAGGCACCTAATCTGTTGCTGTACGTGTTAATGTATAAGCATGTTAATAAAGTGCCCATATTTGCTGATGTCATCAGCACAACTTAAACTCTTTAAGTATCGAAAGCTCTTCAGCTCATTGTAGTATTCTCATATTTTATTGTAGGTGTATCATTAGAAAATGCTCTTGGGTGATGCTGAGACTCACAGCAAACCTTGGGCAAAGCATAGGGAAGTGTTGTGGAAAAGTGCAGGGAAGGATAGGAAGGGGTTGGGGGATCCACAAGAAGACCAATAGAAGCAAGTAACTAAGGCCCAGAAGGGACTTGAGGAGACTGAAGCACCAACCAAGGACCACGCATGAACTGGACCACAGCCCCTGACACAGATGTAGCCGAAGTGGTTGGGCAGGTCGGATTCATGTGGGCCCCTTCAAATGGCAGCGGAGGTTGACTCTGACATGGGAGCTGTCTCTGACATGGGAGCTGTCTCTGACATGGACTCTGTTGCATGCTTATTGATCACTTCCCTGCAGGGTGTCTGCCTTGCCAGACAACAGGGGGAAGAGGTGCACTCAGCTCTTATTGGACTTGAGGTGGTGAGATGAGTTGGTCGGGATGTCCCATTTTCTGAGGAATAGGGGAGAGGGGTGGGGGAAGAGAGAGGGAGGAAAGGTGGGACTGAGAGTAAAGAAGGAGGGAGTTATAATCAGGATGCAAGGTGAATAAATAAATTCATTAATTTTTTAAAAAAAGAAAGAAAATGTTGTTAAGTAACTGCTTTTGTATCAAAAGAATGAATCTTTAAATTCAGAAATACATGAGTTTTGGTGAAGGAACATAGTACCACCAGTCCTTGACATTCAGTGAACAACAGGGCCAACATCAACGGACTATCTTTTTAAAGAAATCTATCCTTGTATTTTGTGGAATAGTTTGAAGAGTATTGGTGTTAGCTCTTCTTTGAAGGTCTGGTAGAATTCTGTGCTGAAAGCATCCTTCCCTGGGCTTCTTTTGGAAGGGAGACTTGATGACAGCTTCTATTTACTTAGGGGATATAAAACTAGTTAATTTATTTACCTGGTCTTGATTCAGCTTTGGTAAGTGGAATCAATCAAGAAACTTGTCCATTTCATTTACATTTTCAAATTTTGTAGCAAATGGGCATTTGAAGTAAGACCTAATGATTATTTGGATTTCCTCAGTGTCTGTTATTACGTCCTCCTTTTCATATCTGATTTTGTTGCTCACCCATGTATGTAGCAACTTTATTCATAATAACCAGATCTGGAAACAACCCAGATGTCCTTAAATTGAGGAATGGATACAGAAATTGTGGTACATTTACACAATGGGATACTACTCAGCAATTAAAAACAAGGAAATCATGAAATAGTGGGAACTAGAAAAGACCATCCTGAATGAGGTATTCCAGAAGCAGAAAGACACACGTGGTATATACTCACTCGTAAGTGGATATTAGACATACAATATAGGATAAACATGCTAAAATCTGTATACCTAAAGAAGCTATGCAAGAAGGAGGACCCTGGGTAAGATGCTCAATCCTCATTCAGAAAGGCTAACAAGATGGACATCAGAAGAGGGAGAAAACAGGGAACAGGACAAGAGCCTACCACAGAGGGCTCTGAAAGACTCCACCTAGTAGGGTATCAAAGCAGATGCTGAGACTCATAACCAAACTTTGGGCAGAGTTCAGGAAACCTTATGAAAAAAAAAAAAAAAAAAAAAAAAAAACCAAAGCAGAGATAGAAAGACCTGGAGGACACTGGAGCCCCACAAGGAGAGCAACAGAACCAAAAAATCTGGGCCCAAGGAGTCTTTTCTGAGACTGATACTCCAATCAAGGACCATGCATGGATATAACCTAGAACCCCTGCTCAGATGTAGCTCATGGCCACTCAGTGTCCAACTGGGTTCCCTAGTAAGGAGAACAGGGGCTGTCTCTGACATGAACTCAGTGGCTGGCTCTTTGATCACCTGCCCCTCAGGGTGGGGTAGCCTCACCAGGCTACAGAGGAAGACAATGAAATTAGTCCTGATGTGACATGATAAGCTATGATCAGAAGGAAGGGTAGGAGGACCTCCCCTATCAGTGGACTGGGGAAGGGGCATGGGAGGAAAAGAGGAAGAGAGGGTGGGGTTAGGAGGGGATGAGGATGGGGAGGGGGCTACAATGGAATACAAAGTGAATAAATTGTAATAAACAAATAATAAATGAAAAAAGAAAAAAGCAGAAATAAAAGAAAAAAATAAAAAAGAAATCTATCCTTAGCCTGGCATGGTGGCTTACACCTTTAATTCTAGCATTTAGGAAGGAAGAGGCAGAAGGATCTCTGTGACTTCAAGGCCAGCCTGGTCTACAAATTGAATCCAGGACAGCCCCAGCTACACATAGAAACCGTGTCTGGATCCTGCAATGCTCCCTCCCAAAGCCCCACTCCCCCAAAAGAAAGAAAGACATCTATCTTTGTCATCCAAAGTAAAGAGGATAGCTGTTAATCTTTAATTCTTCCCTACTGGCAGATCATTCTTCAACAGTCATGTTAAGCACACAATAATAAAAAGAGACACATGGAGAATAATGAGCACGTTCAAAATGCTTTATTTAGAGGGAACGGGATACAGCTGGGGCCCAGAGTTAACAAAATGTAACTAATAAGAAAAATAAAATTAAAAAAGCTTTATTTATTTATTTATGTTACTTTTTACACTTTATTCATTTCATGTCCTGATTGTAGCCCTCTCCTCCTGGTCCCACCCTCCCTTCCCTTTCACCTAGTCCATTTCCTCTCCTGCCATTTGACCCTGCCTTTTCAAGTCTCATCAGGACTGCCTGGATCCTTTTCCTCTGTGGCCTGGCAAGAAGAATCACCAGGGGGTAGTGATCAAAGAGCAGGCAACTGAGTTCATGATGGAGGCAGCCCCTGCTCCCCTTACTTGGGACCTACTTGGAGACTGAGATGCCTGTTGGCTACATCTAAGCAGGGCATCTTGGTCCTCTCCATGTATGGTACTTGGTTGGTGCATCACCCTTAGTCATCAAGAAAATGCAAATCAAAATGACTCTGAGATTCCATCTTACACTGATCAGAATGGCTAAGGTCAAAACCTCAAGTGGTAGCACACAGTGGAGAGGATGTGGAGAAAGGGGAACCCTCCTCCATTGCTGGTGGGAGTGCAATCGTGTACAACCACTTTGGAAATCAATCTGGCGCTTTCTCAGAAAATTGGGAATAATAACTACCTCAAGATCCGGCTATTATACCACTCCTGGGTATATATCCAAAATATGCTCCACCATACAAAGACATTTGCTTTATTTGCAATAGCTAGAATCTGGGAACAACCTAGTTGTCCCTCAGTAGAGGAATGGATACAGAAATTGTGGCATATTTACACAACGGAATACCACTCAGCTATTAAAAACAAGGAAATCATGCAATTTGCAGGCAAATGGATGGAACTAGAAAAAAATCATCCTGAGTGAGGTAACCCAGAACCAGAAAAGCACGCATGGATATATTCACTTATAAGAAGATATAAGCACTTATAAGCCATATAATATAGGATAACTATACAAAAATCTATAGACCTAAAGAAGCTAAACAACACAGAGGATCCTAGGAAAGATGCTTAAATCTCATTCAGAATGGCAAACAGGACAGACACCATAACAGTAGAAGAGAGGGAACAGGATAGGAACCTTCCATAGAGGGTCCTCTGAAAGGCTCCACTCAACAGGGGATCAAAGCAGATGCTGAGACTCACAGCCAAGCTTTTGACAGAGTGCAGGGGGTCTTATGAAAAAGGAGTTGTATGTGGAAGGACCTGGAGGGGACAGGAGCTCCACAAGGAGACCAGCAAAGGTAAAAATCTGAGTCCAGAGCCCTACCGAGACTGATGCACCGACTGAGGACCATGCATAGAGAAGATGAAAAGCCCTGCTCAGATGTAGCCAATAGGCAGCCCAGTCTCCATGTGGGTGACCGAGTAAGGGGAGCAGGGGCTGCCCCTGTCATAGGAAAGAATGGGGGAATGGAAGGACCCAGAGGGGAAAGGAGTTCCACAAGCAGACCAACAAAACTAAAAAATGCTTCCTTCCTAATTCCTATCTTTAAGCCAATGCTGAAGTTATCATCACCAATTGCTTCCTTTATGAATGGATACTCATTGTTCAGGTTCAGTATTCCACAGGCTCTTTATCTCATGAATATGTATATTGTGCCTCACACTTACCTTGTTTTCATTCTGCCTTCACAGCCTTTCTTCTCATGGTCTCCATTCACCCTCATAATTATTGGCTGTTTGGAATAAGTTATAAATCAGTTTTTATGGATCCATCATCATATTTCTGCTAACAACTACCTTACCACATTAACATTACATTAGATACCCCAAAGGGAGGGCATGGGTCTCATGATTTCTAACAGGTTTATTTCAAGGTCAGACCAACAGACCCATGAGCTTATTCTTGTGAAACCAAGCCTCATACATCCTATTTCTCCAAACCAGAAGTTCTCCAGGAATATGTCACAATCTTCTCTGAAATATAAACTGAAATAGTTGGTTTTTTTAGATTAGGAGGTAGTGTGTTTCCTGTACTGCTTAATTACAAAACAAACACACACACAATTAAATTCTACCCTGTGTCTCTACCCCACCTCCGTGCACACATATAATGAGAAAATCTTAGGAGCAACATTGACTTTCATTTTCTTACTGGAAATTTATAATTTGGAACTTCACTGCATTTTCAGACTTGACTCTGACATGACTATAAAGCATCTGTCAGTGACCCTGAAGTGCCCACCAAAAGACAGGCAAAACAGGGAGGGATGTTAGAACTCCACCTGGAAGGGTAGAGAAGTAGGATCTGAGGGAGCATACTCCACTGAGGCTATTTGCAAAGGCTGAGCTCAGCGTGAATTTTCCTGAGTGCATAGAAAGGCAACAGAAAAGAGTGCCCGCGCACTCACCGTCTATCCAAGAAAGCCAGCGCAAGACTAGGACAGAGGAAGTGCCAACATTACCCTGTGCTGTTTATTCTTAAAACAGTCTTTGACCCAATGATTTGGCTCCTGTGCCATGCAGCGCCCACTCAGAAGGGAGACTGGAGCATACTTGAGAAGGGATTAGCCGCTTGCAGGAACGAAGGGCTAAGGGTGATCGTTCCCCTCCTCCTCCTCATCTCAGGACTCTGAGGTACAGCAGTGTGCACTCGGGGTACTTGTGTCCTTCTTGCCAAGGAACATGTATTGTATTAATATAAATACAATATACAATTAATATATCATATATAATATTATCATGTGGCTTGCCATTTTAAAAGTTAATTTTATTAGGTCTTCTTTGAACATTTGAAAACCTAATATTTTAATTTATCTTCCTGTACTTTTATATTATGAAAGACCCTCCATATTAATATCATTTGCCATATACATAAGCTTTTTATTTTTATATTTGGAAATGTGCATCATTTTTTTTTAAATTAGGAATTGGGTGGAGTATCCGAAATGACATTTTTACTTGTTCTTTTTCAAGTTGTTATTTTCTGTTCAAGAAGGTAGTAAATAATAATTTTCCTTCTTTATTTGTGACTCTATTGTTTAAAATACATGCAGGATTGTGCTACATCCTCTCTCCAACCTGTTGATGTTACTAGTTAACTATGAGAGCAGGAAAAGATGACTGAAGTATGATGGGAAGCAGTCCTCATTACAAACCCATTCATCAGTCTTTGCGTGTGGCTCCCACATCTTTGGGTACATGTTGTTGGTGGGAGAACTCTTAATTCTTGTTCTTGTGAAATCAGTGTTGCATCACTTGTTTCCCGGACTTAGTTATTTCAAAGTGGAACCAAGGTTTTAGAACTTACAAACACTAACTAATGTCAGGGTCTTTATGTATTTTCCATAACTTTTGTTGCATTGGCTTGATTTTGCCCAGGCTTTTTTTTTTTTTCAGACTTTTCAAAGACTTTTTCTTTTTTTCTGTACTAGCATCTCCCATTACTCCCCATGTTTCACATAGTTATAAAATAAAATATTGTTCACACAAAACTTAGCTGCATGAAGAAAAATATCACTGACTTGGTAAACATAACTCCTCTCCATAAGAGAGGTCTTTCCTCTCCGGGGGTCTGGTCATTCATGGAATTAGTAGGTTAATGGATCAGTGGGTTAGAGGGCATTCAGAGAATGGTCTGCTATTGAAACCAATCATGCAATGTTTCTGTCCATTTATTTCTTGCTTTGTAACACCATGAGTTTCGGCTAGCAAGAAGCCCACTACCATGTGCTGCCCTCAACTTTGGTCCAGATTTCTGAGCAGAAATGAATCTTTTCATAAAATTATTTTGTTGGTGGTATGTTATTGGCAATAGAACACAAAATAAGGTAGAAAAAGAATATATACACTCGCATACACACGGGCACACACACAGACATCCAGAAATTCGTGCACAGAAAAGGACACAGATACACCCATGCACATTCACAGTCACAGTTATTTTCTCTACCCCTTTGAGTATTCTGGGTTCTGGGAGTGGTGAGTTTGTTTTATAAAGGGACTAGGAAGTTTTGGACTATGTGAAATGTTTAACATAATTCTTCATGGTTTGTACATACATACACTTCAGTGTTGACACAGCCAGTTTGAGGATAGTGATTATTTTAGTAGTTTTTCAGTATCCATATTAATAAGAAGGGTTTAATTTTATCCTGATAAAATGTTTGACAGCCTTGCAGGAAGACCCACACAAAACTTCCTAGATGATTGTAATGAGCTTCACTTATAAAACTTACTGATGAGCTTTAGGGCAATTCAGGCTTTGCATGGTTTCATAAACTTCTTTTAAGAATGTTCTGATGAGTCCTTGGCCATCATTACATCAAACCAATGCAGTAAGTAGGAAGTTGTGTCACCAGACCTGTGTTATCAGGCCTCTTCGGCATGGTGCTCTTGACAGGCAGATGCTACTGTCTGCTTACTGGAGATGTTGGGGCAGCCCCATCACAGAGCAACAGCTCTGGAGAGATGAAGGTTCGCTGCTTCCATAGATGCTACAGGTTGTCTTCAGCCCTCTCTGGTTCTATCCTTCTCTAATTCCTCTGCCTCATGTAGCCAACTTCCTCTGATGTTGTTATCAAAAATCTCCCCACCCACCAGGGGGACCTCATCATCATCATGGCCCTTCCACTGGACTCAGGCACAGTAATAGCTTGTAGCCTAGTAACTTTCTGGGATACTTTAATTTCACTGACATTATATTAAACACTATGTTTAATTATGTTCAGAACACTGATAGCATGGCTGCTAAATGTGAAATTGAAATATTAAGCTGGTTGAGAGGGGTAAGATGATATAGCCTGGTTCAGTATATGCAACTCTTGATAACTTGGGGAGATGGATGTTTCACTCTTGTTGTCCACTTTCACTGAGTGTGAAACAGGAAAAGGAAGTGTCTTAAGGTTCCTTCTTGGATTTGGTACTTGCTGCCAACAGAAATGCTAGGCTGAAAAACTCTGAGTCTCAGTATTCTGCTTTTACTGTACAATTCTGATTTTGTGTGATCAGTTTGCCAGCAGATAAAACATTCATCTGTGGTTTCCTCAGCTTTTCTCCTGGGTCAGGGTTTTCCGAGACATTGGGTAGGTAGAAGGAAGGACATGAGGACTATGCACAAATTCAAAAGGCTTCTACTTCTGGGATGATGGCTATTCTTTTCTAATGCTCCTTCCTTCCTTCCACTGATGTCAGCTTGAGCCAGGGCCACAGCACAAGTGACTCAGGGCCTCATTTCTTTCCCCCACAGACTTTTGAAGCTGCATACTGTAGGTAGCACACAGCAGGCACTAACTGAACCAGCACTTCCTTGGGGCTTCCTGGACTTTAGAATCCATTAGTGGTGTCAGGACTGGTGACAAGGACTGGGCCTTTCCCTGGGGAGAATGCCCTGTTCTTCTGTTTCATTAGCAGAGTCTTTAAGATGTAGTCAGAGGTCAGAAAGAGGGTGGTTTGCTTTGGTACTGTTTTCTATACTCCTAAGTTCATCCAGAAAATAACAGCACAGGGAAGAAGTCTTCTTTTCAATTTTGCCATTATTCAATCTAACCCCATGGTCTAGAAATTGCCAGGGATTTCCTATCTTCTGTCCCCACAAAGATGCCAGCTGTCTCACTAAAAAAATAAATATGTCCACCTTTTCAAATTTATGCATGCCAAATTTAGTTAGATCTCAATGGCCATCGCAGGAGCATCCATGTAATACCCCTCTTTACATCAGCATCCAGGCTTTCTTTGTGAAAAAAATGGAATAAATACTTAGGTCTGGCTATATGCTCAAAAATTATCAGTTTCAAGACACAAGAAATTGACATAGTTAAATGGTAGCAATTTTATATTTCAGCCTAAACAGAATTTTAAAATGAACAAGACAATGTAAGCATTTGAATTATGAACTTCTGATTTTCTTTTATTTTTGCATGCACTCTGTAAATGTTCACCTTTTGATGCCAACAGTCTTCTGCATATGGTCTTGGGGAGCCAATGGGAGAGGAGCAGCATTGTCTCTAAGGCTTTGGTGTGATTTTCAGCAGGAGTGGAAGCAGTAAGGTATTCACGAGGATTGATTATGAGACTGGTGTTCAGTGAGGACAGATCAGCAGTGCTGCCAGACATCCTGCTGCCACAGAAGAGTCTTCGATGACAAAGAGTCACTTGGTCCCGAAGGCTAACATTGTAGAGGGTGAGAATTCCATCCTAGGGAAATCAGTCAGCTCGGATGTTATATTAGCTACTGTTCTAGTTACTTTTCCTATTGCTCAGAGAATGAGTTGACAAAAGTCACTAAAGGAGGAAGAAATGTTTTCTTTCGGTTCCAAGCTACAACCTACCGTGGCAGGGAAGTAATGGTAGCAGTAGCATGAAGAAGCTGGTCTCAGTGCACATGCAGTCAGCCAGCAGAGCGCCACGAATGCCTGTGCTTAAGTACCTTCCTCCTTTTGAGACAGTTCCAGATACCAGCCTTTGGAGTAACACAGCACAGTGGGTGGTTCTTTCCATGTCAGTTCAAACAGTCAAGATAATACTCCACAGACAAGCTCAGAGGCCTGTCTCCCGGTGATTATAGATCTCAGCAAATTGACAGTTGAAATTAACCATCGCAGTTACTTTGCATTACTATGCCCAACATTCTGACACAGGCAACTGATAAGAGAAGAGCTTTATTTGGATTTACAGCTCCAGAGGTCCAAGGCTCATCATGTCAAGGAAGGCATAGTGTGGTACTATGGTCACAGTGGTCAGAAACTGCTGGGGAGGCTGCAACCAGAAATGCAGAGGGTTTCACAAGAAGCAAGTAGGAAGACATACAGGAAAAAGCCCAACCCCAGTGACTTCTCCATTTTTAGCTGGACCATACCTCCAAGAGGCTACAGAGCTCTCAAAATAGAACCACCTAGGGACCGGCTGTTGAAAGCACCATGTTGAAACCATAGCAAGAGTAGCAATATGTTTTGGATAATTATCCAGAAATAATAGATTCTTTACCCAAGGCAAATGCCTCTTTCCCCATTCAGGCTAGGACGTACTATGATATCAGGAGGAAGTTTCTTCTCCATCTCCTAAGAGATGGTTCTGAATGTAAGTACAGTGTTAATGGATTACACACAGCTGCTGGGCTAGTTTGTAAAATCTCTCTGAATAGAGTGTGAAATCAGTATTTAGTTCCACCCGTTCTTGGTGATTGCTTAGTCACTAATGACAAACAATTTCTGGAATGACACTTTCCATGAAACTTGGGTGCTGTGGTGTTCAGGGAGGATCTATGTGGCTAGGAGTACTGACCCTTCCTGCCTCTGGGAAGGATGGTGAATGGTTCAGCTCTGATTTAACCTTTGTAGGTCCATCAGCTGTTCCTAATCTGACATAATCTCACCTAGGGTAGGGTGCTCGTTGGTGACACAGCACCTCTAACTCATAATGTAACTGCACTTTTCATTCATCCTTCCCGTCTTCACAGCAGTTTCTTACACTGGTCTAGACAATTGCAAGTGCCTTACATTTCATTGCTTATCCAAAAAGAACCTAAAAGCTTTAAGGTAAGAAAAATCATAAATGCAAAAACCCCATTTAATTTTAAATATCCAAGTGAACTTGTTTCCAAGCTATTTGCATAAATATTTTCTAGTTTTTCTAATGTTTATATACTTTCTAAACATTTAAAAGTCATTAATAAACCATTAGACTGCTTAAAACGGACTGAAATTTTCTTTTTTTTTTTGCTCTTTATTTCTTAGTATGTATGTAGGAATATATGTATGTATGTATGTATTTGCTTTACTTTAGGTTTTGTGCAGAACTGGAGGGTGGGAAGAATGGAGAAGCTGAGTGAGGCAGATGATCCCTTCAGGATGCCAGCTATTGGTTTTATGGTAGACTTCTATTGCCATGGGGAGATTCCAATGTTAAGAGCCATAGTTATCCAGTGGTGAAATTGGTCAAACCCATTAAACTTCTTAAATGAATTATGTAAGTCACTTATTCAACACAGCTATCATTAAAAATTAAATTATGTAAAATTTTAATTAGAATTATTTAAAGAGAAAGGTAATAAATACTCAGAGCATACCATTGCCTAATTTTATTATTGGACTTTACTATTTGTTTAACCCATGGAGACTTTGCTTTCTAGTAATGAGCTACAGTACATCTCATCTTGTAAAGACAGGATGACAGATTAAATTCAGCCATCTATAACATAAGTACCAGTAAATACTGCCCACTGAGCTTCTTTCCTCCCTATTCTCAGCCTGTTCCCCTCTGTTAACTACCTGTTGACATAACAATAATAACAGCCATAATAAAATTGGCCAAATTATGTTTGGGAAGCAACTGAGACACCTTCTATGAGAGGCAGGAATAGGGATGAAACTTTCAGGTCTGTACCAGCTTGATTTCTCCATGTTTTATGACTTAACTATGTGGTATTTTCAGCAATGTGGTCTTACCATCAAGTTCTGGAGCGCAAAAAATATTTTGGGATCCATGGAACCTCACTGGCCAATAACTTCAAAACAAGTAACTCATTCTGGGCCCCAGACTTTTTTGTTAGCATCTGGGCATTATTGGCTCATAAATAGTACACACAAACACCAGGACTCATCTATATTAGCAGGTTTCCATATGACTTTTATGAAAAACTTGTGGTCTTATTTGTCCCTTCCTACTTTACCTTCTAGAACCTGCCTTCCCCTCTGCTACTTCAATTTAACCCTGCCTGTTCCAGAATTCCATTTAATTCTCTATTCTAGAGCATTCTATTTTCCTCCCATGGGAGGCCCCCCATATTGCTCCTTAGTAATTTGTTGACCTCTATGGATATTCTAAATGAAACACACATATCTCTACATTCACATCTAACCTCTAGCCAGTATCCACAAATGAGGAAAAAAGACATAGCATTTGTCTTTCTGGATTTGGATTATCTCATTAAGAATGACTGTTTCCAGCTCCATCTATTTACTTTCAAATTCCATATTTCTTTCCTTTTCCTTCCTTTCCTTTCCTTTCCTTTCCTTTCCTTTCCTTTCCTTTCCTTTCCTTTCCTTTCCTTTCCTTTCCTTTCCTTTCCTTTCCTTTCCTTTCCTTTTCTTATTGTTTTGTTTTGTATTTCAAGACAAGGTTTCTCGATGTATCTCTGGCCTGGCTGTCCTGGGACTCCTCTTGTAGACCAGGCTGTACTCATAGAGCTCCTCCTGCCTTTGCCTCAGGAGTGCTGAACATGTGCCATCATGCCCGGCTTAATTTCATTTTCTTAATAGCTGAGAAATATTTCATTGTTTAAATGTACCACATTTTCATTATCAATTCTTCAACAGTTGATGGGCATCTAGGCTGTTCTCCATAAAGCAAACCCATACCTGATATCATTAGTGGGCAAAGAACCTTTGTACAGACAGGGCATGTAACCTGAAGAGAATTTATTACTATTATCCTGCTACAAGGACACAGGATTATATTGACTCCTAATGACATCACTGTACATATGCATTAATGCGTCAGAGAAGCTTCTATTTTCAGTAGATGAAAACTAATACAGAATGACACAATTGCCCAAGGTATGGAGAATCAAAAACTGAAAGACCGTAGAATTGTCAGTCCTAAACAGAAAGCATATATTACAGCCACTCCTCCAAATGCTCAGGGATTATTGAAGAAGAGGGAAGGGGCAGAAGGAATGTAAAAGCCAGAAGTTGTAGACAGCTAAGAGATAAGTCCCTTTTGAACAGAGCAGGGCAGCTAGCTGCATGTACAAACTCACAGCGGTTGTGACAGCATGCATAGGACCTAAGCCAATACAAAACACAACACAGCAAGCCTAAGCCAGAAAAAATCCTAGCATGGGAAATGGAATTGGGCACAGAATTTCACCTTTAGCTGTTGGGGAAGGGCAGACAGTTTTCTTGAAATGTGTAGCCCCAGAACAGTTAGCCATAATACTCCGTGGAAGACTACACAGCCAAGAATATTTGGGCAGCATAAATTGTCCTTGGTGGAGGGAAAGGACACAAGTTGTGAGGTAAAGAAGGGGAATGTGAGTCTGGGAAGAGTTAAGGGACAGGTCGGTTGTAAACATAATGAAAGCACATTGTATAAAATTCTCAACTGTGTGTATGTGTGTGTGTGTGTATTAGTATGTGTCTCCGAAATAAAACCCAAAATTCTCTTCCTGTGGGACAGTAATTGTCATTTTTGTCTTTTTTCAGACAGTGGTTCATAAGTGAAATTAAAAGTAATTTTGAAACAAACATTCAACAGAAAACACTGACGCTATTGAATGCAGTTGCAGAAAATGTCATTTATAACAGGTCTGTTCTACCCAAATGGAGTCCAACCCTATCAACTTTTGTCACTATGATTGTTTAGGCTGACACTCATTAACATGTATGCATGTTGTATCATAAATCTTTGAGTCTCTAAACTTCCTGTGTTTATGTTCTAATCTTAAAAGTGGTGATATTTGAAGTTGAGGCCTCTGAGAGGAAATCAAATTTAGATAAAGCTTTAAAGCGCTTCCCCAATGATAGGGCTACTTTTCTCTTGTAGAAGAGCAACCAGAGAAGAGGTCTTTCTCCCTGTCCATCATGTGAGGTTCAGATCAAAGCCTTTACCTGGAAACTGGGTCAGCTAGCATCTTAATCTTGGATTCCTACTGTCTTGTCTATTGTTTAAGCTTCCCAGCCCACGGTATTTTATTATAGCAACAGGAGCTGGCCCCAACATCATGTGATAAACCTGTTCCTATAATAAATATTATCCGCGATTCTCTGCCTGGAGTCTGTCCCAAGGCAAAACCAACTTTCCCAATCATGGTCTTATTTACAATTAAAAATGTGAAGCAAAAACCTAAACCGAATTAACTGTGGACTTGGTACCAGCGAACCCAGGCATAAGGCAGTACTTGTGCTGGCATACTGAGGATGTTCATGGGAAACACTAAGGGCTTCTTAGCCTGAGGATTCTGCCATCTGAACTCAGGATGCTTTTTAAACTTATGGAAAGGTACAGTGTAAAACTGAAAGTGATTTTCTTTATTAGATTTAAGAATGTAAGCATCGCGTGATGTTATTATTTTGAAAAGTTGATATATTACTATGCACACAGTAAGAGCACACATATACTTCACCTTTTGTTTTCCTTCCCTTTTTTTGAGTAACTGAAGAATGATAGGCTCTTAAGCATACTAGGCAAGCACTCTACTATTAAGCAATATTCCAGGCTTGTTTTTTTTAAACTTTGTATTGGCCTCACCTTGTGGCTTCTCCTGCAAGTAGCCCAAGTACTTGACAAATCCATCGTAATAATTGCTCAAATCGTACCTTTGCTTCCTGCGTCTTTCTTCCCCACATGGTGTACTGTATTGGTTCCCTGCTCACTTCCTCTTGGACCAGCTGTGTGACCCTCTGTGCACAGAACCAGAATCCACACAGAAACTCTTCCAAGTTCATTCTAAAGGGAAGTGAGACGGTTCTTTCAGTAGCAGTTTCTTACAGGGAATAGGGATATCACCAAAGGACTCTTCTTTCCTCTGAAGCTGAAAAGCTGTTGTCAGGAGGCAAAAATGACATCTTACCGAAGGATTGCTATGCCAAAGGTTTTGTGGTTTCCATTCTAATGAGATGAAAGTGTTTTGAATAATTATGCCCTATTAGGTCTCCAGGAACTTGGGGAGCCCTTTAGGTGGCTAGGAAGCAGGCCTGGAACTTGAAGCAACAAATGCTGGGATGAACTCAAACATTCTGAGTTTTCCTGTGTTTAATATGTTAGTTACATTGCTATGTTGATATGTAATGTCACAGATGGGGATATTAGTCATGAAAGAACAAAGAAGCCAAGTTCATAGCCAAATGAAAGTTAAAAGGCGAGGGCGAAAAGTGAACTTACCCCACAGACAGGTTTTTCTTATTGAAAACATCTTATATGCTATGGAGCACCTTCCCAATATCCATGTGTTGGCAAGAACAGATGGGGAAGGCTGTAAATCTCAAACCTGGCATTGTTCCCACTGAAGAACTAAAGCAAGGAGTGTGGTGAAATCAAATTCAGCAATGAATGGATGATCCTAATTTAACAATGGGCAGCCTTCCCACAAATTCTCATGCAAACCAGTGGTGGCTTCCTCTTTTTTTAATTAACTACACAGCCTTTTCCAACCAGAAGATTTAAATGTTTACTTCTGTTTTTTTTTTTCTTTGCATCATTTGCATTTCTTTCTATGCTAAAAGAAAATTAACCCCTTAAACCTAGAAGGCCTTCCTTTTGGCTAAACAAACTAATTGTGATGATGATCTGGGGTGGGGTGGGAGGACACAGAAATAGTGCTCTGCAAACTGAGCATTCAGTGATTGTTCACTGCAACCAACCATGTTTGCAGTTCATCATGTGGATTTTCATAACGTGCTCCTAAAGCAATTAGCCATTCTGCCAGAGATACTAGTCCTTGGGAAGTAAGGAGGAGTAGTACAAGGTCTACAGGCAAATAGTGCTACTTTGACCTGAAAATTCTCTAAATCCTGAGGAAGAAAGAGCAGAGAGATGCTGAACACTGTGGAGCAATGTAAAAGGAAAACTCCTCTCTACTTGAAAAATCGCAGAGAATTCTTCTCTTCCTCAACTTTCAGATGAGATGTAGGAGGGAGAAAGAAAAGAGGAGGATTTCACCTACTCAGGGTTTCTATTGTGGATTCATTTTGACAGGTGCTTTCTACTCTTCTTAGGCACCTGGGCTATGACTAAGAGTGGATATGAAAGCTGACTCTAACTCCAAAAGCTATATTTGGAGGGTGTAGCTACAGAGAAGAAGGGCTGGCTTGGGTCTCTAAATGGTTGTAGTACGGGATAATTAGATGGAATTGTACACGGAAAAAAATTGTTAGAGTTACCAAAAATATTTCCTAACGAGAAGCCTGTTGTGCTCTAAGTAGTCAAAGGGATGCAATGAATATTTCATCTCTTGAAACACTTAACAGAGCAAGGGAGGCAGGAATAGAAAGTATGTCTTAAAGCTTTTGTGTATGTGTGTGGATAAAGAATGGAGAGCTGGAGATCAGGCATCTTTTGGCCTTTGCATCTGCCTCCCTTTGCAACTATTAGGGCCCACAGAACTATTCCCACAGAAGGGATTTCCTCACAGGGAGATGTGCAAGTCACATCACTAGGAGAAAACAAGTCTTTGAACACAAAGTAGAGAGCATGAATCTTGCTCCTTTGCGTTATGTGGTAAAAAAGCAAATGCTTTCCATGCTTCTGCTCCCTCCTTTCCTTTAGCAAGTCGGTTCTTGAGTCTTTTCAGTTTTGAAAAAAATCACAGAAGTTGATAATTCACTAGTTTCAATTAGAGATTATTTATAGGAGTAAAAGAATAGCACTTTTGATATTTTTTTGAGAAATAAAGTGATTAAGAGTATCTTTGGTAACCAGTGGAAAATTAATTAACTAAAGGAAGAGTTATCTTTCTAGAGGAAGAAAATAAATAACTTTGGAAAGAAGAAAGAAAAGGAGGAAGGGAGGAAGAAAAGAGGAAACAGAGGGGAGGGAATAGATGGTAGTAAATTTTCAATTCTGTTTTGTATAAGACCAAAGCAATATGTGGATTAAACGAGAATTTAACATGCCTCCATTGACTCATTTCTCTTCACTGTTTCACTTAATTACTGGCTGTTTAGCTCTTAACTTGCAGTGGTAAGAAAGGTCCCCCCAAAGAAACAAGTATCCCAGCCACCATGGGATATTTTCTATGACAGTTTTCAAACTTAATTTTGCTAGATTCTATGTGTGGTTCCATAGGCCTGAGTAGAGTCTGAAGCTCAGTAGCTCTCAGATGGTGCTGATGCAACACAGTGAGATCACATCCTTGATGCTCTCAATCCTCTATTGCTCATGGGTACACACCAGCAACAGGGATTCTTTTGTTTAATAGACACAGAATATGGTTTAAATAACATTGTATTTCATTTTCCTCTTATATTTGATAAGGCTCTATTGCAACTCTGATGGTATTTCAAAATCCCTTCTATCTGTTGGTCCCCAATCCTTGCTGATCCTAAGGAGAAAAAGATACTAACTTCAGAAAAACACAAATGCCCAGTCTTTAACCAAACCCATTTAGGAGTCTCAGCAAATGAAACCAAAGCACCCTCCCCCCCATCCTCGTTAGAAAAATTTTCCTATTTATAGAGGAGTTGAAAGAATAGCCTACCAATAGTGAAGGAATAGCTTAAAAATTACCCATATATCCCTATAGAAGATCCGTCAGTTCTTAACATTTGGCCAGACTTAAATTATTTAAATATATAATTTTTGCTTTATCTAGCACAGTAGTTCTCCACCAGAATAATTTCTGGGTCTATTTAACAATGTCTGAAGACACTGATGGTTATTACCTTAGACAGGAAGGGTTAGTTTGTGCTGCTGGTATCTAATAGGTAGAGGCCACTGTTTTGTTAAGTCCCTAAACTAAAGAGTTCTTCAGTTCAAATTGTTTGTAAAACAAACAAGGAAAAAAAAAAGAGGTTGAGAAACTCTTAAATCTCCTGTTTAATATTGAAGTTGCTTAAAGAAAATTTCAGTCCTGAATACTTTAGCACCTCTAAAATTAAGGGTGTTCTCCCATGGAGCCACAATGCTGAAAAGTGCGATCCACGATTCCTTAACATCTGACAGTAAATTCACATTCAGCTCTTCTCACATGTACTCTAGATGCTTTTAGAATTCTTTTTAAACCTTTTTATTCTTTTGAGAATTTCATACATGAGCACTGTATTTCTATCATCTCACCCCTGCCTCTTCCCCTACCATTCCTCTCATGTCCCCTTCTACTCCCTCTCAAATTAATCACCTCCTTTTCTTTAAATATTTTTTCTACTTATATGTGTATATGTGCCTATATGCATATGTATGAATATATGCATACATACATATACATATTTATATATAAACATAGCTTGCTGAATCCATTTAGTGTTGCTCATATGTGCATGTGTTTAGAGCTGACTGCCTGATAGTGTGTCACTGATCAGGGAGTTTGTGCCTGGAGAAGACCTATTTTTGCCACTCTCAACACACACTCATTTTTCATGTTGGGATGGGACCTTTGAGATTTCCCCCGTTGTTGGTATATCTGCTGGTATCTTGTTTAGTTGACCACAATCTCACAGCAGAATCCAATTTTCTGGGTGCATTTTTTGGTAAGTTTCATTTCTTTAGTCTTTGAAAATTTTGGTAAGTCCGTCAAACCTTTAAGAAAAGCTATTAAAAACTATCTAATATTTCATTACTGTGGTTTGATTTGATTGTTTCCTCTTGTTTTGGGTTTACGACATTTCAGTGTCCCTCGTATTGCCTATTCCTATGAAGTAGTTGTTAGGTATAGAAAAAGACTCAACTAGATTCACTTAAACATTTCATTGAGAATATCCAGTATGGAGCTATGTACTTCATACTGTGTACTGGCAAGAGTTACAGGAGTCTAGGTTCTCCCCTAGCTGTACAGCTGAATTTAGCCACGTGGCCATAAGATGATCTCTCACCATTTCGATGTCCAGTTTCTACTTTCTGCTTAGTGGATTCTTTTTGAAGTGACTTTCAGACACCATGTATGGTCCAGTTGCCAACAGACTTTTCTCTGCAGCTGTAGCAGTCGCTGGTGTTCCTTGCCTTAATTATTGGGAGATGTAGACACTCATTATTTCTTAATTTATTAAAGATTGTAAGCCAGAATTGTTTTTTTTTCCTCAAGGGGAATGAACTGCAATTTCATTGGTAAGATAAATGCTTAATTCTTACATTTAACCCCCTATTTTCAGAATAGATTTCAGTATAAAAAAATTATATCATAGGTACTTGCAAAGTAAATCTTTATTGCAGAATGTTATAAAATGTTATAAAACAGAAGGTAATAGCTGGTGATGGTGGTGCATGCCTGTAATCCCGGCACTTGGAGAGGCAGAGGCAGGTGGATCTCTGTGAGTTCAAGGCCAGCCTGGTCTACAAAGTGAGTCTAAGACAGCCAAGGCTACAAAGAGAATACCTGTCTTGGAAAAGAAGAAGCAGCAGAAGCAGAAGCAGGAGAAGAAGCCCTAAATTCCAGACTTAGAGAAGAAAAGGAGAAAAGTCAGATTTTTTTTCCTTAGAGCATTAAGAAAGTTGAAATGCACACTGTGCATTCAAATGTTTCTTGGTGTATTTGAATGTTAACTTATTTCGAAAATTTAAAAAAAAGATCTTGAAGATATATGTGGAGCATGAACTGTTAGAAGGAAGGTAAAATGAACATCAAGTTGAATTCAATTCCATCATTGTATGTAGTGTTTGAACAGCCTGCTCAACTTCCTAAGCCCATGGATGATAGGTCATGTGTGAAAGCCAAGCTCTTCTTAGACAATAGCTGAGCAAATATTCATCTAGGTTTCGTGGGTAAGGGATGGGGAGAATAGCCAAAATAAATAAATAAATAAATAAATACACAAATAAATAAATAAATAAAACCCTGTTGTGCTCAGAAGTCATAGTTTTCCATGGAGGAATGTGAATACGGCATAAGGAGCAACAGAAAGGGTTTTTTCGTCCTCTTTCACGGCCTCGAGTTTGTCATTTCTCATGCTAGAGTCTCCTCACAATTATTTTTCTTGGGTAATGGCAACTTTCTGTCCACTAGCAGTTTTGAGTTAACTTGTATGTGGTGCCCCCAGAGGGCAGACCCGCACCTGAGGAGATAAAAGTCACTTCCTTTAATCCATTTGTTTTAGGTCTGGCCATAAAGAAGAGCTCTGTCTTCAGTTTATAATGTGGTAAGTTCTTTTTTTTTTTATGATGAATAAGGGGGCACTTAGCACCACAAAGCTGCAGACATCATCCAGATGTTTCAGAACTTAAAGATGGTCACAAGGAAACTCGAGCTTCCGTCAGCTGAATGCGCACTCTGGAGAGAAGATGCATTTTTTTTTTTTTCAAGATCTGGAAATTTTAACAGCATCTGGCAGCTACTTCATTTTTCAGAAAATCCTACACTGCTGTTCTTGGTTCAAAGTAGAGCTGGAGTTGGGGGGGCACAGGGGGTGGTTCTGTGCTAGCAAGACTTTGGTGGAGACAGTTCGTTGAAGCCCTGGAGCATGAGGAATAGTTTGTTGGGAGGAATCCGCCTTCTATCCTGTTACTCTTGCTCACCAAGGCCCTACATAGTGTGCATGAGGTGACAGAGAGATAGAGGAAGAAAAAAAAAAAGGAATGAGAAAATGTGGGCACAGAAGCACAGACTTTCACTTTTCAAACAATTGGTCAATGGGTCCTTAATCTTTAGCCAAGTACGTCCCCAAGGACACAGTAATCCATCTTACCCTTTAAAGATGTACCATAAATTCTAGCAATTCTAACATTGCAATACCACCTTCTGGGGCAGTCTTGGTTTGGTCTGCAGGTGTTGATGAACTGGTTCACCATTTTGGTGACCCAGCAAGGCTGCTAACTAACTCTTCCCACCACCCTTGGCTTTCAGTGGCTGAGGAGAAGCAGGTCACCAACTATCACACAGCCACAGTCTTAAAGACAAACAAGTGCATAAGCAGTTGGAAAAAGGATTTCTCAGTTTTCTGAGTTCTTCCTCTCCTTGCTTGTTAGAGAACACACAAATGCAGGTATCAGAGAGCTGCTCCTGGGAAGCTGCCGCTTTCGAGAGATTATCCCAGGCTTGATGATTCTGTTGGTCAAAAATGCTTCTCACTCACACATACACACCCACATACACACACACACACACACACACAGAGAGAGAGAGAGAGAGAGAGAGAGAGAGAGAGAGAGAGAGAGAGAAAGAGAGGGAGACTGAGGTTAGAGGACAATTTGGGAAAGTCTTTTCTCTTTTCACCATATAGATTCTGGGTATCAAACCCAAGCCATTAGCTTTGGTGGAAAGCTACTTTACCCACTGATCTATCTGGCTGACCCAAAATTGCAGTTTTAAACCACCTTGTCTCCTAGAAAAGAATTCACATTTATTGTGTAAATTAACATATTTTAAAGATATCAGGGTTCTGGAGTATCAAAATGGCTGACTTCATTATTTAACTTTATTACTTATTTATATATTTGTGTGTATGAGTGTAGAGACTAGGGCAAGTGCCACAGCACAAATGTGGACACCAAGAAACAACTTTTGATTGTGTGTGAATCACTTATGTAAACATTTATTATGTTTCATGTATTATATAAACACTGAGTTTAGGGTCATACTATACAGATGAAAATAGTAATAATCCAAGGGGAAAATCATGAAAATATAACAAAATACAAAAACTATGTGTAAAGACTAGGTTGATATTTTTTTCTATAGATTTCACAGTAAGTCCTATCAGACAGGACTGAAGATTTTCAACAATTTATATGCTAAACAATTATAAAGATTTCTAGGTAAGTCTTTCATTTCTTTTTTTCTGTCAACCCTATTACTTTTTAATTTAGTAGGTTATATTACTCATTAATTCAAATATGTGTACTTGGTATCCTGCCACAATTTCAGGAATAAAAGAAAAACCACACTGAAAGCTTCCTGGGGAATTTCTGTCACATGAGGAAGTTGTGATGTATAAGCTTGAAAGGGTATCAGTATACTGAAGAATTAAGGAAGCCAGGAAAGAAAGACTAAGAAGGAAAAAGACTAAGAAGGTGAGGAGCAGCAAAAGAAGGAAAGAAGAAGTGCAAAATCAGACTTGTATTTATCAGTGGTTGATGCTCTGACCGAGGAGAAACACATAGCGGTCCTTCCAGAAGGTGGTTTAGGAAACATGGGATGTAAATTTCCAATCAGGCTGTTCTGAGAAAGGGAAAACAGCTAGCTATCACGTCCCCTTCTGACTGCTCACAGAAGGAGCATGCACGAGCCTGTGTTATTATATTATTTGTAGTTCTCTTGAAGAAATGTTGGTTTTTATAATTTTCTTGACATGTTCTTGAAATAAAGAGGCTCTCTATAATAGAGGATCTCTATAAAAATGGGGGTATTATTATCAGAGAAACTTCTGTGACAAAATGCCCAAGTAGCTCACTAAAAATGACAGGTGCCAGCAGGTAGAAAACAGAGCCTTCTGAAGCTAGGGCAAAACAAACAAACAAACAAACAAACAAAAAAAAACAGAAAACAACCTCAAAAGAAAGATAGATAAATTAGGAATTATTTTAAGAAATTCAAGCTATAAGAATTAGAATTACAGTGAAGAAACTTGCAACTGTCCATTAAATATAGAGCTATATTAAGTTTAACATTTGAATGTTAAATTAAAGTATTAAATTTCTACTAAATATAAAACAAACAAACAACTAGAAACTATACACCTAGCCCCAAATCAAGGCAAGAGCTGTCTTTGCTATATGGACAAGGAAGTTTATTTGACAAAGTTTGTTATGATTTGTCCTCAATTCAACATTATGATAAAACAAAGAAATTCCTTTCAGAGGGGTTGAGACTCTTCTCCAACAAATGGACAGCAACTGATGTCTTCAAGTCCTCAAATCACCCTTAAATGTCTGTGTCTTTTAATGTCATTACTTGCCTTAAGCATTTGAAACAATTTTATGGAAGACATTCAACTGTTCCCATGTCCATCATGTCCACCACAATAGGAAGCTGGTGTCCTAACTTAAACATCTCTAATGCACATTGTTATGTTCTCTTCTGGTTAAGGTTCCAAGAGCTTTTGTTAAGTGAGATTGGGAACACAGTGGCAACGACACCCAATCACAGAGGCCCCAAGGATTGCTGGAAATTCTTTCTGTGTGCTTTAGAAAACTCTAACTGAGTAATGAGAATGGTACTTCTCATTTCAGTTCATAAGATGCTGGCTTCCAATTGAGAGTGTTGCAAGCATTCCTCTGCCTGAACCACTAGGGGAAACAATGCAGTCAGGAAACTCTGGTGAGTCTTCCACGTGGCCTTTGGGTAATTTGTGAGCAGACAGGAATTTTCATCTACCGTTGCCTCCTTTTCATCTTGACCATGCTTGTTCCTTGTTTTCTATCCCTTTCTCCTTTCCTTGCCTCCTTCCTTCCCTTTTTCCTCTTGATCTTTCATCCATGGCCTCTTAATCCTTTCTCATGGCACCACATAGAATGACAGTCATCGCCTAGTAAAGAAAAAGGACAAGGTGATTATTTTATATAAACATTTAAAAATGAAAGCACAGGACTCCTAAATAGACACAGGTCAAAACCTTTCTAAGCTTCCAGGTACAGAACTGATTTATAGGTTCATTGTGAATAGGCTAGGAATTTCACTTGAGGGCAAGGAGTCTTCTCTGGGACTGATAGCATTAATGAAGCTTTCCAGCTTTCAGCCTCAACGCAGTCAACAGTAAAGTACAAGAATGCTCTCGTGTTGACAGCCCTTTTGTTTTCAACCATTCCGTCTAATCTGAGAAAAATGTAGTTTATTAATTAAAAAATGGCACGGAAAGCCATGCCATTAGTTATGGGATTTGGTACCCAGTGAGATAATGTTCCAAGATATAAAATGGGCCATTGATGATGGTCTTTTCATTCCTGTTGGTGGCTCATATTTCAGCGCATGCTTTCCTGCTTTTCTTTATGTCTGGAGGCCTAGTAACTTCGGATCCAGCAGCTTAAGCATTCTTAAGACTTCAGGTAAAAAAAAAATACACAAAAAAACTTTCTACTCGCTCTTCTATATCCTAATTTTGAAAACTTCTCTTGCCTAGACTATTTCAGAAAGTTATTTCAATAGCTTTCTTGTACCTCATTTCTACTCTTGCTTCTCATACTAAGGAGAGCTTTTCCAGAGGCCATTGTCCTTCGTACATCTAGAGACTGGGATATTTTTTCCTCTGAAACTGATCCTGAATGTTCCTTGTCCCAGCAGGCTTTACATGCTCTGTAGTATGCACTGCTGTTAAGTAGCACAGATATTCCTGTTATTTGTTGGTTAGCTGCCTTTCCTTATGAAAGGAAAGGCACAACACCCCCAAGGGGCAGAATTTATTTATAGTTGTGCCATGTGACCTCAGGGGAGTGAGCGGTACAAAGTCAGTCAACAAATAGAGACTAAACAAGTAAAATCATGTCGCCATTTAATTCCACAATCATGTATGAGGGGACTACCCTTCCCTTCTACACTTCCACCCTCTGTCTCCTTTGATACTCAGCTCTTGCACAAGGCTTTTCACAAGCACTGGGCATGATAGGTGACTTCCATCTTAAGCCTGACTCGTTTTCCCCCTTTCCTCTGCCGTTGGAAGCTTTCATGCTGACATCTGCCCGGCAATTTCCTACATTACCTGGAGGTTTCTTCTCAGATTATGGCATCAATGTGTTTCTGATTACCTGGTATAAAATGATTCCTGCTGTACACTATCCTTTTGTTGGCCAGCATCCTCCACTATGCAGTATTATGTTGAACTTGCATATTGATCCTTTTCAAACTGCCTGATGGACTGATTGCTTATTACCTGTAGAAACTTTTACCTTTAGGGGATACGCATGCAGGGAATAACTTTGTTCTGTTGATTACTGGGTTCCGCTGTGTCACAGAATATTGTTTAGTCAATACTATTGAGTGAAAGAAGTGGACAGACTGTGTATGTGTGGGAGAATAAGTGGATGACACTGTAGACTTTGTAGTCATTGGGCTTTGCTATTACATCTGTTGCGAATGTTCTTCCCAGTTTCATGCTTGATTTCTAATGTGCTGTGTTATTTTTATGTAATGATAAAAATATTTTATTTTTTTATTTTAATATTTTATTTTTTGCATACATAAAAGATACTGTGACGTTTTCTTCCAATTTGTTTTTTTGTTTTGCTTTTTGCTTTTGGCATGCCTAGATTGGTTATACGTCAGTTGTAAATAGATTATTTCCTAAAGAACAGTTTGTTTTGTTTTCCTCCCTATCTGTCTATTTAGAGATGATTTTAGAAAATTTATTTTTCATGTGTTTTTAGGGTATTGGTTTGATAATTATAATTTTAAGATATCGTGTTGATAATTATGTTGTGACATGTTTTTAACAGTATATGGAAAAACCATTTATATTTATTCAAGTTTTGTTTCTTTCTAATGTTAAGGTAAATGTTAGAACAAGATTAAGACCTTGACTTAAATGGGTTGAACATCTTATTAATTAGAGAAACAGAACTCACCACAATGTTCTAACACATACTGTGACGTGCTCTAATATAAAATGGTGATTTGGTAAAGACAAAGCATACCATTTTTTTTTCTATAATGTTTAGTAAACACTAGGGGAATGAAATATTGTCACCTTAAACTATGTTTCCCACATATCACTCAGCAGGTTTTTTGTTTTGTTTTGTTTTTATGTATTAGTGGATCCTGTTGGTAGCATCCTTACCCCAGAGTTTGCTGGGGATTTTTACCCATTTCTTCAGCATTCATTGATTATACTTTTTTTTAGTGAAGAGGTTTCATCTTCCCCATTTGTTTTATTTAATTTTTCTCTGACGGCACAAATTCTTGGGTATCTGTTTCAGGAACTGCAAACTAAAACTGTACTGTATGAAGCCAATTCTTAATTATTCAAGATTGGTTTTACAGTTTGAATAGTGTGGACTTAGGTTTTCTCCTTTGGATATCATTTTAGATTATATGTTGATTACATTACTGTCTTAAAGATAGGTAGTACATGAATCAGAAAATGACAATATTTGTTATTTGTATTGTGACCTCTTTTCTTTCTTTCTTTTTTTTGTTATTCCCCCTTTTGATATACAGTCTAATTATGTAATTCAAGTTGACTGCAATCCTTCTCACTCATCTCCTAAGTTCTAGGGTTACAAGTGTGTAGCACCATACTCGGCCTGTTTGGGATCTTTTAATAGATACCTTTAGTAAAACAGGGTATGAGACACAGAGATTTCTTACAAACACTGATAAAGATGCAAAAAGTCAGAACATTGTTGCTGTTGTTTACATTGTGAAATTAGTTGCAATACACCTACTCTCCCGATTTCTTTTTCACACGCATTCTGATGTACCCTGACAGTGCTAAAGGTGCCTCCCTCAAAGAAGGGTTATACAACTCCCTTTCAAAAGGGTTATAGAAAATTGTCTCTAAATGGCCGTGCTGCGTAAGTTAATGAATTCAGTCTGAAATGGACAGAATGTAGATGTAACAACAGCAAAGGGAATTTTGTTAAAAAAATCAAACAAATAGTCTGAGGAATGTTTTTTTTAATAATTTTTATTTTTATATTAATTACAGGTTATTTACTTTGTATCCCAGCTGTAACCCTCTTCCTCATTCCCCCCATCCCACCCTCCCTCCCTCATCTCCTCCCTGCCCCTCTCTAAATCCACTGATAGCAGAGATCCTCCTCCCCTTCCATCTGACCCTAGTCTAAGATCATTGTTGATCTTAGAGCCTGTGCTGTTGGTGCTCTGTTCAGGAAGTTGTCTCCTGTGCCAATGAGTTCTAAGCTCTTCCCCACTTTTTCTTCTAACAGGTTTAGTGTGTCTGGTTTTATTTCGAGGTCTTTGATACACTTGGACTTTAGTTTTGTGCAGGGTGATAAAAATGGATCTATTTTCATTTTTCTGCATGTAGACATCCAGTTGGACCAGCACCATTTGTTGAAGATGATGTCTTTTTCCTATTGAAAGGGTTTGGCTTCTTTGTCAAAAATCAAGTACCCATAGGTGTGTGGGTTTATTTCTGGGTCTTCTGTTTGGTTCCATTGATCCATCATTCTGTTTCTATCCCAATACCATGCAGTTTTTATTACTATTGATCTGTAGTACTGCTTGAGATCAGGGATGGAGATACCTCTAGATGATCTGTTGTTGTACAGGATCGTTTTGGAAATTCTGGGTTTTTTTTTGTTCTTCCATATGAAGCTGAGAATTTTTCTTTCAAGGTCTGTAAAGAATTGTGTTGGTATTTTGATGGGAATTGCATGAATCTGTAGATTGCTTTTGGCAGAATAGCCATTTTTACTATGTTAATCCTACCTATCCATGAGCACAGGAGAGCTTTCCATCTTCTGATGTCTTCTTCAATTTCTTTCTTAAGAGACTTGAAATTTTTTTCAAATAGGTCTTTCACTTGTTTGGTTAGAGTCACATCAAGGTATTTTATGTTTTTAGTGGCTATCTATAAATAAAAAGTTAACTTATACCAGCCCATAGATGTTACAAACATTATAACTTGTTCATATATTCCATATTCTAGCGTGAACTTTTATGGGGGATAGTTCTTTTAATTGAAAATAGTTTTTTTTGTCCTACAAGATATTCTGATTAGATCCCATCCCCCAATTTCTTCCAGAACTTCCCACTTTCCCAACTACCAAAATCCATATGCTTTTTTGCTCTCTCTAATTAGAAAATAAACAGATTGTATAATACAAAATTAAGATGTTGAATATGGAAATTGAAGATGATATCAGAAGATGGAATGATCTCCCGTGCTCTTAAATTAGTAGGATTAATATATTAAAAATGGACACCTTACCAAAAGCAATCTACAGATTCAATATAATCCCCATCAAAATTCCAACATAATTCTTCACTTTAATTAAAAAGGACAACTCTTTTGATTTGCATTTCCCTAATGGCTAGTGAGGTTGAGCATTTCTTTAAGTGCTTCTCTGCCATTCGGTATTCCTCTACAGAGAATTCTCTGTTTAGCTCTGTTCCCCATTTTTTAAGTGGATTACTTGGTTTGCTGCTTTTCAGCTTCTTTAGTTCTTTATATATACTGGATATGAGTCCTCTGTCAGATAAAGGGTTGGTGAAGATTCTTTCCCAATCTGTAGGTGGTCACTTTGTTTTGATGACGGTGTCCTTTGCTTTACAGAAGCTTTTCAGTTTCATGAGGTCCCATTTATTGACTGTTGCTCTTAGAGCCTGTGCTGTTGGTGTTCTGTTCAGGAAGTTTTCCCCTGTACCAATGAGTTCTAGGGTATTTCCCACTTTTTTTTCAAGCCGATTTAATGTGTCTGGTTTTATGTTGAGGTCTTTGATCCACTTGGACTTCAGTTTTGTGCAGGGTGACAAGTATGGATCTATTTTCATTTTTCTACATGTAGACATCCAGTTAGACCAGCACCATTTGTTGAAGATGCTATCTTTTTTCCATTGTATGGTTTTGGCATCTTTGTCAAAGATCAGGTGTCCATAAGTGTGTGGGTTTATTTCTGGGTCCTCTGTTCGGTTCCATTGATCCACCATTCTGTTTCTATGCCAGTACCATGCAGTTTTTAAAACTGTTGCTCTATAGTACAACTTTATATCAGGGATGGAGATACCTCCAGAAGATTTTTTATTGTAGAGGATTGTTTTAGCAATTCTGGGTTTCTTGTTATTCCATATGAAGTTGAGAATTTTTCTTTCCAGGTCTGTAAAGAATTGTGTTGGTAATTTGATGGGCATTGCATTGAATCTGTAGATTGCTTTTGGTAAGATGGCCATTTTTACTATGTTAATCTTGCCAAGCCATGAGCATGGGAGATCTTTCCATCTTCTCATATCTTCTTCTAATTCTTTCTTCAGAGATTTGAAATTTTTTTCATACAAGTCTTTGACTTCCTTGGTTAGGGTTACTCCGAGGTACCTTATGTCATTTGTGACTATTGTGAAGGGTGTTGTTTCCCTAATTTCTTTCTCAGCCCTTTTGTCTTTTGTATACAGGAGGGCTACTGATTTTTTTGAGTTAATTTTGTATCCGGCCACTTTGCTGAAGGTGTTTATCAGCTGTAGGAGTTCCCTGGTAGAGTTTTTGGGGTCACTCACGTATACTATCATATCATCTGCAAATAGTGATAATTTGACTTCTTCCTTTCCAATTTGTATCCCCTTGATCTCCTTTAGTTGTCTTATTGCTCTAGCAAGGACTTCAGGTACTATGTTGAAGAGATATGGAGAGAGAGGGCAGCATGTAAACTTGTACAACCACTCTGGAAATCAATCTGGCGCTTTCTCAGACAACTAGGAATAGCTCTTCCTCAAGATCCAGCCATACCACTACTGGGCATATATCCAAAAGAGGCTCAAGTACACAAAAAGGACATTTGCTCAACCATGTTTGTAGCAGCTTTATTTGTAATAGCCAGAAGCTGGAAACAACCCAGATGCCCCTCAACTGAAGAATGGATGCAGAAATTGTGGTACATCTACACAATGGAATATTACTCAGCAATGAAAAATAAGAAAATCATGAAATTTGCAGGTAAATGGTGGGATCTGGAAAGGATCATCCTGAGTGAGTTGTCCCAGAAGCAAAAAGACACACATGGTATATACTCACTCATATAGACATACAACATAGGACAAACCCACTAAAACCTGTGCATCTAAAGAAACTAAGCAAGAGAGAGGACCCTAACTAAAATGTCCAATCCCCATCCGGAAAGGCAAACAGGATGGACATCAGAAGAAGAAGAAAACAGGAAACAACCTAGGAACTTACCACAGAGGGCCTCTGAAAGCCTCTGCCCTTCAGACTATCAAAGCAGATGCTGAGCCTGATGGGCAACTGTTGGGCAGAGTGAATGGAATTTTAGGTAAGAACTGGGAAATAGTAAGAGCTGGAGAGGACAGGGTCTCCACAAGGAGAGCAACAGAACAAGAAAATTTGAACACAGGGAACTTCCCAGAGACTCATACTCCAACCAAGGACTATTCATGGAGATAACCCAGAACCCCTGCACAGATGTAGCCCAGGGCAGTTCAGAGTCCAATTGGGTTACATAGTAATGTGAAGAGGGACTGCCCCTGACATAATCTGATTGGCCTGCTCTTTGATCACCTCCCTCTGGGGGGGAGCAGCCTTACCAGGCCATAGTAGAGGACAATGCAGCCACTTTTGATGTGAACTGACAGACTAAGATCAGAAAGGAGAGGAGAACCTCCCCTATTAGTGGACTTGGGGAGTGGCATGCAAGCAGAGGGAGGAGGGAGGGTGGGATTGGGAGGGGAGGAGGGAGGGGCTTATGGGGGGATGCAGAATGAATAAAGTGTAATTGATGAAAAATTAAAAAAAAAAGGACATCTCTTTCAGCTTCATTTGGAAACACAAATTTAAAAAAGCTTAGGATAGTATAGCTAAAAATAATCCTAAATAACAAGAGAATTGATAGAGTTATAACTATCTCTGATATCAAACTGTACTACCCAAAACTGTACTATCAAAAAACAAAAACAAAAACAAAACAAGCAACAGCAGCAACAATAAAACCCCAGCATAGTATTGGCATAAAAACGGTTATGTTGATCAATGAAATCAAACTGAAGGCTCAAACATAAATTCCCATACAAATGGACAGCTGATTTTTTTTTCTTTTTACATAAAGGAGTCAGAGATAAACAATGGATAAAGAAGAGCATCTTCAACAGATGGTGCTGGATGGCTGCATGTAGAAGGTAGCAAAGAGATACATACATACTTATCCCCCTGCACAAAACTCAACTGCAAATGGATCAGAGGGCCAGACACACTAAATCTTATCGAAGAGAAAGTTCAAAATAGTTTTGAACTCATTAGCACAGGAAACGACTTTTTGAATAGCACATCATTAGCACAGGCAGGCACTAAGAACAACAGTTGATAAATGGGACCTCATGAAGTTGAAAAGCTTCTGTATGTCAAATCTCAACATCATCCGAGTCAAGCTTTAAAATGGAGAAAGAGTTTTACAAATTACATCCAATATTCAATATCCTATATATATATATAATATTTAATACATAAGGAAATAAAAAACCTAGGCATCAAAAAACAAATAACATAATTTTAAAACTGCAGTAATGATAATAACAGAGAGGTCTCAAAAGAGGAAACGCTTTTGAAATGGCTGAGAAACACTGGAAGAGATGTTCAACATCTTCAGACATTAGGAAACTGAATACCACCAAAGTTTTAAATGGAAGTTATATTTTCTTGAGAATTGCATACATGAATACTATACATGCATCACTCTTGCCTCTCCCTCTCTGTATTCAACGCCTCTCCTTTCTCCAAAATTATGTCTCTCTCTCTCTCTCTCTCTCTCTCTCTCTATATATATATATATATATATATATATCATCTATTTCTATCTGTATGTATGTCTATGTCTTCATCTATGTCTATATCTGTTTCTACATGGATTCTATAGGGATATAAGTTTTCTCAAATGTGCATGTGTCCATGGCTAAACACAGGAGACTGAACGACTTATGTGGGAATCATCTCTGGAGGTAAGTGATTCTCTTCTCTAAGCAGCCATTGCCCTTCGTCTGCTGGTGAATCAAGTAGAAGTTTTCCTGCCCACACTGATGTGTCAGTTGATATTGTTGTTATGTTTATCTTCTTCAGGTAACAACATTTTGAGACTTATGCGTTCATTTCCCTTTCATGTCTATGGGACACAATTTATCAGCCAGGATACTGGGCCTCAGGCTCTTAAAATCACCCTCTCTTCTGTGATTTTTCCTGAGCCTTAAGTTTAGGGGCTGCTTAAGAGATGTATCAGTTGAGCTTAGGCATCCCATAATCACTGATTTTCTGCATTTTAATCAGTTGTGGATCTCCATAATAGTTTCCATCTGTTGTCAAAAGAAGTTTCTTTGATGAGGAGCAAAAACTACTTCTCTGTAACTATAAGGGTCAGTATTCAGAAAATAAAAATCATATTCATTTCGGATTTGAACAGTAGAAGGTAGTTTCCTCAAGTCTATGAACCCTCCTTCCACAAGTCATTAGCTAAGCTTCCAGGGATTCCAGGCCTACTCCTGCTTGATTCTTCTAAGTCCCATGTCCAAAGTGAATAGTGTCGTCACTTTCTTTCAGATTCTGGAAGGCAAACAAGGACAACAACAGCCTACATAGCTCTTGGGTCTCTTGGACCTTCCTGCCACAAAGCTGAGAGGAGGTTTCTCATGCATGGCACTAAGGGTTTCGTTAACTAGCCCATGACTCTTAGAGGATAACTGTTACCCTTCGTGGTATAACTGCTCTAGACTGTATCTATGAATATACAGACAGATACTCTGTTGTATATGACAAACTGAAATTCTGTGTTTTCCAAAGCCAAGACCCATTTGTCCTGTGATTTTTAAAGTGAAGGAGCTTATGAAGACTTCTCAGCATCCATTTAGTTGATGATCACAATTTCACTTCATAATCTGTTCTCTCACGTGATCATACCAAATCCAAACTAGTTTCACTTTAGTAGTCAATAGATTTTTAAAACACCACAACCTTAATTTAACCCACCATCTTTACAAGCTTCCAATAGCTCATTTTTAGACATTTGCCTTCTATTTTGCTCACAGGTCCCTTTCTTAGACATTTTAAATAGATGTTTTATTCAAATATGAAAGACTGTAGTTTGTTGAACTAACTGGTCAAAGTACATAGGCTTCCTTGAAAGTTAAGCCCAATGAAATTGCATGGCCTTTTCACTGTAGAAGAGTGGGGCAGGAGAGGAAGTCAGGTTGGGAAAGAACAACTTGAAAATACTTCTGGCTTTAACAATGGAAGAAGAGGCCACAAGCCAAGGAACATAGGCATTTCTAGAAACTGGGAAAGAGAGATGTGGGTTCCCCTGTGGCTTGTGAAGAAATCCAGCCTCACCAACACATTGTTTGTTTATTTGTTTGTTTGTTTGTTTGTTAATTTTAGTCAATTGGGACCTGTTTGGACTTTTGATCTTCTGAGGTGTAAGATGGTAAATTTTAGTATTTTAAGCCTCTGGGTTTATGATAATGTGTTACAGCCAAATTGGGTAATGGATACAATTTTAAATAAATTCTCTTAATGCAAACAAGTATATGCTAAGATGATTGTGAGTTTGTGAATTAATGAAATGAATGATATTTGAATATCTGAAACCCTTATTGGAGAATATGTGTTATTCAAAGAAAGGAAGGATATACTGCAAAGTTTAGAAAGTAGAACTTCTAAAAGTTGAGTGAAAAGTGGTCCTTACTCCATAACATGAAGTTTTGAAAGGAAATATAACTTTAGAAGGTTGGAAAGTTCTCAAAAGATGTAATTACGACTGTATAATCCTATAGATTGAATTGTATGAAGCCACAGAAGGCATGCTTATCAAATATGTAGATGGCATGAAGCCTGGCAAGAGAACGAACACATTGTATGTCAGAACCAGAATTGAAACAACAAAAAAAAAAAATCTTGTCAGTCTGTAGCAATGGGATGAATCTCTAAAAAGATAGAAGTTAACAGGGATTAACATAAGATCTTACACTTTGGTCCAAAAACCCCACTGCCCAAATACAGTTGGAAGCAATGTAGCATTGCGGAATGTGATAAAATGACGGCTGAGTTTTAATAAACTGAAAAGTTAAAAAGATATGATAATGAAATAATAGGAGCAATCAAAAGAGTTTTCCACCATCATCTGCTGGTCAGATCATATATAGAATTGGCTAGTTCTGAATCTGTTAAAGGAAAGGAATTAGAAAGCCAAATGTATATTACACTAAGTAATAATGAAATATAACTAAAGAAAAGATAATTCTAAATTAAATATGAGGAGTGGAGTGAGATTCTCATCATGTAATTGGAGTGTTAGCAATCAAACGTCCTAGGCTGGTTGTAATTGGACCTGAATAGTAGAAAGCATGCCAGTGGGTACCCAGAAAGACAGATTACAGGACAACATAAGAGTGGAATGCAGGCAGAGTTGTCTAAAATATAGGAGGGCTTTGGAGTGGGTTCCTTACCAGTAGGAAGCTTCAGACACAAATTATATCACTGCTTTGTGTAGAATACTGTGAAAGATATTCAAACAGCGCAAGGAAATGTAGATCACGTTACAGCTTCTGAAGTTGTGCTTGAGACTATGGTAAAGATAATGAGCATAGCAGACTTATTTCAGTTAATTATTTAAAGAACAAGATTACATTTTTCGGTAGTGTGCCTGTATCTTAGTAATAACAAACCGTATTGTTTCCGAGTATAAAGTCATCCTTGGAAACATAGAAAATATTAAGTTTTAAAGAAGTTTGACAAGTTTTATTCCTTCTTATGTGGCTCTTAGTGGACTATAAAAATGGAGATACTCAACTGGTAGGGACCTGGGTACTCAGGAGACTGTCTAAAATCTCACTGATGGAGTACCAGGAAGAAGATGCTAACCAGTGCTTACTGCCTAACCCGCGGCGTGAGGAACCATTCTCTTAGAAATGACAGGTTTTCTTTGCAGACTCCTCAGCACTGCTCTTTCCACACAGTGAGAAAGAGCTGCTTTTTGCAAGGCTGCTGCTCAGCCATGAAGCTCTCAGTCTTTCAAAGTATTCCCAAACTAGTGCATTCCAGGAAAGTCTTTGTTGACACTATTAGATCTACACATCCTCCTTTGCCTTTCAAATCTCCTCTTAGGTCTTCTCAGAATGAGCGCTTTTATCTTTCTCTTTCTATCCATCCCATTTTATTTCATCACTCTTCACTTACATTGCTAAAAATCTCCCATATCCCAAGATGCCATGTAAAACTATATATATTTTTTTGAAAATCAAAGGAAAGTTGGGGTGGTGGATAGAAGAAAAAAAGGATTCTTTGAATTTTTGACTCAAGGTCATTTGGAAAGGTTAGTTTTACTACCTGAGAAGGTGTAAGAATTTTTTTTTTTTTTTAAATCTAGCTAACAGAACTGAGCTCAGAGAGCATACAATGTGAAGAAGAAATATAAACAGCTGAAAGGAAGGACACAAAATGGCATAATGTGAAGATGATTTATTCATGAGTACATCTTCTCTTTGCCATTGTGATTCTAAGTTATCTTTATATGTCAGTTTGATTACATTGTCAGACCTACTTTTCAATCAAACACTTGTCTAGATGTGATGGTATTGGCATATTATAACTAAACTTTAATTCATCCATCTCTGGGTGAAACACACTAACAGTGATAGGAGTGGGTTTTCCCTGTCACCTGGAGGCCTTAAAGAAATTTGCCCAGGAAGAAACTTTGCCATCATGCCTTTTGGCCTGTTGGCTGTCTCATCTCTTCCTTAGCTATGTGTCTGACTGCATCAAGTGTGTTGATCCTTAAAAGAAAGAGAGGAACCCAGTAAATCATCACCTAACAGAAGAATACACTAGGTAATTATAAGAGTAACTGAGGTTGATTTACGCCCTATTCTATCTGGCTCCAGATTGCTTATGCAATGTGTTGTTCTCAGTATCTCTCTGGAGGATCTTGACCAACACACAGCTATAAATTTCTTCAATTTCTTATCTCATTTATCCCAATTCACCTCAACTATCTCTATTGTGGAAAATGTACCTTTCTTTGATTTAAAACATAGCATGCTTTCTCAAACTTTCTCTGATCAAGTGATTTGAGTGTCACTGTTTTCACTTGGTTTAATATCGGGAAACCCGAACTTCATCGCACTTTGAAGAAAAAATTAGACATAGATCTGTATAGACCGTGAAAAGGAAATGAAAAACTCTACGGAAGCGTCAACCAGGTTAGGATCACATGAAATAACATATGTAATGCAGAATCTCAGGAAAATTTCACCTATTAAACTTGTTCTTTATTCTCAATTATATGCACATATTATTTACTCACTTTGGAGCCTTTTTGATCCCAGAGGGTACAAAACATGATTCAACTTGGTGAACTCCAGGATGCATCTCTTAGGGCTTGCTATGTCAAGTTAGACTGCTCTGAATCTATATTATAGATGTTCACAGACTAGTGGAGAAGATACTCATGCAAATACTCTAAGCCTGGTGGAACTAGATAAATAGTTGGAGTTTTAAAACATAGACATGTTGTAAGATTATATAATGTAAATAATCATCTCTGGGTAGAGAAATCAGAATAGGTTTGGAGAGCAGTAGAAATATATGTTGATCCTTAAATGAAAGAGAAAAACCCAACAAATAATTACACAACGGAAAACTATGCTATGTAATTATAATAATAACTCATGGTGATTTATGCCTATTATGTTTGGCTCCAGATTGCTTATTCAATGTGTTGAATATTGTTCTTGGTACTTCACTATGGTCTTGCCGAATTCTCTAAGTGCACTATTAACACGACATTTTGTAAAAGAGGTAACAGAGGCCTTAGAAGTAAGAAACTCAAAGTAATGTGCTTAGAGGGTAGTAAAGCAAAGAATTTAATTCAAATTGTATAACTCCAAAGACAACTCTGGAACAGTGGTTAGTATCTTTTAACTCAAGAAGAATTGGCAGATTCAGAGACTGAGAGCAGGAACGTGTGGAATGAGTTTTTAATGTGACTGAAGAACAGCATGATTAGGTACTAACATAAAGCATTATGACATCCCAGATGTTCAGAAATACACCTCCTGGTGCCGCACACCTAATACAGTGAGTTAAATGATGAAATTATTTAAATAGGCTGTTGAAGCAATTAGAAATAATGAAGAGATTTTCCCAGAGGACAGCATTCATTGATTTGCAAACACAAGCTCAATGTGGATGTCATTGGCTCTGGGGATATCTACCAATGCCAAGTGATCCAAAGTCCCTGGAAGTACTACTGCTCTATGTAAGATATGGACAAGATGCAAAAGGTGAGGCTATGTATAAATGATACAGATGAATGGTTCTACACTAATATAAAAACTAAAAGATGACTGTGGAAATAATACACCCCCGCATGTGCACACACACAAATACAGGCAAACACATATACATATATACATACATGCACACACACATATATTCACATATATACAGGTACAGATGCAGAACGCACATTAGCAGAGGCCTTGCCTCTGAACTGAATCAGAAAAGAAAGGTTCATGTCTGTCTTGAGAATTTGCAGTCATAAACTCATACTCATTGAACAGGAACTGAAATCAAAACATCTATGAAGACTGTAAACTCTAAAAAACTAGGGGAAGAAACAGCGACTGTGAGGATAGAATTTGAGCAGGCCTTTCAGTAATCTCAGGAGCTCACCAATGAGCTCAGGCTACCATTAGACATCTCAGCCTCGAAAGTAAGAAATTCAGTCGTTAGACTTTAGAATAACTAGATTAATATTAATCTTTCACGGTGGATAAAACATTTCAAATCAGTTTAACATCAGACCACATGACACCTACAATTGTAAAAATATCACCTCTGGAGGGAAATTATACTTTCAAAACTGTATCTCTTTATTAAGATAGTTGATTTTCCCTAACAAGCAGTCCCATACATTTCATGGGACGGAATAATTCATCCAATAGTAGGAAAAGCCCAACTAGACATTATTTGCCACCAAGTGTGAAACCTCCAGTACTAGGAATGGGTTACATTTCATTTGGCCAAAGAGGTCCCCTGAAAACCTTCATACAACTCAGGCTATTGCCTGGGCTCTTAGCTGTTCTCTGTTAACTGAGGGTAAGGCTCTATTGCTTAAGACAATAGCTACAAATCTCATTGAAAGTGATGAAGCTGAGTTTATGCCAAACTGAACCTTCATCCCTTCTGACTGGTGTTCCTGGCACTGAAGAGTACTCTGCCTGCTATTAGAGGAGAAGGGTATCCATCAACCCACACACCATGCAGTCTATAATGGTGACCTACCTATACGGTATGCTGGTGCCACGGTAGCACAAATACTGCGGGAGTACCCAGCCACTCTCTGGATTTAAGGCCTGCTTCATGAGATGAAACCCATGCCCGACACTGCTTGGGTGGCCAAGAACCTGAGGCTACATATGCCATGTGTCTAAGGGAAAACCAAATAGTATTGTTCTGCTGAAGGAACATAGCATTAAAATGATTCCTAATGACATTTGGCCATATCCATGGATCAGTTTCTTGTTCAACCATCATCAGAGAATCTTTTTCCAGCAGTAGATGCCAACTAATATTGAGAATCTTTACACCTTGACAATGTTCAGAGAATCAGAGACTTTGGGATATTCAGTCCTAAGTAGGATATCTTCATCAAAGTCCTCTTCCTTCGTGCTCAGAGTGCTACGTAGAAAAGAAGGCAGAAAGGCTACGAGAACCAGAGGGGATGTATGACAGCAATGAAACTCTTTTCCAGACAAAACAGAATTGATACAATTATGAACTCACAGACACTGTGGCAGCATGGACAGGGCCTGCCAGGTCTAAGTCAGGTGAAATCTGAGCACCGAGAGGGAGAAGAGTACAGAAACTCCCATCCCTAACAAAGAAGTCTTCTCCAATTGCCAAGAAAAAATTGGTTTTCTCCAATAGAGTTTCACTAGGTGTATAAATCACACTTAAGGAAGACTCTATCTCAGCAGTATGTGATCAATATAAAATGAACCCAATAGTCATTTTAAAAAATTTTGTCTCTTATTTCTTTGGACATCATGATTATTTTTGTCTCACTAGTCTTTTGCTTATATATTATGGTTTACAATTTTGTATTTTTGTGTTGTGTGTGCATGCGCACACGTTATCCGTGTATGTATTTCTTGTGCTGTGTCTTTGTGTTACTTTGTTTTTGAACGTGTTTCATTTCTGAAGAGAGAAACAATGCGTGATGTTGGGATGAGTGGAGAAGTGGGGAGAATTTAGAAAGAGATAAAGGAGGGAAAACTGATCAGATTATATTGTGTGAAAAATTTATTTTCTATAAAAATAAAATAATTGACATAATCAGTGATTGTAGGATAACATAATGCATTGAATTCAGGAAATCACTGGGCGATTGTGGAGGTAAGAAGATGGTCTAGCCGGTGTCTAATGACACGTATGTATGAAAATGCCGCAATGAAGCTCATTACTTTAACTACTAACTTCCAACTTTAATTAAAAGGAATTTATAATGAAAGTTTTTGTTAGAGAAATGAATTTAAAAATGCAGAGAAAACTACAACCAAGAATATTAAACCCAAGATGAATTGAGAATCTGGAACTAATAGATAAAGATTTATAAATCATGATCATTAGGTATTCTAAAAGCAGGTGGCAAAGTGAGTGAATAAATAATTTAAAAGAAGTGTTTAAAACATAAATGACCACAGACAAACACAAGGCAGAACTACTAGTAGCAAACTAATAGCAAAACAATGTAGTAAAATACAGAGCTAAAGAACCAAGACATAGCTCAGTGGAAAATAAGCAGACTGAAGAACACAGGGGCAGGTAAGCAAAGGAAGCTAAAGACAAAAGGTCAAATAGAAGAAAGCCAATGAAAAACTCTTCCAATTTTCAGGATGCTTCCATTTTTAAATAATAGTGAAAAGAAGTGTCCAGAGTTGGTGGAAGATATCAATTACAGACTTAAATAGTGTTCGAAACTCAGAATATAAAAACAGAAGAACAAAATTAGAAACAAAGCATTGCACGCATAGCATTGTAAAATTCACTGAAATCAAAGAATATAAAACTCTTAATGGTTCATTGAAGCTGGGGAGGAGGGGTACACATTACTCTTAATATCAAATACTTTCATCACCTTCAAGGCAAAAAATAAAAAATAAAACAAATCTATAATACTACGAGAGAAGCCAGAAGCTGTTAGAATGGCCTCCCCAAGGGCTGACAAGAGACAGTTTTCATTATATAGCAAACAGAACCTTGTCTAAAGATGATTAAGATAATGTACCAACAAATTAGGTTTTTATGTTGATAAATGTCTAATAAACATACTTTACAAGACAGCCAGAACTACGTTGTGAGACCCTGTCTTAAACAACAAAACCAAAAATATTGCAGACATAAAAATAATCACCCTTACATAAATAACAAGTGAAAAATGGAAAAAGGAAAAGTAAAATAAATAAATAAATAAATAAGTAAATAAATAAGTAAGTAAATAAATAAATAAAGGCAATTATTCAGGCAAAACTTCCAAAACCGAAAAACCTTATTTCAGGTGGGAGAAAAAAAAGTCTTTGTATGGTGAGTTGCCATGTTAACTTTAATAGTGAAAAATAAGTAGGTTCCCCTAAAGAGTGAAGAGGAGCCATAACTAGGTCATTAAAAAAAATTAGTTAATGTAGAAAAAGGCAACGAAACAGGAAATGATACATAGTAAAAATGTAGTACATTAAGTAGTAAAATGATAGATGAGTGTGCAAGTATGCAATCAATTAAAATATAAGCATAGCAAACGTGTTGGTGTCAACCCCAAGGCTATCAGTGGAGGGAAGGGAAAGTGAGGTGCATGTGACTCCAGTATGTAGTACAACTACCCTCACTGTCCAGGCAGATCAAGGGTAGGGAAAGGAGAGCAGTCATCTGGCTTCTGCATTTCCCCGTTGACTCGGTCTAGGACCCCAGTCTGTGGGGTAGTGCCACCCACCCATGTTTGGGTTGGTCATCCTTTGCTCATAAGCCTCTGAGGAAATGGCTTCAATGATATACCCAGAAGTGTGTTTTCTGGGTGATTCCAAGTCCCTTTAGCAAAGATGAACCTTCACAACTTTCTATGATGCTCTACGATTTCGTGGGCTGTGATTCGAAACGAATCCTTCTTTCCTTGAGTTGTGTCTGTGGGGATTTCTGTTACAATGGCATGGAGGATTTTTACTAACAACAGTAGGGAAGGCAAGTGAGCTGATGAGTTGTACACTATCATGAGTTAACACAACATTTTTATTGTTGCAGAATAAGCTATCGGAGAGCAGACTAACTGCATGTAACTACAGTTAAGAGATGGGTTAACACAGGAAGCATGAAGAAAATAATCCCAGTGGCGGAAGATAGTCTTTAACATCTTCATGCTACGTTTGCTTATTTGTGTGTGTGTGTTCATGTCATGACACACTTGTGGAGGTCGGATGCCAACTTGTAGGAGTTGGTTCTCTCGTAGCATGTGGTCCCTGGATAATGAACTCAAATTGTCAGACTTAGTGGCAACCACCTTTACATGTAATGCCAACCCCAAAACATATTCTTATGACTTACATAAAAAAAAACTATATGCTCATGGGACCAAAGCTTTAAAAATTTTAAGTCAAATATTAGCTAAAGTTTAAAAAATTGAGCATATATATATATATACATATACATATAAATATAATTTTAAAGTGGCTGTTAAATATCTTGGAGCAAACAATGTATCAGAAAGAAATTTAAGCTACTTGATTCTCAACAAAAATAAAAACATCAAAACTGCGGGGTTCAGATTAAGTGGAACTGAGAGATAAAGTCATATTTAAAATTATTTGCACCCAAAAGAAATGTTAAAAGATGATGAACTCCTGGGAAATAATGACTTACACCTAGATCTAATGGCTTTGGGCAAGAAATCTATTTTACTTTCTCATGAGTCAGAAGTTCAGTGTGTGGTGTTGCTGGTCCTAGGTCAGGCCTCCTCCAAAGGTTATTGTAAAGGTCACATTGGGGAGAGATCTACATCATCCAAAGGTTTTACTGGGTATGGGAGGATCAGTTTCCCAATGTCCCATTCCTGTGTCCCATTCCTGTTTTTTGCTACTTAGCTTCTCTCAGGGTAATGGAACACCCTAATTGTCCCAGGCCTGGAATTATATTGTGAATGAAGGACTTTCTGTGGAAAGGGGAGGCCATGGGGCCTTTTGACCTGTTCTTAGAATTTACATATCTACACACTATTATAATTTATTTATTAAAGCAATTTAATAATTCTATTGACAATTAAAAAGATGACTTCCTTTGAAAGGAAATGTCTTTAAATATTTGTTGACACCTTTTAAAATTGTCCCATGAAATATAAAATTGAAAATTTAATTTTTATTATTTTTTTCTGAATCAGTGTCTTTTATTATAGAAAGTAGAAGAATAATTTTGTTAACCTTTTAATTTCTTCTTATTTTTGTATGCATGTGTTTTTTTGTTGTTTTTTTTTTTTGTTTTGTTTTGTTTTTTTGTTTTTCCTGCATGCATTATCTATGCACTATGTGTATGTGTTACCTGAGGAGGCCAGAAGGATGTGTCAGATTCCCTGGGACTGGATTTGCAGATAGTTATGAGCTGGCAATGGGGGTTGGGAATGAAACCCAGGTGCTCTGGAAAAACATCAGTACTAAGGAGCCATCTCTCCAGATCCTTTACAACTATATAAATTACACATAGAATTGTAGGAAATCTTCTACCAGACCTTCAGTTCTTTGAGATTTGCATCGTGTTATCCAGGTTTGATGCAAATGTGGAAAACCACAGTCTTTGGATTCTTCAGTCTCTTCTTTGGAACCTCATGGTCAGAGTTCAGGGAATTCCATTACATAATTGCTTTCATGGAGCTGATACATCAAAATTTCCCTTAGCTGTGCTCTGGATCTGTTGTGTGACCAAGATGAAATGACTTTCCCATCACCTACCTACTCTTTCCTTCCATTGCTCAGGTTTTGTGTCATATTTAACATGGCTAAATTTAAAGCCATAAATATTTACTCCTCTCTTTCCCCTTCTAAGTGTTTTAATTCTTACAATTGGGTCTTTGATCTATATTAGAACTATATCTATGTACGCTGTGAATAAGGTGAAGAGACTGGTTTTGTTTTTGTTTCTGCTTTTATTGTGTATAGCTGTTGAAACCTCTAATTTTTTTTTTCTGTTGAACGATGCCAACATTCTTTCTGAAAGTAAGTTGACCACGGGCATATGGATTCTTGAGGGTAACCTCAGTTGTGTCCCATAGCCTTTTCTAGCCACTCATGTCAGTACTACATTGTCTTGACGACCACTGCGTTGAAGTCAGAGTGACTTCACTACAGCCGCTGCTCTTTAAAGTTCAGAGGGCACTCCTCTACTTTCTTTTCCCTTTTTCAGATTGCTTTGGGTATTTTGGATCTCTAGAGATTCCACGTGCATTTTAGAATCAGCTCTTGAATTTCTACAAACAAGTCTACCAGGGTTATGTTAAATCTAGAGATCATCTTTGGGGCATTTGCTATCTTACCAGCACTGTCTTTTAATCATGAATGAGTGATGTTTTTCCATTTCCTTCAGTCTTTAATTTCTTCCAACAACAACATCAACAAAAAATGTTTTTACAAAGGAGGTTATGGCAGATTGCAAGGAGCTCCCTTCTCTCACAGTGACTCTCTGCCTGGGCTGAAGTGTGGTTGTGGCAAGGGATAAGTACTGGGATATTGTGAAAGAGCTTTGACATGCGTGGGAAACCTCCCCTCCGAGACTAGATGTCAGGGCACAAGCTCCTTATGCAGAGAGTGAAGCTGAAGCACAGTTAAGTTACTCCGCGACAACACAAGACTCCTGGCACTTAATGGATCCTGAGTATGTCATAATAAATGTAAAACCATGTAAAATAGCAGGCTGTATATACCTGTTAGGGTATAAGATAATGAATTATAGGTTTTAAATTAGGTTTTCATTATAAAACAAATAAATGATCAAAGATGGCTTAGATGTAAATGATGCTCTTTTTTGTTCGTTTGTTTTACAAATGTATTGTCTGAAATCTCTCTTATAAAAAGTGTGATTTTAGATTGACAGTATCCCTTTGAATACAAAAGGAACAGAAGAACACACAGACAAGTGCACTAAGCCCCAGTGACTCTTGGCTGAAGGAAGGTTGGATGAGGGACTCATTCAAAGCAGACATTAGAGGCAGCAATGGCCCCTTTTTGTGATTTAAATTAACATCTTGGCTAAGTAAAGTTCTTAAATATAACCTGAAGCTCTGGGAAATGGTTTCAGAGTATCTCGTGGGTAAGAAAGGTTTTACATAGTTTTCCTCTCTCCGCCCCTCCCCCCATATGGAATGGTTAGGTTTACTGCATTTGGTTTATTTGTGCCCTTTGAGATTCAAATTCTGCATCTACTACAGTCATCTCGGAGATCAGTATATCTCAGGATTGGCATCCTCTTTAGTTGAAACATACCCAGTTGTAATTTGCAAGTGAATGCCACTCCTCTAAGGCAATAAACCAAGCAAATAAATGGTAAAACCTGAAAAATGGGGAAACATTTTCAGTGGTGGGTGGGTGGTCTGCCCTGAGAGCCCTAGCTCTGGTTCTCACATAAACGAGATTTGAATGGCAAAGCTTTAAATATTTGGTCTTGTTTTTTTTAAAACAATACAAGCATAGATAATATAGGAAAGTTTAATACTGCCTTAAGTCAAACAGTCTAAAATTTAAGTGTTCCATTAGACTGAGTGGGACTGAAGCAGAGACTAGCTGAAGTCACATAATGTAACCAGTTGGTGTTGGAATTTAGGGAGCGCACGAGCCTCGCTTGGTAAGATGGTCAGGGAAAGCCTGGGGCTTTGGCCGATGCACCCTCTCCATAGATGAGCCATGCTTGTTATACACCAAGTCTGTTGGAAAGAGGACGACTTCCTCCCATGAAGCCTGCCACCTGCCAACAAAACATTATGATTGCTTACGTTTGGGACTAAAATGGCACACACAGAACTAGACTCAAGGCCAATAATTTACTTTTCTCCCTTTCCTGATCTTACTGCTTGCTGGAATGCGGCTCTAGCTGCCACCCTGGATTACGAGATGGGAACTGTACCCTCATGTTGCCACAGAGGGAGGAAAGACTCAGTGTTCACAAAGACTTTTGCAGCTGAACTGGCACATCAGGACAGATTCCTCCTGGGTCAATCTTAGCACTCCTCATTGTGTGACCACCATTTTCCTGGCAATTCTGTTAAGCAGTCCTGATGTATTCAGTTGTATGCAGCATACACGCGTGTGCAGTAGTCATGTATTTCAAATTTGAACTACATGGCTTTTCAAGTTCATTGACTTCAGGTATAGTTTTGGCTTTGTGGCTGAGGGTGACAGTCACACAAACAGCAGGCGCTGTGTGGACTTGAGAGAAATTGTTCACTCTGTGCCTTTCCTTCTTACTCACTTAGAAAGGAATGCTTAGTGCTTGGTTTTAACATGATTTAGCACTTCTTTAAGCACAATTTTATTTTATAGTTCTCCTCCACTGTCTATCGTATTCTAAGGATGTTCCTCTCCTCCTTATATATATTTGGTTTCTTTGTTTTTATTTTATTTTTTAGAAGCTCTTTTATTTTTTATTTATTTTATTTATTTATTATTAATTACACTTTATTCTCTTTGTATCTCCCCATAAGCCCCTCCCTCCTCCCCTCCCGATCTCACCCTTCCTCCCTCTTCTTCACGCATGCCCCTTCCCAAGTCCACTGATAGGGGAGGTCCTCCTCTCCTTCCTTCTGATCTTAGTCTATCAGATTTCATCAGGACTGGCTGCATTGTCTTCTGCTGTAGCCTGGTAAGGCTGCTCCCCCCTCAGGGGGAGGTGATCAAAGAGCAGGCCAATCAGATTATGTCAGAGGCAGTCCCTCTTCCCATTACTATGTAACCTACTTGGACACTAAACTGCCATGGGCTACATCTGTGCAGGGGTTCTAGGTTATCTCCATGAATAGTCATTAGTTGGAGTATGAGTCTCTGGGAAGACCGCTGTGTTCAAATTTTCTGGTTCTGTTGCTCTCCTTGTGTGGTTCCTTTCCTCTCCAGCTCTTACTACTTCCCACTTCTTACATAAGATTACTTCTTGCACTCTGCCCAACAGTTGGCTCTGATATGAGCCCGAAGCAAGTTTTCAAATTTCTCCCACAATCCTTTCCACAATATAACAAGTATGTTGCAGCAGCAGTCCATTTCTGAGGCTAATTTATGTTTCAGTTTGCTATCTGTTATTATAATAAAATATCACAACCAAGAGCAACTTGGGGAGAAAAGGCTTTATTCAGTTTACAGGCTACTGCCTACTATCACCAGGGGAATCTAAGACAGGAACACAGGCAGGATCCTAGAGGCAGGAACTGAAGCAAAGATCGTGAAGGAATGCTGATTCCTAGTTAGTCCCTCATGGCTTGCTTACTTAGCCTGTTTTCTTGTATAGCCTATGGCTGCTTGCTCGGGGCTCATATCAGAGCCAATCATTAATTAAGAAAATGCCTTACAGACTTGAGCAAAAGTCAGCATTATGTCAGCACTTCCACAGTTCAGTTCCCTCTTCCTGGATATGTCTTGGTTTGTGTTAAGTTAACAAAAGAACCAATCAGCACACCACAGTTATCTTCCCGGGTGAAAGGTATCTGAAGTACTTAGTTTTCAAGCCATTCAGATTGTTTCTGAGACCTCTACTTAGTCTAGAACTGAGCTTTCCATAACGCACTATGGCTTGAGGGTACTTAGGAAGGCTCTTTAGCCTAACCTCCTTAATGGTATCATCGGAGATTTCTTTTCTCCTTCCAGCTTCCAGGTTTCCCTCCCCCCCCCCAGATTGTAAAGTCCCTGTCACTAAAGTCCCTTCAGTGTTTTTAAAGTCTCCTCTGAGAAACTGACAACAAACCAGGACAAGAAGTATGTTTCTAACAAGATAACAGGTTTTCCTCCATGCTGTGCAAAGCCCTTGACTGAAGTGAATCCAGATTTTGGGAGTGTGTGAATGAATGTCCTGGAGGAGCTGCAGAGAACAAAAACAAGTTAATGTCTCACAAAATTAGCCCGTGACACACTGTTTATATAATCACTTATCATCCTAAAAAATATGTAGATGAAGCTCCTTCAGTTCAAAAAAGTTACATCATTTCAGAAGCTCACTAGACTTCTTAGCAGAACTTATTCTTCATCTTCAGACCCCTGGCTGCATCCAGTAGGCTACACTGCCTTCCCACTAATCCCTTCCTCTATTGCTAAAGCAGCCTAGCTTCCCAAAGGAACTTTCTTTATTCCGTGTTTGAATAATCTTAGCTCCTAGTGGCTTAGGCTGTCAGCAGCAAAGACCTCATCTTCCCTTACATACAAGCCAGATCCCAGGGGTAATTCCTGGCACAGAATCCTGGCTAGTGCGGTCATGGCCTGGACCAGAAGGGAAATACTCTAATTCTTATATGAAATTCATCAGCTGTTAAGTATGTCCAATTTTCCCCCTAATAGTCTCATTAGGGATCTGGAACCTGTCTTCAAAAAGGCGACATCATTCACTACTGGCTTTTTGAGGGATTACAGTATACATAGAATGGGAATGATGGCCAATTGTGGTCACATTCTTAATTTAAGGAGAAAAGAAGAAAACTAAGCTGTAGGCCTGTTTTCTTAAGATAAGGAAATTCTAAGAATCGGTTTGTTTCCTTATATTTTTTATGGTTCCAAATTCAACATTTGCATTATCATAACAATTCACAGTAAAGTCAAAACATTTAAATTACATTTCCACGTGACGCAAGAGGGCTCTGCCCATACGTGCTAAAATAGGATAGAAAATGAATGGAATGTTCTGATGATTTCATCAGATGTATTTCTGGCAGACAGTTCGTAGGTATGGTGATGATGCTGGAAAAATATTTTGTAGTCATACATATTTTGTTCTGTTAACAGTGGAAATCCATTGATGGGTGGAAGAGGAGGTGAGGTAGAGGAGAGGACACGAAGCCCGGAGTGCATGCGTATTGATGATGTGAGCATGACCAAGTCAAGGATCCCAGTGCCTTAGACACGTGGGAATGGCTGGGACTTCTGAGGTTCAGGGATGTGAGGATCACAAAACTCTTCCCTGGTTTGACTGAGTATGGTTGTTGACAGTATGGCCATAAAGTATCAGTCACAGCCTCCTCCTCAGATGACTTCAGCCTCATAATGCTCCCTCACAAAGTCCTCCTACTGAGATGGGCTAACCTGTCTCCTCCAGCTGTGTATAATAATCAGCTGAGTTTCCAGGCTGCTGAGGAAGTGCTGGCTGCTGGGGCATCGTCATCAAAGCCCATATCTCCACTGGGTCCACCTTTTTTTTGTATGTTTGTCTGTTGGTTTTTCGTTCCCTGTGGCCCCAGTGAGGTCAATCCAGAAGCTTTACAGGTTGTAGCATAATGTGATCTATTTTTGTTTTTTGAAGAAAAACAATAAATAAATGTTTCTAGTGAAAGTATATGGTAAGGAGGGAGCTACAGTGGAAATTAGAATGTAGTTATAAGTAGCATTAATGTAACTGAGAGATGAATGGTTCTCAGTACATATGCAGTGTTCATTACATATTCCATAGATCTCTGCATTTTAAGTCTTTCTTGTGGCTAAATAAATCATGTAACTTATGTCACTTCTATTGTTGTTTCTGACTGAGGCCGTAAAAAGCTATCCAACTTCCTTTCCTCCCTTCCATCAGCAATCACAGAGTATGTGAGAAGATTAGGCAGCACCAAGGATGGATCCTGACTTACCAGTTGAAGAAGAGCACACAGCCTGAGTCAGATTTGATTAAATCTATAGAAAGTGCCTTTTACTATAAGCCATTAAAATTTCCAGGCTTGATATCCAAAGCAGCTAGTGTTAATTACACTTTGAATCTGTATTTTGAAAGCAGAAAAATGATTAGAGGTAAAAACCACAAGAGATAAAAGGTTGGTGTTAAGAATGGTAACAGAAAAAGAGATAAATGATGACTCTGGACTATTACCCAGATAGATGACAATGGCTATGACATTTAACAGGATGAAAAGGTGAGGGAGAAAGGAGAACGTATTCAGTTTGTAGTGCCTGAAGAACATCAAGTGAGGGATGTGCTCACATCAGAGAGGCAAGATGGCAAGCAGCAGCAATGATGGCTGTGGCAGAATGCTCATTTTCTACAAGATAAGTATCAGCCATAAGCTGTCTACTTGATATTAACAGGGACATCATGGCTCATGCAAATTTATGGTGATCTGAATTATGTGTGGGAGGTGACTTTTTAAAGATCCATCTATGTATGTATGTATCTATCTATTTATCTACCTATCTATCCATCTATCAGTATTTATCTACCTACCTATCTGTCTATCTTTCTCTCATCTATATATACCATCTATGTGTGTTTGCATGTATGCATGTATGCGTCTATCTATGTATCTCTATCTATCAGCTATCTATTCTGTCAACCATCTAGGTATATCAATAATAATCAAGGAAGATGTCATATATGTGAGAGGGAGTGAAGTAGGTCACATGAGGAGTTGGACTGGAGAAGGAGTGGAGTAAAAACGATGCAAATGCAGTACTCACTGTCAGTAGTATTACAGTCAGGAGTCAGTCATCATATAGGTGGAAATTGGACTGCTTTTGATTTGAAGATGTTGATTAAGAAAAGTAGGAAATCTAGTGCAGCCATGAATAGAAGTGAGAGACATGGGTGGGAGGTGAATTTGTCACTTAAGTTTTACTGGAGAGACACTAGAAATCATTACTCCAAATCAAGTGGAATGAGAGATGAAGAGGGTCAAAGAGAAAGCTCTGAGGGCAAAATGTGAAGAAATAAGGTCATCAGGCAAAAAAAGAAGAGGTAGAGATGCAAGGGAAATTAGGAAGATGTAGTGATGATGTCAAGGGAGGGCAGAAATTAGCTTTAGCTGGCCAGCAATACCACATTCTACAAATAGTATTTTTCACAAGATAGATAAGTGTCATCTCTAAACTGCCTGGCTAATACTAGCAGTGGCATCATGACTGATGTGAATTAATTTCTTAGGATATAATGTCATATATAAAGAGTAATGAAAAGGGAGACTTTTGGTTATCAGGGAATACAGCTAGCTATTTAGTTTTTGTCAGATGATTTTGCTCAGACATCACCTGAAAACAAACAATATGTTCTCCAGTCCATATTTTGTAGACCTTACAGTTGTTTCTGGGAAACAAAACAAAACAAATCCAAAAACCAAAACAACAAATTTAAAAAATTGTCTTATCCAATCTGTAGTCAGCCCTAAACACATTTACATACGCATCACATTAAAAAGATTCAGTAAATTACATACATTTGTATTATTTTTACAATGCTGTAATAAAGCTCCATGACCAAGGCAACTTATAGAAGAAAGGTTTTATTTGGGCTTATGGTTACAGAGAGTAAGTGTCCATTTTGGTAGCAAGTCATAGCAAGCAGTAGCAATGTTTCCTGGAGCAAAGACACTCAGAGCTCACATCTTGAAACCTCAAGAACAAACTGGAAAATGACACAGACTATAAACTCTCAAAGTCCACACACCTTCTCCAAGTCTATACTTCCTCAAATAGTACCATCAACTGGAAACAAAATTTTCAAATATATGAGCCTATGGGGTAAATTGTCATTATCTATCTACACATTTTGAGAAAATTATGAAATAGGCTGAGTATGTGCCAAGATACAAATATATCACCATACAGACTCAGTGTATATTAGCATACGTAGGCATATATGATAATATACAAATATATTATGTACTCAGTGCTCCATACATCTTTGTGTTTTGTAGTCTTTCTTATTGTTAGCTAGGTCATGTCACTTATGGCATATCTATTGTTATTTTTGATTTGCATTACTTACTGCCTGGGATGGTAAGGATATCTATTCAGATATGCTATGTCTACATCTATTTTATTTGTATATATCAACTATAGTTGAAGAAAAGGTTATGGATTTTAGAGGGGGTGGGATGGGTCACACGAAGAGATTGATGGAGGAGTAGGAGGAGCATAAATGATACACATAGAATACTCTCATGTACGAACTTCTCAAAAAAATTACATAAAAACTTTTTCCTTGAACGTTCAGCTACATACAATTTCAGAGGCATTTGTAGGAAATGTATTCAGATATTATAAATTGACAATATACATAAAAATGATCAAACTTATCTAAGGGCCTGGTGGAAGACAAGTGCCATCGTAATGACTTAAGCAGTAATTCACTACCTAAATGTAGAGTAAATACTGAGTCACCTAGAGAGGTCTTCCTAGAGGAAAGGACACAGATATTGAGTTTAAGAATACAAGAGAAAAATAAAAGTTGAGGAATGTAAACGATAGGTAAGCACCCAATCGGTCAGAAACAGGATGAGGCTGAGGCTCCATAATGCCCCCCTGGGGGAATTATTTAACAGGATAGTTTGTGTGTTAGTTAGCTCTCCTTCACTGTGGGGAAAAAAAAACACTGTCTGAAGGAACTTACACAGTGTATTTTGGCTAGGTTTCAGAGGTTTCAGCCTATGATTGGCCCTATTACTTTTTATGCCTGTGGTGAAGCAACAATCATGGCAGCTATACACTTCAGAGCAAATTTCTCTCACTTCATGGCCAGGAAGTAAATGAGAGGAAGAAAAGGCTAAAATTTTTACCACTTTCCAATAGTTGGGGGCTGCATCTTTAACCTAGTGGTCCTTGAGGAACATTCCAGATGCAAACTGTAATCTATTCCTAAGTCTATACTTCTATGAGCACTAGACATGGGTATATATGTTATCAGATAGTTAGTCCAGGGCGGTATGTATTGAACCAGGCTTGAGTGTGAGTATGAGGACCTTTATCTTCAAAATAAGGAACAATTGGAGGTTTTTGAAGAGAGAGGTAAAGAGGGAAACTTGCATTGGAGAAATTTCTCCAGAAGAAATATCTATGTTTTTGTTTGAAAGTCAAAATGATAGATGTAAAGCCAAGCATAGAGGACTATTGCAAGTGTGGAGAGTTTAGCTTATGATGTCCCACACTCCTTGGATATAATATTTGGCTTTGAATATGAATAGATCAATAGCTTCCAGGCTATGAGTCAAGGTTGAAAACCTTAAGTGATTAGGTAAGGAAGATAAGTGTTAGTTAATCATCTGGGTAGGACTACTGTTGCATTTATTTTAAAGATGCTATTTTGGGAAAGGTTGAAGTCCAAGTGGAGACATGCTGTTGGAAGGCAAAGACATGGGTGTTATTGATTGACCTGTGTATACACAGTGTACAGGAATGAGATGGGCAAGAGCAATCAGAAAACAAAAAGCAAGAATAGAAGACTCAGGTCTATGGGGCTGCTATCCCTCAGGGCTGGAGAATGGAGTGCTGCTTAGGGAAATGGTTGGCATAAGAGAAGGACACAGAATGGGCAAATTTCCAGGTAGAATTTTGTGCAGAGGTAAATGGCCACATTGCTGAAGCACTGGAGAGAATCCCGCGGGAAGAAAGCCTCCCTGAATCTTTATTTTCTCGGGGCAGTTTCTGAGCAGTAGCAGAGATAGATGGCTAAGGGTCAGAACTGCTGTGTGCTTCTTTCTGGAAATGGCCTTCTGGAGATGACAAGAGGTGACCTTCAGAGCAGTTCCCCACAGAAAACTGCCTGTTCTGCTGTGAAGCAGTTGGTTGCAGAGTCCTTGGCTGGGAGCTTCTGGGGAACCAAGCAGATGGCAGCGCTGATTCCTGCAGCTGCAAACAGCTTCATTTCACTTTGTTTCCAGGAGCCAGAGGAGTTGGGAATGGTAACAGCTGTCTACCTGTAGGGACTCAAATGATGTCTGTGCCATCAAACCCTTGTATGCAGAGTAGTGACTTAGCAGTTATCCAAGAGTTTTCTGGTGCCCTGAGGAGCTATCAAAAGACCTCCATGTTGTATCCATGGTGGGGCTTCTGCTCAGTCAAACTAGAGTAAATAGGCCCTCCACAAGCAAAAGGCATAGAAAAAACAAGTGTTGGTTTGATCTCTCTCTCTCTCTTTCAACATTGTTTATTTTAGTAGGCATATGTATGTGTGAGGACACACATTTGGGCTATACATGCATGCATGTGCTACATGCATTCGGAGGTCAGAGAACAACTTGCAGGGGTCATTTCTCTTCGTCCATCATGCGGATCTTGGGTCTCAAACTCAGGTTGCCAGGTTTAGCAGCACTTGCCTTTAGCTATTGAGCTATATCTCATGGGCCCCCACTCTTCTTCGTGAAAACAAATGTAACTTTGTAATTTGGAGCCTTCCATTTTAACATCTGCTCAGGGAAATACTTTTCATTTTCCTTGAAATCCATAGCTGGATACATGGTGTTTCCAGGAAGGTATATTCAACATTAGCTTAAGTCATTGTCAAGCTCAAGTCCTGCCCAGGCTTTTGTAGAATTCCTATAAATATTTGAAGCAAACAACGGCTTATGGGAAGTCCTTGCTTTGCATGTCATGTCATAGGAGACATAAGATGAGTTAGGTGTTAGATAACAGATGGAGAAGTTATTTTACTCTAGAGTTCACTCTTGAAAAAACAAATTTCTGTCAGAAGCTAGATTGAAATTATTTTCTACTTATTCCCAGTAGTCTCTTCTAGTACAAAAAGAAGAAGAGGAAGCACAGGGTTAGTCCTGACCTTCTGCCATCTATCTCAGCAACTTCCCTGAAATTATTCCCAGCTTGGGGGTAAGAAATGCTATTTAAAGATCCAGGAGATCTTCCTGTAGGCTCATTTAATTTTCACTTCTTACAATGAGCCATGGGCAGTGTTTGTAGAGATTAATGTACCTTGAGTGCTTGCAGGACAGAGATTACAGGACATGCTTTTGTCTTCATTGTATAGTTCTACACCCAGAGTACATCAGCATTTAATAACACATAGTGACGACAACTTAACAGGTATCATCATGAAGTGTGTGCGCCTTCTGCTGTGTGTGGTGGTATAGCTTGCTTGTTCCCTTAAACTCAATTAAGTGATTAACTGCGGTTAGAGTGTCAAAGATTGCTTTATTATACGTTTATATGGGTGTCATCTTGGTGACTTTCTAAGAATCAGAACTGGTCCGTTCTCTCTCTTTCTCTCTGTCTCCCTCCCTCTTTCTCATCCCGCTGTTCCCCTCCCCTTCACCCTCATTATTACTATATTTCTTTCACTACATCTCAGAATCCAAGAGGAAAGGCCCCCAAATTGGCACAGTGCCTTTTCACAAAGCACCTGTCCAAATTCAATCAGAAGGAAAAGCAAAACCACCTCTGACAACAACCACCAAATACTTCCTCTCAATAAGTGGAGACACATAGGAGGAATCTTTGATGAGTTAATTCGTAAAACAATACCTGTTAGTTAACTAAACAAAACGTATCCTGTTTCGGTATATTTTCAGTGGCCTAAATGGGGATGAGGCTTAAACTTTTCTCTAATTTGTTTCCTATCATTGAAAACAAACAAAAACTTCCAGCATTACTTTTGGGTAGTAATTGATGGTGCTTCTTGGTATACTTGGGTTGATAAGGTAGAGTCATGATATTTGAAGTAAAAGGGGCCTGCTACTGGAGCCATGAGCAGAGTCAGGAGATTAATCCACTCTATAGAGATGGCCTTTGTAAGGGTAACTTTGATAACTTTTTGAGTGCCTTTAAAAAAAAAAAAGGATTTAATGACTTAGTTTTATCTGTATGACTAATTGCTCATATATATGCAAGTGCTTATCTCTGTTGCCCATAGTAGTCAGAAGTAAGTGTCAGATCCCCTGGATCTGGAGTTATAGATGATTGTAAGACACCATTTGTGTGCTGGGAACCAAACCCCGGTCTTCTGTGTGAGTTGTCAGGGGTCTTAATGACTAATCCCAACATGGGCTCATATTAAAATTTGTGAATAATTCTGGTCATTGCCAATATTTGAGGATCCAGTTTGGCAGCTAGCACTTAGAAAGAAGGAAATCTCAGCCAAGAGTACAATTCTAAAGGCAGGTGAAGGTCACCAGTGTAGTCATAACATTTTCCCACAATGCAAAGTAGTTCCTGGTGCTTGAGGTGTGCTGAGGTTGGATGTGGTTTATTCTCCAGAGGCTCTAATGGCGGAAGCTCCTTCCTCAATATGGCTGTGTGGAGGCGGTGGAATATTAAAGAGGTGCTTGTGTTGTTGTATATCTGTAGGTCCCCCAAGACTCCACTCAGTCTCAGAGTGAGTGCTTATAAAAAATGATTCACATTCATAACTAGCATCACTGTGCCCTTTTGTTACCTGTATATTCCTTGATGTCATTCTTTTATAGACATCATGATGAATCAATAATACTATAAGGGCAAGGGCTCCATTCCAGGGTCTAAATTAAACTAAAACCAATTTTACTTTCAGCCTCAAAATCAGTTAATTCAATAAACTTCCTTTAGTTTGGACAATTCAGCCTCTGGTATTTTGTTTTAACAATAGACAATGAATTATTGTTGGTGAAGAAGAGGTGACAGGAAGTACACTCCATTTAATTCCTCGAGTTTCTGGCGATGTCAAGAAAGGAGAGGCCACATGAGTTAAACCAGATCTCAAATGGATATGAAATACTGTAATTCTATTGAAAATACTCAGAGACACATAGCAATATGGAAAACAATCAAGTACCAGAAATTTGCCTTTGTCTAGGCCCTTAAGAATTTCAGACTGTGTAGAAACATGTGCGCACATGTGTGTGTTTGTGTGTGTGTTGGAGGTGGTGCAACATGTTGACATTTGATTGCCCGTGTGCCAGTTGAGTGAGATGATGAACAAGTGGAAGTTTTGATACTGGTGGGCTTAGTTCATATTCCATCATCTGAACTTAACATGGAAGTTTCTTTTCCAGAATCTCAGATAGCCATCAATATAGTGGGGGAAACTTTCTTAACATCTTTTTAAGGAAGGGTTTTAGGAACAAGGAGCAAAGACTCTCATTGTCCTACACATCCTGATTGGCACATACTGAGGCTCTGCTCTGTGACTAAAACTGTTCCTGCGGCAGCCCAGTCAGTGAGACGTGATCAAAAAGCAGGTAATTGAGTCTATGTCAGAGACAGGCTCTGCTCCCCTTACTAGAAGATCTACATGAACTCCAAGCTGCCCACTGTCCACAGCTACAGCTGTGTAGGGGGCCTAAGTCTATTCCATGCATGGTCCTTGCTTGGGTGTTTCAGTCTCTAGACCACAGGGGAAGAGGAAGCACTGAGTCCTGATGGGACTTGATGTTCTGGGGTGGGTTGGTGGTGGTGGGGCTCCCATTTTCTGAGGAGTAGGGAAGGAGGAAGGGAAAGAGAAAGGGTGGGACTGGAAGGAGAAAAAGAGTGGGCTACAATCTGGATGTAATGTGAATAAACAAACAAATAAAAAATAAAATAAAATAAAACTCCCTTTTTACTACTGTGTCAAACTCTTAGAGATGTTTGAACTTTATTTTTCTAACTAAATGAAACCATGCTGCCATTCGGTGCCAGATTTAAAACTTCTCACGAGAACTCCCTTCCCTTAAACATATAATCTATATTTAAGAACAATGTCTTGATGCTGGCTGGCTGCTGTTTTTCTGGTGGTCTGCTCCCTACCCCCAACCCGACGCAATTATTATATCTTGCTAAACTTGCCAATTCCACAAATATATTTCTTACAAATTTACTTTGGAGACCATACTCACTGTCTTGGACGACTCTTGTTTTAGCTCTCTTTTCAGTCCTGTAAATAGCAAGGACAACTGTATTACATCATTTGAAAATTGAAAAGCCAACTCAACCACTGTAACAGTGTGGCCATAGACATGAGATGATATGAAATATGAAAACATTTGAACTTTCTGGATGCCAGAGCTTCATGCTTTGGTTTTTGACAGAGGAGATATTCCACAGTCATATAAAAGGCCCATCCACAGACAAAGGGAAGAAACAGATGCACTTTGCCCCAAATAGGTGTGGGAAAATGTGTAGTGTTGGCATAGCATGGATTTCATGCCCAAACTTTATAACCATCTTATGTCTTGTGCTCAGTAAACCATAATCATACCACATGTCATTCATGTAACCTCAGATGCTTACTGGGGTTGGGAGGAGAATATGGTTAACCCTAAGCATAAAGTTCTGGCTTCAACCTCCCAGTGAGTTCTGCCTTCTCACCATTTGATCCTCTTGAAAAGGAACCATCCTGTGGAGAGTGCACAAACTCACAGAAAAATTCACCATCGCTAGGTTCCAACCGAAGATTAAGTTGTGTTTAAAATAAGAGTACCACATAATTATGTAACTGAATTTTGTATCAGAAGTATTCAATGTCCATCCATAGTGCAGTGGAAAAGCATAATTATGGTCAAATTATAGTGTGTGTATGTATTTTAGTTCAATGTCGAAAGCCTTAAAAGGATGCTCCTGGATAATTGTCTTCAGTATTGTTGTATGTTGTTTATAGAATATTTAGTCACAGTGATAAGAAATAGCTTACTTCTAATGAAAGCAACTATGTACAAGAAGCCAGGAGGCAGCTGCGTATCTTAGTACATTATCTCACAATACACTAACAGATGAGAGAATTTGTTAATTCTTCTCTTTTTATTGCAAGCTCAAGGACTAGGGGTAGAGGACAAATGACATGAACATTTTGAAGGTGCAATCTGGGACACAGGCCATGCAGATCTCCCTTCCAGAAGGCTTTATTCTGCCTGCTGATTCTTTTTTAACTTCCCTTGCAAACAGCCTATTCATTTTCAAACAGTATGTGCCTTTAGGTTGCTATGTAAGTTGTTGTCAGTAATACCACTGGCCACAACGGACCGCTCCCTAAAGTTCAGTGGCTTAGCCCAACCGAGATTTAATCCTTATTTACATACTATACACTGTGTGTCGTGTGGGGTGGCATCCATCTGGGGAGACGCTGCCCTGAGCACATGGTCAGAGGATACCTAGTCTGCCTTGAACTGAAAGTGTTATTTTTTTTATTTTTTATTTTTATTGTTTACCCACCACAGCTGGTCCTGTGGCTCTAACTTAGCAACCACGGAGGTAGGGAATCATAGGAAGCACATGAAATATTTGAAAATACTATACCCTACAGTTTGGGTGTGGTCTGCTGCATGCCCCTTAAGGGTCCACTGTGACAGGAGGCTGGCTTGGTCCCACACTGGTGTTATTAGGAGAGGGTAGACATGGAGAGGGGTTGATACAGCCCTCACCCTAAAGCCTGTGCCATTCTCCTTAGGCTTCAGCTCCAGGAAACATGAGCTAATTCATAAGTATCCTGTTGTGTGTTTTCATTAAAAAAATAGCAGAAGTTTCCCAAGACAATCTACCAATGTCATATTTGTCATCTATTTGTAGGTTTTTAACTTCTGCTGTGTGGGAGGTGCTGAGTGAAATTTAGTGTGTCCAGCTATTGGTACAAGCCACAGGACTGGCAGCAGAAGGAACAATGAGAAGACGGCGAGATTTAAAAGCAGAGTAGTAGAAATACGAAGCAAGCACAGGCAAAATTCCACATAAACCAAATATCAAGGATATAAGGCGGTCCCATGAAGCTTGGATTTAAGAGCGTATTTTTCAGACTGTATAAGGAAAAACATTTTAGCTTTGCTTCATTACTATTGTGCCCAACCTTGCCTACCCAACAGTATAAAGTAAATGGCTTCACTTTATCTCCTCGGGAGCTCAGACTCTAAACCTGGGTATTCAACTGCTTGATGTGCTCATTGGCCACACAGCTGCCTCTCTGCCTTACACAGTTAAGCAGAATGCAGCATCTCTTTCCAAAGTGGCTCCTGCTGGAATGTCTGTCTTGATTACTGGTTCTTACTTATCAGGCCTTAGGCCTATATGACTCTTTAGGAGAGTTCCCTATTCACTCACACTAAGGTACCTTATGTACGCCATTTCTAGTCTTGGTTTATTTGACAGGAAGATTGTTTGGATTAGTGGAGCATGTTTGTTTGATCCTCTTCTCTACATCTTTTAAAAAACCTGTGTTATCATTTTTATTTACTTTACAGCCTGATTGTAACCCCACTCCCTCTTCTTTCCCAGTCCCACCCTCCCACCCCTCACCCATTTCTCCATCCCTTTATCCTCAGAGAAGAGGAGGCTCCCCTGTGGGTATCAACCCTCTCTGGTACAGGGAGTCACAGCAGGACTAGGCACATCCTCCTCCACTGAGGCTTGACAGGGCAGCCCAGCTCTGGGGAAGGGATCTCAAGGCAGGCAACAGAGTTGCTTGTTCTAATTGTTAGGGTCCACATAGAGAACAAGCTGCAATTTGCTACATATGGTAGGGGTCGAGTTTGAGCCCATGATTGCTCTTTGGTTAGTGGTGCAGTCTCTGTAAGCCCCCAGGACCCCAGGTTAGTTGACTCTGTCGGTCTTCTTGTAGTGTCCTTGACCCCTTTGGCTCCCTCCATCCTTTACCATTGGAAAGGAGGCCCTCATCAACTTAGCTACAGAAGACTGTAGAAACCATAGCATTGAGTTGCAGTCTGTTCTGTCTGGCACTGGCAGATTGTTGTTCATCCAGTGTTGCATCCAAAGCATCCAGGACTGTGCAAAGACACTTACAGTGCTCTCTGTATCCTTCTCTAATCCCCATACAAATGCCATGGTTACTTGTCCACCTTGTACAGTACACATAATTTCTTTTTTCCCCCCAACTGCACCGCATGCTATGTGGATCGTTCTTCTGTTCATCTTGGTGTACTTCACACCTTTCAACCACGTGTCTGGTATACTGTGAAACATTAACAAATGTATTTTTTTTTACGGACAAAGGTAGGTGTTCTGAAGATATTTGAACGAAGCAGGAAGGTACTAGGGATAAAATGCTTCAAGGATTGAAATCCTGAGCCAGGGAAAGAAGTTCTCCATGCTTCTATGTTTGAATGATGCTGATATTAAATCAATGTGGTGAAGAGCAGTGAAGCTCAGTTATTTCAGTACCTTCGGGTAGTTAACTTCACTGAGACTTTTTATTGCCCCTATACTTGTGTGTATGCAATTGACAACTTTATATACAGGTATATAATCTCCCCTACACGTCTAACATATTGGATATGTGGTACAAATTACAGGCATTCCTTTTCTTATTCCCAATAAAGTATTGTTGTTTTCCTCCCATAAATTCTGGAAATATCAGGGAAATATTGCCTTTAAAAATTTTTGTGTACCCCATAGAACCTTCTTGCTGTACTCATTCCTCTTTTATTCCCTATGGAGATTTTAAAACGTGAATGAAAGTTAGCTAAGGCTGCTCTCTCTCCTCTCTCTTTTGTGGTCCTCGCTATGTTAAACTGCTAATCTTTTTTTAGATAAAATAAATCGAGGGAACAGTGAAAATTGAGAACAGTATTTCCCGTGGGATGCTCATATGTGCAAAGCATGATGTACATAAGACAATGGTTAGATGTACATAAAAGAATGTGATAAAGGCACTTTCTACAAGACAACTGCTGTATAAAAAGAAGCGCCCGCAGAGACCCCTTTTACTTTCCAGATCAGTCGTGCTCCCAAAATATTAAATGACAAGTTGTAGTAATAAGAGTTGCATGTTTTAAATAATTTTCGTTGAAATATTATTGCCATAATTCTATTTTATTAGTAGTCATTGATATTAGAATATTACTACTCATAATTTACAGCTTCTACTGTATCATATAAATGCAGTACATTTCTGCTCAGGTCTAGCTACAGTTCCAGGGATCCACTGGGTCTTGGACTGTGATCCCTACAAAGAAAGGGTGACTTCTTTAATTGATTTGGGATGCAGAGTTGGGCAAAGCATCCTCTGTAATAATATCAGAAGAACAGAAAATGTATGGACCTGTCAAAGGTAACTTTTTCACAAAGTGAGAGCCAGGGTCTTGGGTCTAGGGACTCTGTTTTGGGCATACTTAGCCTTACTGGAACACATTTCTATGACCTTCAGCCACATATTTATCTGTATTTTCTTTTTTTCTTTTAAAGAATGTAAAGGGCAACTTAAATTATTGGGATTGCAACATTTAAAATTCAAAGACTGCTCGTCACAAATTAGAGCTTCTAATATATCTCATACCATCCAAGCCTCTGACTAGATGGCTTTAACTTTTGAGTAATCAGAGAATATGCAGAAAGAAATAATTGGAAATATGTAAGAAGAAAAGATGTTATTGATACAAATTATTAAAGTATTCTGTGATCAAATAAACTGGAAAGGTGAAAAAGAATACTGTTTTTGTCTTAGAACTGAGGAGTGGCAGTGATATTTCTAAAAGTGTTCCCACATTTTCTTAAACATTATCTAATCTTTGGATTCTTCAAATGTAGGGATATTTATTTTGTTTACAGGTACATCCCAAGTACTAGCACACAACACATCTCAGTAAGTGGGGCTATGGCTGTTCTAAAAGAATCTATGGAGACAGTTGTGAAATACTGTGCTTTGAATTTCTTTAGAAACCCATGCTTTACAAATGAGCTTAGTGTCTCCCTAAGTCCCATCCTGGGTAGATGTTTGTAGGAACATTCCCAAGTGAATGGCAAGCACTGTCTGGTGCATCATAGCGCTAGGAGCCCATCGGGCTAAGGGGATGATTCTGTGGTTTGAAAGTATGAAGTTGGTTCTGTAAGACCAATGCCTGGAAGGAAAATACTGTCAGTCTCTCGTGCCATTTTGCCAGAGATGGTTGTGACCTGAAGTGCTGAGGAATCAAAAGAGAAGAGCAATGGTGTCCAATTTACCAGTTCATTTTCTCCTTGCATTGGAGTTCGGATCCGTTGCTGCTGTAAATTCCCCAGGCACGTAACATGAGGGAGAAGAACCATCCAAAGATGACGAATAAATGATACCAAAACAGACCTCAGGATCGAGGCAGGAGACCTGTTTGCACACACACAATCAGAATCTCAGCAGCAAAAGCAAAACCCCTATTTGTAAAATTACCTTGTTTGTTTCAGTATGTAGAACACAGAAAGGAAACAAGTCATTTTCCTGACTCATGAGCTCACTGCCTTATCTGACATCAGTTACACGCTGCAAAAACTCTCTTTACCCCCTGCCTAGTGACTCCCATTAGTGCACAATGTAATTTCACAGCCACTGCTTGGGGAACTTTCTGGAAGCATTTTTAGGCTGAAATAGTGAAGTAGAGGGTGGCATGGGTCTGGTTAATTTCAGAATATTGAAGTGTTGGAATTACAATGCGATGACAGGATTCATCAGAAGGATTTATTTCTTTGGGCCTGTGGCCTAATGAATTGGAAAATATTTTCCTATGTCTTCTCCTCCAGCCCTAAATTAAAGTGACACTTTTTATTAAAAAATGTCATTTTTACGTATTAATATATGAATTATGGTATGGTACACATGACAGTAATGTCATCTGGGTGAAGCATGTAGTGATCTCTTGCGTTGATTTTCATTTCACTTAGAAGTGAGAACATACAATGAAAAAGTATCTACGGAAAGCTTTATTGTGTGTATATGTTATCCAAATACACAGTGTAAATGCATAGGGATTTTATGTGATGGCTCGTATATACATCTGCCTGGGCTGTGAGGATATAACTGCCTGAATGTGTGCTGTTTTGTAGAACAAAGAGAGGCGTAAAATAAAACCAGGTCCATTTTTATTTCAGGCTCAGTCTCACAGTACTAAAACCACACCAACAGGCATTTTTTCACAGAACATGCTGGGCAGCTGACTAAGAAGCCCTAAGGTAAGGCCAGTTTGGGGTAAGCCCGTCAGAGGACAATGTGGAGAAAGGCATCTACCTTCACCACCTGAAGCATTTGGGAGCTCTTCAAGAGTCATCCTTGCTTCACCCTGATAGAGCAAGACTGCTGCAGAGACTACATCCACTGCAGTTAAGTGAGTTCTTCAAGTGTTCAAGTCCCTCTCAGTAAATACAAAGAGATATGCTGTGGCAAATAAACTGTCAGTTACCTAATGGTATTCAAAGCCATAAGAATTAAAGATAGAAGTTAATGCCTAGCAGGAAAGAAAAGCGGAGATTTGGGTTAGTGGGGAGGTATGGAGAATCTGGGAGAGGTTGGGGAGAGTGAAAACTGTGATCAGAATATATTGTATAAAAAATATATTTTCAAAAAGTGCGTGAAAAAAATAACTAGTAGATAAAAAGAAACTAAATGCTTTAGAGTGGTAACTTTTGATGAAGATGAACACTGAACTAACAATATATATTGTATTTAATATGTATAATATATATATATAAACAAGCATGTTACTATTTCATTACTATACTTGAGTTACCTCTATAACCATATTTATATCTATATCTAGATATATGTTCACTTAGCTCAATTTTATGAATTCAAAAATAAACAAATGATTTGGAGTTTGACAGACATTAAAACAAGCACTAATATAAAAAAGAAATTTTTATTTTATTATCTCTATCGAATGCATTATGACAATATTTCACTGACACCAATGATGTCAATTTTATTAATAAAAGCATCAAAAGTCCGTAGTGATGGATGTTAATACAATGCAACCCTCAAATTAATAATTATAGAACAGATGGCCCAGATTTTGAAATTAACCATAGCACTAATGAGTGACTGTGTCAATTATATTAGCTTTCGCTGGTATTTCTTAGTATATTTGAGTTGCTATAAGAGAGTATTATTGTCTGGATAGCTTACAAATCACATGAATTCATTTCTAATAGACAAAGAAATCTAAGGTCAAGACAGGTCCAGGTTTGGTGTCTAAAAAGGGCCCTTTTTATTTTTTATTTTTTTTTGCTAGACAGTACCTTTTATTTCTGTCCTTACATGGATTCTCTGGCATTTCATTTAAGAGGACACCATGCCAGTCACAAGAATCCTAACAAGAAATTTATATTAGCAAATGACACTGATTTCATTCACCTTTCAAACTTCTTGTCTGCTAACACACTCATTTCAAGATTAAGTCTCAACATGGATTTTAAAAGGACAAAGTCCATGTAGACCATAGTATTTCCAACTAGCAAATCCTCAGGCCATCTGTAACCTGTCATCCCTGATCCTGTCTGCTGTATGTGTCCCCTGGATATAGTGCTTCCAATCTGAACCTTAATATGATAGGAAAACTCCCCACTTTGCTGCTTCAGGCTCTCTTCCAATCTACTGTCCCCCGTAGCATTTGTGGAGACATTAATTTCTTCTTAGTTAACGTAATAATAACCTTTCTCTCACTTCCATGTCCAACAGATATTTAAGGTCCACAAAATGCTCACATCCTGTAAGTCTATACCACTGTGGTGTTTTGAAAGGAATGGCCCCCAGGCTCATATTTGAATGCCTGCTCATTAAACAAGGGCTGGGAGGTAAAGCCTTGTTGGAGTAGGTGTAGCCTTGTTTGGAGAAAGTGTGTCACTGGGGTGGGCTTTGAGGTTTCAAATGTCCAAGCCAGGCCTGGATGCAGAACTCTCAGCCACCACTTGCGTACCATGTCTGCCTGCATGCCCCCATGCTTCCTGCCATGATGATAGTGGACCAAACTTCTGAAACAGTAACCCATACCCAATTATATGTTTTCCTTCATCAGAGTTTCCATAGCTACGGTGTCTTTTCATAGCAATAGAACCCCAATACGAGCAGCAACCGTCACAGGCATTCCTTCCTCTCTACCCCTTGCAGCACGTTGACTGAGTAGCACTGAGTATTTTTCATCTGCTGTGTTGCTGTTATATCCTTTTCTTCCCACGCTTCTTTGCTGCCTTGGTTAACATCCCAGGGAGGAGAATCTATTGTAATCTACCCTTCACCCTTTCCCCCACAGCTCTTGCCTTCCTCTTCCTCAGAAGCACTTTGCTGTCCAGCCACTCCGGACAGTTCCCATAGATTTCTTCCCGGAGAATGTATCTTTTTCTTTGTTATTCGATGGGGGTGTTTTCCTAGCCCTTGATTGAAATGTTTATACTAAGTATAAACTTCCTAGGCTCTCCCATGGAGCAGCAATTACCCATTTTCTTAGGTTCATAGCAGTGCCTCTATTATGCTACGCTTTCATTCCTAACTAACTAGAGGATATTCCAGAGCAGGGAGCATATTGGGAGGGGAGGAAAGTAATAGTAATTTGTATCTCATTGCACAGCAATCAATAGGTGTTTGAGTGAATAAATAGTCTTTCAGTTCCTTTCGATTTTTGAGATGGTAAAGGTGGTGAGAGAAATGTGGTATGTAGTAAATACAGTTTTTTTTTGTTTTTTGTTGTTGTTGTTTTGTTTTCTTGTTTGTTTGTTGGTTTTGTTTTGTTCAAGTTAGGAAACAGCTCAGTTGAATTTCATTCAAATTGTACTTTGTGTGATAAAAGATTAATCAGATTCTTTCATGACTCCAAGCCACCATATTGAATTGACCAAGTATGTTATCACCCTGGCCTTTAGCTAAAAGTCCCAGTCCATGTACAGGGTATCATTTCAAAAACTTAGTCTGAATTTAATGAGCAAATTGTATTTAATGTAACAAATTTGGAGGTCTGTTGAGATTCCAGAACAGTTTTTGTATGTGTAATGTTTTAAAGTTTTTTATTATTAAAATATATATGGTTAATAATAAGATAAAAGCATGTGTGGATTTTGTTTACTAAGGGACTTATGAAACTATTTATAAAAAAGGTTATAAAACTACCGATTTCACTTCTCCAAATACAATTTCACTTGAAGAAAAGTGAGTTCCACCTTATAGTGTCATGATTTGAAATACAAAACAAATGAGTGTTTAAAAGCTAATATAACAATGAAATGGAAGAAATTGTAAAAATTCTTAGCATTTATTATTTTTAGAATACCCATGACCTAAAAGCATGACTGTGTCCATTGCTTCATTCTGTATGTGGTAAAGGATGTGCAGAAGCAAGAGAAATCTAAAAGAAACCAACCATATCTTTTTTTAAAAGACAGTTATCATGGGACAGAAACAAGTGTAACAGTATTGGAAAGACAGCACTTGTGTTTTTGTCAGAGAAAACTACTTACAACTTAAATGCCATTTTCACATGGCTTTTTTTTTTTTTTAAGTAGAGGCAGACAGAAATTTCTCATGACAGTAGTAATTTCAATTCCATTCATCTGGTAAGTTAGAATAGCATGACCAGTCCAGGTGTCCCAGACACTAGATAGAAAGAATTTTGAGATGAGCAACTTTGCACACTTTCATATAGGAAGAAAATTTAGACACCTTTGAAAGTAATTTCATTGAACTGTAATAGTGCACACAACTTCATCTTATTTCAATTTCACTTTCTTCTTCTATCCTCTCTTTACAGTAGCATAACAGAAGGCATAAAAGTTGTAAGAGCCAGAGGGATAGATGACTCTGTGAAAACAGTATCTTCCAGATACAACAGTACTGACGCAATATAAGTTCAAGTTCACAGAGACCATATTAGCACACATAGGGCCTGCAAAGGTTCAAGCCAGACCAGGTCACAGCATTCCCATTCCTAACTAAAAAGCTCTGTCCAATTGACATTCACTTGCAAAGGAAAAATTAATTTTCTTCAATGGAGTATTACTGATTATATTAACCACACTAAACAACAGGTCTCATTCCAAGGAGTAGATGCTAAAACAAAACAAACTCCACTGAAGTTTTGTAAATATTTTGTCTCACATCGCTTTGTTTAAGCATTTTATTTTTTACCTTACTGGTCATTTGTTTGTTTATTTTGGATTCCAACTTTTTGTTTTTTGTGGGTTTTACTTGTGTACATATGTGTTTCTTGTGTGGTATCTCTTTTTAAATTTGTGTGTGTGTGTGTGTGTGTGTGTGTGTGTGCATTTTCTAGAGAGAAAAGGATAGATCATGGGGTTGGGTGGATGAGGAGGTGGAAAGGATCTGAGAGGAGTCAGGAATGGAAACTGTGATTCAGAATATATTGTATGAATTGTTTTTTCAATTAAAAAACATTGGAAAGATACCTCAGTCAGTAAAGTGCTTGATTTGAAATTGAGGACCAGAATCCAGTTCCCAGAACCTTATTAAAATTCCAGCTGTTCTCTGAGAGGCTCCACCCAGCAGTGGGTGGTAACAGATGCTGAGACTCACAGCCAAACATTGGGTGAATTATAGAAAGTCTTGTGGAAAAGTAAGGAGAAGGATAGAGGGACATGGAGGTGATAGGAACTCCCCAAGAAGACCAACAAAGCCAATTCACCAGGGCCTAGAGGGACTTGTGGAGACTGAAACACCAACCATGGACCATGAATGGACTGGACCTAGGCCCCTACATAGATATAGGCAATGGACAGCTTGGGCTTCATGTGTATCTCCTAGTAAGGGGAACAGGGGCAGTCTCTAACATGGATTCTATTGTCTGCTTTTTGATCACTTCCTCCTAGCAGGGCTGCCTCACCAGACCATAGAGGAAGAGGAAGCACCCAGTCCTGACTTGACTTGATGAGCCTGGATGGGTTGTTGGTGTTGGGGAGCTCTCCATTTCTGAGGAATAGAGGAAGGGAGAGGAAAAAGAGGGAGGGAGGGTGGGATGTGGAGGAGAAGAGAGAGGGGGCTCCAAAAGGGATGTAAAGTGAATATGTATACATATACATCTATATGTACATACACATATATAGATATACATTTATATGTACATATACATATATATATGCACTTGAAATCTCAGTGTAAAAATGTAGAGATAGGTAGATACTGTGGGATCACCAACAGCTATCCTAGCCTTCTCAGTGAGTTCCAGGCTACTGAGAGACCCTGTTTCACAAAAAAGGCTGATGTTTCTTGGGTAACAACACTCAAGGTTGTTTTTTTTCTGCATCCTTAATGCCTCCTGCCCCACACTCTTTAAAATTTTATTATTTTCTTTATATAATAAATAAAGATTTTATTGGCATGTCTATTTGTGTATCAGCTGTGAAACACTGAGGCCGGAATGGGGTATTAGATCCTCTGGAACTGGAGTTGTGAACTGCCATGTACTGGAACTCTAACCTGGATTCTTTGGAAGAGTGGCCAGTGCTCTTAATTACCAAACCATCTCTCTGGCCCCTATGGATATTTAAAATTAGTTCTTTGAGAATGTTGTAGAATACGTTTTCACCACATTCACCCTCTCCCCTAACTCTTCCCGGATCCTTACCCTTGCCCTTTCCACCAGTTGTTTAACTATTCTTGAGTATGTAGGCTGCAGGTAGGGTGTGGCAGGCTTATCAGGGTCTGTACTCTTTGAGCCCTGGCCCTTCCTCTTTCAGCAGGTGTTGTGGTTCTTGTTTGCTTGCATAGCTCTGGCTATCCTGGAACTCACAATGTATACTAGGCTGGCCTAAAACTGAGGGGGATCTACCTCACGTTGCCTCCTGAGTGCTGGGATTAGAGGTGTGTGCCACCAAGTCCAGCCTGATGGTGCTTCTTAACCAAAACACAGACTTCATTCTCTACCATGGCTACTTCTGTATGTTCTTCCTGAACCTAATTTTGGGGGTATTCAATTTTAATAATTTCATAAGTGAGAATTGTATTTACATAATTTCCCTGCTCTGGATCCTTCCTCCAACTTCTCCTGTGCCCCCACTCCTGTTTAATATTTCATTGTTTGTAGTTTCCTCAAACCCTGTTGTGCTTACCCATCCCAGTGTCCCTAGTGTTGTGATCCGTAAGCAGGCATCTCTACAGCCAGCTCCAAGGGGACTGACAAACTGGATATTAGGCATCTGTCAGGCCACATATGGTCCACCTGGAACACCTGAAACCACCTGCACATGTTGTGGGTCACCTTATAAGAGCATTCACACCATCTCCTCTCTCTCTCTCTCTCTCTCTCTCTCTCTCTCTCTCTCTCTCTCTCATCTATCCTGCACAAAGACAGTCTCTGTGACCCCCTCCCCCTTCCCTTAATAAAACCTCCCATGAGCAACCAGTCCTGAAGCATTTTTTTATGAACCTGCCACTATGCTGCACAAGCCTAACATTGGTGCATTGGTCAAATAGGTACTTTCAGTGACCACACTGTGTGGTGGTTGCTTTTGGTGCCAGGGCCACCACCGGAGCTGCTGGAAGCCTATTTCATTTCAAATCTGCCTGAGGCCCACTTTCCAGCAATCAGATCACTACCTCATACCTGTAACAGCAGCTGAATTAGTAAGTTTCCCTCATTGGTCAGCACAAACAACTCTCTTGGTAGGTAAGATTGACCTTCGAGTGTCTGGCAACTTCCTGGTACCTTTTGAGATAAAGGAGACCCCAACTATGGCCTTCACTGGCCACAGTTGGCTCTTTTTGTTGACCTTCATTTGGGGCTTCTCTTTTCCTTGGGTGAGATTTTTTCTCCCCACTAGTAAGGTTTTGCCTGTCCCCCTCTTACTCCTTTATGAAAATCCTAGTGCTAGGTAAACTACTGTAGGCAGCTGTGCCCTTGGTCTCTGGCCAATGCTGAGGAGCTGTTGGATCAGGTAGTATCATACTTCTCTACTGGGCCAAACCTTGCCTTTGGGCTGCCTTTGGCAGGTCACTGACTCTTACCCTCCCAATGGGAACTGCCCATTCGTCCTGTTCCTCCAGCATGCCCACTAGGATGTCTTCTGGAGAATTTTAAAACACTACACATGGAGCCTGACTTAAAGGCCTCTCAGCCCATATGCCTCTGTAATAAAACTTGGCCTACATATTCCTTAGATAATGTTCAAATTGGCCGATTAATAGCACATTAAATTCCAATATTTTATGGGATCTTTTTAATTACTGTCAGCAATCTGGTAAATGGAAGGAGGTATCTTAAGTTTAAGCATTCTCTCTCCTCTGCTCTAAACTTTCTCTCTGTTCTTCCTGTTCTCCTACCCAACTTCCCCTAGCTATAAAGTCTCAACCTCAAGAGTTCTCTACTTTTGATCCTATGGATGAACCTCTGCCTCACTGTTCTCAACCTCTGGGTTCTCTGCCTGTGGCTTTTCCTTCCTTCTTTGCTTCTTCCTCTTTCCTTTTGGCTTCTCCAGCATCCTCACCCTCCTTCCTAGCAACAGGCCATCTTACTTTGACACCCACTTTCACCCCACCAACAGCTATTAGCCCTCTTGCTTCCTGCTCTCTCTAAACCAGCCTCAATTCTTCCCTTGCAAGAGGTGGCCAGCGTGGATGGCTTAGTTAGGGTGCATGTTCCCTTCTCATTAACTGAACTTTCTCAAGTAGAAAAGAAACTAGATGGGGGAGGAGACTACAGCTGGGATACAAAGTGAATAAACTGTAATTTATATATATATATATATATATATATATATATATATATATATATATAAAAGCACAGGTCACATCTGACGAGGGAGAAGACAGGAAACAGGACAGGAACCTACCACAGAGGGCCTTGGAAAGACTCTACCAGGGTATCAAAGCAGATGCTCATATTCAAAGCCAAACTTTGGGCAGAGTGCAGGGAATCTTATGAGAGTAGAGGGAAATAGAAAGACCTAGAGGGACAGGAACGCCACAAGGGGACCAATAGAGCCATAAAATCTGGGCCCCGGGTGGTCTGCAGAGACTGATGAATCAATCAAGGACCATGCATGGAGAATACCTAAACCCCCTGCTCAGATGTAGCCTATGGCCAGCTCAGTCTCCATGGGGGTATCTGAGTAAGGGGAACAGGGGCTGTCTGTGACATGACATGGTTGCCTGCTTTTTGATCACCTTCCCTTACAAGGCCACAGAGAAAGAGGATCCAGACAGTCCTGATGAGACCTGATAGGCTAGGGTCAGATAGTAGGCAAGGAGGACCTCCTCTATCAGTGGACTAGTGGAGGGGTATAGAGGGAGAAGAGGGAGGGAGGTTGGGACAGGAAGGAAATGAGGGAGGGGGCTACACCTGGAATATAAAATAAAGAAATTGTAAATAGTAATAATAATAATAATAATAATAAAGGCCAGGTCCAGTTCTCCCGCACCTCTTTCCTCCCCCCCCCCAAAAAAAAGAAAAGAGACTGGACTTCTATACCTCTAATCCTTCTACTTTCATTAAAGAATTTCAATGTCTCATTCAATCTTATAGTCTCACCTTCCATGTTATATATATATATATATATATATATACATATATATATATATATATATATATGATTCTTACCAATAACCTATTATTGGTTATAACCTATTATTGGAGCGCAGGCAAGTTTAGGAACAGGCTAGAATACATGCAGATGAGGTTCACCAAACAAACACAGCACACCTGGTTGGGACTGAGGTGGTACAAGACCAGGATCCAAAATGGGATTATAATACCCCAGAAGGCATTTTAGCTAGAGATCAGTTCACGGCCTGCCTCCTGGCTGGGCTCTGCATGGCTGCCCTCAAGCCAGTTAATTATGAAATGATTCAGGAGGTCATTCAGGACAAAAAGGAAAACCCTTCTCAATTCCTAGCGCGCCTTACAAAGGCCCTCTTGCAACACACTAATCTAGACCTGAAAGGACAGAGTGTAGGCAACTCCTGATGACATATTTTTTCTCCCAGAGTCACCTCTACATCAGGGCTCAGCTCAAGTGCTTGGAGAGAGGACCTCTGACTCCACAGGCAGAAGTCTTAGCACTGGCCTTTATCATGGTGTACCATGGGAGACATGAGAAAGCCTGCAAGCAAAAATGCCAAATGCTAGCCAAGGCCATCTGACCAGCCTCAGCAACTACCCAGGCTCCCTGGCCTCCTAAGGCATGAGGACCATGGGGTCCTGGTTTCAATGTGGTCAGGTAGGTCACTGGGCTCCATTTTGTCCTAACTCCTACAAGCCACAGGGGCCATGTCCAAAATGCCACTAAGAAGGACACTGGGGTGTTGACTGCCACTGTTTCTTCCATGATATGGGGGCATCACTCCCAGATAGCCCTCTGGCCAATATCCTAGGCCTGGTTATGGATGAATGAAGGTGCCCGGGTTCCCTTGACCCAACTACTGTCACCACTAGCAGGGAGACACTGATAATTATCATGGCAATGGGGTGGTCCATCTCCTTTCTTGTGGACACTAAAGCCACTTAGTCCTGACACAGTATTGGGGACCAACCCCTCCTTCTAGTTCCTCTGTTGCCAGGGTAGGGCAACAGCCTTGCCAGCCTTGCCAGAGACTCCACCACTCAATTTCATTTTCAGGGGTGCTTCCTTGACTCATTCCTTTTTAGTGATGCCAACCTGCCCAGTTCCCTTATTGGGAAGGGACTTTTTAGCCAGAGTGAGAGCCTCTGTCTCCTTCACTCCACCCATTTGCTCATCAGCATCCTCTTTCCTCTTTTTCTTAGCTACCCTACCTACCAATTGTGACACATCACTTCCTTTACCAGCTTCTCAAGTGGATCCCTAAGTCTGGGATGTCCAAAACCCCTCTATTACTAGGTACCATTACCCTGTGGTCATTTAGTTACAAGATACCACCTGGTATATCATCCAAGCTCAATAGCCATTTCCTCTTGAGAGTCCCTCAGGGGACTTAAGCCTATTATCGCTGACTTTTTAAGAAAAAAAATCTCCCTCGCCCCACTTCCTCTCCTTTTAACACTCCTATAATTGTAGTCACAAAGCCCAGTGGAACCTATCACCTGGTTCCAGACCTCCAGCTTCTCAATTCTGCAGTTGTCCCCCTTCACCCTGTTGTCGCTAACCCCTATACTCCCCTATCCACCATCCATCCCCTCAGGTACCTCCCACTTCTCAGTTCTGGATCTCAAGGATGTGTTTTTCTCTGTTCCCCCTGGATGCCCAGGCACAAAATATCTTTGCCTTTACCTGGACTGACCCTGACACCCTTGATTCTACTCAGCTTGCCTGGACTCTCCTACCCCAGGGATTCTGGGACAGCCCACACCTGTTTGGCCAAGCCTTAGCCTCTGATGTACACTCCTTATCTCTCCCTAAATCTAAACTTATACAAAACATAGTTGACTCTCTTCTCTGCAGCACATCCCTACAAGTTAGCCAAACTAACACTTCTGCTATTCTAAATTTTCTATCCAGCAGGGGCTATCGGATCTCACCCTCCAAGGTCTAATTGTCCACCTCTGAAGTCATTTACCTGGGACTAACAATAACCAATAACCCACAAGGGTATCATCCTAGATAGAAAAGACCTAATACAGTCTCTGGCAGTTCCCTCTACTAAAGAAAAAGATTTTATTGTTTTTGGGAATGGCTGGTTTCTTACAGTCCTGGGTCCCTTTCCTTTCCCTTCTTGCCCACCCCTTATATGAGGCAGCCTTAGGATCCTTGCATGAACCCCTTCTTAATCCCATTACTAAGCTCTTTCAGAGGCTCCAACAGGCTCTTCTTGAGGCCCCAAGCCCTACATCTCCCAGACTTAATCCCTTCCCTTCTCCCTCAATATAACAGAAAAAGAGGGATATGCCCTTGTAGCCTTGGTCCCAACTGGGACCCTCCTTTGCATCTTTAGCACACCTCTTAAAAAAATTAGACCTGACAATCCAGGGATGGGCATCCTGCATTTGTGCCTTAGCGGCTGCTGAGCTTCTTATCTGAGAGTCCAAAAAAACCCTAATTTCTGAGTCACTTATTATTGTCTTCTCTTCTCATAATCTGTCTCACCATTGAACATATAAAGGCTTAAAAACTCTACCTCCTTCCAGGATTCTTTCCTTTACGTGGCACAAATAGAGGGCTCTACTCTTACTTTCCAACCATGCCCACATCTTAATATTTCAAACCTTCTTCCTTGACCTAACTCTGACTACACCCATCTCATTCTTGCATTGAAACTTTAGAGGAACTAGTGCCCAACCCCTCAAACATACAGGAGGGCACATTGCCTCAGGCCATCTATACCTGATATACAGATAGCACCTCCTTTGTACATGAGGGAATTCAAAAAGCAGGCTGCACTGTCAGTTTCTGAGGAGTTGAGGCACAAACCCTCCTTGCCCACATCATTAATCAACAGGCTGAACTAATAGCTCTTACCCATGCTTCCAATTGGCCTAGGGACAATCCCTAAACACCTACACAGCCTCTAAACATACCTATCATATTCTTCTCTCCCATGATGCCACCTGGAGAGAGCATGGGTTGCTTACAGCAAAGGGAGAAGCTGTAATCAATGCAGGCCAAATCATGGCCATGCTAGAAGCCTCCCGCCTTCCCACAGCCATCGGAATAGTCCACTGCCGGTCCTACCAGACAGCCTATTCCATCGTTTCCAAAGGAAATAACCAGGATGGCGAGATAGCAAAGCTGTAGCCCTTAAAGGCCTAGACTGGTCTTGTCCACCACAGGACATCCTTACACTACAACCCACATCTCACCTCACCTGTCATCTCCTGACAGTCAGATTCTTTTCTATCTACACCAGCTCTTTCATCCTAACAGTTGAGCCTTGTCTAACTTTGTCGAGACCCACCTGGAGCCTACCCCTGAGGACTTGCATTTCCTAAAGACTATTACTGCCTCTTGTAAAATCTGCTAGACTTCAGATCCTAACTCAGAATCTTGTAACTCCCCTTTCCCTGCCCACCAGGCTAGAGGCTCTCTCCCTGGGACTGACGGGCAACTTGATTTTACCCACATGCCAGCAGTCAAATGGATATCCGGTATCTCCTGGTCTTGGTGGACACATTCTCAGGATCAGTGGAGGTGTTCCCTTCCCCCTTCCCCCTACTAACAAAAGAACTCAACAGATTCAGATCACCTTCTCTTCGAGAATATCAAACGTTTTGGAATCCCCACCTCCCTCCAGTCAGACAATGGTCCTGAGTTCACTTCTTAGGTTTCCCAGACCTTATCTAAAGCCTTTAATATTCCTTGGTATTTTCATATCCCATACCATCCCCAGTCCTCAGGAAAGATAGAATGAACTAACTGATCCTTAAAAAATACTCTTGTTCCTGATGAGACCTAATTGACTAGGATCAGAAGAAAGGAAAAGAAGTCCTCCTCTATCAGTGGACTTGGGGAGGGGCATGCATGCAGAGGATGAAGGAAGGGAGGGATTGGGAAGGGAGGAGGGAGGGAACCACAGGGAGGATACAAAGTGAATAAAGTGTAATTAATAAAGAATTAAAAAATACTCTTGTTAAACCATCACAAGAGCTTCACCTTGATTGGATAAAACTCCTCACCTGGCCCTTTTCAGGCTATGAAAAACCTCTGTCCATCTTGCCCTTTGAGCTCATGTATGGAAGACAGGTCCTAACGTCTGGTCTTTCAGCTAAATCCTCGCCTCTCCCTAACCACCTACTTACTCCCTTACTCTGTCATCTCTGTTCTCTTCTATGGAGCTTTACTGGCCACTGTTTACCACAGCCACACAATAACCCCTATCCATCCCCTATTAACATTGGGGACCAGGCCCTCCAGGACAAAGCCCCTCATCTCTTTTTCCTAAATGGCAAGGCCCTTTCAAGATGACTCTTGTGACCCCCACAGCTGCTAAGCTTGAGGGCTTCTCTCATTGGATTCATCTATCTCACCTCAAGCCTTTTACACCTCCTCTTCAAGACAATGCCCCCTCCTACATATTAACTCCAACAGGACTCTGCTCCCTCAAGCTCCAGAAGACACCAAGATCATCCACCTTGCCTCCAGTTCCAGAGAAATGAGGCCTCTCTGCAACAGCTGTGTTCGACCCTACTGAATTGGATATACATTTTCTTCCTCTCCCTCTTGCCTGTTTCTGTCCAAGAATTTTTGTTTGCCTACTCTTTATAAAACTATAATCCTTGATACCTTATCTCAACCCCAATGCCTTACTGCTAATAATACCTTGATTCTTTGTGGTACTCAGGTCTATCATCGTCTGCATGCTGGTTGGTCAGGCGCTCCTCTTCCCTGAGCTGGGGGTAGTAAATGAAAAGGAGCCACTACCAATCCTGGTCATGGACTCAATAGCTGCCCAGCAGGATAAGAAGGCAATTCAAATCCTGCCCCTCCTGGCTGTTGCAGGAAACACAGCAGCTGTGGGACCAGGACAGCAGGACTAGGCACTTCCCTAACTTTGTATTATCAGCTTTCTTCCCAGTTCATCCAGGATCTCCAGCAAGTGGCTCAGACAATACTAACTCTCCAAGGACAGTACGACTCACTGGCAGCAGTAGTACTTCAAAACCAATGAGGATTGGATCTCCTCACAGCTAAAGAAGGTGGCCTTTGCATCTTCCTGCAGGAGGAATGCTGTTTTTATGTCAACCAGTTGGGTACAGGTACAGTAAAAGACAAAATCCAACAGCTCCAGATAGATGTAAAAAAGTGAAAGGAACAGTTCGAGGCCTCTAGCTCTTGGGCCTTCGAGAACCCCATATGGAAATGGATTCTGCCCTGCCTCACACCTCTTCTGCTCATCTTTCTGCTTTTGCTTTTTTCACCCTGCTTTATTAACTTCTTCTTTACATTCCTCCAACAAGACTTGCAAAAATTCTCTAACCAAACCATTAATCAGTTACTCTTACAGGATTATCAACCTCTGCCTACAGAACCAGATGACAATGACCTTCCATTTGACCCTGATGGTGGGGACCAGCTATACCCTGAGAATGACAATACCCCCAATCAGCAGGAAGTAGCTTGAAGAGCAAAGGTTGCCCCTATACCCTCCCCACCATCACCCCCTTCCTAGATCCTCATGTTTTAATAAAACAAAAAGGAAGGAATGTTGGGATCCATAAGCAGACATCTCTATGGACGGCTCTAAGGGACCTAAAAAATGGGATTTCAGGCATCTGTGAGGCCACAGACCACTTATGGACCACCTGAAACTACCTGTGCATGCTCTGAATCACCTGATAAGAGAACTTTACGACTTCCTCTCTCTCCTACCCTGCCCAGAGATGGTCTCTGTGATCCTCTTCCCTTCCTTTAATAAAACCTCCCATATGGAACCAGCCACATGGCATGATTTATGAACCCACTGTGTAACTCCACTGCACAACCCTGGCACCTAGCCTGTCTTCCCCTTTTGTCATAACTCAGATTTTTTTCACCTTGTTCTTCACTAACATCACTTGTCAAAATCTCCTTACTAGTGAAGGCCACCTAACATTGTTTTTCCAGCTTTTTCCTTCATTTCCACTGTTTCTTACACAGGAGTGGTGCACTCCTGCCTTTTCTACTCTCCTTAACTAGAAGACTCCATTGGAATCTATGTCGTTCAACCTCAGCAAACCTTGCTAGTATCCCACATCCAACAATTTTTACTTCCTAGAATCTTTCACAATTTAGTATTGAGGGAGAGTACGGCTTCTCAATTGAAAATATTGTCTAAAAAATAATATCAACTGATATTATGTGAAAAGATAATATCAACTGATAACTTAATATGATGGATTAATTCACAGTTTATCTCATAGTTGCTTTTTACAAAGATTCCCCCCCACCCCAGTAGCAAAACTAAAATAGACTGTCTGGCTTACATAACAGATATTTATTCCTCATAGTTGTAGAAGCTGGGAAGGCAGCTAAGGACCCTGGTAAGAAAGCCTTTTCAGTTTGTAGAAGTCTGGTCACTGTTTGTGTTCTCCTATGGTGAGGGGAAGAGACAAGAGAGGAAGCCAGTTCTCTTGTGTGTCTCTTTATAAAGACCGAATCTCATTCTTCAGAGCTCTATCCTCATGAATCTAAGACCTTACCAATACCAGCACATTGGGGATTACATTCCATCATGTGGGTTTTGGGTAGGTACAATATATTTACAGCCACTTTAGTCAGCAGCATACTTTGCAGTGTTCCCCAGATCACAGTATTCAAACTACTCTATGCAAGTGGCCAGACAGGAATCAATTTTAAATCCTCAAATTAAGTTTAAAATTAAAAAAAAAGCAATTCATCTTCTAGTTACCTAGTTAAAAATGTTATTGAAAAGTCTATTCTCTTTCTAGAATATGTTTTTGGAATCTTTGTCAGAAATCAATTTTCTGTGTGTAGAATTAGTTCTGCATTTTCTCTATGCTCCATTGTTCTCTTTGTTGATCATTATGCCTAGTCTATGTTGTCTTGGTTAGGAAAGTCCTGTAGCATCCCAAGACTAGTTACTGTTATGTAATCAGGTTTGTTCCTTTGCCTAAGATTATTTTGGCCTATCTGGAGTATTTTCTGGTTCCATATTATTTTCTCATTGTTGTTTTTATGACATCTGTAGAGACTGGTATTTCTGATGTGGACTGTAGTGAGTTTGGGAACTGTTGGGGTAGTAGGAATCCTGTGACAGCAGCACTCTTTCTAATCTAGGAGCACGGTGGTCTTTCTGTCATTGCATGTATGTGCCTTTAGTTTCTTTCAGCACCATTTTATGACTTTCAGTATAAATTTACTTCCATGTATATTATTAACTTTGTAGCTCTCATTGTAGACATAAGGCACTGTGTAACTCAAATGTTGATTTCTGTACACATCGCCCCCACCTCCATATATGGCTTGGTTTGCTCACAGGCAGTTTGTAATTGATACATAAAAATGTTAGTTATTTTTGCACACAAGTTTGTATTTACAAATTCTGTGAATTTAAGAATTCTAACAGTCAGTATATAGGTTCTTTATCTCTAGAATCACATTGTTACAAATAAATGCTGCCAGTCCTCCATTCCTATTTGCATGTATTTTATTTCTTTCTCTTTCTTAATTGTTCTGGCTGACAAGTACAATTTAGGGCTGAGGACTCCCGTGTCTCTGGTTCTCTGCGCTTTGACTAGTTCTGAGTCTCATTGTTAATTGCATCAAATTCAAAACACTAACCAACATGAAAACAAATAACCCAAATAGAAATGCTTCATCAAAAGGAGCACAAATGACCAAAAAAACACTCTAAAAACCAATTCAACATCCTTAGCCACCAGGGAAATGCAAAATAACATTACTTGGAGATTTTTATCTTACCCCAGTCAGAATTGTCAAGACCAAAATAAAACAAAACAAAAACAAGTGGCAGCAGATGCTGTGGAAGATGGAGGGAAAAGGGAACACTTATTGCTGGTGGGAATGGAAACTGGTACAGCCACAATGGGAATTAGTGTGGAAGGTTCCTCAAAAAGTTAAAAACAGGTCAACCACAGGATCCAGATACACCGTTCTGGGAAAGATTTATTCACTTGTAATTCCCCTTACAGATGATGCAAAGATCCCCAACTCCAGAGTCACAATGATGGTCCAATTTGTGCCAGTCTGCACCAGATAAGTGCATTGGATAGGTGAGGCAGAAGCAATGGATAGAAGCCATAGAAACTCAGTGCAGAGGAGATGGGCACTGTGTCATGTATGGACACAAAAATCAGTCCTGAGAACAGTCAAGAAGCAGTGCAAATCAAAAAAGAGGAAATCATGAAATTTGCAGGCAAATGGTGGGATCTAGAAAAGATCATTCTGAGTGAAATATCCCAGAAGGAGAAAGACAAACATGGGATATACTCACTTATATAGACCTATAAGATATGATAAACATAATGAAATCTATACACCTAAAAAAGATAATCAATTGAGCGGACATGGGGTAAGATGATCAATCCTCGTTTAGAAAGACAGATGGGATGTGCATTGAACGTATGACAGGAGTCTACTGAGCACATCTGAAAGACTCTAACTAGCAGTGTTTTCAAAGCAAAGACTCATGACCAAACCTTTGGCAGAGTACAGGGAATCATAAGAAAGAAGGGGAGTTAGTCTGATGGGGAAAGGATAGGAGCTCCACAAGGACCAAATATATCTGGGCACAGGGTCTTTTCTGAGACTGACATTCAACCAAGGACCATGTATGGATATAACCTAGAACCTCCACTCAGATGTAGCCTGTGGTAGCTCAGTAACCAATTGGTTTCCCAAAGTGAGGGGAACAGGGACTATTTCTAACAGGAACTCAATGACTGGCTCTTTGGTCTCCCCACCCCTGAAGGGAGGAACAGTCGTGTTAGGCCACAGAGGAGGGCTTTGCAGCCAGTCCTGAAGATACCTGATAAAACAGGATCAGATGAATGGGGAGGAGGTCCCCCCTATCAGTGGACTTGGAAAGGGGCACGGTGGAGATGAGGGAGGGAGGGAGGGACTGGGAGGGAATGAGGGATCGGGACACGGCTGGGATACAGAGTTAATAAAATGTAACTTATAAAAAAATAAAAAAAGAGATTTACTCATTTTTATTTTATGTGCACGATTGTTTTGCTTGCATGTATGTAAGTGGATCATGTGCATACTATGACAAAAAAAAAGAAGCAGTGCAAGCTAATGGACTTGATATGACAAGAGAATGAGACAGCCCTTGTTTCCTTAGGTTGGTTGTATTATGGACTGATGGATACTTAAGACCTACTTTTCAAAGTACAATAGGAATTGTGTCTTGCACCCTGGATAAAAAAGATTTTTTGGCTGTAGGACCTCCTTACTAGGTACAAAATGCGATGAGAACTGGTGGTTAGGTCAAAGGCCTTTGGTTTCACTAGGTCAGTGGTTCTCAATTTTCCCAATGCAGTGGCACTTCAAGGCAGTTCCTTTATTACAGTGACCCTCAACAATCAAATTATTTTATTGCTGCCCCATAACTGTAATTTTGTCACTGTTATGAATCATAATGTAAATATCTGATATGCAGGATATCTGGTATGTGATCCCCCCCCCCCAAGGAGTCATGACCCACAGGTTGAGAACCACTGCGCTAGAGAGTAAGACCCATAGACTTTAGCCTTGTTTTCAGATCATACACCACATACACATTCTGCTCCTTAAAATGTATAATATTTTCACTAAGTTTTTGAGAATTTCAAGCAAAGCATGCAGTGTATTTTGATTGCATGCCTCAATTTCTTCCCCTAAATTCTTCTGGATCCATACCAGCCTCTCCCAACTTCAAGCTCTCTATTATTTTTTGAAATAACCCACTAAGTCTAAATCATGCTGTTCATGTACTCTAGGATGTGAGGCCATCCACTGGAGCATAATTGACCTACCAAAGACCATGCTTTTTAAGAAAAATTGACTCTTGTTCTTTCAGTAGCTTTCTCTGAGCCTCTTTCATGCTAAAATGTTTACTGGCTTGAGTTTGCTCAGGTCTTGGGAAGGCAACTCCGGATGCTCTGTGAGTAGAGTGGTCCTGTCCTGTCCAGACGGCATTGTTTCACACCAGTTCTCCCTGACTTCAGGCTCTTGCAGTCTTTCCACTCTGTCTTCTTAGCTTTGGTTCTTGAGCATTGGGAAAGAGGAGAAGAGGCAGATGCCCAATTTATAGCAACGACCGATTCTCTACATTTTGACTAGTTGTGAGTTTCTGTATTGACTATTTCCCATGGCACGAAGAAACTTCTCCAATATGTTTTGAGATCTGCACTGACCTGTGGGTATAGAGATGAGACTATAAAGGGAAGTTTGATACGATGTTCATTTAACAAAATAATAGCAATAGGCTCATTTTTAGGGCCTATGATCTTCCCAGACATAATTTCTTGGCCAGATTTTCCATACCAGGCATGCATTTTCACCTGTGAAGTAGGCCTTAAAATCCAATCCCAAACATGCTGTTACCCCCCAAAACATTATATAACCATTGCTTCCATGGGCATGTTTTTCTATGCTGTTTGCAGCTTGTAGGGCTCCCACCATGGTAAGACTCTATCAACAGCCTGGAACCTTGTTATGGTATGAAAGCTAACAAGGCATGGGATAATTCCTCTTGAGTTTTTGGTCTGGGTTGTGTTGGAGACCCACCAAACACTACAGGACACTGCCATTGCTCTTGGTCGCCTGTTAAAACTTGATGGTAAGACCCTGTCACTGAAGATACCACACACTTTGGTTACATACTTTATAACCAAATCAAGTTGTTATACAACCTCAGGTTTACTTGTTCACTTTTATCCAGATCACTTACAGAGATGAAAGTCTGGAAAAAGTGTCTGAAGTCTTTCAAGAGAGAATTATACTGAAATCTTGTGTGTGTGGGGGGGGGGGGGATGCAGGAGCGATTTTCTCCTCATAGGTAGTAACAGATAACATGTTTTAATGATTTCACTTAATATTTTATGACATACAATTTCTAAGTAGGAGGTGTTTTCATCTAGGGAAGTTCTAGAAAAGAAGGAGCGGATTCTCAATGGCCCGCAGTGTGAGACTTCTTCTCCCTGACCCATATTCCCTGATGTGATTAGGTTAACTTTAACCCAATTGTAGAACTCCACTCATGAAAGGCACTGACAGTGATATGAACTCTGGTAATAGCTTTGCTTCCTTACAGATTCCTCCAAATCCTTGTTGCCCATTCCATATCACTTCCACAGCATGGTAAGAAGACACTGACATTGTTGACATTTATAAATAGCTTCTTCTTTCAGCCAGTTTTATTTTTATACTGAACTTGTGTTCAATTTTAAAGCATCCCCCCATCCATCAGTCTAGTTTTACTCGAGAGTCTCTTTGCCAGCAGCAGAAGAGGCAGACTCTGCCCTTTGGAATTCCTCAGCTCATTCCCATCCCATCACCTCCTTCTGTTCCTTGTGACACAAATGATGATGAGAACGTACTACATGGAGAAAAAGATTTGCTTTTTAGCCATCCCTGGCTGAAGTGCTCTCTAGATCACTAGAACATTAACTGAATTGAAGCCACCATCATGTGGTACCAGGGTCTTCCTAGTTGATCTATCTCTTCCCACACATTCAAAGATGCCAGTGCCTTCTAAATTTGTAATCTCTTCTAGGTCCCCATTTTAAATTCCCATTTGCTGTGGCAGAACATTCATTTACACGATTTTGAAGATGGGTTGAGCCACACTTGCTCTACCCAGGTATCCTCAGGTATCTTCACCCTACCACATTCTGAAGTGCAGGCAGTACCTACTGCTCCTCCTACTTTCATCAGTTGTTTAGACTACCTCTGGGCATCTGTAGTTTAGTGAAAGAGTCTAGCCCTTTTTTTTTAATTATTACAGTTAATCCCCTTTGTATCTCACCTGTAGATACCTCCCTCTTCACCTCCCACTCCCATCCTCTCTCCCTCTTCTCCACCAATGCCCCTCCTCAAGTCCCCTCACAGGGGAGGTCCTCCTTTCCTTCTATCTGATCCTAGTCTATCAGGTCTCATCAAGAGTTGCTGCATTGTCTTTCTCTGTGGTCTGGTAAGGCTGCATCCCCCTGAGGTGGAGGTGATCAAAGAACAGGCCAATCAGTCTATGTCGGAGACAGTCCCCATTCACATTACTAGGGAACTCACTTGGACACTGAGCTGCCATGGGCTACATTTGTGCAGGGGTTCTAGGTTATTTTCATGAATGGTCCATGGTTGGAGTATCACCCTTAGAATAGACTCCTGTGTCCAGATTTTTGGTTCTGTTGATCTCCTTGCAGAGCTCCTGTCCCCTCCAGGTCTTTCTTTCTTTTTCCATGTTATCAATGTTTTTGTTTTTAATTTTCATAAGGTCTTGACAGTTATGGAGGTTCCTTATTTTGGAATGTTATCTAATACCTTGGTGCTCATGACTGCATACTCATTCTATCTTTGCCATTTCTGTTTTTTTAATTTTATTTTTTTATTAATTAATTATAATTTATTCACTTCATAATCCCCCTGTAGCTCCCTCCCTCTTCCTCTCCCAATCCCACCCTCCCTCCTCCTTCTCCACCCATGTTCCTCCCCCAGACAACTGATAGGGGAGGTCTTCTGATCCTAGTCTATCAGGTCTTATCAGTACTGGGTGCATTGTCTTCCTCTGTGTCCTGGTAAGGTTGCTCCCCCCTCAGGGGGAGGTGAATAAAGAGCAGGCCAATCAGTTCATGTCAGAGAAGGTTCCTGTTCCCATTACTATGGAAGCCTCTTGGACACTGAATTGCTGTGGGCTACATCTGTGCAGGAGTTCTAGGTTATCTCCCTGAATGGTACTTGGTTGGAGTATCAGTCTCAAAAAAGACCCATGGGCTCAGATTTTTTTGGTTTTGTTGCTCTCCTTGTAGAGCTCCTGTCCTCTCCAGGTCTTACCATTTCCCACTTTCTTTGGCACTCTGCCCAAAAGTTGGCAGAAGCAGAAAGACACACAGGGTATATACTCCTTCCAGGTCTTTCTATCTCCCCCTTCTTTCATAAGATTCCCTGCACTCTGCCCAAAGTTTGGCCAGGAGTCTCAGTATCTGCTTTGATACATTGTAGGGTAGAGTCTTTCAGAGGTCCTCTGTGGTAGGCCCCTGTCCTGTTCCCTGTTTTTCCCCTCTTCTAATGTCCATCCTCTTTGCCTTTCTGAATGAAGATTGAGCATCTTACTCAGGGTCCTCCTTCTTGATTAGCTTCTTTAGGTGTACAGGTTTTAGTATGTTTATCCTGTGTTATTTGTCTAATATCCACTTATGAGTGAGTATATACCCTTTGTGTCTTTCTGCTTCTGAGATACCTCACTCAGGATGATCTTTTCTAGGTCCCACAATTTGCCTGCAAATTTCATGATTTCCTTGTTTTTAATTCCTGAGTATTCCATTGTGTAAATGTACCACAATTTCTATATCCATTCCTCAATTGAGGGGTATCTGGGTTGTTTCCAGCATCTGGCTATTACAAATAAAGCTTCTATGAACATGGTTGAGTAAATGTCCTTGTTGTATACTTGAGCATATTTTGGATATATGCCTAGGAGTGGTATAGCTGGATCTTGACAATTCCTGATTGTCTGAGAAAGCATCAGATTGATTTCCAAAGTGGTTGTACAAGTTTGTATTCCCACCAGCAGTGGAGGAAGGTTCCCCTTTCTTCACATGCTCTCCTGAATGTGTTGTCACTTGGGTTTTTGATCTTAGTCATTCTGATGGGTGTAAGGTGAAATCTCAGGGTCGTTTGATTTTCATTTCCCTGATGACAACAAATGGTGTTGGTCTAACTGGATGTCTACATGTAGAAAAATGCCAATAGATCCATACTTATAACCTGCATAAAACTAAAGTCCAAGTGGATCAAAGACCTCAACATAAAGCCAGACTCACTAAACCTCTGAGAAGAAAAAGGGGAAGATCCTTGAACTCATTGGCACAGGAGACAACTTCCTGAACAGAACACCAACAGCACAGGCTCTAAGATCAACAATCAATATATAGGACTTCATTAAACTGAAAATCTTCTGTACAGCAAAGGACATTGTCACCAGAGCAAAATGACTTCCTACAGATTGGGAAAATATCTTCACCAACCCTGTATCTGACAGAGGGATAATAACCAGAATATAGAAAGAACTCAAGAGGTTAAACAGCAAAAAAATCAAATAATCCAATTTAAAAATGGGGTACAGAGCTAGACAGAGAATTCTCAACAGAGGAATATCAAATGGTAGAGAAACACTTGAAGAAATGCTCAACGTTCTTAATCATCAGAGAGTGCAGTCTTTATCTTCAGTCTCCAGTCCTTGGGGTATGAGTCATTGTACACTCTATTGTTCAACTGGGGACCTGTCCAGCTGGCTGGAGCTACAAATCTTCTTGCCTCTCACAGACCCCCTCCATGTCTGATCTGAGCCTGTACCTCCAGCAGCCCACTGCTTGGATTACAGAATAAAGGAGGTAAGGAAAGCAGGGAAATGTCACAGTGCTCTGCATTCTGCTGGACTCACTTCAGAGAAATGACTTCTGTTCCTCCCTACTGAAATCTTACTGTTCTCTTTTTATAGACCCTTTGGGCTGATTCAGGATGGATAGATTCTGCTTAGCAAGCCCTGTCGGGACTATCTAATCTAGTGTATTGCTCTGGAATGTAACCGTTCTTAAAACAGCATTAGGGTAAGCTTGGAACTTTAGCTAAAAGTTTTAGACAAGAGGAAACATTCCATTCCATAACCTGTTGTGATGGCCAAGAATCAGATACGTCTCTGCAGCACATTTCATGAGCCACTGGCCTTGCTAGTTTATTGAAATAAGACCAAGCAACATTCAACAGAAACTGTTCTCTTTCCTTCTCCAAAGAGCTGAGTGAAGCACTAGAAAAGGATGACCTGTGGTTTCAGGGAGGGAAGAGGCAATTCTGAGTCAGCAAAGTAAAAAGAGCTACTGGCAGCCAGCCGCTCTTCAGCTGACGACTGCCTGAGAATCTCCTTCATGTTTTCTGAGACAGTGAATATCCAATGTTGCCATAAAAATATCAGTGCTATGTGGGTGCCAGGGAAATCTACATGGTTATACCAAGAGCAACAATAAAAGTTATAATTGGACTGTCATAGAACTGGAAAAATAAAGTTAAGGAAAATATTCTTTAATTTTACTTTTCAAAGTTTTTAGCTTTATATTTGAATTTAAACATATTTTTTTTATTTATCTCCTTTCCCTTTACTCCTCCCAGTGGCTCTCATGTACCCACTTCTTGATCTCCCTTAAATCATGGCCTATTTTCCTTTCATTATGAAATGTGTGTGTGTGTGTGTGTGTGTGTGTGTGTATGCCTAGCTAAATGAAGATAGCTTGCTCAGTGAAGGTAATGTTAGTTCTATGAATATGATTTTAAGGCTGACCATTTGATTTTAGATATTTAATAGAGATCTCTTCCCTGGGGAAGACTATTGTTTACCCCTCTCAGAATCTCTTAGTTCCCTTGTAGTAAAATATGTTTTTTCTTAAGAATTCTGAATATTGCAGTTTTCCAGAAAATGAAGTAAACCTTGCTGGGTGTAGATCAGAGTCATTCCTCCTGTCAGAGGAATGATATTAATGAGACACAGCATTGGTTTAGGAACTGTGTTCGTTAACTTGTTATCACTGTAACCAAATGCCCCAGAGAAGCAGTCCAAGTTGGAAGAATTTGTTTTGGTCTGTGCCTTCAAGTGTTTCAACCCATGGTCCTTTGGCTCCATTTCTTTGAACCAGAAGTGAAGCTGAGGACCATGGAAGGAAGGAAGTCACATAGCAAAACTGCTCATCTCAAGGCAGCCAGGAGGCATGGTTCATGCCACAAGAAGAAGAGGGCAGGATGACGGCCAAAGAATATGGCCTGCTTCTTCCAGCTGTGCCTGTCTTCCGATGTTTCTAGGACCTACCAAAATGGTGCCACCTACCGGATACCTAGACCTTCAGTATGTAAGACGTTTCCTGTTTAAAACACAACAGACAAGAATGGGTGCTCAATAAATATCATACACTGAGTAACTGATCAGTTCATTGATACAGTTCAAGAAGAAATTTGTTAAGATACACTGGCACTTTATTTTCTAGCTGTGGAGAACAGAGCAGCAATGAATGGAGCCAAGCATCTGTGGAATAGGATGTTGACTTCTCTGGTCATATAACAATGAGTGGCATAGCTGGGTCATATTATAGAGAGATTTTTAAGAATTCTAACTCAATATCCTTCCAGTGATAAATGAGTAATGGAAATGTTGAACATCTATTCCAATGAAATTCTATTCATTCAGAAAAAGGAAATTTTTAGGTAACTCAAGAAATTTGTAGGTAAAAGTGACTGAAAAATGTAACTTTCACACACACACACACACACACACACACACACACACACACACACACAGTGAGGTAACTAATATCCAGAAAAACAAATGCCACTATTTTCTGTTATCTGTGGTTCCTACCTCTGTGTCTTTAGATACAAGCAACCACAAAAACGAGAAAAAAAAAATAAAATGGGATCATGGAGCCAGGAATCCCTACAGAGGAGCATAGCGAGATGTGATGTGAATGAGGAGATAAAAAAATGGGAGAAGGGGAGTGAGGGAAATATAGATAGAGAGAGGGGGGAGAGGAATAAATAACACTAACAACATTTGAAAGAAGGCCAGAGGGAACAAGAATATTTTACCTAAAATTACACACACACATATATTTATCTCTCTGTGTATATGTGTGTGCGCGCGCACGTATTGATATAGTTTAAACTACATTATGCCACTTACAGTAATAATGTTCCTTACAAAAACCATAGGCTAACAGAAACCCAAGCACCATAAACCTCCTGTCTAAGTGGTGGTCAGAAGGATCAAGAGATCCCAAACAGTGTAGGCTACTGGCATTGTCCTCAGTTGCCTCCTAGCATTTGAATATAAATCATTTGCTGAAGACAACCCACATTTCAGACACAGGACTTGGAGGAATTGAGCTGTATCTGATCTGGATGCTTTCCCCTAGAGGATGACCTCTCATCGCACCATAAGGTACCCTGCAGGCTACCCAAGGAGAACAACCACCAGCCCTCTTTCTGTGCTTCCTGAGCTGTCTTACTCTCCTGTCTTTATGCGTTGTTAGCCATACCAGAACATAAACTTAAACTGTGTCAAAATAAAGCCCTTTCCATGTCCAAAAAAATATGATGTTCTATCTGAGGTCTTTCTTGAAGAAGACAGTTAGCTGTGTGAGTTGTAATACTTTATTTTACGTTTTATTTATTGTTCCGCTCAAAATATTGCTCATTTATTTATGCCAAGTGTTGAAAACACTTGAGAAAAGAGCAGCATAAACAAATTTCTGCCTTAAAGATTTTGTCTTTTAGAGAAGAGCGAAAGGCTAACACAGATTAGAAAAGATCACTTTTCCAAAGGGGGTGTATGAGGACATTTGAGAGGGGAAAGGCCCCATCTTTACTTTGAGCTTGAAGTGTCATTTGAACTGAGATATAATGCTGAGGCAAAGTGTAAAGGTTACAGACAGAGAAAGCAGCAAGTTTTTACTCTGGAGTAGGTCTGATTTTCATTGCTGGTGGAGCCCAATTTCGGCAAAATACCACAAAGAAGGTTTCTAGACTGAAATCCTTGATGGGACTCCTCTAAATCAATTCTTGGAGAAAAACGATTACACTTTTTTTTTTTTAACTTGAAAAGCAACCATTGTAACAGATGGGTAGGATGCAAAGCAGGAATGCTCTCTATATCAATACCAAGGAGAGAAGCAATTGCCCCGACCCTTGGCCTTTTTGTTATTTTCCTGTCAGTTTTTGGTTCAGAAACCACACATGCAGCTCCATGGAGGAGCTACAGTGAAGCTGCAGCCAGTCATGCCACAAAGACTGCTGGGAGGATCCCAGGCCACCATGCTTCCCAAGGCCTCACCTTGGATATAAGCCACGAGTCACATAGCAACTCAGATAGAAGGAGCCAGCTTCCAAGTGGCTGAGTCTCAGGCACATTTTCAATCTTTTGGACTAAGAGTTACTTTTAGACTTTAACTTTGGCCAGTGTATTAATATATTAGTTTAATAATAATAATAGAAAAAAGTCTAGTATAAAATGTTTAAGAGGACAAAAAGAAGAAGAAAAAGCTTCCTGGAGCAGAGTCAAATTGTTCCTTTCAAAATAAAATTTGGATGAATTATTTTAAAATAATCAAATGCATATAAATTATAATCAGTTCATTTAAATTAAACTATGCAACAAAATTTTAAAAGTTTCTTGTTTGATTTTTGCCAGTTTCAACTGTTTTTATATGATTTCAAGGTACAGATTTTTCATTTCCAGAGCTGTAAGAATCTATATGTTCAGTAGTCTGTGTATTAATTAGAGCATGGTAATAATAATGGCAATAACTATTCATGATGCAAATGATAAAAAGGTAAATAATATATATCAGAACAGTTATTAAACACAAGATAAAGTCTTGTTGCAACAATACCCCTTAAGACTTTGGATGCATCTTTAAATATATATGTCTATAGCATCTTAAAAAATGTTCTTTTTTTTCCTCTACTTTTTTCATTGAGAAAAGGTCTCACTCTATATAGTGAAGGCTGAACTGAAAACTACTATGTAGCTCTCTGTGGACTCAAACTCATGGCAATTGTCCTGCCAGAGTCTCCTAAGTTTTGGATTACTAATGTAAGCTACCATCATTAAAACTGCTATTTTAAATTTTCTTTTGAAGCAGTTGTAATCTTAAGAAACTTTGTAAGTAGAAATGGAAAATTTGGCAAGTTTTGTTTCGTTTTGAGTTTCTTCTAAGTTAAACATTGGTGATCCAACACTGATAGTATATTAAGTCTTTTTTCAATTTGTACAAAGTGAAGACTTGAAAACCAGATAACAATTTTGGAAAGGTATTATGTTGTTATCAACATCATTTATGTTCTCAACACCTAGAACTATATTTTGAATCTTCTTTAGAGATTTAAATCTTGGATGCAACTGGTTAAATTCAGATCGGTGAAAGTTCTGTCTTTCTTATTCAGAACAAAAGGCAATTGTGAGAAGTGATGGGAAAGGAGTCAGCCTGATGGCTGGACTTGATCCCAGGTCTGTTCTCAGGAAGATCAATTTAGGGAAGACACAGAGACGTTAAGAATGTAGCAATTGATTCCATTAAAGAGGATTCGTGCCTGACCAGCCCTTGGAAAATTTTCATACATGCATCCAGTAATAGTACTGTCTTTCCTAGTACTTGACTCACTAAGAATGAAGCATTGAGTAGCTAAAAATCATCATAATAACAAGCACGATCCCAAATTCCGTAGGTCAATCTCACTAATAATTCCAGTTGTAAAGTGTTAGAAAGAAATCTTGCAAGTTAGATACACTCATAAGTTCAAGAAAAATGACCACAAGATTTCTCAGGACAACCAAATGTTAGCTGAATGAGTTTTTACACACTCGTTCTGGCACTATGTTGAGTATGGCGATCTGCGACTTCAGCCACACCACTCACTGCATCAGCTAGGGACTTTGTGGAGTCATGAAACCTGGAACTACAGGAAGGGATCCCAGAACCAGTCTGCTCACTGGCCGGTGTTTCCACCCGCAGCTCAAACTACAGATATGTGACTGCTTCCAAATAGAAATTTGCAGAGACAGTTCACATGCCTCTCCTTCAGCTCTCTCTCACCCACCACCCTGCTCTGGGACTGTGCGGGATTCTGCAACCAGCCCGTAGGTAAGGACTTGGGGTACTGTGTAAGGACCCTGAGCTAGCCCACTATCCTACTCACCAGGATGCTCCAGGACCATGTGGCATCGCTCACATAGAATCTCAAATAGGAATTTCAAGAGTGTTATCTGTCTCATCCGCACCTATATTCGGATGATGTAGCATCATGAGCTCTTCTCCCACCAAGCATGGTCTATTCCAAGTGTGAACCACAGCCCTTGTGACACAATATTTTTTTTTTAATTATTATTATTTTTTTTAATAATCTGTACTCCAGAAGAGGGCACAGATCTCGTTATGGATGGTTGTGAACCACCATGTGGTTGCTGGGAATTGAACTCATGACCTCTGAAAGAGCAGCCAGTGCTCTTAACCTCTGAGCTATCTCTCCAGCTCCAATAAATCTTTTTTTATTTTACTTTTTTATTAAAAATAGATTCTTTTCTCATACAATACTCTGACCATTGTTTCTTCTCTCTCAACTCCTCCTAGCTTCCCCCCAATTTTTCTCTCCCCAGATCTAGCCTCTCCCCCCATTTCTCTTCAGAAAAGAGCAGACCTCCAAAAGATAGCCACCAAATATGACAAAATAAGATACAATAGGACAAAGCAAAAGCCCTCATATTGAGGTTGGACAAGGCAAACGAGTAGGAGGAAAAGAGCAAGCAAGAGTCAGAGACACATGGCTCCCACAGTTTGGAGTCCTGCAAAAACACCTTCATGCCAGTACCATGTTGTTTTTATTACCATTGCTTTGTAACAAAACTTGAAATCTAGGATAGTGATCCTTCCAGGATTTTTATTTTTGTTGTTTTTCAGTATTGTTTTGGTTGTCCTGTTTTGTTTTTGTTTGTCTGTTTGTTCGTGTGTATGGGATTCAATATTTAATTTAAGATTACATTTACATTTATGTGAATAACTGTTTTGGAAATTTGGTAGAGATTGTATTGAATCTGTACATTGCTTTTGGAAGAATGGATAGTTTTACAATATTAATCTTGCCAATCCATGAATACAAGAGGTATTTCCATCTTCTAGTATCAATTTATTTTTGAGTGTGTTAAGGTTTTCTTTTTTAATTTTTTAAATATTAGTTACAGTTTATTAACTTTGTATCCCAGCTGTAGCCCCCTCCCTCATTCCCTCCCAGTCCCGCCCTCCCTCCCTCATCTCCTCCCTGCCCCTTTCCAAGTCCACTGATAGGGGAGGTCCTCCTCTCCTTCCATCTGACCCTAGCTTATCAGGTTTCGTCAGGACTGGCTGCAATGTCTTCCTCTGGTTTTCATTGTATACATCTTTCACTTCTGATTTTATTTTATTTTATCTTATTTATTTTTATTCTCTGGTATTTTTTAAAGTAATTGTGACTTGTATTGTTTCCTTGATTTATTTATGTCTATCTGTTGATTGTATATGGGAAAGTTCATAAATTTTGTGTGCTTTGATGAATGTATTTACCAGCTGAGGAAATGTTCTTTGGAATCATTTAAGTATAGAATCATATTATCTGCAAATAAATACACTTTTACTTATTTTCTTATCTGTGGTCTTATAGGAAAAAGTTTCTTTTATTCCAATCTTTTTTTTTTTAAGTAAAAAAGAAAAATCACACTTACGGATGTTTGGTCTGCATGTAAGTCTGTGTACCACATGTATGTCTGGTGCCCAGAGGCCAGAAGAAGGCGTTGGATCCTCTGGAACTGGAGTTACAGGTGTTTGTGAACAACTACATGGGTGCTGGGAACTGAACCTGCATCCTCTGAGGAACAATCTGTGTTCTTAACTCTCTCTCTCTCTCTCTCTCTCTCTCTCTCTCTCTCTCTCTCTCTGTGTGTGTGTGTGTGTGTGTGTGTGTGCAGGTTACACAGTGAGCACAAAACCCTAAAGAGTTCACAGAGTGTTGTGGTTAGCCTCTCTGCAAGGCCAAAGTTGGAAGCTCAAAGGCCTTAAGTCTTTGGTTATGGAAAATCCGTTTGAGATTCTGCTGCTAGAGTCAAGCAGCAGGGTCAGATTTTAGCTGACACTCAAAAAACTGAGTAGAGCTGTAGAAGTGATAACTATGGTGACCAGAAAAAGAATAGACAGGACTAGGACCAGACAGAGAAACAGGTGTCCAAACATAGCAATTTGAACAAGCTTACAATGGGGATGGAGCAGAGCAGAATTTGCTGAGAAAATTAGCTGCTCTCTAAATGAAGTCTTCCTCTATATGACCCCAAGGTGAGGGTGTTGCATGCTTTCCTCAGTCTGTTATGATTGATAGGTTCTCAGACCTGATTTTCCTGATATTTTAATGCCACCATGTGCTCATACAGTCCCAGTCGACTTTTATAAATTCTCTAAATGGCACCCTTTTTGCTTTTAGGAATAAGTTATCAGTCTTTGACACGTGGGTGGTGTTGGACAGATGATGTTTGTATTAGTTGCTTTTCTGTTGCTTTAAAAAAAACAAAAACAAACAAACAAACAAACAAACAAAAACCCACCATGACCAAGATAACTAATAAATGAAAGAGTTTATTTCCGCTTAAAGTCCCAAAAGACAAAAGTCCACAATGGTAGAGCCATTATGGCAAAAGGGTCAGGCAGTGTAGCAAAAGCAGTAAACTGAGAGCTAACATCTTGAACAGCAAATAGAAGTGGAAACAGGCTTTCAACATCAAAGCCAACCCCTGGGGTCATACTTCCTGCAGCAAGGCCATACATCCTAAACCTCCCTAAATAATAGAAAAACTTGGGAGCAAGTATTGAAATATCCTGGCCATGGAGGATGTTGCCATTTAAACCACTATATCTTGTTGACATGTTCAACAAGGTGCAGAGTCATCGTACTTCTGCATTAGTACTCAAGGTGGGGTCAAATGATACTTGTTAAAAGGAATCTTTTGGGATAAGGCTGTAGCCTGAAAACCACTGCTTTATACAATATGGAATAACTTAGAGCAGGGCACTGCCTGATCTCAACGGTAAAATGCTAACATTGAAGAAGAGTGGAAGAAAGACATATGGGAACTGTTTATGCTTATAAGTTTTGGACCAAATATGCCTCTAGCATATTTTAAGTTTTGCCTGAAGATTTTCTACGTGTCCAGTAAGCTACAGGCTACTATCTTTCTTCCTCTTAGGAGCAGCTGGGTCTAAGCCAATCAAAATAGCCAACTTCAATAAGACAGAAAGAAGCTGTAATCAGTTTGGCCAGATTTTGGATCTTTCTTCTGCTTTCTGTAACTTAATTCCTTCTCTCAGGCTTTAAGTAGCTGGTTGTTAGTTTTAATTGTCAACTTGATAGAGCCTAGACTCATTTAGTAAGAAACTAGAATCATTTAGAAGGAGACTCTCAAGGAGAGATTGTTTACATTGGCTTGTTCTGTGGGCAAGTATGCAGGAGATTGTCTTAATTAGGATAATTATTGTGGGAAGACCCAGCCCACTATGGGAGGCACCATTCCCTATGCAGTGGATCCTGAACTGTATAAGAACGGAGAAATTAAACTGAACATATATAATCTATATATAATCAACATATAATCTTGATGAATTGATTTCTCTGTTCTTTACTGCTGATATGATGTGACTAACTGCTTTAAGTTTCTGCCACCTGGAATTCCCCCCCAAAAAGTGGAGTATGAACTGGAATTGTGAACTAAAGTAAGTTTTATCATATGAGTTTCTTTTTAGCAAAATACTTTACAACAGCAAAAGAAGTGAAAATAGCATCATGTAGATATAGGCAGCAAGGCCCTTACTGTAATAGACTTGACCTCTTGGCTTTTATGACTTGAACTATTTTTGTGGAAGGAATATGGAAGCATTTGGTATATTGGGCTGGAAATGTAGTTAAATGCTGTGAGCAGAGCTTAATGGGCTTCTCTAGGGGGAGCATGGAAGATAATAATGCTGAGAGCAACTAGTGGAGGTTTTAGAAAGTAACAAAGACTTTAGCAGGGACAGGGGCTATTTTTTGAGTTATTCCATGTTATTCTATTAGGAGTATGTCTACCAATCCTTTTGGGGCTGAAGAAACAGCTGTGATTGTCAAGACGGGACAAGCACCATTGGAGCGAAGCCTCCTGTGATCATGGAAGAAGGAAGTGTTTTCACAGGGTCAGCGTGAAGAAATTGGTACAGCTGTGGTCAAAGGAGCCAGACATCACCTTGAAATGGTAGAAGAAATTAGAAATGAATTTTACAAGACTGAGGAGTATCCTGTTTATTGTCAACGTGACACAAGCTGGAGTTACCTGGGAAGGGGGACTCTCAACTGAGAAAATGCCTTCTTAAGATTTCCCTATACACAGCCAGGCACGGTGGCATATACCTTTAACCCCATAACTTGGGGAGGCAGAGGGAGGCGGATCTCTGTGAGTTCCAGTTCGGCCTGGTCTACAAAGCGAGTCCAGGACTGCCAAGGCTACACAGAGAAATCCTGTAAAGAAAAACAACAAGCAAACAAACAAACATAAAGAAAAGATCGAGAGAGGATTTTCCTATAGACAAGTCTGTAATGCATTTTCTCAATTAGGGATTGATGTAGGTGGGCACAGCTCACTGTGGCTGGGCCACCTCTTGGCACATGATCCTTAATGGTGTAACAAAGTAAGTTGAGTAAGTCACTAGGAGCTAGCCAGTGAGCAGAGTTTCTCCATGGCTTCTGTTACAGTTCCCTCATCCACATTTTTTTTTGAACTTTGAAAGTTGAACCTTTTTTTGCACTATAGAAAAAAATGAGATCTGGGGACAAGAAGCACAGCTTTAGAGTGATAGGTTTGCATGTCAAGTTTACATGGGACATAGTATGATAGCTTTAATTGTTAGCTTTATACAAGGATCACTTGGGAAGCATCTCAAGGAGGGATTCTCTATATTGGATTGGTTTATGAGAGATTGTCTCAACTAGCTGAATAGAAGTGGAAAGATCCAGTCCAGGGCAGGCAGCACCTTCTCTAGGCAGAGTCCTAATGTATAAGAGAACAGAAAAATAACACTACTGAACCAAACATACACAAACAAGATATATTCTTGTTGTTTTACACTATTGGTGTGATGTAATTAACTGATTTAAGTTTCTGCCATCTATATTTCTTCACTGTAACGGGATATAAACTGGTTAACTTCTGGGTATTTGCCCATTACCCTCATGCAGGTATTTATTAGCCAACGTTTCTGACAGTTTTTGTGAAGTGAAAAATTTGGTTACACGGCAAAATCACCCAAACTGAAAACACACACCTGTTCGTGACCCATCCCAATACTCTCTGATTTTCACTTGATTAGTTCCTTTAACTTTCAAAAGGTGCTGAAAGGTGATCACATAGAATCATGGATAAGGATTCAGTGGTTAGACAAACATGATCTCCATCTTAGAGTTCATAGTTCAGATGGAGACAGTATTATTCAACCAGAAAACTCCCAGTTGGATAAAAACGTGATGCGACATCACTTCGGGGTGCTGGCCATAACTGAGGACTGAAACAATTTAAGGATCTTCTTTTGGAGATACAGCACTTAGGCTGAGGATCATTAAATGTCAGTCAGGTGAAGAGAGGGCATAAAATGTAACCTGAAAGAATATTCATAAGAAGAAAACAGTGGCCTAATTAGAAGCTCATGGGAAGTGATTGATTTAGAAAATATGAAGCAAGAAGTAGGAATGCATGAAGGTAAATAGGCCAATAGGACAAAATGGAGAAATATGTCCTGACACTGTTTCTGAGGATTCAAGGCTTTGAAGAGAAGGAGGACCTGGTCAAATTCTCGTTTCACCAGTATCACAGTCTAAAGCGTAAGTATGGAACAGAAAATGTAGGGAGAAAAATCATTTGCAGAATATGGAGTGGTGGTTTGCTAGGTCAGAGCAAACATGGATTACAGAAAACCAGGTGGCCAAATCTATCTGCCTTATCAGTTCAGTAGCATGTGGGGATGGTGCAGATAAGAGTCAATGAAAGGGCAGCTTCAGCTCAGGTATGATACTCACAGAAAGCCACGTAAGTCTGAACCAGTGCTGCCCTAGAAACATATCCTTAGCTCCAGACTTCTGAAGGCATTAATTTTCACAAATGAGGTCATATACTGTAATCCACCTTCTGCCCATCAATGTATTTAAGTGATGGGGAAGTGAACTTGTTTGGCTTATAAAATTCAAGCAAATGGTTTAAACTTGCAATATAGTGACAAATTTATAGGTGGTTTTGATGTTGTATTCTCTTGGTGTTAGACTGGTTTTTAAATAATTTATTTTTCCAGACACTAATATTTCTTCCAGAACCATAACAACAATTAATAAAGTTAGACAGGTTGTAAAAATGTATGTTTTGTAAGAGATTGGAGGCTGGGACTCTAACTTCCTCTCTATTTATCTAAATGGTTTTTGTAGCTGGAAGGCTGTCCCATGGAATATACAAAGAAATCTGATGCAAGAGCATCTTGAATGGGAGTATGATAAAGAATTTGGCAGCTGGAGGATCTAACATGCTGGTCCCAAATCTTCTGTTAACATCAGAGTGCTAGAGAGACGGCTGGGTCCTTCCCACATTTCTCTAATTCAGGCTCCACAGCCTGCCCTTAGAGCACTAACGTGTGATATGTACTTCAAAAAAGAGAAAAATAGAACATGTCACAAATTTTCATAGAGAAGACAGCAAGAGTATTTACTCCAAGGCTGGGTGGACAGCAGACAAGAGGAGAAAAGAGGAAGTGCTGGTCTCTCGGAGGCATCTCACCCACAGCGTGCCACGCATTTCTAAAAATATGTAAGAGATAAGGTACAGTAGACTTCGCAGAGACCAGCATGCGTGGATGTCATCCTGTGTAAAAACTCCCATGGGCTGTCAAGCAATTTTGCCTCTTATATCCTTCGCAGGGACCTATCCATTTGCTGTCTGAAGGTAGCTTGAGAACACAAGACAGGGGGAGTGGCTTTCATTTGTAAGAAAGATCATTGATACCTCATAATGTTGTGATCTTGTGATTTTTTTTAACTACAGTCCTAAATAGAGAAGTGCTGACTAGACAAAGTCATGGTAAATGCACAGTGTTGCCTGACCTTAAATGTTGGAGTTCACATTTACAGTCAAACACATCTCTAAATACTTCACAGCTCTGTAAACATTTTAATGCTCGTAATATCCCTGCTGGGTGGTATGCTTGTATCCTTGTTTTTTGAGGAAATAGTTACCAAGAGGTAAAGGGCTTTGCTCCATATCATACAAATAGCAGGTGGCAGAGCAGCAGAGTAAGCAAGCGTGGGCCTTCTGGCCCTGGAGCCAGCACTTTCAACTGCTAAAGTGTGGTCTGAACACACACACGCGCACACACACACACACACACACACACACACACAATGGAAGAGGTGCCCTTTGCCACTTTCTCTCTTTTCAGCTATTAATAACTGTTTTGTGATAAATTGTAAGAATCCTTCTCTTTCTTCCATTTAAACTAGATAAGTGTGAGTCATTATGACATAGGGGTGGTGGGTAAAAGATGAAGGGAAGATAAAAAGGGAAGAAAATGGTCAAAATTAGGAGTCCTATGGGTCAGAAGCCCCCATAGCTATAGTTGTGTCTAAATCACAGTGACCCGGGGGGCTTATCACAGCATATAGTTTGATGGTCTTACCTCAGTGGGTCTGTGATGGGTCCCAAGAACCAGCCCCCCTACCAGGTACTCAGGTCATGCTGACATTGTTGTTCGAGAAACACTAGCTCCAGAAGGTGCCTGGCAGTTTCAAACCTATTACAAGTGTGTTCTGGAAGCTTATCTGGGCTAACCCTTGTAGCAGCCCCTGCTTCTTTTCCTGCCCTGAAGTCTTAGGTTTGACGAGTGCCTTTTTGCTCATTATTCATGTGTAAGTGGGAGATTTCTCAGAAAGATGAGTCTGTTGGGGGTTCTCAAAAGTGTTCAAGACCATCTCCACAGTTTGTTCTGAATTGTGTCTCTCTTATGTTTGGTTCTGTAAGGAGGACCAGATGAGTCTGACATTTTTACAAGAGCTCCGTGCTTTCTTTTCCTTTTCTTGAGTTTCAGATTCCTTGATAAATGTTGAACTCAGCTCCGGACCTACTTGCATAGTTCCCAGATTTTGCAAATGAGTCTTATAACTTAGTTCCTCATCTCATTCTCATTAATCTTGGTGTTAAATGGGATGTATCCTTCCCAAAACATAACAGGAAAATCTTCTCAACCTTGTTATTCCCATAGATTCCATCTAAAGCATCATAGAAGGAAGAATTAGCTGAGAAAATCATTCAACAAGTAGTTGAAAGATTAAATCTCTGTCATGTGTTTCTTTATGCCACACACCCATGACTGGTATCCAAAATGCCCTTTCTAGTCAGTCAGACTTGGGGCTATAAGCAAGTTAGTTTTTTATTTAAACACAATTGAATTCTTGTGAAAGTGTTTTTTCTGAAATTTTTTCACTGAACTAGTATTCCTGTGTGGTGTTAATACTCTCCTGTTTGTGATTTCCATGCAGAAACCTCTTCTAAAGAAAAACTGAGAATAAACTGTACCCTCAGGATGATGTTGATGGTGAAGAATGGAAGACAAAATTGAGGACGCCTGTTTCAGAAAGTAGATACATTCTCTTGTAGTCAATGGCCTAGAAGACTGTGGCACAGTGGTGAGGCATACAAACTTGATGTTCAGCTCTCCTACAGTTTCTTTATGGACATACTCTTCCAAGTTTACAGCTCAGTTTTCATTTTTATTTCAGGTTCATTTCAAGAATAGTGCCTAATTTTCTTTCTAAAATTTGTTTATTATTTATTATAATTTATTCACTTTGTATCTTGGCTATAGCCCCCCTTCCTTTCTCCTCCCACTCCTACCCTCCCTCTCTCTTCTTCCCCTTATGCCCCACCCTTAGTCCACTGATGTGCAGGTCCTCCTTCCCTCTATCTGACCCTAGCCTATCAGGTCTCATCAGGACTGGCTGCATTGTCTTCCTTTGTGATTCTCTTTAAGGGGGAAGTTAAAACTTAATATACAAAGAGGAATTTTAACATTTTATAGGGAACTTGCAATCACAGAAAATCAGCAGTGTCCTACACGACAGTTCATGAAAATGAAAGCTTTTGATTATGTGGCAATACAAAAGCCTTCATGACTTAAGCCTTTCAAACTGATAGATGGTAGGACTGGTTGTTGAGCAAGAAACTTCAGAACACATTGTAGTCGGTTATCAGCAGTTTGACTGTATCCTTGTGAAAGCCTAAAAACTTACTGTTTCAAGTTCATATGTTAGTTTATATGTGAGTACATGCTTTGAGGTCTATATTATGGCAATCACTGTTGGGAGTACAGAAAAAATAAAATAAAATACTTGTCTATTTCCCTTAAGAATCTTCCAGCTACACTATTCTTGGGAATATACTCAAAGGACTCTACTTCCTTTGGTAGAGATATTTGCTTATTCATATTTATTCCTGCTCTAGTCATAATAGCCAGAAATTGGAAACAGCTTAGATGTGCATGAACTGATGAATGGATAACTAAATTCCGGTACATTTGCACAATGGAATATTATTCAGCTGTTAGGAAAAATAAAATTGTGAAAATTGCAGGTGACTGGGGACGGAGCTAGAGAAAATCTTCCTGAATGAGGTAACTTAGAACTAAAAAGACAAATATTGTATGTTTACTCTTATATGAGAATGTTAGTATTTAAACTTCTGATATGTGTGCTATATTCTGAATAACCACAGAGGGCAGGTGTAGGGAACCTTGAAGTCAGCTCAAGACATCCCAAGACCAAGTTCTCAGCACAAAGGATATTTATTGCCTCAGAGAGTGAGGGGACAGGGAATAAGATACAAAGACAGCAGATAATGGAAGACAGAGAAAAGGAAGTGAAACCCCATGTTAGGCTGAGGTGTTTAATTTTAATTGGACGTGATAATTAGCTGAGCCAAAGGGGCCTTGGTTGCTGAATTTCAATATTTTGATAGTTAGACCTTGGTAGTCAGCCTCAGGAGGATGAAGTGGTCAACTCAGTTTGTGGCTAAATTTTTGTAATATAACAGTTTTTAGCAAGGTAAAGAAAATCTAGGAAAAGAGAATGTAGGCTAGAGTCTCTTCATTAGATACCCAGTAAGGGAGAAGGGGGGGATCTCCAAAGGAAGGGGAAATAGAATATATTGCTTTGGAGAGAAAAGGGGAAAACTACAATAGGAGGACTGGCCATGGGAGAGGATAAAGGAGGAAATATGGGAAGGGGTAACTAACAGTAAAGGCCATTTGAAAATTATACGAAAAACTACTACTGTAGAAGATTCCTAAACTGTACATATATGAAAGGAATATAAATGGAATAGCCATATAATAGGATAAACAATGCCACAACTATTCATCTTATGCCACCAAGTAAGCCTCAAGTGCCAGAAGTGGGTTAATTTTGTAGATGTGTTGGTCAAAGGGTTCCTTTCCCATGGAAGCCCCAAACACCACAGGCTATTACCAAGACTTTTGTTCCTCTCCACAACCACATGGTTAGGCCCTATCGCTGACGACAACACTACAGAAGTGGAGCTGGTGCCTAAGTAGAAGCTTCATCCCAACTATCCAGCCTTCGTGGTACCGGAAGGTACTATCCATGCTTCTAGAAGAGAAAGGTAATCATCAATACCAGCCAACCACAAACCCTGTGACTTCCAGCAGTGACCTGCCTGCAGGATATACTGATGTAATAGTGGCACAAATGCCACCTTATGATCAGATTTAAAACCCACTCTATGAGATGGAATCCACACTGGTTATGTTGTCAGGAACCTGAGACTAGACTGGTCATGGGCCTAATACTATTATTGGGTTAAAGGGACATAGCAACAAATGGCTCCTAATGACATTTGTGACATATATGTCATACAAACACATATATCACATATAATGCACATTCACACACATATGTATATGTTATGCCCATAGATCAGTGCCTCAATCAACTTTAACCAGAGAAGTTTCTTCTTACAGCAGGTAAAAATTAACAGAGACCCACAACTGAACAATACACAGAGAGTGAGAGACCTTGGAACACTCAGTCCTAAATGGAACATTTTCAGCAAATGCCATCCCTCAAGGCTCAAGGATCTATGTGCAAGAGGAAGCAGAAAAATTATGAGACAGAGGTGATGATGATTCTGAGGAAACATCTTCTAGACACAATAGGACTGATACACACACCAACTCACAGAGACTGTGGCACACAAGGCCTACACAGGTGGAATCCCAACTTTAAGAGTTTAAAGCTGACGTGGGGTACCACCCCTAAACAAGAATCTATCTGCAAAGGGAAAAATCCGTTTTCTCCAGTGGGGTGTCACTGGTTATATCAACCTGCTCCTCTTCAGCAAACCTGATGCCCTGGAGTAGTTTGATAACAAAAATAAAAAAAAAAAAAAGAACTTCTATAGACTTTTAATGTCATTTTTGTCCTGTTTGAGCATTTCTTTTGTCTTATTGGTCTTTTGCTTATTTATTTTACATTTCGTTTTTGTGTTTTTGTGGGTTCTTTTTGAGACAGAGAAAGATAAAGAATATGAAGTTGGGTGGGTAGGGAAGAGGCAGGATGTGGAAGGAGTTGGACAAGGGGAAAACCTGATCAAAACATATTGTCTGAAAAAAAATTTAAATAAAAATCTTGTAATTAAAAAAAAGTATAACATAATTAAAAAAAACCCAATAGTTCAAGAATAGACATCAGGGCTAGAATAGTTCCCAAGCTAAAACAGAAAAGAGTGAAGGAGAGAGGCTTTATTTCAATTTCCAAGTTGGCTTAGTTTCTGTTTTGGCAGGAAGGAGGGAAATAGAATTGAAACTGGAAAAAAAATATATGCACGTTAGTCAAAATGTGCGTGGCTTGTGTTGTGACAGGAGTCCCTAGCCTGGCACTACCAAAACGTACTGGAGATGAATGAAGAAGAGCGCCAAGTAGATAAGATGGTGTTAATTAATGGAGCCTGAATAATTGAGGCTGAATACCAGACTCAGCATTTGAATTTCTACAGGCAAAAAGAGCCACTGTAGAATTTTCAGCCAAGGGATGACAAGATGAAAACTGCTTTAGGAAGTAGATTAAGGAATGATATTTGTTACAGGATAGTGATTGAGAGGACAGCGTGGGGGCACGCAGGGTTGTACTCTCTTGTTACTGAGAGCTTGGTCACAGGAAGGGCTCTGAGGGAGCAGACTGTGTCCCTTCTCTGTCTGCATTTCATACTGTGGCAGCCCATTATTATCTATGGTTCCTATTGCTATAATAAACACCATGACCAAAAGCAATTTGGGGAGGAAAGGGTTTAGTTTACTCACACTTCCATATCATATTTGGAAATTAGGGCAGGAACTCAAGCAGGGCTGGAAGTTGGAGTCAGGAGCTAAGGCACGGAGAGATGCTACTTAGGAGTTTGCTTTTCCATGACTTGCTCAGCTTGCTTTCTCATACACAGGGCCACAGAGATGGTGCTGTGCACAGGGATCTGGGCCCTCCCACATCAATCATTAGTTAAGAAGATGCACCACAGACTTCCCCATAAACCAGTCTGATGGGGGGCCCTCCCTCTAACTGACCACAGCTTGATTTAAGTTGACATAAAACTAGCTAGCACAGGTCCTCTCCTCCTTCCGGCTCTCCATGTGGCTGGTGTCTGCTTCTCTACTATTCCTTCTCTTCTGACAGTATCATGGTAGAAAAGAAAAAAAAAAAGATCTTAAGATAAGTTCAAAGGTAATCTGATAAAATGTCTTACTTGGCAATTCATAGACTCAAAGAAAGTGCAGGCTGAAAATTGAGACAGTTGGCACAACTGACTCGGCATGGCCATTGTTTTGAGGAGACTTGAAGGAATCATGGGATCTTTACCTCTGGTTTAGTGAATAGGTAATTTGTGAGGATATGATATGATTGGTGTTAGGTAAGAGAATATCTTAAGGCCTCTACAATAGTCGGTGTTATCATTTCAGTGATATTATTTATTCCTTTGCCATTCGTGGCTTAGCAGAACTCCAGTTTTCTGAAATAAACAAAATACAGAAAACTCTGCTTCATTCTCTTCTCAAGAACTTTTGTTTTATTTTGTGGAGGAGAAAATAACGTTAGCCTAAGTGGCTTATTTCAAAACATATGCGTGCAACTTACTAGCTCTCCTCTGTCTCTCTGCCCTGGTTTACTGGAACCGAGGAGACCTTGGCCTGCCAGAGCCCAGGGTCTGGCTTGTATGATAGAAATGCTCTCTGACTGTACAAGGCAATTGCAAGCAGCACTCCTGCACCCTAGTTGTTCAGGATCCTGGGTAATTTTCAGATCTTTTGTGTTACTGGTAATGATTTGGCAATGCAAACAACTTGTTTTAAACATTATCCCAGGTCATCTTACCCTTGTTAGGCTTATAGGCTAAATACCAAAACCAAACAACAACAACAACCAAAACCCCAACCCACCACCACCACCAACAACCCAAACCAAACCAACCAACCAAAGGAACATACAAACAAGATACCGCATGTCGAATGTCATGCAGACTATTTAGATATGAGTGAAAATATAACATGTGTGCTTCGTAGAAGGAGGGCTTCAAGACTTTACAAAATTAGAAGTCCCTATGTTCTGGCCAGAGTTACTTCTTCCCACAATCTCAATATTGCTTCTTAAAGCAAGGCATAAGACAGCATCCCAGTCACAAGATGCTAATTTTATAGCATAGTCATAAAAATTATCTAAGTAATCAAAATGCTTTACAAAGATAAAATAATATATCTTTAAATTGGTCTGGCACCTCTCCTGGCATTATCTACATCCTAACAGCACCAGGGCATGTAAATAGAATATTACTGATGACTCAGCTTTAGAGGATAAACACATGCTTTGCTATTAAGGATTGTGGAATTTTAAGCATGACTGCAGGCTCTCGAGAAAACAATGCAGAGTGTCAACATGTTTTAGAGATTTTGTCACTTAAAGATGAAATAATAATTAGAAATAGTAAGAAGGGGGACAACCAGAAATAAACGAGACAAGTTTCATTGAATAAGAATCAGCTCTAGAATACAGGCTTAAATGACTCAGAGCCCCACAGTTTCATTAAATCTCCTCTACTACTTTCCATTTGTGAGTAAATGCTAATTATCTCTTTGTACATGTTCTTTGAACTGGCATAATCAGTAAACTAGCAAAGGAGGTTTCACAAACAATTGACATTAGAAGCGATCCTGAAAAGGGCTTGAGGAGAGGAAGTAGAGCAGGTGTAGCCAAACAAAACAGCTATGAGAAGAGGCACATGACACAAAAACTATTTCACAAGCACATTCCTGAAGAAGAAACATTCAAAGTGACGTTGACCATCACATTGTTTGGAAATTATGATAAAAATAGTTCCTCTGGCTTCCTGTGTCACATCTCATATTTAAGGTAGAAGCAAACTTTTCTAAGTAAAGATAGCAACTGAATGGAACTGGATTAGAAGGGAAGGTTGGCCTCTGAGTACAAACATGAGAGCTGTGTCACATGCCAAACAATATTGCTTTATGGACTCAGAAAGATCCTCAAAACTTTAAAACAAACAAGAAACAGAAGTCTACACAAAAACCACAAAAGATGGTAGATGAGAGAATGAGAAGGCTGTGGCAGTTGCAAGAACAATGAAAGAGTTCCAGAGAGGTTAGCCACGCTCAATTATTGGGCTGTTTTGGAGTTAATGCTGTCATTTATTCATTATAAAATAAGAAAGCTCATCTTGTCTTCAGATGAAAAGGAAAACAGCCATTTTCTAGAGTTTCCTATGGTAGGCAGCGGTACTTTCTACCTTAATTCAAGTTAGAAACTTTGTTATCATTCTTGGCTTTTCTTTTCATTTGACAGCAACATTCAAATAATACTCAATGCGCCCATTCCATTTTGTTGTGGCTTGAATGGGAAATGTCCGTCACAGGCTCACATTTTTTATCACTGGGTCCCCACCTGGTGGTGCTATTTGGGAATGTGTAGAACCCTTAAAGGCAGAGGCTTGCTGAAGGAAGTGGGTCACTGTGGGCAGGTCTTGGAGCTATTTTATAGCACAGTTCTGCTTCCTAGACACTGTGCATGCTGAGTACAAATGCAATGTGGCCTGCGGGCTTCCTGCAGACATCCATCTCCTGCCTGCTTCCATATCTTCCGTGTAATGATTGACCATAATATTCCACTGAACAAAAGACACACATAGGAAGAATTTCAAAGGGTAAAAGAGCTAGAAACCTCCATAGATCATGAAGGCTATCTGACAACCCAATGACGCTGAGTGGAAGCTTATGTGAAGTCCCCTCAAGTGGCAAGGAAGCCAGTGGATGGGACTCAGGTTGTTAGCCCAACTTCATCCAAAGCTGTATGGCTTTTAACCATTTTCTGTCACCAGATTTAAAAATAAAACCACCTTTAAGAAAAGGGTTCAGTTCCTAAGAACAAAACGAAGCACAGCTACAGGTTCTGAAACAAACAAAGGAAACAAAACATGTGTCCAATTTGTAACGTTACTGATGACACATTGTTTTTTCAGCAGAGGCATGATGAGAATACAGCCCCAGGACTCCTGGGGCCTGTTTCAGTTTTGTGCCTTCAGGAAATGGACACTCACACTCAGGGAGGGAAGTCTTAAACAATGACATCTTAGTTCATCTCCAGAAATGGAGCAAAGAGGGAGAATGAGCCATGTTGAGAAAGAGTGTCAGTGCAGCTGCTACAGTAGAAATGCTCTGTTCCAGGCTGGAGTTACAGGCTCAGCTACACCTTCCCTGGAATGAATACAGAGAAAATCTGCTGCGCTGCTTCTCTATAGCTTTCGACGAGGCGGTTTTTGAAGCAGGAACAAACTGTTTGGTTGGTAAAGTAGACTTCCAAAAGACTACACAGTGTACCATAGGACTCACCTTTAATAACAGATAGCTTTTCGAGCACGGTGTCAGGAGAAAAATCAGAGCCTCCTCCAAGTTCATATACTCCATAGCACAGTTTGCAGCTCCCTTCATGATATTAGAATGAGTCACAGCGCCCAGTGACCAATGGCAGCTGAATGAAGCCAGAGCTCCTCTTCCTCACTGAAGGGAATACATCAGGCAGGCCTCATGAACGGTGCTCATGTGGCATTTTCCAGAGTCCCTCTGTCATCTCTGAGAAGTAATAGACCTCGAACACGATCTCAGTGTGCCCCTTTGGAGCTTCTTTGGAACTCTAGCACAGGAAATCTTTGGTATGCAGCCTTTACCCTTCAGTCTGGAATGGTACAGAAACTACTTGGATTCTGTTAACGGAGGATTCCACTTAGATCATCAAAACTTTAAACCACTTATGAAGCAAAAGCTGGTTCAAGTTGTGAGAGTATTCTGCAGCCTTTTTGGTTAATGGAAGTTGAAGTGCACTGGCCTTAAACAGACTGAAAAACATTGTCTTCTCCAATGATGAGTTGGAGTAGGGCAAATGCAGAGTTTACAACAGGCGGTTTTGGAAACGATATGCTTTCTGATGCTGCGACTGCTTTCTATTAAGTCTCTTGTTCATTAGTCTACTTTATATCGGACTAGATTTCTTTTCACTGTTTTACTGAGCTCCTTACATCTTTCGCTCTACTAACGGGCACCTCAGGAAGTAATTCATTGCTGGGATTCAGGAATGACTACACTGGATCACTAATTAGACATCCTGGGAAACAAATGAGGAACAGACTGTGAAAGCCTACTCTGGCAGGAGCGGTGGAAGGTTTCCGTCTTCATTCTCTTGCTCTAGATGCAGCATTCTTTCCCCTGTCGCTGCTGCAGTAAGGAGGGGCGGCTTAAACAAGATCTAACGTTTACTTGAAACCAATAGTTTACAGTAAAGGGTTCCTAGGATAAATGCAGGCTTACTGGTAAATATTGGTTTAATCTTCAGGGAAAATTAAAAGCTTGTGGTTTTGGACTGACGGCAGAAGTGAATGCAAAAGGACCACGCCGAGGCTGCTAAAATCCCTCCTCTCTTCCAGCTGCAGGCAAGAGAACCAGAACTCACTCACTCATTTTCTCCCAAGGACAGGATTAAACCAAACCTAGGAGGCCCAAGTAAAACAGCACCAGCCTTTCTCAGTGCTGTCCTTAGAGCTGCTGCATATTAAGCTTTCCTCATAACTTACCCACCCAAGGGCCTATTAGAATTGGAATCATGGTAATTTGCGTTACCGTGCGTGGAGGCTGTGTCTTATAAACTGGGCCTAATAGTATGCTGTATGGCTCCGGTTATTGCCGAATTATAGTTCACGTGGGCATGTTTAGCCGAGGAGTGTTAAGTTGCCTTCTTTCACATAGACTTTTGCTGGAGCTTTTAAAAACATTTTTTACCGATCACAGCTTGCTAATTGTGCTTGTCTTGTTCAATTCTCCCATCCTAAATAAGAGTCATGTTTCCTATCAGCCTATCAGTCATGTTTCTGATTGCTTCTGCTGTTGCTCTTTTCCACTCGCTTTTTTTCTGGAGCCCACTCACTTCTCTAGAACAAGTGCGAACTAGAACATCAGTTCTGCTACAGACACACGTTTTAAATGGTATGCCTCTAAGGACCCAGAAGCAAGGAGCACACACACACACACACACACACACACACACACACACACACACACACCGGCTATTTCTTTGCCCCTGGCTTTCTCTGATCTCAGACAAGTACAACGATCCATGGTAGGCTCATAGACCCAATGCCACGGTTTGGGATCTGCGCTTAGAGCTTTCTTCCCTGAAGCTGTGCTTTTACCCAGTGAGAAGGATTGTGGAACCAGTATGGTGTAGCTCTGTATTGCAGGCTGCAGTTTTCTCTTCTGGATGCTCTATCCAGACACTAGCCTCCAGTGTGCGAGGTCCTGCTAAGTGCTCTGCCTGGCTTGAGTGGCTCCTGCGTGCAGAAGATAACAAAGGTAGGAACTAGGCAGATACCCAAGCCTGGGGTAAGGAATAGTATCAGAAACCATGAAAAGGTGAGTAGTCAAAAACAGAAACAAACACAAACAAACCAAACAACCTTAGAAAAATCTTAACTAGTTTTCTGCCACTGAAAGGTAGGAGGAGGGTTGTCTGGGAGAGCAAGAAATAATATTTGTGCCATATTTCCTGTATACAAATTGTTCTGAATGTGGTGTCCTGGTTCTTCTATATACCCCTTTGTCCTTTTAACTTTGTTATTTTGTGTGTAAATAACATACGAAACATAAATAACATGTATTGTTGTATGCAAATAAACTATTGTTGACATTACTTTTCACAGACTTTAGAAAATAGATGATTTTCTTAAATTATTCTACTCTCTCTTTCTCTCTTAAGAAAAAGAAAAAAAAACAACTAACCCACCATAGTGAAAACTATACAACAGCAAAAGCAGGGTGGCCCACTTCCTCCTGTTCAGTTTTGACAATAACTAAAACAAAGCTGTGAAGGGAGCTCTACTCCCCCAAGACTCTTCATAGCAAACAGCTTGGATTTGTTGAAGAGGACACCTTCGTGGCCAGAGCACACATGTGGAAGGAAGGCAGCTATGCAGAGGCTGTATATCTGAGGTATAAGTTATGGAATATAGGATAATGGAGTCATGATAATGGAGTCAAGATTTCATTTTCAGGGCATGAAATGTTCAGACCAAGCTTAAGAACGTTGTTGAGATACTTTCAGGGACTCAACACTAAATACAAAGAGATCTCCAAAAGATACCGCAATGCCATCCCTGGTGTAGAATGTCAAGGAAAATTGGAAGATTAGCATCCAGTCAAACTGTGACCCCTCCCCTCTCCCCCCCCCGACATGGAGGACTCTCCAAGGGAAGGACATTGGTGTGGATCTATGACTGTGAGGGGAAGACTTGTGTGTGGCTACCTTCATGCAGGACTTAAGGTCAGCCCTAGGGTGCGTCATGTGTTTGCATCCTTCTCTAAGTAAGGATGGGATGGAATGGCAGGTGAGACATTCACACAGACGGTGAACCCACTGGATTGCAAAGGTGAACCGCAGACTGAATATTTGCCACAAGCAACTTGAGGTAAATATTCAGTGGAGGGGGGTGGGCAGGGTGCTTTCAAAAGAAGTCACATTGTGATTGTTTACTGATTGTGACTGGGAAAGTCATTATTGGCCTAAATAATTCCATGGGGTGCTCTGGCCTGCTAACATGCTCTAGCTGGCTAGTTTGGCTTCTGTAGCTCTGCCCCATGCCCCACTAGCTCTAGAGAGGAAGGAATATTAATAAAGAATCCAGTTAAGGCATTAAAAGTGTATAAACGAGGAAATCAGAGAAGGGTGGTGGCTGTATTAAAGCCATCATTTTCTGTGAAGGAAACTTATTAAGGAGTACAGGTTTTCTTGGGGAAAGAATCTGGTTTTGAACTTGCTGAGTTCAAGTTGTTTGAAAGAGACCTTTCCTTCTAATACCAAGCGGTAATGAATACCCTGTCTTTTCTGGTACCTTTCATTTGAAACAAACTCAGGCCCTGGAGAGAATTTTGTCTTTAGGAAAACTGAGGGAATTTATTATAAAATTTAGTACGTTTTGTTGGTACTCTTGATTTATTTCACTAGAAATCCTTCCTTGAAGTGATACCCACCTTCCCCCTTTAGAAAGGACACTACTCCTTGTCCCTCCTCCCCTTTCCTTGCCTTTGCACATTCCTTCCCTCCCACCCCCTCTCCCTGCCACCTCTCCTCTTCTTGTTCTCTCTTCTTTTTCTCTTTTAAATTGTTGTTTTCTTATCTTTCCTCTTCCGTTTTAACCCCTGACCTTCCTCAACTTTACCTAGCTTCTTCCTTTCCTTCATCCCAGTCCTATACTTTACTGATCAAGTACAGTGGCCCTGCACTCTGCAGTGCTTATGGCTTGTAGGTCTCTAATGAGATTAGGAGTCAGTGTCCAACTGAGGCCTTTCATTTGCTGGACTGTTTCTCTGTGGAGTTAGGGGTCCTCTTTGGGCTGGGTTCTAGAAGGGACTTTGCTCCAGATATCTGGCAACATTTTACTGTTGAACTTGAAAGGAACACGCACCACTCACTGTGGCTCTCAGGGGAAGGCTGGAAGGCTTTAAAAGCTGCCTGTTTAAGAGATTGTAAAGGGGTTCATTGCAAGAAGGCTCCAGACCTGTGTTACAAAAAGTCCAAATGCTGAATGTTCACAGCACCAGTGTCCTGGGTCAGAAAGTGAGGTCAACCTGGTACCACCGTGGAGTACAGCTCCTCTGGGTTTGATGTATCCTAACTGCCTCTCAAACTATCCACTCATCAGGGACACCAAGAAAATAAGATCAAATTCTCCAAAGTAAATAACCAGGTCTTTTTAAAAGAATAATAACATTAGGAAAAACAGTATTTGTTAGGTACCTATCACATCCATTTAATAAAATAATTAAGCCTTTTTTTTTAAGTCAATACCTAATTTACCAAAACTCATCTCCAAAAGATTCATATGTGGGTTTAATCACAGTCTATACATCAGAAGAAGTTTCCGGCACAAAGGATGAAAGATTTGCTCAGGATAGCACAGTGGGAAGGGATGGGGCAAGAGATTTGTTCTCTGCCCTATCTCCTCCCGATATCTGAGACAGTGAGAGCAAAGCAATGACACCTTGAAGCCATGGCTTCACAAAATTGGGTGTTGTCTGGCCTAACTCAAGTCTGCTTAGGAAGGCTGCTCCCTGTTTGAAAGAAATGTGGGATGCAGCTGTTTAAAACAAAGAGCAGGGTTTTGTTTTTTCTTTTAACTTCTTCCTTTAGATGTGTAACCTCTCTGATAATCCTCTGCCCTTTCCAGACTATACAAGACTTTACCACTTCCTCTGGAAAGTCCACTGTAACCAGCCTGCAGGATGGCTAGCCCTAGTCTACGGGGATGATCCTTTCTTAGGGACTGCTTAGCCGTCAGAGAGCCACATACTTCAAATAAGCTCCAGTTTTGAAGCTTTGACATACCCTATGCAGAATTTAACAGCTGATAAGGAGTCTCTCAAAAACGCTGTCATCTAACTAGACCACTGTTGGGTTTTATTTGTTTTGTTTTTTTTGTTTTTCCTGACAGCAGGAAGGGTGACACAGCCAGCCAAATAGAGTTCAGACCTCAGTAGCCTATGACACAGGGACTATGTTATGAGAAGGGGCCTAAGCATTCTACAGGTGATGGAAACCAGATCCCCATGGCATGTCACACCCTGTGCCTTTAAGGGTGAAAGGTTTTGGTAGGGTGACTAGCAGGCATAGTGAGCTACTCACCAGCTTGAGAGTGTCCTTGCAGGCTAAGAGGCTGGCCCTGCATAGCCACTGTGTCCTTGTTCCTGGTGCCTATTATATGCATTTCTAATCCTACAAAATGTAAGTAAATCCAAAGTACAATAATAGAAAACTATGAACCTCCCATTTACAGGTGTCTTAGTTAGGGATTTGTAAAATTAACTTTTATTTACCGGATGTAGTTGTAGTCTCTGAAGCTTACTGCCTCCTTGTGCTAACCAAGACCTACTTCTGGAACTTTCTTCCCTCTGTACATTATTATCTAGGTCTAGAATGTTTTCAGCCTCTGAGACTTAATGCTAAGTAAACACACCCTTTCTGAATTATGGCTGGCTGGTTCAACTCAGCTGTTCTTGATTAAGCTCCTCTCCAAGTTGACGGATTCAAACCAGCTTCTCTCAGCTTCTGAGAATTCTCTGCTTAGATCTGTACCTGGTTTTTAATTTGGTTGATTATTTTCTTGATGTCCAGGTTTTAAACCTCTACATATATTTTAGATATTGGTCCTTTATCAGATACGTAGTTGGTAAAAATCTTTTATGCAGGCTGCCGCCTTGCCTGAATGAGGAAGTTCTTTGCCTAAAGGAGCTTTTTCGTTTCTTGGAGCTCCGTTTAGTAACTGTTGTTCTTAGGAACTGTGTTGTTTGTGCTCAGTTTAGAAAGTCCTTTCCAGTGTCAATGATCTAAAGACTGTTCTCCACATCTACCTTGTATCCCTAATATCTCCAGGACTTTTTATTGTGAGGGTGTGTTAGATTTTTGTCAAAGACCTTTTTCTGCATGTAATGAGATGACCATGTGGGTTTTGTCTTTTAATCTGTTTATTTGGTGAATTTCATGTATCAATTTTTGTTATGTTGAACTATCCCTACATCTTTGTAATGAAACAAACTTGATCATGGTGGATGATCTTTTTAATGTATTTTTGGACTTTGATTTGCATGTATTTTATTAAGAATTTTTGCTTCTATATCCCTTAGGGAAATTGGACTGTAATTTTCTTTTTGATTTTTTTTTTTTTTTTGGTTCTTCATGTGGTTTAATTATCAGGATAACTGTGGCCTTGTGGGCATTATTCCCTTTGTTTATAGTTAGTGGACTAATTTGAGGAATATGGACATTGATTCTTTTTTTTTTTAAATTCTAGTAGAATTCTGCACAGAAAGCATCTGCCTTTGGGTTTTTGTTAGTTTGTTTTTGTTTTTGTTTTGAAGGGAACAGGTTTATTTTAACTCACAATTCCAGATTATAGTCCATTATTGCATGAAGGTCAAGGCAGCTGGTCACATCCATAGTCAATACACAGAGAGAATAAACGCTTGCATGTTTGTTTATGCTCAGCCATTCTCTGTACATATACAGCCCAAGTGCTACGAATGGTGCTTCCTACAGTGGGTAGTTCTCACTTCAAAACCCTTGGGTTTTTTGTTTTCTTTTGTTTTCTCATTAAAAGACTTAATTATTGCTCCTATTTCACTATGGTTGTAAATCTGTTGAAATTGCTTATCTAATCTTGATTTAAACCTTTGAACCTTTTATATATATATATATATATAACCTTCAAAAGTTTTATATTGATTTATGTTAGATTTTTCTAGTTTGATTGGGTCTAAGTTCTCAGTTACATCCTTATAATTTTTTGGATTTCTTTGTGTCTGTTTTTTTTTCTCTCTCCATATTTAATGTTGTTAATTTGAATATTCTTTCTCTGTCTTTTAGTTAATTTGAATAACAAGTTATCAATCTTATTGGTTTTCTCAAAGAAAACCATTGTTTCATTGATATTTTGCATTGATTTTGTTGTTCTTGTTTTTGCTTTACTGATTTCTGCCCTAAATTTGTTTGTTTGCTTATTCATTTGTTTATTTATTTATTTCACTCTCTACTTCTTTAGGACTTGCTTTCAAGTATGCTGCTAAGTTATTAATATGTGACCTCACCATTTTTTAAATGTAGCCACTTAGTGCTATGAACTTGTCTCTTAGATCGTCTTTCATTGTGTCTCATAAGTTTAAGTACATTGTGTTTTAATTTTCATTCAATTGTAAAAGTTCTAAATTTTTTCTTTGACTTATTTTTCATTCAGTAGTGATTTTTTTCAGTTTCCATGAGTTGTAAGTCTTTTCTTGTTTCTGTTTTTGTTGATATCTAGCTTTAATTAATGATAGTCAGATAGAATACAGGGTGTTGTTTCAATTTCTTTTTTTATTTGTTGAGACTTTGTGTTCAAGTATGCACTCAGTTTTGAAGAGAGTTCTATGAGGCGCTGAGAAGCAGGTAGAATTCTTTTGTATTTGTTTGAAATGTTCTGTATATATCTGTTACTTCTTAGTTGCATTTGGTTTATAACGCTGTTAGCACCAGCATTTCTCTGTTTAGTTTTTGTCTGGATGACCTGTGTATTCATTACAGTTGGGTATTGAAATTATCCACAATCATTGAGGGTCAATAGGTGATTCTACCTATAACATTGGTTCTTTCATGAACTTTGGTGCCCTCTTTGGTGCATGGGTGTTTAGAATTGCAATATGATCTTTGAGGATATTTTCTTTGATGAGTATAGAGTGTCCACTTCTGTGGTCCCTGTCAGGTGTGACCAATGAGAATTCTGTACAGAACTTACTGGTTTCTAGATATTGGGAGGCAACATTCAGGAATGGAATAGAGAGTGCATGTGTGTTGGGGGAGGGCATGGTGATGGTGATGGTAGAGAGGTGAGAAGACCACAGGAGGGAGGTAAACTGTATCTGTCAGCGGGATTTTATTTCCTATTTGGCATAGCCTGAAGGCTTCTCTGGAGACAATTTCTATGGTGTTGGTGGACAAGACAAAAGAATGGGATGAGGAAGGAAGGCCATAGCAGAGGATCTGTTTAGTTCCCTGCAGTGAGGGCAGAGGAGAAGGGAAGGCTACAGGAGGTGATCTGCTACCAAGCTGGGGGTAAGACTGGGGTTTTGGAATTGGAAAGTGAAAAGGAGAATGGAAATCACTTATCTGATTCCCTGGCCAGTGTGGCCCAGCAGGTTTCTAGAGAGAGATTGCTGTGGGAGTTGGAAACTGAGACAAAAGTATGCAGTGTAAATTATAAATTATCTTCTGAAAGTTAGGGCCCAATAAATAAAGTAATGTGTGTACTGAGTGCGTGCGCGCGCGCGCACACACACACACACACACACACACACACACACATTAAGCTAGTGAAAGATGGTACAAGTTGCCCAGATCACTGGCGTATGTTGATCAGAAGACGCGAGTGTAGCCCTTTAGATAATGAGGTTATTTAAAAAGAAATCTGGCCCACAAGTCCCACTTGTTTCATGATTGTCTGATTGCTCTACCTGTCTTCTCTCCATAGTGAGGTCCTCACCAGAAAACAAACCCATAACAGGACACTGAATTTTTGACCTCCAAATGAAAACTAAAAAAAAAAAAAAACAGTCTCAAAAAAAAAATCACCAAGATTGTGACAAGCCATAGGTGCTGCATAGCTTTGCTTTTTCAGCCAACTACATAGAGCATCATTCCAAATACTTAACTGCAAAATACATGTGATACCTAATTTTAATATCAGCTATCTTTTATGCCCAGAGTGCAGATGCTACTTAGGTTAAAATACATAACCTGAAAAGTATATAATGTCAAAAAAAGTAAACGTGTGGTCATAATTGATTTTTGAGGCAGAAAACATACTTTATAAGATCATGGGCATTGACGTTTGAGCCTCAGCCCCACTGCTTATTGACCTTGAGAAAGCTGCTGATTTTCTTAAAGTCTCAAGTTTCTTGTAACTGAAGATAGTAATCTGTGTCCTAGGGTTGTGGTAAGGCTTTAGTGAGATGATGTGTGTAAGTCACAGAGCACGTGCTGAATGCTTGTTGAATGTATATTATTATTATTATTAGGAATGCTATAAAATATTTCCTTTGATACTTAGTATTTTGAGGAGCTATGGCAGGTTGTTCCAAAAATACAAAAAAATATGTTCATTTATTCAAGAGAGATTTTTTATCGGGCACTACTTTTCTAATAGTGATCTGGACACCTGGAACATATGTCAGAGAATGAAATAGATAGTCGTCTGTTTTTTTAGTTAAGAGACTAATCGTGCACTGTATATGATAATATATAATAATATAAACACAATATGTAATAAGAGCACATAAGATAGGAGAAGGTGTTGAATGTTTTTAAAGAAGGTAAAACAAGGACGGCAGAGTTTAAGCTGCAGGGTTATATAGGGTGTTCAGGTGCAAGACTCTAAAGCATAACCCCTACTTTCAAGAATCTCTTACGGAAAAATACAGCTAGGATTGAAAAGAAGTAGAGGGAGACTGGAATAGGAGGATTAAATGCTGACTGGGAGGAAAGATAATGATAAAGAAGAGAATGCAGGGAGGGATAGCTAAAATCAAGGCCCGTTTGAAAAACTTTATGGAAACCTAATAGCTTCCTCTCAACCGTAGATGTATAAGAAAGAAATCTAAATGAAATCTCTGAATAACAGGGTATAAAATTAGACAACTTTTGATACCAAATAAAATATCCAGCAATAGGAATGGGTTTCAACTCACTGAGTGGTTGGCCAAAAAGGACTCATGGAAACTCCCAAATAACCCCAGCTATTGTTGCTGAGGCTATTGTTTGTAGTCAAGAAACTGATAGTAAGGTCATAATGCTAGAGGCAATACCTACATAACTTACTGAACATGGAGAGATCAAGCTTTACTTACAGGGGGAAGTAGAGCCTTTACCCCTACTGTTGAGTGTTCATGCTACTGTAATACTCTCTTCATGCTACAGAGGAGAAAGGTAAACACCAACCCATCTCCACTGTTGACCTGCTTGCATGATGAACTAGTGCAATAGTGCCACAAAAGTTCTGAGACTACCTAACCACTATCTGATTTTATACTATCTGATTTGATTTTAAGGCCTACTCCATGAGATGGAACCAATGCTTGATACTGTTTAGGTGATCAAGAACCTGAGACTAGATAGGCCAGGGACCTAAGGGTAAACAAAATACTGTTGCTTTGCTAGAGCAACATAGCAATGAAGTGACTCATTCTACCATAACTACAACCAGTATCTTGCTCAGCTATCATCAGAGAAACTTCTTCCTGAAGTAAATGGGAATAAATGCAGAAACCCACAACTGGGCGATATGTGGATAGCGAAAACTCATTTCTAAGTGGGATGTCTCTATCACTTACCAAACCTCAGTCCCCTGAGAATTTTGTGGAATAGAAAGCTGAAATATTGTCAGAGCCAGTGGGGATGGAAGACACCAAAGAAACAATGCCTTCTAGACACAACATGGCTGATGTACACATGAACTCAGAGACTGGCAAAAATACACAGGTCCACAAAAAACGGGGTCCCAGCACTGAGGGAAAGAGAACACAAGCCCCATCCCTCATCTGGAAGCTATCTCCAATTGACAACTACTCACAAAGGAAAAAAACAAAAACAAAAACAAAACAAAACAAAACAAACAAACAAACAAAAAACCAGTATTCTCCAATGGAGTCTCATTTTGTATACAAATCATACATAAGGGCAGGCCCATCCTTAGCAGTAGATTGTCAACCCAAAACAAACTCAATAGTATTTTTTTGTTTGCTTGTTTCATAATGCTTTGTCTGAGATTTTTTTTAATCTTCCAAGTCTTTTGCTTATATATTATGATTTCTAATTTTATAGTTTTGTGCGATTTCTGTGTGTGTTGAGCATGTAACTCCACGTCTGTCTGTATTTCTGGTGCTTTTTCTTTGACTTTTTTATGTTTGCTTTTTCCTATTTTATTTTTTAGTTTTTTGTTTGTTTTTGATGAGAGAGAGAAAGAGATGAGAGAGATGAGAAAGAAAAAATTTGAGTGAGTAGGGATGTATAAAGGATCAGGGAAGAGTTTGGGGGAATGGAAATAATGATGAAAATATATTGTATGAAAAATATTTTCAGTTTGAAAAAAAAGACTGAAATAAAGGAAGCAAAGATAGGATGATAGGATGGGTTTGCCTTGGAAAACTAAGGATCTTCATGGATGAACAACACATACTTAGACAAGACAACAGCAGAATTGCAGGTGTAAGGGGAAGCATGTAAATGGCATGATAATGAAATATGAGGCATACCTGTAGCATGGCATGTAGTGAGGCAGGTGAAGGGTCATAGGAGTGGTGAGATGAGAGAGGATTATCAACACAGCTAAAGATTTAGAACTTAGAACATGAGTTGAGGGTAATTCAGTCAGATCTATGCCTCAGATAGTATGGAGAATATATGTATTTGGAAGAAAGGCTTCTTGAGAAGTGATATAGCCAAGAGGAACTAAAATCCTAGCTTATAAAGAGGCAATGAAGTCAAGATTGATTTTAGGACGTAAGCTTGTTCATCACATCAGTTAATTACAGAGATGAACAAGACAGAGGGTGAATTCCAAGCACTTATCTTTAAGTGCCACATGTGTTGTCCAAAGGATCAACACTTTGAAAATAGATAAAAGGCAAAAAAAAAAAACAAAAACAAAACCACAAAACAAACAAACAAAAAACCTGAGTCTTGAAAGTGTCATGCTGTAGTTAAGTTCACTTCCTACTGGTTAAAATATTTATGAATCATTTGTGAATATAACATAAACCAAATAGTGAAGTATGACATTAGGCATAACATTAAAAGAATTGCATTGCGTACTTCCAAATATGTGCTTTTATAAATTTTGTACCACATTGATCATTGTTGTGGTTCCTAGCTAGCACAGCTGAGTAAGGTTATTGAATGATTTTCTCCCTTAGTGGCTTGCATACCTCCTTCAGATACTGTGAAAACTAGTCCCATGGTGTAGGCTTTCTGTCTTCCTCTTTACTGTATGATTGTTTTCTTACTTGCACAGAACTTTTTTCAGTTGTATGAGGAATTGTGAGTGGAATATTGCTTAGAAAATAGGAAAAGACTTTAGCTTTCAAGTTTCACATTTAGGTCTTTGATCCATTTGGAGTTAAAATTTGTTAAGCATAACAGGTAGAGACGTAATTTCAACAGCTGTTTGATTGAACTTAAGGGCTGGTAAGCAGGAAGGAAATCATGGCTGATACTCTAAACTTACCCAACTACCCAGGACTAATGAGGTCATGGATCTCAGAGGAGAACCTATTTTTGCCACTTTTCTATACCAGTATAATTCCTAATTGTGTTCTAAATACTTATCCTTATGTCTACAGATAAATGTCAAGCTACATCAAAGAAGCTTCTTTTTTTTGCAGTAAATGGAGACCATCACAGAAAAATACATATATATATATATACACAATATATAAAATATGATATATTGTATTATTTAAAATATATATTATATATGAAATATATAAATACAATATATATTGCATGGGTACAGCTTACCTATCATATATATATATCATATATACCTATCATATATATTTGATATATACCTATTATATATATATATATGATAGGTAAGCTGTACCCATGCAATCACAATACTATAGCTGTGTGAACAAGATCTGAGTGATGGTACTACAGATTATCATCCCTACGTGGATGAGGGTAATGGATGAGCCCCCACACCTAGAAGAAGAGCTACAGATAGTTAACTGTTGAGCGAAGAAGGAAAACTAGTCTTCCCCTGAGAAGATCCCCCTAAGTGGTTGTTTGATACTAGTGGTCATTCCTAAAAACATATACATATGAGAAACATTAAATAGACTCAGTAGGTTGTATTAATATATTTATTCATATGTGTGTGGATATATATATATACACACATATATATATCAACAATAATTAAAGAACAAGAGACTATAAATTTGAGACGGAGCAGAGGGAATATGGGAGGAGTTGGAGGGAAAAGAGAGAGGGGAGAAAATTATGTCATTTTATTTTAGTTAAACATAATAAAATAAAAAGGATTGCGCTGAAAAGTATTCATATTGTGCCTCTACCTCACAGAGCCAAAAAGGACTACAAGCCACCAGAATTTAATTCAGTACTCCCCAGAGCAAGTCATATTTAGTGTCTTGAGGACTGAGAGCCCAGTTCATGGAGTCATTTCTTTCCTTCTACCTCTTTCTCTCTTGTTCCTTTTTTTTGTTTTTTTTTCCTATTTTTTCTCACTTATTTATTTTATTCACTTTATACCATGTAGCCCCTTTGCTCCTCTCATGACAGTGCCGCCCTCTCTCACCCCGTTCCCCCTCCCATTTTCCTCATAAAAGAGCTTTCTTTCCCACCAGCTCATCAAGCTGCATCAGGACTGAGCATGTCCTCCTTCCATGCGGCCTGACAAGGCAGTCCCGCCAGGGAAAGTGATCTAAAAGCTAGCAAGTGAGTCCCTGTCCTATGCAGTCCCTACTTCCCTTACTGGAGGACCCGCTTGAAGCCTAAGCTTCCCATCTGCTACATCCTTGGGAGGTCTAGGTCCAGTTCACGCACGGTCCTTGGTTGATGCTTCAGTCTCAGCAAACCCCTCTGGGCCGTGGTTAGTTAGTTCTGTTTCTTTCTTTCTTTCCTTCCTTCTTTCTTTCTTTCTTTCTTTCTTTCTTTCTTTCTTTCTTTCTTTCTTTCTTTCTTTCTTTCTTTCTTTCTTTCTTTCTTTCTTTCTTTTTTTCCTCCTTTGGGCATTCTTTTATTTTTTTATTTTCATTTTTTTATTATTTTAGTTTATTTACTTTACAACCCAAGGGTGCCCCTCCCTCCTCTCCTTCAAGTCTCCTCCCTTCCCTACTCCCTTTACTCCCAGAAATGGCGCTCACACCCTCTTCCCATATCAACCCTCCCCAGCACATCAAGTCACATCAAGATTGAGCATATCCTCATCCCCTGAGGCTAGGCAAGGCAGGCCTGCCAGGGGGAAGTGATGCGGAAACAAGCAGCAGAGTCCATGTTGAAAAACAGCACCAGCCTCCTCCACTCTCCAGGTGACCCACTTGAAGACCAAGCCTCCATGGCCCACATATGTGCGGGGGGGGGGGCTATGTCCAGACCACGCATGCTACTTAGTTGATGTCTCAGTCTCTGTAAGACCCCATGGGACTGGGTTAGTTGTCTCTGTTGGTCTTCTTGTGAGGTTCCTGTTCCCTCCATGTCCTTCCATCTTTCCCCCGATACCTCCACAGGACCCCCATGCCCCTTGCTTGGCTGCAAGTCCCAGCCTCTGTGTCCATCCCTTGCTGGCTGGGGACTCCCAGATGAAAGCCAAGTTAGGCTACTGTCTGCAAGCACAGCTGAGCATCATTAACAGTACCGGGGGCTGGCTCTATACTGTGAGGTGGGTCTCAGGTTAGGCCAATTCTTGGTTGGATGTTCCTTCAGTCTTTATCCCTGCACTTCATGCAGGCAGGGTAATTGTTGGATCAAAATTTTTGTTGTGGGTTGTTGTTCCTCTCCTCCCACTAGTCCAGCCTGGCTAGGAGGTGGTCATCAGAGCTTTCATATGCCTCATGAGACCCCTCATTAAGAGTCTCAGCTAGAGGCACAGCCATATCCTCCCAGAAGCCCCCCTTGTCAGGGGCCTCCACTTTGACAAAGAGATGACCCCCCTCTGTTTCCCTTCCAGTTCCCAGCCCTCTCACCTCCCAGCCCAGTTCTCCCATCTGCCTCACCCTTGTTTCCCTCCCCATTCCATCTCCTCCTCGTTTCCCTCTCTTCAGCCCCTTCTGCTATCTAGTCTATTTCTCCTTTTGAGTGACATTCAGGAACCATCCCTTGGGCCTTCCTTATTACTTAGCTTCTTTGGGTCTGTGGATTTACGGATTGTTGTCCTGTACTATAGGCTTAATATCCACTTATAAGTGACTACGTATCATGTGCGTCTGGGTTACCTCATTTAGGATGATTTTTTTTTTCTAGTTCCATCCACGATTTCCTTGTTTTTAATAGCTGAGTAGTATTCCATTGTGTAACTATACCAAAATTTCTGTATCCATTCTTCTGTTGAGGGGCATCTTGGTTGTTTCCTGTTTTTGTTTTTTACAAATAAAGTCACTATGAACATAGTTGAGCAAATGTCCTTGTTGTATGGAGGAGCATCTTTAGGGTATATGCCCAGGAGTGGTATAGCTGGGTCTTGAGGTAGAACTATTCCCAATTTTCTGAGAAAGCAACAGATTGATTTCTAGAGAGGTTGTACAAGTTTTCACTCCCACCAGCAATGGAGAAGGGTTCCCCTTTCTCCACATCCTTGCCAGCATGTATTGTCACTTGAGGTTTTTTTTTTTTTTGTCTTTTTTTCAATTAAATTTTTATTTTTTAATTTTACAGTTTACTAACTTTGTATCCCAGCAGTATCCTGCTCCCTCATTTCCTCCCAATTCCACCCTCTCTCCCTCATCTTCCTCTTACCCCTTTCCAAGTCCACTGATAGGGGAGGACCTCTTCCCCTTTCATCTGACCCTAGCTTATCAGGTATCTTCAGGCCTGGCTGCAAAGTCCTCCTCTGTGGCCTAGCAGGGCTGCTCCCTCCTCAGGTGGCGGGGTAGGGGGAGGTCAAAGAGCCAGCCATTGAGTTCATGTCAGAAATAGTTTCTGTTCTCCTTACTAGGGTACCTTCTTGGATACTGAGGTTTTTTTTTTTTTATCTTAGCCATTCTTACTGGTGTAAGATGGAATCTTCGAGTCATTTTGAATTGCATTTCTCTGATGGCTAAGGACATTGAGCATTTCTTTAAGTGCTTCTCAGAGATTCAAGATGCCTCTGTTGTGAATTCTCAGTTTAGCTCTGTACCCTTTTGTGGAGCTCCTGTCACTTCCATGTCCTTTTCTCTTTCCCCCTACTATTCCCCAAGACTCCCTACCTATCATCCAATGTTTGGCCGTGAGTCTCATCATTTATTTGAGGTGCTTCTGGGTAGAACCTCACAGAGGAACACTCTGAAAGACTTCTGTCTGCAAGTTTATCAGAATAGCGTTCATAGCATCAGGAGCTGGCACTCTGATAGGGTGGGTCTTTGGTTGGGGCAAACACCTTTGGCCACTCTCTCAATCTCTGCTCTATCTGTTCTATCTTTATCCTTGCCTATCTTGTAGGTAGGGTAAAATTTGCAACAAAACTCAGGGCCATATGGCAACACCAAAAATCAGTGGTCCTGAGCCCTGGAGATACCATCTATCCCTGTTTCTGAGGCTCAAAGTTGTCAAGTTTGTATAATAAGTACTTTTATCCAATGAGGCACCTGCAGGCACAAGGCATTTTATTGTGAAGAAATACTGGAAGTTGCTAAACCTCTTTTCAGTATGTATTGCTACGAGTCTGCTTATTTACTTATTCACTACTTTGTATGTATTGATTTGTATTTGTTGACCTATGTCTATATCTGTGAGATGAATCCAATATAATTATGTGATATTTTAATGTGTTTTTAAAATTTGATTTGTTGAAAATAAACGTTTTTCTGTATTCATCAAGGGGGTTGACCAGTCTATAATTTTCTTAATTTTTTTTGTGTCTTTGTTTGTGGGAGAAATACTGACTTCAAAAATGAGGCTTATAATATTTGTTTTAATTTTAAGGAACAGTTTGAGGATCATTGATGTTAACACTTACTTAAAGATTTTGTAGAATTAACTACTGAAGAAGTAGACTTTGTCAGCTACTTATAACTTAGTAAGTTCTTCTCTCTGAAAAATTTGTTTGGTGATAACCTGGTGTCCATACTCAGTATAAAAATCCGTTCTTGTAATGTCACTAGTAATAGTGAGCTGTGGCTTATATAATCCATTCCAAAAACTGGCTAGCTCTAAGTTTTCACTTTAACAATCTTCTTTATATTATTCTCAGTAGTTATCTAGCTTCGTATAACTTCTTTCTTTGGCCCTAGCTCTACCATTTGGGCCAACATAGAGAATGTCAAGGGTCTCTTTCCATGTAAGATTTAAAGTCATTTTTGGCCAAACAGTATCCTTGACTGTTTTTCATCTCCTCCCACAAATGATCCTTTCTTTTGCTTCACCCAAGGGTTTAACATTTTTACCATCCTTCCTTCCCTCCCTTCTATTTTGTGACTATGTCTAGAATTTATGGATTAGAATTATAAATTTAAACGATTCTGGTCCAGTGGAATACTGGCTTCTTATGACTAATACATTTCAACCAGTGAATTAGAAAGTCATATTTTTCTCTCTCACTAACTCTCAAGAGAGTCTAACAATATCCTTGACACTATATACACATTTAAAATGCCTACCATTAAGTAATTCAATTTTCCTATCTTTTTATATAAAACTAGATGTTAAAATCACTCTAATACTATGAATATGTATATATGTTTGTGTGTAACAAAAATCGTAGAAAAAGTAACTACAAACCAGAGAGAGACCAGGATGGTACAGGGAGGATTTGGAGCAAGAACAAGAAAATGGGAGAAATGGTTTAATTATATTGGAATTTCCAAGAAATTAAAGAAATGTTTTATAAAATAAAAGCAATGCTAAGGAGCTAACATTTAAAGTCATATTAAAATAACTCTAGATTCATATATATTAAATGTGATTTTGATGTTTGACATGGGCTTTTATCACATGGTGTGATAATTCTCTGAAGAAACATGGAGATTCAGTTTGACAAAGAAAGGCCAATGATTGGTTGTTTCTTTCACTGTTTGCTGTTGCCACACCTGCTCTATATTCTTTCAGAGGAGGAGGTGAGTGCAGTTCACAATATTTTGGTCTGTTGCTTACATATTCTTAGAAGTCAGAGACCAGCAGAGTACTAGTGACCAAGCAATTCATCTCATTTCTAGGAGACACAGAAATGGTAGCCAAGGAAAGATGTACACTCTCTCCCCTTTACCCCACCCCCACAAAGATAGATAACTTTCAAGAGAAAAGGACCAAACTGAGTGTTACACAAGTGGAATGAAATTTGGCTGCTTGAATCAAGTCCGTATTTGTTGACAGGTCTACTTTAAGGAAAAAAGCCAGAGCAATTAAAAAGTAGAACCTACAAGTAACATTCCAGAATAGATATTTAGAAGGCTAAGGGTATTTGGATACTTCAAACATTCTGTGATGTGACTATCAGGAGTGAGTTCATAACTAAAGGCATTTTATTAACTGCCAGGTTGAGAGAATTGCTGGACAGGCAGGAATTGTCACCATAACTGTTGAGGTTGCTAAAATCAGAGACACTTTGCTCTTCTGGTCTGCAAAGTTGAACACAAAAGAAAAGAATATGTAAGAAACATATTGGCTGACCCTGAAAACACATTTAAGTCACCAAAATGGCTAGTTAACAAAGATTCTCAAGAAAAAAAAAATGGGTACCACATAGAACTGAGAACCAATCAAACAATCAGTCAGTCAGGATTAATTGATTATCCATAAGATTTCATTCGGTACTAGAATTTCCAAATGGAAGACATACTCTTTAATTTTTGAAGCACAAACTATAGCTAGGGAGCCAAGCGCATATGAACCAGATTTATAAAATAGGAACATATTTTATTTAAGTGTTAAATTGCATGGTGTAAATTGTCAGTGACACACACACCCAAAGAAGCAGGTTGCATCACTGAGCAGATGATGCAAGGTTTGGAGAGAAGAGTGTACTTCCAACTCAGAGAAGAGAAGCTGTTCCACGTATCCACATAAAGAAAGAGCCTAGATAAGGAGCAGTGTTTTACGGCTAAATTGTTATTCTTCAAGTACTTTCAGTTCAAAAGGGAAACTCAAAAGAGCAGCATAGTGAGATCAGTGGGAGTGCACAGAAACTTACAGACTTGAAGAGGTCTGTGGTCTCACAATTAAGAATCTCTAGAACATGACAGAGGAATCTATCCTGCCTAAGCAGGATATGGCAAGCCAAAGGGTTTCCTTAAACAGAAGAGCAAGCTTGGTAAATGAATATTTAGAAACAGCTTGACTTGGAAATGTATACCAGAGAATAGGGATCCTTCTTGTATATCATGATAGTACTACAGAGAAGGGATAAAGAATAAAGAAAAGACAAAATACATGACTAAAAAAAATGACAGATATGATCAATGTAAAACTAATGTTTGAATAAGGTTAACACACAGCTTTATGACTGACCACCCAGAGTCATATTAATAAGATAGTGAAGATTAATACAGTGTCATGAGTGTAAGAAAATCTAACTGATAACAGTAAGTCATTGGATATGTGGACAACTAAAACATTTATATCTCACAGAAGTATTTCACTGTCTTTGACATGTATATATATATATGCAAACTCATTTCTGAGAATAAAACATAATGTATTATAATTCAGATAAGTAGAACAATATAGCAAAAATAGTTTGGGGCAGTAGCAAAGATCCTGTAGTTGAAAATAAAGTCTTCTGGGTGTAGGGGCACATGCCTGTAATCTCAGCACTCAGGGAGACAGAGGCAGGCAGATCTCTGTGAGTCCAAGGCCAGCTTGGTCTACAAAGCAAGTCCAGGATAGCCAAGGCTACACAAAGAAACATTGTCTCAACAAACAAACAAACAAACAAACAAACAAACAAACAGAGAAAAAGGAAGATTATTTAGAATAATAGTTAAGACAAACTAAAACTCCAGCTCCATAGCTGACCTCTCAGACTGCTGACACTGAGCAGTCTCTTTGGTCCAGGAAGATGACTTGCTGATCTGAGTGCAGTATCTCAATGGCTATTTATAGCTTCATTCCTACTCACACAAATATTTAATTTCTGTTTTATATCATAATGCTAAATAAATAAGCAAGAGCAAACCTAACCTATATCTACTCCACAGAAAGGCATGCATAAAATATTTCTTAATTTTTAACTGCTCAGTTTTCTTATTTTTATGAGGTGGAGAGGCATTCCAAAATACAAAAAGGAAGTGGTTCCAGCTTCTTGGTGAAGCTATCAACATATAAAGGCAAGCCTAGGTGGATAATGGGTATTTGTCCTCATTTGGGCTTTGAAACTTGTTTGAGAGATCCCTGGTTTCATAAAGCAGGATCTCTCTTTAGAAGGCATGAAGGCAGCATTTTTCTCTCTCTCACTCTAGCCAGCTCTCACAATATCCTAAGATACCATCATAAGCTCTCACAGTATCACGGTCCTAAGAACACTGGCACAAGCACGAAGGAAAAAAAAGATACATAAAAATGGTGGTGTCAGAAGCCATTTGCAATTTCTGGGGTTGGCTATCTGGAGCAGGGACAGTGCAGGCTGGCTCTGTTACAGGAAACAACAGCAGGGGACTTTACCCTGCATAGTGACCCAACTTTGCCTCTAGTTGCTGTGTCCAGCTTCCTTAGTGTTTAGTTTTTATATCTATTCTCCTGTCTTTACACCATTACTGGATGGTTTATAATATCCTTTCACTAAAACTGTCTCTTAAAACACCCAGTGCTATTTTCTGTATGAAACTGAGAGTTGTAGTGTTTTAAAAAAATGCAGGATATGTTCTCATTCTTTATTTGGAGTTTATGCGACACCATTCTCTCCAACAAGAGGAACATAGTTGAATTTGTGACTTTGGGATATATCCACATAGCCTATAACAGCAAAAAGCTCAGCTCTCTCTAGTTGTCTTTTGAAATGGAGTAAGCTGCCATGTCTCTATGTTCAGGCAGCAATCTTGTCACCAGTGTGGTTGTGACACCCCCTGATTCTCTCTGTAATGATCCAACAGGAAACTCTTCACTAGGAAAGACCCATAATGGGACTTAGCGCACTACAGATATAGAAAGAGGCTGTGTATAAAAAAAGGAGGAAGACTCCCTACCGCCCTTAAGGACCAGCTGTTTGTTCACTTGTTTGTTCATTCTTGCAATAAATATTTATTGGAAAGTTGCCTACTAGGTAAAGGGACACATTCCTGGACTTAATGAGCATGTGGTCTGGCCAGAAAGATTGCAAAGAAGCCAAAATACATCCTGTACAGTATGGTCACTGATGTAATGCAGCTATGAACAGAGTGAAGTATAAAGGGAAAGAAAACTAGAATCCCAGAGCTGGTTGTCATTTCAAAATAAAGGGCTAATACTTTGTCTTGTAGGATGAATAAGAACTGGCAGAATTTTCCAGGCTGAATGAAAGGACCGCACACAGGCTAAGCTGTATGTAAAGAACACATATGGTATCTGAAAAGGGGAAGTTGGACATGAGAGTTTAGCTTCTACATTACAGATGAGGCTGGAATCAAGGGAGTTTAGAAATCTCCAGCTTTTTTTGTAAGCAGGTACCACATTTTCCTTTATAAGATACCTCCTACCTTAAATTCTGAATTGTATGCCATGTACTGACTGCTGCCTAGCATATCACCAGCACAGAAGTTTAGTTATTCTGACATTGTTTCTAAGGGACCAAGGGTTATAAAGATTCTGGTCTGGATTTTCTTATAGGAGTTTCATCTTTCCTTTTAAGTGGCCAAAGCTTTCTTCTTCTAATGTCTTCTTTGAACCTGTCCATTCATCATCGTGCCTACAGTTTCTCAGGCTTGGCTTCATGGAGAGTTGAAATGGGCTTTCAGCTTCCTATGTTGCTTTTAGCATATTCCTAAAGCCCTGAGTTCAGGGAGGATAAGAGAGCCTTACAAGAAACTGGTCCTACTGCCAGGGGCTTGGAAACCCTCAGAGTTTGGTTGGGTGGATAGGAAGCTTTATGGTAGAAGCAGCTGAGTGGATAAAGGCACATGGAAATTTCCAGAGGCAGGTAAGGCACATAGACATTTGTTAATAAGGGGGATATTGTGGAAATGAACAAAGTTTATTTTTGAAGGTCGAACATTTATGATAGATCAGCAATAAGAATTATAAACTTTATTTGGAAAACAGTAGACAGCTACATTTACTTACAAAGCTAGTGCATCTTACAATACAGTCATCGAAGTAAGTTTGGATGGGGAGAAAAAAGGAAAGTAGAAGATGGAACACCAAAGAAGGGATTCTAAAGGTGACTGAAAATTCAAGTTTCCTTCATTATTAGTGTTCTTTAAAACAAATGTATGCTTCACTATAGCTCATCTTTGGGGCTACTCCTTAAGACTTTTATATGAAGTCCATGACTCTGTGAGCTAACTCTGAGCATAGAGACTTCAGAGGTCCCGGTTTCATATCTAGTTATTAAAATACTCACAGCAAAGTCTTTAAAGGAAAAAAAAAACAGCAACAGATACATGTTTGCATGCATGTATATACATTTATTCAGTCTCTCTAAAAAAAATTAAAGAATGTTCTTGACCTTACAATATTTAATCAAGTCCATTGAAGAAAGAAATACTCAACCATTGGGTACATGCCACCATGGTGTGTTGTGGTAAACCTTTCCTAAAATATAGTCCTCCAAGGAAGATCCTGGAGAGACTGGATGTCCTGAGGGGATTCGAGCAGCAAAGTCACATGGGCATATTTCTTGTCCAGGTTAATCCTTTCATCAAAAGAACTGAGCTTCTCTGGATGAAACTGAACATGGACAGTGTTTGGAAGAAGGAGAAGCACAAAACTCAATCCTAGCAGAGGTTGTGGCAGAAGGACCAATTTACATACAGTGCAGAAATCCTTGTCATCCTGGATGCCCCGGGAATTCCTAGGCAAATACTATCATCAATCACATGCAGGAAAATAAATTGGATGGGAAAGGATGAGTTTCTTAATAGACAAGTTCTTTTTAAGTATCACAAGTTTCAAATATCACACATTTAGAAAGCAAACAAAGAAGACACTTGAAATCATGTAATTGAATTAAGTCCCCTTATAAAGATTTAAGATCAAAGGCACAAATATATGTGGTATTCTATTTTAAGACTATCAAGAAAATCATAACCTATACCGAATCCTAAAAAGAGGTCAAGAGAGCGAGAGAGAGCGAGAGAGAGAGAGAGAGAGAGAGAGAGAGAGAGAGCTTGAGAGAAGGAAAGGATGTTCTAAGTACAAACTAGGAAATCACCTCATGAATGAAAAGACCAAAGGATACAATTTCTATGGGAGGTTGAGTATGAGGGAAGGCCTCTTGAGATATGCATGAGTTCTTTGCAAACACCAACGACCCTGCTAGACATAGAAATAGAGTGGAGGAAGATCTAAGAGGAAGGAAAAAGGAGACATAAGAGAATTCTTTCTTCTTTGGAAAGGAAATAATATACTAGCATGCACTGCTCTTCTGAGAAATCAGCCCATGTTCATCGGCTGAAGGAGTGATTAAAGATATACTCAATATGTGTATTAACATAGTGACTAAGTTGTGCCATTGGAAGAGCTAGAAAGATCATAGATCATAGAGATAAGGAAGAGATTTGATTGAGAGAAAGACAGTCCTTCCTTATTTGAGGCAACAAAGAACATATTGTGGAAATAATGCCATTATATTTTAATCAAATAAAAATAAACACAATGAATGGTTTATGATGTGGGTCATAATTCAGAGGATTGTAGGTCTGAGACCAGGCTGGATTCTGAGAACAATGTGAGACTTTTGAGAGAGAGTTGGGATTAAAAGGAAGAGTACTTCTGAGGACTGCACATCCAGTTGAGGCTGGGGCTCTGGACCTGGAGTGGCACCACTCTGAATGGAATTTTGAATTAGCACTTAGCTAATTCTTATGAGAACAGGGAAAGGGGAAATTTAGACTCTTCCAGATGGAGAGAGAATCTCTGTTTTCAGGAACTTGGAAGTGAGAACACCTGGGACTGCCATTTAAACCAGCATTACAAACAAAGATGTAGAGTAGTCATTTGTATGGTACACAGGTTTAAACATATAGACAACACTGGGAGAAATGAATGCGCTAGAAGCAGGCATTCCAGCATTATAGCAATGTCTACTTCTATGAGGACTATGTCCCCATAGTCAAGTCATTGCCACCTCCTCCTCCTTCTCTTTTTCATAAAAGGAAAAAGTCAGTTCCCCAAAGACAAGACTTGCTTTTCAGTTTCACCGCACTTATTAAATAAACAGGTCACTTTAAGGATGGCTTAGACAGATAATTAAGGAGGTGGCCAAATGGTGTCTTAATTATCCTGAAGGACAGGGGTCTGGAAAAAGTAATGACTCACACTTGGTTTGGCAAATTGGCAAGTTCTGTAGTCTGGCCATGCTGTAAGTTTCTGGGGTCAGTATTGTCTCTCTTTCTCTCTCTCTCTCTCTCTCTCTCTCTCTCTCTCTCTCTCTCTCTCTCTGTATGCATGCACATGCATGTAAAACAGCCAACAAGTACGTCTCTCAGAGACATATCCCTTTCATCAGCTTAAGAAATTCTGCAGGAATCAATTAAGCCCTGCATGTTTTTCACCAGAGATGAAAATCTGGCAAGTATTACCCCATAAGCTTCTTTAAGAAAATAGGAATGCCCAGAGCTGGGATTTCATTTGCTTGTTTTTATTCACATCAGATTCTCTTCTGAGGTAAACACCCTTTATCCTGGGCATTGGGTGTTGATCCCAAAAGAACGTCACTGGTGACCAGTTGTGGATTTAGCAACACAGAAGATGCTGCTGGGATAAAGAGGTTCATCGTTGTGAGTGTTCCTCAAGAATGTGGCTGTGGTGGCCTTTTTTTCCTCTTGAGGATAACTCCTTCATAGTTCTGAGAATAAGGCAAATAGCTGCGTAATCTTAGATGCTTCACAAACAGTTTTACAGGTTCATTTCCCCATATTCGCAGGTTTCATGCTTTCTTGTTTGACCCTGTTATTACCTAGTTTGCAATATGGTATTATGCATCACCCCAAAAGATTTCTTTGTGAAGAAGAGGATATTTGCTGTGTTTTATATTTCCATTCATAAAGTTGAGATATTCTGAACTACAGCTTAATGAAATGAGTCAATTGCAAAAGCAAGTCAAGGGTCCATGAAAGGAAATATAAGCACAGTTTCATTTATAAATCAATACTTAAGTGATGCCAAAGAAATCTTAAGCAAAATTTAAATATGGGCTAAGAATTAAGAAATAAATGGTCTCTATGATATCTGTGTGACCAAGAGCAGGCAAGACCAGTAGGTCCTTAAGCTAGGACATGTAGCATATCACTGGAACCCATCTTCTTAGAAGAATTGACATACAGTCTGCAGGAACCCCCTCAATAAAGGGTTTCTTTCTATACAAAGAAGTCATAGTCATAGGAATAGTTCAAAGGTAGGCAAAAGCTCTGATGAATTTCTCTACAAAAAGCAGATCCAAAGCCAATAAACATGAAAACATGACTAATTTACCATTCAGCCTGACAACCTGAGTTTATTTTTGGGAATACACACTGTTGAATAAAACAGCCAATCCCATGCAAGCTGTGAAATGGTTATGCTATGATGTATAAAAGGGTAGCCACTGAATTCTGGTGGTTGGTGAGATTTGAGGTGATTTTAATCTTCCTTAATTTTTTCACATTAACCACATTTTATTTATTTTCACAATTATTAAAAGAAAATGTGTATCCTTGGGTTCATGATATGCTCAGGAAAGCAAATCTTTGAAAATGAGGGCAGTCTACACTTCTTGATGTTTTTGCTTCCCAATGATTTGACTTGAGAAAAGCCCCAGCAGGACCCCAAGAGTCTAATTTTTATGTGAATGATTTCAGGGATAAGATGTTCGCTATATACCAGAATGGCCTATTTCACTTTTGAGCCACTTTTCATGGATTAAGTTTTATTTCTGTCGATGAATTAAAATCTGTTTCTCACAGCCTCTCCAATGAAAACATACTCAGGTATCTGGGGAGAATGGCCACCGTTAGCTCATGTTGTCTTCCTCTGTGAGACTCCTCCTATGGAGACTTCCACATCTTAGAGAATTTCAGATGAAGAAGTCACTGGTTAGGAATAGCATATTATTTTTCCACTTCAATTGTGATATACCTCAAAATGAAAGGAACTCTAGCGTGATGGAACTATGGGTGACTATGTAAGCTGGGTTGCCTGGTCAAAGTATTCATGTGTGCGTGTGTTCAATGGTCTATAGGAGTCTCTGTTCAACTGGCTGCACAAGTGTATGTATAACAATGTCACCATCATCAACAACACCATCTTCATACTGCAGAAAGTGATAATCAAAGAATAAAAAAAATCAGACTCTGACTTTGAACATTGAAGAGTTCAGTTACATGGACTTGGTCTTCTTGTGGTTCTCAACGTGGCCATTAGTAGTTTCACAACCAGTTTAAGGAATATTTCCATCATCGCCATATTTTTGTGTTTGTGTGTGTAACTTTCTGTTTAAAGGTCAAGGAATATTTTTTTCTGTTTTCTCTTTAATGGCATGTGAATATTAGTGCGACCTTAGGCTTCTATAACACAGGCTCCCATTGTCAGTGATAGTAAGTACAGGGCACAGAACTCTGGGAAGGAAACCACATGTTTATAGGCTTTTAATCTTTATGAGTTTATTGGCTGCTCTGGAGGACCTTTGGGAGCCCATGGGACACAAAGTCAGGATTATTTCTAAAAAGTCTCCACCTAAGTGTGGGCTTTTTCAGCACAGTAAAGTTGGGACACACTCGCAACCCAAATGTTTCCTCCGTTCTCTGTTAATTAAATGTTCAAATGGCCTTAAAATCTCTCTTGGTTGTTTCCTCAAGAATACAGCTATTCTCCATTCTATAGATAGATGAGTAGAAATTAGGTTAGCAAAGATGTCCATATCCCAAAGGGACATTGACATCACTGCTTGATTATTTCCATTCTGAAGTTTGGTCAGAGTCTGACAAACAGCCAGTCACCAGCAACAACTAAGGTTGCTGTTTACACTTGCTAGGAGCCTCTGGGAAGAACAGTGCCACTTCTTGCATTCTTTGGCCCTGTGTTTTATGGTATGAATTAATGACCTTCTTGCCTTGGCTGAGAATGCTGAATTCCTCTTTTCAGAGCCACTTTTCCATAGCGACATAGTCATCTTCAACACATCTTCACTCCTACGCTGGCAATAAATAGATCAAAACCATGAAAGTTACAAAGCTCTGGAGAAGAATTGTGTTGGAAGCCTCAGCATCAGCACTCATGTGGAGGACAAAAATGTGGCCAGAGGAAGCTGTGTGGTTCCTGTAGACATGCTTCTCTGAGTACAACTGTGGCCAGAGTCCTGATGTGAGAATGTGAGTTTTGGGCTGTCCAGTTCTCGCCTTCCTTTTCATGTCCTGGTATGTCTTTAGTTTGGCTTTATTGTGCCACCCATCTTGTATTCCATGGACTCAGCCTTAACGTCAGTAATTAGGCAATGATGTTCCTGCAGGCCTGTCCTATCCTTTTCAGCTTTGCTTGAATTATCTGTCCCCACACTAGGCTTGTTCTTAATGTCAGCCATTGGAATTATAACTTTGGAATTCCCACTCTATCAGTACATTCCCACTAGACATCCTGGGACAATAGACAGCATCAGACATTATAGTTACTCCTCTATCCTCTATCATGCAAATGCCTTGGTGGAATATATTTCTGCTCTTGTTTTTCACTTGTCTTCTGAGGTCATCTCCAGGCATCTTCTTTGCATCTGTATTAGGACCTTGAACAGATGTGAGCATTTTCTTTCCTGTCCAGCATGCCTTCCCACTTCAGCATATTCCACATTTCATTTTCTTAACTTTAGTCATTTTTTTAGGTCCAAGGAATTGGAACTCTGGCATATTTCAACTCAGATGTTTGACATAGTTTGTTGTAGAAAGTTGGATTGTAAAAGAAAACCTGAACTGAAATCTTAGAACCTTTAGGATGAAATCAGTTTGTAGGTCATGAAATGAGATTGTAAGCCTTCAAAATATGTTCTAAGAGGTGTCTCTACTTCACTGTGGTTTTTTCCCGATACCACTAGATGTTCAGAGGATGAATAAATACAGACTAATTTTAGTATGGAAGCAAATAAACAGAACAAACAGTAATGTGTTCTACAGAGGCGTGATCTGTATAAAATAAATTTTCAATTTAAATATTTGTGTCACTAATCTTTTCTGTTACCCAAAAAAACCCAAGTTGATGCTGCTTGCTAAATCATTAGTCATTGGAATAAATATTGTTCCCCTGTTTAACTGGAAGCCAAATGGAGTGGACTAAACAGAAGCAGTCCTGTCTCCAAGACATTCAATTACGTGGCCGGTGTGTCTGATAGGAGTTTAGCCAACAGAGAGAATCTCACTTTGCATTTCTACATGGTGAAATGTCTGTTTTCACTTCTTAGAGGTATTTCTTTTTTCCTCTAAATATGACTTCGCAGCACCCATATCTATCTATCTATCTATCTATCTATCTATCTATCTATCTATCTATCTATCTATCTTTTATCTCCCCCAAAAAAGATAAACCCAGACCTTACCAAAACAAATACCACAGCTACTATTAACTCTGCCACTAGTCTTTGAGGTCAGTTTGAGTTTATTGAGTAGAAACTAATTTTAAGAATATAAATTGCTCAAGATATAGAAATAACAAGCTATGGTCATTACCCCCAAAAGCTTACCTCCTTCAGATTGTCTTTTGTAAACCATGCAGAGAGAAGTCCTCCTGTGCAAGTTATTTCCCTGTTTACTTCCATTAAAAGAAGCCTCTGTCTTCAAAGCTAGTTTACAAAGTGTCAGTGGAAGAGAAAATATCTTTAAGGCAATGGTCTAAGTTCACGAGTAAAAAAAAATTGACTGAGAGACACATGTGCCCTCTAAGGTCAAAGCCCTTACTTCTTTGCTGAAAAAGTAAAGGGCTCCGCTTCCTTGGAGGGCATTTAAAAACTTCTTTTACTCAAGCTAACTAGGTAATCTCTCACCTCCATTTCATCCATCCTTCTGTATTTGGTGGGAACATGCCTTGTCTTGTCATGAGTCATTTACTCTCCACAGTTACTATCAATAACCTCTGCTCTATCCATGTACTGAGCTGGTCTTTTCAAGTGAATTATTAGATAGTAACTATGCTCAGAATTCTCCCATCCTAATTGTTCCATGTATTAATCTGCCTTTAGCTACTTTGTGGACTGTATGTTGCCACCTCCCACTCACTCCTAAGTTTATTCTGATACGATATTAACTGCAATAGTGGTGATACAGTTCCTGCTCAGGGCACCTGCGGAATCCATGTTTTTAATTCCAACAAATTTAGCATTATTCAGTAACATAAATGTTCATATTGTTCTTCCAATAATGTATAAATGTTTCGATTTATTTGTTTTAAACCGTATCCTTGTAGGTGTAAGTTCATTGAAAATGTCAAGTGACACTGCACACAGCAGCTACTCGGTGTTGATTCAGAACCTCCCTGCTCTGCGATTGCTAACAAGTCCTGGATCGCTTTTGCGGAACTTGATGTTAAATTCCTTCTTTTCTTGCCCTTCTTCCTCTTCCCTGTATCTATAAGTTTTCACATATTTCCTGAATTTCTTGCTTTTAATTATTCTAGGTTTTAATGTGACCTATTTTCCTTTACTGTGTTGACCACTTTCTGGCTCATTAAAGTTGGAAAAGCATGTTTAGGTTCTAACGTTTCTTCTCATTAGTGTTTCTTTGACATCTTCTCATTTTTTTCTGTATTGTCTCTGTTTTGAAAATCCAATAATGTAGCTAAAGTTCCACTAATATAGCTAAAGCCTTTATTTTGTTTTCATTCAATTTCTATATTTTTTTTGTTTAAGTCTCTCCAATGATTTTTCAATTAATTTAGACTCATGCTGAAGTAAATATTCCAGAGAAATAATTTGGTCTCTTTTTAAATTAATTAAAGTATTTGGTTTTCCTTTTGGTATATATTTCCTTAAAGTGAATGAAATAAACTTTTAGTTGCCTACTCATTAAATACAGTTGTTTTATAGTAACAAGAACTCTTTTTGGGTAGGCAATGTGCCCAGACAGAACATAAGTTCCCAGAGTCCATTGTGGCTAGAAGACACACATGACACAGTTTTGGCTTACATGATATATGACAATATCTGAAGGGATCTAAGAAAGTTACTGCTTTCTTGTTATAGGTCACCTATACCTTCCGTGTTATCTTTTATTTACTCTATCTGTCATGCAGACATGAGTACCAAGTAATTATCATGCAAAAATGGGGGGAAACTTAAGAATTAAAAAAAAAATGCACAATAAGAACGAGAACACAGAAAAGCGAGGAAAACCGTGGAGCATAGTGCCATGCACTAGCCTCAGAATGACAGCTCTCTGACTCCTTGTAGGGTGAGGCAAAGAGCAACCTCCTTAGTCAAATTCTTTTTGCTAATGTTGTGTCCTACAGCTTCCGGCTGGTAGGAGGCTGATAGTATAACTTATAGTAGATGGCTTATGATAGCTTCAGACATACGAAGAACAGAAACATAATTCCCCTGTGGCCTGGTGAGGAAGTCCCACTCGGGGGAGAGGGAGAGTGATCAGAAAGCAGGCAATAGAGTCCATGTCAGAGACAGTGCACCTGTTCCCCTTACTAGGGAACCTACATGAAGCCTGAACTGTCCATCTGTTACATCTGTGTAAGGGGCTTAGGTCCAGCACATGCATGGTCCTTGGTTGGTGCTTCAGTCTCCCCAAGCCCTTCTGGGCCCTGGTTAGAGACATTCTTAGTCCTGATACAACTTAAGAAGCTTGTGTAGGTGCATGGTAGAGGGGGTCACTTTATCTGAGGAATAGGGAAGGGGTGATGGGGAAAGAGGGACAGAGGGTGGGACTGGGAGGAGAAGAGAGAGGGAGCTACAATCAGATGTAAAGTACATAAATAAATTACTTTTAAGAAGAATTGAAAAAAAAAAACAAACAAACCATAACAAAACCGCATGTGTTCATCCAAAGCTGTAAAAATATTTTTGGAATTCCTGAATGTATAAATATTGATGAGATAATTTCTCTTTCAAAGTTCTATGTTTTCTGTGTTCTAGAGTCTAGAGGCTTGAAAGAGGTCTTCACTATTTACTAATTGTGTGATAACAACTTGCTGAATATCTCTGTAATTTTTTTTTAACTTAATGGACTCAGGACAATAATATTTAACTTCAACTTCCCTAATGTTAAATGAAGCATATGTAACTGAGTAATTTGCATGCCATATTTACTTAGCATCATCACTAACTTGGAAGAGAGAAAGTTCTTTCTCTTATTTTCTCATTCCATCATTTGTTATTTGAGGGAACAGTGTGTGGAAAAGCAGGAAAATATATAAGGGCTCTGAAGGAGCAGCAAGAGATCATGGACGAGAGCCTACTTCATTTTGTCCTCTACAACTTTATGGAAAAGCTTAATGTCACAAGCATTGCTGGTGATGTCTAAAGCAGGTCCTTTGTGCTCCTTGGCCCAAGCTAGAAGGCCTGAGACTATCTGTGGAAGAATGAAACAGGTTTTTACCAGATTCAGTCTGATAGGAGGACATGTCCTATTGAAAGTCATCTCCATGTTACGGACTCTGTGGCACAGAGTAAAAGGGGACTAATAATGGGGTTTCTTATCTGGATTCAGTGGTACCCCTCGCTGGAACACCTTTGTTTATCTAACTCTTTCATTCATTTCTGGGCCCTGAAATAGTTAACAAATCTTCCAAAAGTGCCTTGCTTCTAACTAGGGGAATAGCTGTCATTTCTGGAACCTCTGGCTCCAGGGAAAGTTCATGGAACAAGTTGATTTTCATACCACTTCAAATGGAGCCTAAATCAGCTGTCAGTTGTTTATAGGCAATTTTCTTTATTACACAGAATTCTGTGATTATTATACTTGGTCAATGCTCACATCTATTTACACATAACCATGTGAAGATGGGAGGAGGCCCCTGAGCCATGCCAGGAATAAGTCAGTGCTCAGTGCACTCAAGATTGGATGGGAAATGTTTGGCTCTTCCCCAGAGTCCGTCATTACCCTTGTGCAGGTACCTACGCTTACCGTTCTCCACCTACAAACTTCCCTTTATACACCCAACAGTAAAACTATACAGTTCCTTCTGTGCTATTAAACAACCACCGGAAGTTCCTAGGAATCACCTCTGAGCATTTTCAAGGATCTCTATAAAATGTCTCTCACATGAGGAATTAAAAGATGGAAATATGTAGGTGTACTTTTGGGGGCTTCTTTTTTGGCTTCTTATATCTACCACCTTTCAAACTCTTATTTTACCCTAATCCCCTCGAGCCCCACTCCTATACTAGGTAGGAGAGAAAGAAGGTTAAAGGGAAAAGGGGGCACAGACCACTTTAGACTACTTCCTGCTCTTAAGAAGCATTGGGTTTCTAGGGGCAATTCCAACCTTTGTTGTCAGAATATCCAGCAATCCAACAGTCCAGCAAAAGGAAACACAGCAGCAGGAACCAGCAGCAGCAGGTCAAGCAGCAGCTGACACAGGCCCTGACACAGGACTCACCCATATATATCCTCTCCAGAGGCTTCCGGAATTAAACTGTCTGGAGCTGCCAAAAATTACATCCCTCCTAGAACAGAGACAATCATATTACTGGCTGTGAACAAACAGAAGCAGCCCTATATCTCACACCTGGGATTAAAAGAAAAAAAACATACTCAAATAATATAAGTGGGGTTTTAAAGAAACCAAAATTCTCACCAAAGCAATATTTGTGATAGCTCATCCTTTATCTTGTGGATTGAGATGTAGGCTGGCAAGGGTACAATTCCCAAGCTCTGCTGTCTTGCACTCATACCTGTAAAAGTTAACATTAAATATATTTGACAGTGATTTGAACAGAAAATTTGAGATACCATGCTTTAGTGACTAGAGTTCCAGCCTTGGTGGTGGTTAATTACCTTGATCCTACTTCTTGATACATTCCCTGTCCCCCAAAAGCAACACTACTAGCTTTCTCATCTTTAAAAGAGGGTCCTTTTTTTAAGGACCCATTGTGATGATACTGAATATTTGGCATACTATCTAATGCATGGCTATCATTATTAGCAGGGACAGCACCCTTTCCATCACTCTTTCCATTTCCATCATCACCATTCCCTTCCCCCACAAGGGTATAGCACAGAGAGAGAGAGAGGCCTTTCATTCCACCTATTTCATTTTTACTGTCCACCAGTCCCTGCCACACTGGGACTTGAATGTAGTAGGCCCTTAATAAAATCTTGCTAAAGAGTGAATGAATAAATATATAAAGTGCTTGTCACTTAGGAGATACTCAGTAACATAAGTGCTTTTTCCTTTCTGACATCAGCTTCCCTTTCACTGATTTGAATGGCAGAAAATACCCTCTCAACTTGTCATACTGTGTATTTTTGGAGGAAAGAAAATGAACCAATTCCATGAGCAGTGAAAGAGTTTAGTGAAAGAGAATTTAGAGCCAGCAATCTGGTCGATTCTGAGGGTATAAATTAAACTAGTTAAGCAGCCTTGATCCAGGCTATCGGCAAGACAACCGCCAGACCCTGGCACTTACAGTTCTTCATCCTTTCTTAAGATTAGGGTGTAAAATTCTAACCCAAAACATCAAAGGTTACAAAGTGAAACAGGGTAACAACAAAATAATCCTAAATAGTTCAGTGTGGATTGGAACCAAAGACTTAGGGCTATGACTGTCAGGCACATCTAGGTCCTATATTGCTAACAGATGGTGAACATTTTCATAGGCTTGGGACTAGTTTAGATCAGAGTGAGAATCCTCTGCTTCCCCCATCCCAAGAGGCTCTAATTAGTACGTAGGACATTAGATCAAGTTAACAATCTGGGCTGACATCCTATTTGTTAGTTTTAGATTGAACTCATACCTTAGAGTCGCTGAATATGCTTATTAAAAGACACACGCACATACGCACACTCTCACACATTAAAAGGGTAGTTTTTTTTTTCTACTAGGATCAAAATAAAGAATTTCAAAGTAAAAGGGCTCCAAAGATTTGTTGGATATCAAATAACTCCTTCAAGACAACATTTTGATGAGTTAAGTGTAAATGAATCAGAAACATATGGATTAAGTTTCCCTTGAAATATACAGGGGCTTAAAAATCAAAGACGAAACAGTGCCTGGCCTGGGGTCTTACAGGTTGTGCCAAACCCAACACATTTGAGCAACAGTTCAAGATATATGAGGGATCCAAAGAAGGGGCTTGGCTGACCACACCTTGTTCCTACCGTATTGAAACAGAGAACATAAGTAATAATTATGTTGCATTATTACTAAAAATTCCTCATTCTTTGTGGTTTGAAAATTAGCAAGCCAAGACTTACACAAGAAAACCCTGTAAGTGGCTTCTGTAGCACACAGAGCCCCTCAAAAGCCAGTCAATTTTAAGACATTTGTAGACACTGTTGGTATCTGAGATTGATACAAAAATGGACTTTAGCAAAGCATCAAAAACCAAGACATTGGTGAATTTGAGACTTGTATTTCTAATGTTTCCCATGATACTGCCAGGACGGGTATATTGGAATAAAGAACAGTTATTTCTGAAGCTGTCACACATCAGTCATCATTTCCAATAACCCTGCTATTTGCTGAAGGTAGTAGAATTTACAACTTCTAATTAGTTAATAATTAAATTGGCAATTAAGGAAACTTTCATTTGAATCTCATCACAGGAGACACAAGCTCTAAATAGATAAACACATAAATGCTAAGTTTAATCTTTTTTTGTTTGTTTGTTTGAAATCTTTTAAAAATGATTTATTTTATTTTATGTGCATTGATGTTTGCCTGCATATATGTCTGTGTGAGGGTGTTGGATGCCCTGGAACTGGATTTACAAACAGTTGTGAGATGCCATGTGGGTGCTGGGAATTGAACCCAGGTTCTCTGGAACAGCAGCCAGTTCCCTTAGCTGCTTAGCCATCTCTCCAGCCCCTCTTTGAAATCTTGATGTTTAAATTTGATCTTTGTGGGATATCTGGTTCTGCTTCTAGTATACTTTTCTCTATCATCAAATTTCTTGTCGTCTCTTTTTACCTCTTATATTTAATAACATACAGGGGATATGAATACTATGTTCAAGATTTTATTTTCCTCCCTCTTTTTCTTCAGTGATGGTGACCGAAACTATGACCTTGCACTAGGCAACCTACCTCTCACTGAGCCATGGTTCATCCTTTTACCTATCACTGAGCCATGGTTCAGCCTTTTACCTATCACTGAGCTATGGTTCAGCTAAGTTTAATCTTAATTCACATAGCTGTTGTAATTAGCCCACCTTTATCGCTTGAGATAAATAATGACATCTTAGCCCAAATCATTTGCAGATTTAATCCATTCATGTTGATTAGTCACATCACCAAATCCAGGAGGAAGCAAAGTGATGTGGAAATCTACTTGGAAAATAGAAACAAAATAATTTACTTTATGATATATATATATATATATATATATATATATATAAATGCGCATTGTTTCATAAATAATACATGGTTAGAAAAAGTTGAGAAAATACAGAAAAGACAAATTCCAAATTAAAAGTCAGAAGTAAATATAGTGCTATCAAGAAATGAGAACTTTTTACATGAACAGTGTCTTTGTCAATAGATGAAATAGAAATGCTTTACTGTCATTGTTTCCCTAGGCTCTGCACTCCGAACCCGTTAAGATCCAATATACTGAGAATGCCACTAGTGTATTGTGCTCTAATGTTAAGGAAAATGGAAAAATGTAACTGCCAGGGTCTGATGTTTGTCTTGTGGGATCAAGACTGCATAACTAGCTTAACTCATCTCCTCGGATCAACTCCATTGCTGGCTTAAAATTTACAAGCATGCACATTGTATTAGGTGTTTCAAGTCCTCAGATACAACATTTTCTGACCAAGTCCTGAGTGTGTGTGGATTTTGGTTCTGAGAACCATTCCCCATGTGTACTGAGAAAGGACTGTGTTATTCCACAGTTTGAATTTTTTAGTTCTTATATTGTGAACATATTTAGCAACCATTAAATGCACTCCTGCTCTATCGCTAATCGTCTAATGTTCTATTGATCTATTACAGTTCATTTAACCAGGAATTCATTAGGAGAGTTCTCATACATTGTATTCAAAAATCCAAACTAATATGACCATATTTGAGGAAGAGTTTGTTTTAAATTTCTTACAGTGAAGTATTTGGATAAACATATTCACATAACACTTTTGATATGCATTCCCCTATGAGCCAGTTTGGCACAAAATAGTCACTGTAGCTATGGAACTACCCAGGGAAACAGCAACAGTGAAGGCTCCTACAGATGTTGCAGGGAGGGACTCCCTCTCCTGGTTCTAGTTAAAAGCAAGTGTTGGTTCTCTTCACAGCCTTTACATGATAAAGGTGGAAAAGCACATGCTCAGTTTGATCAGCCCCTCCTTGACACTAATCATTGTCACCAGGAAACTGGCTCATTTTGCACTCATTTCTCTACTTACCGTGACTTGTTTATATAGGACAAATGTTCATGTTTTGTTATGCTATTTCTCATTAATTGGTAAATTTCCCTTCTATTTTACGACAATGGTATTTAGGCATGTAGGTTGTAATATGGTAAGAAATTATTTTACAGTTTTTAATCCTATCAGTTTCTTCATTATATATTCGTATTTTGATGTTTATTGTCAATGGCCCCCACAAGTCTAGGATTTCATAAATATTTGTTGCATACATATCAGTTCTTTAAAGCTTTTTAATATTTAACTTGTTTTGTTTGGACAGGGTCTTGAAATGTCCCCTTGTCTGGTCTTGAACTCAAGATCTTGCTTCAGTATCCTGAACACTTAGGTTATTTTAGCAACAAGTCACATGCTGGCTTATGTTTAACTTTATACAGTTTTCTGTGTTTTCTTGCTTTGGTGAATTATACATTAACAATACATTCTAATTGATTAATCATAAAATGCTTGTAACATTTTAGTTACCCAGTTCTCTGTGGTATCGTCCCTGAACTAAGAGGTTGTGTGCACAGGTGCTAATATGTCCCTCTCATAAGATCCTTCCTTTCTATGCTTGTCATAGTGCAGATGACCCACCTCTGACTCAGAGCATAAAGGTGGTGATGGGTAACAAGTCCCTCTCTTGTGTCACTTTAGGTGTCATAGAAGAGAGCATGTTGTTTATTGAGGCTCTTTATAACGTCATGATTCTGCACTGTGAGTGAATGCTACCTAGCAAGAATTTGCATATGAACCTTGTGTGCTGTGCTGAAGACAGCCCCTCGTGAACACCAGTGAGAAAACAGGTCTATGGTTCTCCAGCTCTGAGGAAATGGATTTTGCTACTGGAGATCATGGAAGAGGATTCTTCAGTTGAACATTCAAATGAAAATAAAAGTCCAGTGAAACCCATTGTCACTACAGAGCACACTGCTCATTGTGTTCAGACACACAAGCAATGCAGTCTGCAAGATAAGAAATGTGTGTGCTTGTAAGCTACCAAGTCTGCAGTGATGAGTTATGTTCCAATAAAAAATGAACAAGTCGAGCATTATTTCTTGAAAAGTTGTTTGTCTCTGGATTTTTTAAGTTTCACTTTATCACACATCTTGAGACAGTCTCTTTAGTTTCTCAATCTCAAAAAAAATTAGAGCAGACAGAGGGCTCTGAGGTGATTGTTAAGCAATTTTTTGGGGAAAGCATTTCATTTTATTTGGAGAAGGCGTTGATGGAGTGCATTTGTAATGCAGATGCCAGTCGCTAAAAACTGCAAGACAGCCTATGCTGAATGGAGGTCAAAAGGTAAACATGGGCAAGGGTTATGGTCCTGAGATCTCATTAAAATGTGGCTTATGTCAGAATAAAAGTGTATATGCATGCGCGCATACACACACACACACACACACACACACACACACACAGACGTTGATCCAGCAATAATCATGAGTTTCTCCTCAAGAACACTTGTGTTTTTCTCTTCAGTCTACTCTGAGAAGCACTTCAGTAAGTACATACATTTTTGAATTGTAATGTTATCCTTCTTATTTTGTTATATTCTTATTTTGTTATTTTTGTACAGGGAGTTAAACACTGTCTCACGCATGAATGGAAAACTGTTCATCACTGAACTACACTCCAAGCCTAATATTTTATGACTTTTAATAATAAATTTTACTTTTAGAGCAATTTTAGGGCCACAGCAACATTCAGTGAATGGTACAGAGTTTTCCCACACAGCCTCTGACTCCCTGACCCCAACATATGTATCCTGTCTGACTGTCAGCATGCTCCGGTGTGGTGCGTATGATCACACAGAATGAAGGTACACTGTCACAGCACTGCCCCCCAAGTCCCTAGTTCACAGTTGTGTTCATGCTGATGATATAAGTTAAATAGGCTTAGATATGTGCAAAGACATGTATCCACATTTCAGTGTTGCACAGACTAGCTTCCTTGCCCTAAAAGATCTTCTTTGCTCTGGTTATTAATTTCCACCCCTTTCTAGTCATCCCCTCTTATCTTTTTGATATTATAATTGAATTACATGTTTTTCCTTCCCTTTCCTCCCTAAAAACCCTTTCATATCATGTATCTCTCTGCAATCTCCTTCAGATTCATGGCCTCTTTACTCACAAATGCTATTGCATGCACATCCTGTTGTTTTGCTTAGCTTTGTGGTTTGTTTAATTATGATCATAGGTTTAGGATGACCAAACAGATCCTGGTGGACTCACCAGTTGCCTATGCAACTGAAGACAATGGCTCCTTCCCCGCCCCCCAATATATTAAGAGTGAATAGTTTATTAGGAAAAGGTAGACTCTTATAAGCTGTACCTACCACATACACTCTGCTGACAAATTACAGACACGGTTTTGATCAGGCCCAGTGTAGTCAACTATAGTTGTTATGATTGTAATGACTGTCACATCCAGAAGATAGTCTTTTCAAAGCCTTTCCTCATTATCTTACAGCTCTTTTTTTTACAGTGTTTTATTGATTTATTATTTATTACAGTTTATTCACTTTGTATACAGGCTATAAGCCCCTCCTTCATCTTTTCCCAGTCCCACCCTTGCTCCCTCTTCTCCCTCTATGTCCCATCCTTAGTCCACTGCTAGGGGAGGTCCTCCTTCCCTATTATCTGACCCAAGCCTATCAGGTCTTATGACTGGCTGCATCCTTTTCCTCTGTGGCCTGGCAAGGTTGGCCTTCTTCCCCACATGTCCCCCTTCTGCCCAGTGGGAAGTGATCAAAGAGCTGGCCACTGAGTCCATGTGAGAGACAGCCCCTTCTCCCCTTACTAGGGAGTCCCCATGGAGACTGAGCTGCCTATAGTCTACATCTGAGCAGGGGGGTCTAGGTCCTCTCCATGCATGGTCCTTGGTTGGCGCATTGGTCTCTCCAGGTACCCCTGGGCCCAGATTGTTCAGCTCTGTTGGTCTCCTTGTGGAACTCCTGCCCCTTCCATGTCCTTTTATTCCCCAACCCCCTTCTTCCATAAGATTTCCTGCAATCTGCCCAAAGTTTGACTGTGAGTCTCAGCATCTGCTTTGATACCCTTCTGGGAGAGGCCCTCTGTGGTAGGTTCCTGTCCTGTTCCGTTTTCTTCTGCTTCTGATGTCTATCCCATTTGCCCTTCTGAATGATGATTAAGCATCTTCTCTAGGGTCCTCCTTGTTGTTTAGCTCCTTTAGAACTGTATATTTTAGTATGTTTATCCTATATTATGTGGCTAATATCTACTTATAAGTGAGTATATACCATACGTGTCTTTCTCCTTCTGAGTTACCTCACTTAGGATGATCTAGTTCCATTTGTTTGCCTGCAAATTTCATGGTTTTCTTGTTTTTAATTGCTGAGTACCAACAAACCAAGTAATCTGATTTTAAAAAATGGGGTAAGACAATGCAGCCAGTCCTGATGAGACCTGATAGACTAGGATCAGAGGGAAGGGGAGGAGTACCTGCCCTCTCTTTTCAATGGACTGGGAGAGGGACATGGGTGGGAAAGAGGGAGAGTGGGATGGGGAGGGGAGGAGGGAGAGGAGTACGGGGGGATACAAAGTTAATAAACTGTAATAAATAAAAATTAAAAAAAATGGGGTAAAGAGCTAAATAGAGAATTCTCAATAGAGGAATATTGAATGGCAGAGAAACACTTAAAGAAAAGCTCAATGGCCTTAGTCATCAAACGTAAATCAAAATGTCCCTGAGATTTCACCTTACACCCATTAGAATGGCTAAGATAAAAAACTCAAGTGACAACACATGCTGGAGAGGATGTGGAAAAAGGGGACCCCTCCTCCATTGCTGGTGGGAATGTAACCTTGTACAAACACTTTGGAATTCAATCTGTCACTTTCTCAGAGACAATTAGGAATAGTGCTACCTCAAGATCCAGCTGTACAACTCCTGGGCATATATCAGAAAGATGCTCACGAACACAAGGACATTTGTTCAACTATGTTCACAGCAGCTTTATTAGTAATAGCCAGAATCAGGAAACAACCTAGATATCCTTCAACTGAGGAATAGATACAGAAATTGTGGTACATTTATCTTACAGTTCTTATATTCAGTTTTTGCTTTCTATACCACAATGTTCCTTGAACCTTAGAAGGGGTTATTAACATGTCAAATACTTAGAATCATGTGGTATGTCACTTCTTTAAATAAATGTCTCTCACTAATTAGCATGTGTTTAAAGTCCTCACCCCACCCCCTCCTTGATCGCAATGCTTTGTATAATATTCCACTGTTTGGATATACTACAGTGTATGTATCTAGTCATCTACCAAAAGGCATATTGTTGTTGGGGCTACAAGTTTCCTAATCATTTATTAAGTTGTCACAAATTATAAACAGCTAGGTACAGGATTTGTGTAGATTTAAGCTTTCAACTTGTTTGAGAAAATACCAAGAATCAGAACTGTTGGATTGTGTAGAGAAAGTTTATGTCTAATTTCATAAGAAAATACTGTACTGTTTATTAAATTGCTGTACCATTTGTATTCCAGAAAAGGGAAGCAGAGAATGAGAGAGACAGAGAATGACAGAGAAAAGAGAGGAGAGGTGGAAGGGATGGTAAGTTGGGGTCTTTGGGTTCTAACTTGTCAGTTGCATCTCATTTCTTGCTTTAGAACTGATGGTTGAGGCATTATAATGATGCAGGGTTACACTTATTCCATTTTTGTTTCTCAGTGGAAATAGGATTCTATTAATATTCACTCCTGCTTCTACTTTTAGATTAATTTTATTTTGTATATATGCTTTTCTTGCATGTATGTGAGTGTACTACTTGAGTGCTCAGTGCTGTGGAGGTCAGAAGAGGTCTTCTGGTTCCCCGGAACTGAAGTTATGGATGGTTGTGAGTCACCGTGTGGGTCTGGGATCAGAACCCTTCTCCTCTGCAAAAAATCAAATATTCTTAGCCACTGAGCAAATTTCTTAGCCCCAGTTTTGTTTCTTTTAAAGCTTCTTGGCTACTTGGTATATTTATTTTTCCAATTTATATATATATATATATATATATATATATATATATATATATATATATATTCTTTCTTTCATCAAGAACCATCTATCCTCCAAGCACCTCTTTGGGATTTTCAGATGGAATTCGTTAACTATGTGAAGAGCATAGGAAGATGTTCTATCTGTACAATGCCAAGCTTTCCCTTAAAGCAATATGGCATGTGTCCCTAGCCCTTCAAATGCATCATTATTTGTAAATGTACTGTAGGCATAGAACATTTTTGAATAAACCTATAGATATGCTATATATATATATATTTTTAAAACAATTGCCACATATACAAAAAATAGTTTAAATGGCCTTACCCTCTTAACTGGGTTAAAAAATGCCACTACTAAACACATAGGCTGGCAAATATAAAGCCCAGCTCCAGGCAGGAAGGGGTTACTTCTTTTGGAGTTGTTGGACAATGGCATCCCATAGACCCTAAGTGTTGTTCTTAAATACCCTATTGAATGTTATTGTAACACACAGAGTGAGAACACTGAGAACTCAAGCTAGTACTCACCTGGAAGCTTCATCACTATAGCTACCTATTAAAATGTTGGAAGGTGCTAAGTTGTTCCTTTTTAACACTGTTACCAGGCGAGAAAAAGAAATCGTGGGTCTTCCCCCCCCCTTTTTTTAACTTTGATATTTATTTATTCATTTTATATCACGCTCCCTCCTCTCCTCCCAGTCCCATTCTCCTTCTCTGTTTCCCCAATCTCCCCTTCCTTACTACTCAGAGAAAGTGAGCTCCCCCTTCCCCCAAGAATATCAATTTGCATCAGGACTTAGCACACCCTCTTTCTCTGTGGCCTTGTGAGGTAGCCCTTGTCAGGCTAAAGTGATTGGAAAGCAGGTAACAGACTCCATGCCAGAGTTAGCCCCCCTCATTCTTTTTACTAGGGAATCTATATGAGGATTGGGCTGTCCATCACCTACTTATGTGTAAGGGACCTAGGTCCAGTCCATGGATAGTCTTCAGTTGGTGCTTCAGTCTCTGTTGGCTCTGTTGGTTTTCTTGTGGCACTCCTGCCCCTCCTGGATCCTTCTACCCTTCCCACTCTTCCACAGTGCTCTACCCAATGATTGGTTGTGGGTCTCTGCATCTGTTTCCACCTGCTGCTGGGCGGAGCTACTCAGAGGACAGCTATGCTAGGCTCCCATCTGTAAGCACAGCAGAGCATGGTTAATCATGTCAGAGTTGGCTGCCTCCCAGGGGTCTCAGGTTGGGCCAGTCATTGCTTGGACATTACCCCCATCTCTGTTCTATTTTTGTCTCTGCACATCTTGTAGGCAGGGTAAATTTGGGGTCGAAGATTTTGTGAATTGGTGGGGGTTTCCTCTCCCTCTACTAGGAGTCCTGTCTAGTTAGAAGGTGTCCTCTTCAGTCTCCATGAGTCTCAGCTAGAGTCACCCTCATATCCTCCCAGGAGCCTACCCTGTCAAGGTCTCCAACTCGTCACTGAGAAGTCTCTGCCCAAGATCGATCTCCTCTCTGCAAGCCCTCTGTCTTTCTGTCACCACTCTGCTCAGGTCTGATATCAACCCTCATTTATCTCCACGCCCCCTCTCTTATCCTGTTCCCTCTCTTCAACCACTTCCACCGTCTATTCTATTTCTTCTTCTGAGTGGGAATTAAGCATCCTCCCTTGGGTCCTCCTTGTTACTTATCGTCTTTGGGTCTGTGAGTTGTATGTAGTATGATTGTCCTGTTCTATATGGCAAAAATCCACTTATAAATGAGTACACACTATGTGTGCCTTTCTGGGTCTGGGTTACCTCACTCAGGATGATCTTTTCCAGTTCTACCTGTTTGCCTGCAGATTTCATGAAAACATCAGTCTTACCCAGCTGTGAACCCCAAAAGCTAGAACAAGCACTGGTATGGCAAGATATGGCCAATGATCCCATACATTTATTCATATATTTATTATTTTTCTGATATGTAAGAAAGCTATTAATTTTTATTTATTTGTAATAAGAAGATATGAGAAACTATTTTACTTATTTTTATAAAGTTTTAGAGCAGTATATGAACATATATTAGGAAAATAATTACAGGCTAATATTTTACGTACATTATAACATTAATTGTATCTCTTACCTAATTTTTTTCCCATTTCATAAATTCTTCAGAGAACTTAGAAGATATGCACCCAATTTCATCTTCTCCCTCAAAAAAGTCCCACAAGGGCCCAAATTAAAACAAAACAAAACAAAAAAAAAACAATAAGATAAACAAACAAACCAAAACAAACACAAAACACATAAAAGATATGGAGTTCATTTAGTGTTGACCATCTCTTCCTGCACACAGGGTTGGCTGATATTTATATTCTTAATTTCAGGGAAGTGTTTTTCTCTTTCTTTTCTTGTGGTGTCTTTCCTTGTGCTGGTTTGTGACACATATTATGAATCTAGGTTGGGAAATGTTCTCTTCATTAAGTGTTTGATTCACTTTTTTATTCCCCCAATTTTTAATCAAACCAATTTTTAAAACATTCTAATAGTCTCTCTAAATCTCTCTCTCTTTTTCTCTCTCACTTTCTCTGTACCATGCTGGCCCAAATTCTCTTGGCTCTAAACCATGCACATAAGGACTGCTGCGCAGTCTCTGGCAGTGAAAGCAAATGCAGTCTTTCTCATTCCTCCTTAGTTTATTTTGTAACAGTACAAGAAACTGCCTCTTCCTTGGTGTTTCCCAGATCATATGGAGCAATTTCTGATGTTGCGGATGCAAACAGACAGAGACCCACAGCACAACCTCTGAAGTTCGGTCCCTCACAGGCATGGTATGTATACAGAGACCAGAATTATGAACAGTAAACCAACTAAAAGTCAACTAAAAGTCAACTAAAAGAGGGGAGATTTTTCACAACTCTATTTCCTTTTAGGCCTCTGTGAGTTCATCTTCATCTCATCTGTCTTCTCTCTGTCTCAGCTTGGTATTCTATTAGGACAGAGATGTACACCACCTAAGTCCTATCTTTTGGCTTCTGATGGGTTAGTGGGTGATAACTGAGAGATTATCTTTGTTTTGCTGTCTCTACCAACCACTCTCTTTCTGCATGTGTCTTTTTTTCCCCTCAGTGTGTGAAAAGAGACCCAGTTTGCAATGTGAGAAAGCCAGGGCTGAGTCCCCAGTTTCACAAGCAGCTATGCTATCCAATAGCAAAACACAGTGATGGCACTTTGCCTTTTTCCAGAAACTCTCTAGGTGAAGCACCATGAATTGAATATTCACGTGGCAATGGTTTGTGGGAAATGGGACCTCTCACATCTCTGTCTTTGATTTTCTTGTGAATCTATGCTAATTAAAATTTACTCTAATTAATGACTGTTTTGAAACTGTTTCCCCCTTTCTCTGTTTTCATTCTCAAGGTTGCTGTGTCTGACTTGAATGTTTTTGCTTTGTTTTGTAGGTTTAGGGATCCTGCTTTTTTTTTTCTTCTTTCTTTTATTTACAGGAAGAAATGCTTGGTTTTGTTTCGGCTCATAATTTCAGAGGTTTCAGCACATGGTCACCCGGCTTTGTTGCTTCTGAGCCCATTCATGGTAGAACATCATGGGGAGAGCCCCTGGTGGGACACAGCTCCTTACTTCCTGGCAGGCACGAGGCAGAAGTGGCAGTAGTGGGCTACAACACGACCCTCCAGCGCACACCCTACAGAACCCATTCTTATCAATTGGGTTTACGTCCTAAATTTTCCTTACCTTCTGGTCACTCATCAACCCAAGCCTTCAACACGTGAGCTTTAGAGAAACATTCTTTAATACTGTATGGAAACAATCTCTCTCCTTCCCTCCTTCCCTTCCTCCCTCCTTCCCTCTCTCATCTCTCCTTCTTTTTTTCTTGATTCTATACTTTTTAATAGAAAGTTTCAGTCTACTTACACTTAATTCCATAACTGAGAATATATACTATACACTTTTTTCTTACTTTGTTTCTTACTACTTTCTATAAAGTTTCTAGTTTGATAAATGCATTAGCAGCAGGACAATAGTAACTCATTGGCTTCTACTAGGTGATTTGCAGTTTTGATTTTTCCCACTACTGGTGATTTTTGTTTTGTTTATTGACAGAAATGGTATCTTGCTACCTTCTTTGCTACAAAGCCAATCTATTTTCATTTCTATTTAAGAGAAATTCATCAAACTTTTCCTTTACTATTTTTTTGTAATCTTGTGGCATCAAAATTTCTTATTGTCTTCATTGTTTGGTAATTTATTAGAATTATCATTAAACTAACCACACATTTGGAAATATAAACAGTATTTATATTTTTCATGCTCCAGATCTGAGTCATGTATTTCTTCAAGGAGCTTTTTTAATGGAGAATGGTATCTTACAAGCCAAGAGCTGAGTGTGAGTTATGCTCATATCAAATATATGCTGCATACAAGGCATCTCACCAAACAAAAAAGGAAGACATACAGATAAACTAACACAATACATCTTACCAGGATCATTTAATGACAATATCATGAGTCAGGCACTCATGTACTGTGTAGAATGAAAAGATTTTGAAACATTAATTTGGGAGTAGTTGAGGGAAGCCAGTACTTTCCTTAGCAAAGTGAGGAATGTGTCTTGGAACAGATCCAGCTTGGTTCCAGGAGCAATTCTTCCAGTAGGCTTGAATGTGAAATCTGCTTGGAAAGATCATAAAATTGGAAAATTGCAAGTCATTACTTGTATGGGGTAGAGATCCAGGTTGAGAAATAGAATACCAAAGAAACAAGCAATAATCAGAGAAAAAAATAAACTGCTTAAAGAAATAGGCCATAAGCATCCCATGGGAAAAAGAAGGTAACGAAACAAAACAAACTGAAGGAAGGAGAGGGGAAGGGAGAGTTAGAGAGAGAGACAGAGAGAAAGAGAGGAAGAGAGACAGAGACAGAGAGAAACAGAGGCAAAGACAGAGTCAGAAACAGAGACAGAGAGTATGAGTATAGAGGATATTTTCCTGTCCTAAAATAGGTCTGAGCTTGGGCACTTAGAGAATCTACTGAGTCAAGGTTCCATTGTGACCAAACCTTAGAAAATCAGGAAAAACTTTCAACTACTACAATCACTGTGACTGTGGGTACTGCGTGGGTCTACATGCCATTGGCACATGATGCCCGGTACTCCGAGGACTGTCATCTCCTCGGTTGTTTCTTCATCAAACCTTCTTCTAGCAGTCACGGATGCCTGAGATTCAAGTCTTTACATCCACCTCCTGCTTTAACCCACCTCTAACACAGCTGGTTGAAAGTCTCAGAATTTCCCATCATTTGGAAGACAACTTTCCGAACTGATGACACTAAACCTAGTTTGCTGGTGGCAATCGATGGTAATGACGATTTTATTTTTCTTCATTATAAAAGTAATTGTCTTGGGATTGGGAAAGAATGATCAGTTATTTCCTCATTAGTTATCGAATATTGAAGATGTATATTTGATTCTTGCACAATATTTCCTTTAAGTTTCCCAGATACTATGAAGAAAAGGTCATAGGCAACACAACTGAAGTTTGTTCTAACATCCCCAGATAGAGATGACAATTTTACTTTCTACATTTTTAACAGCTTGAAGTTCCCCTTCATTGTTTTACTGACACTATTTTAGTTAAAGAAATATTGTCAAATTAAACACCAGGAAAACAGAACTTAGAAATAAGGTGTATTCTTGTACAAAAATGTGAAAATGTAAATTCTATTTAGATTAAAAGTTACCTGACCTCCAAAGAGAAAACTTTCTCTAGATAATATTTTCTAAGCAAGAGTTAAATTCCAGCCTCTATGTATGAACAAAATTGGACTTTCAGATGCTATCATAGTGTTGATCACACAAGGTTACAGTGTTGAGGTCTCTGCAAGCACACCAAATCTCAAACCCTGGCCTTGAGGTCTTCCTGATTATGTTAAATTTATGAAATATGTGTTTGTTCGTCACATTTTACTTTCTTGAAACAACTTTATTTTTACCTTCTTCTTCCCTAAGTTCATTTTCCTAGAATCAGATATAATCAGAATTATGACTTTATATAACTTTTTTAAAAAGTACAACTGAGTAGTCTACTCTGCTTTTGTTATCACACTAGAATGTTCCTAAGATTTGTGGTGTGACCTACAGTAAATTTTGGATTGGTAGCTTGGAATTTAATTCAGCAATTTCCTGAATATTAATTTAGCTCAAAGGGTTTGTTTTAATCTCACATAAATAGAAAGTAAAACAAAAATTGTAAGCAAAATTACTAAATGATATCAGAATAAGTCATAAGATACAAAATCATACAAAATATAAGAACTGAACTCCAATTTTGGAAGTTATATACATAAGTCATTTAAATGTTTTTCACTGCATAAAAATTCATATAATAAAATTGACTCAGAGGCTCAATATATGATATTATAGAACACCTGGGCAATGCTACTGTAGCCCAATGATGCCTCTGCCTTTTTTGCGCTCCTGTTGAATGATGATTGGAAACCATCATTCTTTAGGATCTCTAGATTATTTAGACAATAGATTCTTGGTCAAGTCCTGTCTTATATACAAACAAAATATAAGCCAATATATAAAGGCACTCTGCTGTATGGAAGCTCTGAGGTTCTCAAGCCTTGCCACTTAATGATCCTAAAGAGAAAGCTTCTTTAAGATAGTTTGGAACCTTTAGTTTGATTCACTGTCAACTGGTCTAAGAATGAGGTAACCCAGATACCATATTAGCCATATGATATAGGATAACTATACTAAAATCTATAGATGTAAAGAAGCTAAACAACAAGGAGGACCATAGGGAAGATACTTAAATCTCATTAAGAATGGCAAAGAGGATAGACACTGGAAGAGGTGGAAGAGAGGGAACAGGACGGGAGCCTAAAATATAGGGAGGTCCTCTGAAAGGCTCTACCCAACAGGGGATCCATCTAAGCCAATGCAGAGAGTCTCAGCCAAACTTTGGGGAGAGAACAGGGAGTCTTATGGAAGAAGTGAGGATAGAAGGACACAGAGGGGACAGGAGATATATAAGGAGACCAACAAAGCCAAAAAATCTGGGCCCAAGGGGTTCTTCAGAGACTGATGCACCAAACAAGGACCATGCATGGAAAGAACCTTGACCCTTGCTCAGATGTAGCCAATAGACAACTCAGTCTCCATGTGGGTCTGCTAGTAAGGGAAGCAGAGTATGTCTCTGACATAAACTCAGTTGCCTGCTCTTTGATCACTCCCCCCTGGCAATGCAGCCTTGCCAAGCCACAGAAGAAAAGGATCCAGGTAGTCTTGATGAGACTTCATAAACTAGGGTCAGATGGCAGGGGAGGAGAACCCTACCTTTCAGTGTACTAGGGGAAGGGGATAAAAGGGGGAAGAGGGATAGAGGGTGAACCCAGGAGGAAATTAGGGAGGGGGCCTCTATTGGGATATAAAATGGATAAATTGTTAAAAAAGAAAAGAAAGAAAAAGAAAAAAAGTATCTGTCTGCCATCTTTTTCTCCTATTCTGTTTTATTCCTTTAAGAGGCAGTGTATGGCAGCACTGGAATGGCTGAGACAACAGGACACCCTGGGCTATATAGGAAGACATTGTATCAAAACCAGAAGACACTGTAGACCTTTGCCCAGTAATTCTATTTCTTGATGTGTAGAGCATGCAATGTGGACACATAAGCCAAGCATGTCACCGACAGCAATTTATTCCCAGTTGCTCTATTTTCCCTCTGGCTAGTTTATCCTATTTGTGGCCACCCCTCATGGCCAGTCTATATCTTCTCCTCACTGCATTCCTAGATTCGTCCATTTTTTTTTCACTCATTCTGCTAGGGTCTAAATGTGTTCTTCAAAACTCATGTTTGTCATTTTAACAGTATCAAGAGGGAGGACCTTTAGGAGGTGCTCAGGGCATGAGACACTGTTCCAACAATGGACTCAATGTCCATCTGGGAGAACTAGGCTCCTAATACAAAGGAAGAGTTTAGGCCCATTTTCTTTCTGTGTGTTCTCTCAGGACATGCTTTTCTGCTCAGTGAGCCCATGGCACAGAGGCCTTCGCCATGTGGTCCGACTTCACAGCTGAGCTGGATGAACTTCTATTATTTACAACTTACCTCGTCTGTAGCATTCTGTTGTAACAACATTGAACAGACTGGCACAACCCTGACCTCAGTTCTGTAATACACTTCATTCAAAAGTAATCGTTTCGTGAGCCTGAAAGGGGTTCAATAAACAACAGGATGGGCTGTGATCAATTGTAGAATGTCTAAACACCTAATACTATGAGAAAATGCTTGCAGAAGACAATGATAGAATGTTAAAAATTTTCTTTGATTATTTATTTTGTGAGTGTTGGAGACCAAGTCCAGAGCCTTGGTTATGGTAGCTAGGCAGTGTGCCACTGGGCAGTAGTCACAGCCCAATAATTTCTTCCCTGCCCAGCTTTATTTACTTGGTGTATTTACTGGGCCTTCATTACCTATTTGTTCTTTCTATCTATCTCAGCTGTTACTGAACTGCTGTCAATCCCAAGAGAAACTGATCTAATATGGCCCACTGGCCTTGTTAGAGCCTAATAGTCTTTGTTATTTTGAACATCACGTAGATGCTAGATTCCTAAGTCATTGACTAATAAGTAATGCCTGGGACCAAATACTCAGAAATCAAGTTGGAATTGTGGAAAAAAATCTTAAACCTGTTGGAAGTTTTAGCTTCTTCACAGTTATGCAGATCTGTCAACAAAAAATTAAATCAGCATATTTTAGAATTTTAAAACTAAGGATTTCTTCCTTTTATGATGCAATCATTTAGTACCCTGGAGGCTCTCTAATGGGAGCTGGATTTAGGCTAATCTGACCTCTATAATTATATGGAACCGTTTAGAAAAGTCTGTGAGTACAGTAGCAGCTGAGAGGATCTCACTGCTTTTTCTGCTTATTCCAAAGTCCCTCCTGTGTAAAATTACTTACTCGGTTCTAGTGTTCTGTCCTGAGCATCTATGGGATTTGGGAGTTTTGACATACAGCTAAAGGAAAAGGAAAGTGATCAATTTTCAGAGGCGGTCAAAAGCTGGAAATTCCAGAGACATCGTTGGTGCGGGGTGACGACTTTTCTAATTGCTGCTCATTCCGGGATCACACGACGTGACAAGTCCAAAACCTCAGAGCGGAAATTTCTGCCATCCTTCGGGACCGTTTGTAATGCTCTAAGTCATCCGTGGTATCTTCTTAGCTTCCATTTTGGTTTCAGAATTTTCACTCAACAGTGACCGAATATCACGGGCAAATGGTGAGGTGCCTCAAGTAAAGTAGTCCAAGGACGGGTTCCCAGGCTCTGCTGGTACCCGAGGCTTCCCCTTGATCCAGGCATTACATCTCCTGCCTGTGCAAAGCTGCCCCAGCGGAAGCAGAAGCTGTTTAGTGATGCCATCTATAACGAGCAACATAACGCGAACCATTTAGAATGCACATCTAGTTTTCGGTGTGTCAAATCTAGAACTTCTCACCATAACATGGCAATAAATCAGAAGGAATAAAATCAGTGAAAAAACAAATGTCAGGGAGAAAACATTGAAAAAGTTTCTGAAGTTATGTTGAGACATTTTTTCTTGGTCGGTTATAAACAGACTACTCTGTGTCTTGAAAGTCAAGCAGCTCTGGGGTGATGGCACACTCCTATTTGCTGTTTGTGTCTAGTGTAGGTGACCCTGTATTTTGCTTTCTACCTTTAATTATCATAAAACAGATTTTTTAAAAAGATTCCCAACTCTAGCTTCCTTCTTTCAGAGCCAATATAGGATATACTCCTGTTTTTGAGCATGGGCACGAAGAGGACATGGTTTTGTAGAAAAAAAATCTCAGAAATACTTTCAAAGACACAGCCATGAAGTTCTGGAGCAGAAAGGGTATATGGAGAAGACGATGAAGCTTTGCCTCTACTCATGCCCTCGTTTCATCTTGCCCTTGTCTTTTGGAACAAGATGCAACATCAAGCCTTTAGCCAACTCTAGGAAATTCCTAAGGCCCACCAACTTCTAGGGCTATCAGGAACAGGGATGAACTTTAATAGAACAAGGTGGTAGAATGCTGATGTAAGGGTGTGGTCACCAGGATCCAGGGGGTTAAGTCCTGAGCTGTGTGACATTTCCCAGTGGCCAGCACTGTATGATGCTGTGACTCCCGGAGTTGAGCAGAAAACTCCTGTCTCAGAATGGGGCTGCCGAGAATGAAGTTGAACTCATGGATTGCTTCACCCTTCAGTGACCCAGAGCCCTAAGCTACGAAATGATAGTAAAGATCACCAGCCTTTACTGATTACACAGAAGGGATCAAACCTCAGTCAGTGTGACATGATGAATGAGTACTGAGATTTGAGCCTAGACAGCCAAAGTCAGAAATCTTGACCTACATCACTCAGCCTCTGGCAGATAAGATACTGTTTTCCTCCTATTAAATTTTCTCACTGAAATATTATCCATAGCTATATTTACATTAGGTAGGATACGATGGAATGATTCAAGCAGGAAGCAGGAGCTATCTACACAGTGCAGTGATCCAGGCTCCAGGACCATTCCCAGAATTGGTCCCTCTCTGACATAGATCCAGAAAGTCTTCCTGCTTGGATCTGGGGTGCAGTCCTCATGAGCAAAACTGTGTTATAGATTACACCGTCCTAGTGAGGTGAATCAACAATAAGGTTTAAGTATTCGCAGCTTAGCTGGGATCTAGGCTCAGTCTTCCGTAGGCTACAATGTAATGTGAGCTACGACATGAACAAGAATCATAGTTAACTAGAGGCCCTACTGAGACCAGAGGACACACTTGCAGGGTGACCTGACCATGTGACTATTGTCAGAAAGCTCAGCTCCTCCATGCGATCTCTGTAGATCACTGTTTGAGGATTTTTCAAAAGAAAGCAACTGGCCTCTTCCAAAGCAAGAGATCCCAGAGAGAGAAGGCCAGAGTGTTTCCACTGCCTTGTTCTACCAATTACACCACCATGTCCAGGGAGGGGTGGGAAATTGTACCCGGGGGTATGCTGAATCTGAGGACTAATCTTAGAAGCTGGCTGCCGTCACTTCTGTCTTGTACCTTTGATCAGTTAGGACAGGAAGTTAGCCCATATGGCCACATACTTTTGTCTTTAGAAATTGCTATGATATCTTAGGGCACATACAGTATTCTGAGTCAGCCTTTTCCTCATATGGGAGATGTTATAATCAACACAGTTGGCCACTTCTTACCTGCCACCAACAGTCTTCTTCTTACCAGGCTAGGCAGCTTCAAGAAGGAGAGGACCAGGGGCTGGTAAAGTGATCATGAAGAGTATCCCAACGGGAGCTAAGTACACAATATCAGGAGAAAAGGAATGACATGCTATGACTGCCTCTTATCACAGGAGGCTAGTTTCAGGCTAGAAAATGAGAGGAAACAGTGGCATGGTGGCCAAGCAGAGCCCAGCCAGAAAGGATGTTACACACCGCATCACAGGGTGATATGTTTGATGCAACAGAACCACAGGCTCCTCAGGGATTGCTGCAACTGCGTCCCTGAAATGTCCCTCTGGCTGTGTGAGGAGATGGCTTCAGGAGGTGAAAGCAAGAGGCCCACTTAGCCTCTTAGGCCTGCCATTGTTTAAGAGGCCAAGGTCATTCCAGCAGGAGCAGAGTTGCCATCACAGAAAGAATGAGAGGAAACAGCTAAGTAACCAAGAGAGGGACTAGGAAAATATGGTGATTCGATGAATCAGCACAGAAAAGGAAAACTTACCAGCTGAGTGCATGCGGTGAAAATCTCAAAATTTGTTTTCCTCAACTAGAAAGGACATATCAGTGTTCTTACAAATATTAAAGTCCGTCTGTGCGAAGTTCATACAACATTTTTTTCAGCATGGCAAGGATAGTACAGCAGTTTAAGCCCTGGCATCCACATTGGTAACTATTTATAGATCAGCAGAGGCAAAGATAGGCAGATGCAGGACAATGACTGCAAATAGATAACAGAGATGGAACAGTGAATCCAAATTAACAGAAAAGCCGCTGTACATGTGGCATGCACATATTAAGAAAATATGGTACAAATAAGGGGTTAGCATTGAAATTATAGTTTAGTTTTAAAATATTGGTGTAATTCCTTAACTACCCAGAAGGGATTTTTTTTCCCCAGAGAAATACCACTATGCTTCACTGAGCCAAAACTCAAAAGATTCAGATCTAGTAAAACATATATAGAAAATTAGAATGAAAATATTAAAAATGATATTAGCTTTATAGAGTATCCACAGAGGCTGGAAGCACTAACGGATAGGCCTACCACTATCAAGAGTGTATTCATTCTATGAAAAGAAATCTGTTTCTATATTTTATAGAAACACATAAATAGACACAGGGTATCTATTGCATGCAATGAACACACATATGTTTTAAACACATAACATAAAAGAGTAATGAATCTAAAAAAATAAGATATTGCTAGGTTCCGTGTTTCTCCGAGAGACATCCCTTCTCCAGGGTCAGCTATTTGTGCATGTTCATCTATATGCATATCTGCTGGCATGTGCACTTGCATGTGTGTCTGTCAATGTGAAGATCAGGGGTCAATATCCTGTGCTCTCCTGAGTCACTCTCCCTCCTATTTTTTGAGGCAGGGTCTCTCACTACAGCTTATCAACGATCTAGACTTCTTGGCCTGTGATGCCCCAGGCCCACCTGTCTCTGCCTTTGTAGCTCTGAGTCTGTAAGCTCTTGCTACCATACTCAGTTCATTGTGTGGCTTCTGGGTCCTGGGCAAGTACTTCATCTACCGAGCTGTGTTCTCAAATCCTCAGTATACTGGCGGTAAAGTTGGGTAAGGAAGGTACTTCTTTATTGCTTTTAATTGTTCAGACAATGCTTCGTGTTACTGTTAAAGCTGTAACCTCTTGAATTTTAGGGCTTCGCACATTCTATACGCCTCTTCTGAGCTACCCTCAGAATCTCTGTGATGCATTTTAAAATTCCATTCTCCCTGATTGTTTCTGTTTTTCTCTGATAAATGTTTGCACATATAAGATCAAAACTGTGCCTGTGGCTGTTTCAAGTCTTACCTCCACATGCCAAAAGCCTCTTTGATGGGTTCTGTCTCTTCTACATTTACCAAGTTGATGGCACCTTGCCTTCTTTCTCTCCTCTTCCCTGGCCCCTCCATCTGACCACAAACTCTCTGCAAGGAGCAGTATACCCATAGCTCTTTGTGATGAAGGACACTGGCCTGGATCATTTGCAGAAAGCAGAAATGTGAAGGTGCTAGAGGGAAGAATGCCTGGGAACACCTCTGTTGTTGACAAATTGCTGTATTGCCTATTTCAGAGATAGTCCCTAGGCTATCACTGCTCCGGGTCCTCTAGCTTTAAGAATTTGTAGTACAAAGTCCTGGAGGACTCCAAGAAGCTCTACCAGCTCTAATGGACTGAGGAGGACTGCTAGTCCTTGCTGACCAGAGTCTATAATCTTGTTTTCTCAATATCTTTCTCCCCAACCCCATGTTTAGTATGAGTCACTGAGAGTATAAATGTAACCAGATGCTAAGCGAATAAGAACATGGCTTATTATATTATAATGAACTCCAAAACCTGGAGAGGCGTATGCTGAACTCTTCCAGTTCTCTGCCACTGCTCACCTCTAAGGAAGCCAGTCAGTGGTCTTACTTCCTCTGATGATTTCATTTCCAATCCCAGTTGCCTCTTAGGAGCTTGGAAGAATCTTTGGATGTAAGGCCCCATCGCTTTCCTGAAGCACTTTTCTAACTGCCTTTTTAAGTTGGGTAACAGTGGTGTGCTTCCTAGGGACCATCCCTGATGATGTGTGGTATCCTGCTGTGATTACTAATACCGGCCCTTTGGATTTCAAAGGTGTTTTTAGTTTGTACTAAGATATTTTGTTTTGTGTGAATACTTTCTTTATTTATAAGGCACCCCTCTGATCAGATATCAAACAATATTGGCAAAGGCAAGAAGGAGATCCCTGCGTTCTCCATTCAGGCATAATAAACAACAGGCTGTACCTTAAGCTTTTTTCAGTCATTGCTGAGGGATTGATACTACTCTTGTTTGTGGACCATCCCAACTTCTTTTAAAATTAAGTTATATAAAGCTCATGAGCAACTGTCTTGCACAATTTAAATATTATGGATAGGACAGAAATTCTTATTTTCTTTTCTCAGAAAAAAATTAATTCTCAAATTTCTATTTGTGTAAATCATTTCTTTTTTCTTTTTTTTACGATTTATTTATTATATATCCTGATTGAAGCCCCCTCCAACTCTTCTCAGTCCCACCTTATCTCCCTCTTCTCCCTTATCCCCTAAACCTAGTCCACTAAAAGGGGGAGTTCTCCTCCTATGCCATCTGCCTATAGCTTATCAAGTCTCATTAGGACTGCCTGGACCCTCTTCATCTGTGGCCTGGCAAGGCCACATCACCAGGGACAAGTGATCAAAGAACAGACAACTGAGTTCATGACAGAGGCAGCCTCTGCTCCACTTACTCAGAACCCACATGGAGACTGAACTGCCAATTGGCTACATCTGAGCAGGGAGTCTAGGTTTTCTCCATGCATGGTCCTTGGTTGGTGCATCAGTATCTGCAGGACCCCCTCGGCTCAGGTTTTTAGCTTTGTTGGTCTCCTTGTGGATCTCCTGTCCCCTCTGTGTCCTTCTATTTCTGCTTCTTCCATAAGACTCCTTCCACTCTGCCCAAAGTTTGGCTGTGAGTCTCTGATCTGCTTTGATCCCCTGTTGGGTAGAGCCTTTCAGAGGACCCTTTGTAGTAGATTCCCATCATGTTCCCTCTCTTCCACTGTTTCTGGTGCACCCTGTAGAGGGCTAATATCCAAAATATATAAAGAACTCAAGAAACTAGACAGCAACAAACCAAAGAGTCCAATTAAAAATGGTGTACAGAGCTAAGCAGAGAATTCTCAACAGAGGAATATTGAATGACAGAGAAACACTTGAAGAAATGCTCAACATCCTTAGTCATCAGGGAAATGCAAATCAAAACAACTCTGAGATTCCATGTTAATGGCTAAGATAAAAACTCAAGGGACAACACATGCTGGATAGGATGTGGAGAAAGGGGAACCATCCTCCATTGCTGGTGGGAGTGCAAACTTGTACAAACACTTCGCAAATCAATCTGATGCTTTCTCAAAAAATTGGGAATAGCACTACCTCAAGATCCAGCTATACCACTCTTGGGCATATACCCAAAAGATGCCCCAACATTCAACAAGGATATTTGCTATGTTCATAGCAGCTTTATTTGTAAAAGCCAGAATCTGGAAATAACCCAGATGTCCCTCAACTGAGGAATGGATACAGAAATTGTGGTACATTTACACAATGGAATGCTACTCAGCTATTAAAAACAAGGAAATCATGAAATTTGCAGGCGAATGGATAGAAGTAGAAAAGATCATCCTGAGTGAGGTAATCCAGAAACAGAAATACAGGCATGGTATACATTCACTTATAAGTGGATATTAGCCATATAATATAGGATAGCCATACTAAAATCTACAGATGTAAAAAAAGGTAAACAAGAAGGACCCAAGGGAGGATGCTTAAATCTCATTCAGAATGTCTAAATCATTTCAGAGAGAGAGGAGGAAGAGAGAGAGAGAATGGCATACAAGTGCTTTTATACTCCTATAATTAAAGTATATATTCACCATTCTCTCAAAATCTCTTTCTCTATCTCACTCATGTATATATACACACACACACACATACACCTGCCACTCTGCACACAGGACATTTATGACTTTGTCCCTCATACAGCCACAGATTCATGTCCTTTTAAATATCTTCTTCCCAGCCCTGGCTTTGTACTGTGAGGACCTGGAGAAGGAGAAGCCTGGATCAGCCTCAAGGCAAATACCAAATACCCAAATGTCAAGTGCAATGGTGTTTCTCCACCCTGCTGAGGCCTGTGGTTGGCTGCTGCTGGCACCACCTTCTTTTCCCCAGAGTAGTAATTTTCTCCAGATTCCTCGGGATCCCATTACAATTGAGCTACTGCCACCCCATTTAAGATGCTCATAGATCTCAGTCAAGACAGACTGCTTGAGTTCCAGTCTCACCACTTGTCTTTGAACACTGTCTACTTGTCTCAGTTTTGTTTTTTTTTTTTTTTTTCCTACCTTAGTTGTGGATAAAGAACATCTGTCCCTCACGGTGGTGGGGTTGTATGGAAAATGCATCTTTAAAGCAATAGAAGTGGGCCTCATATAAGTAAGGGCTTTACTTTGTGAGAAGCATTAGCTAAAGTTGTTTTTCTGGGAGTGACTGATCCCTGCACATAAAGGAAGATGTAGTGGGAGAGTTACTGGGTCTGAGCCATCCAGCCCAGGCCTGGTAGTCCTTACCGCTTTCTGCCATAAAGGAAACACTTGCTTTGGATCATTGTGTTTTATTTTGTGCACAGAAGATATAGGCAGGATACAGAGGGAGTGGACACTAGAATGCTGCTGGAAGCTGCCATCATATACAGAAAATAGGAAGAGAAAATCGGGATGTGGTTGTGTGGCGTGAGGACATACATGAGGTAGAGGAAGGGGAAACGCTGTAAGAAATACCAGCTAACAAAACCTTTCTTTCAAATTCAGGGATTGGCATTACGCAGGAGGAGAGGGAAACACCATTTTCTAATTTCTTGCTGTGGGCCAGGCTTGGCCTAGACAAGGTAAGTTCTCATATACAGCATTTAACCCTCAGCAAGCATCTGAGGTCACTGTTGCCAGGATTCTTTTTGTTGTTTTTTTTCCTTTGTTTCTTTGTTGCTTATATTTCTCTTGTTTTAACAAAAAAATGAACTTACTTGTGGACTGTCCTAAGATTCTATTGCACTTCTCTTTTTGAATCTCCTGTCCCTAGATTTGCCTTGAAACCCTTTGCTGAAAATGGACGGGGTGTGGAGTGCACAGGACATAGGAAAATGGAGCCCTCAATCCACGATTCTCTGGCAACAGCGGGGAGGACATAAGCTGTGTCACTGTGGTTAGTGAGTGCTGTATTGAGTCACTGGGAGGGCAGAAATGTGTGCAGTTTCTAGTGGAAAAGCCACACACATGAAGGGTTAAAAGACACGTGAGGAAAGCTGGTCGAAGGAAAAGAGAGGACATACGCTATGCTCAGAAGTCAACAGTGCTTTCAAAAAGTGGGAAGCTTCTTATAGCCACTCCAAAGGGTGTGCCAGAAGGTAAAAGGGTCAAGCCTGGAAGAAGAAACTGCAAAATGGCAGCCATGGGTTTAGCTTGGGACTAGTTACCTGCTGACTTTTCCCTTCTGAAGTACAGTTCAAACTCTGCATTTTCGTAGTACGAGCTGCACGTCTGGATGATGCTGTTGGCATAGCTACGTGGACAGAAGTTAAATTCAGCTCATCAGTAACATCCCCTTCCCACACTGACGGCACACTTCACCCCTGTGTGATAGGGGTTTTCCAAAAGACCCTTTTCTTCTGCAGGATGGTGTTCCCTTGCAGCTGGGAAGAAACTGTTTTCCTGGGCTGCTGGGGGAATGAATGTGGATATGCTTATAGCTCAATAACGTTGACAACAGTAACAGTTCCTGCATTTCCTCACACATTCGCTTACAGCTTTTCCCCTCTTGATATTACAAAGAGGAAATCTTTACCAGTCTCTGACATTGGGAACACTTCTTAATACGTCTACCCTGGCTTTCTTTGCTCTTTCTCTTAAAATTCCACACAGTCAGTCAGCACTCAGTGTTCACATTGCTGGGAATTATTAGGAGAACAAAAGTTCCCAGGACAAAGTCCCATGCTCTGTGCAAACAAAACTTTGTTTCCATTGTTATCCTTTTAACCATGAGCAATTAAACTGGAAACACAATTGTGAGTTTTCTTTGTGATGACTTTGCATGTCCAGTGACATGGACCTCGTTTTCTCTGGGGTCAGCAGAACCCTTACTGGCATGTACACATATCTTTGTTGCCTCCACTGTTCTGTTATGATTAATTCATTTATTAACTTGATAAACTGCAAAGTTTGATTGCACAAGGCCTGAGTGGCTCTCAGCCCTGAATGAACATGCTCATTGCAAATGGAACTCTAAATGACCTTTGCTGGTTGAGTGACCCTTATCAGCTGCTTTTCTTATGAGGTATTTCTGAGAACTATTGCTGCTGTGTGGGTAAGAAAAGGGTTAAGAAAAAGAAAAAAAAAATCAGTCACCCAAAGATGGCCTGCAGAGATCTTGAACCTATTGCCATAGAATAATTGGGGGGGGGCACATTAAACAGACATAAAAATAGAATGAAGAAGAAACTATAGCAAAGAATGTACATACCTTTTTATATTCAGTACTTTAAGATGTTTATGTTTATAGAAGTTCTTTCAACAATCCGGAAGTAGAATAAGGCTGCCAACAGAAAAAGAAACTTTAAATGGCTCAGCAATTATGTGTCAGCGAATAATGTTACCTCATCTTCAGGAACTCTTTATAATACTCATGAAAGCAACATGACCAGGGTCATTTACACGTGGACTCACAAAAAGGTCAAGGTCATTTAATATGTAGAAGAACAGTTACCAGAGCTGAGGAGAGGATGAGAATGGAAGATGCTGGCCAAATCCTTCACAAGGTAAGAAATAGAGAAAGCAAAAAAAGAAATAGAAAAAAGGTAAGAAATAGAGAGAGAAAAAAAAAACAGTAATAATTACTGTACATCAACAGGAGAACTTAAGCATTTTCACCACACAGCCTCAGATAGAGGTTAAGTATGTGAAGTCATAAATGTTACTTAATTAGCTTCCTATCACTCAGTATATGTGTGCCTCAAACATAAGTAATTCTGTGTCAATTATACCTCTATACAGCTGGGAAAAATAAAACAGGTTAATAGAGCACTGTGAGAAAGATCGTCATCATCACCACCAACAACAGATAAGACACTGGGAATCCTAGTCAGTGCTGTCTAGAGAAATTAGCACAGAGTAAATGGTGATCAAAAGTCATTGAATGTATGTTCCCAATGGTAGGATTAGTTTTATGTCAACTTGACACATGCTAGGGTCATCAGAGAAGAAGGAACTCCAGTTGAGAAAATGTCTCTCTGTAAAATTGGGCAAGCCTTAGGGACATTTTCTTAATTAGTGATTAATTTGGGAGGGCCTACCCATTGTGGGTGGGGCCACTTTTGGGCTTGTGGTCCAGGGTTCTATAAGAAAACACACTGAGAAAGTCATGGGGAGCCATCCAGTAAAAAGCTCTCCTCCATGGCCTCTGCATCAACTCCTGCCTCCAGTTTTCTGCGCTGTTTGAGTTCCTTCTCTCACTGCTTTTGATGATGCACTGTTACATGAAAATGAAAAAAACAAACCATTTCCTTCCCAAGTTGGTTTTGGTCTTGATGTTTCATCCCAGCAATAGAAACCCTCAGGTTTCTATTCACTATCCTCACAAAGGGTAGGTACAGAGTATTATAAGCATTGGAGACATGCTGTGTCTTTGAAAAGTCCAACTCTGTGCTGATAATGATTGCTTGACCCTTTCAAATATTCTATTCAAATTAAGTTTTCTTTCCCTCTCCTTTTGATCCTTTCTATGTTTCCTGGGGAACTCATGACCATGGCGACAATATATGCTGACCTCAAGACTTTGAAGATGGAAGCACTTGTTGGGACACTTGCATTGTAAATCTACAATGGCACTCTAATGCTGTAATTAGAGAGAGTTACCTAAGACATACATGGAATGAAATAGATCCCAAGCTTACCTCTTTACATGAAAACCACCTCCATGCAAAGAAAAGGTTGGTCTTCTGGTATGTACTTCAATTTTGCCATCTTGCTATAGTGATTGTTCCCAAAAGAAGTAGACAGAGTAGTAGAGTACTTGACCAAACAGGTATCTGTGTCAGAGAACCATGGGATATTCCTTGAAAAAACATGTGCCTCCTGATAGATTCTTAGGTGATAACTTGATGGCCTTACAGGTTTGAAAGCAGAGTTGGAACTGTGCCCATTGAATTGACAAGGTATTGTTTCTCCTGACTGATTTAAGAGAGTGGAGCCAGAAGTATGTGAGCCTTAGTGTTGCTGCGGTGCTAAGCTTGGAAGATCTCCATTTTTTTTTTCTCTAACATTGCACCTAATGGTATATCCTAGTGTCTTACATCTAAATGTTAGAGGTGCAGGTTTAAATGTGGAGCACACTTGTGGAGATTTTTAGATTCTTTGGATATGAAGCACTGGATTGGACCAAGGACACATAGAAAGTGACTGAAATAGAGGTAATTTATTAAGAAAATGAAAAAGCACTCCCAGAGATGACAGTGAGCTAGGAAGCTGGAAAGTGGCCCCATCAGAGGGTTTATGACCCTTCACGGGTGGTTGACTCATTTACTTAGTGCTTGTCTTCTCTAGGGGATCTTGCAGCTTCTTTGTCATGAGCTCTCTACCTACCGTGTGCAGCCATGTTGGGAGAATTTCCATTTTTCCTCTGAGAACTTTCATGTGTTAATCTCTATATCTCTTTCTCCACCCTTATTCTACTGCCACATAAACGATTTTACTATGCAACACATGCTGTCCAAGGGTCCAATGTATACACTTTTATATATCTCTCATAATAATAATGAAGAAAGCCATGCCATTGCTTCATTGCAAAGAGGAATTGAGTACCTATCCAAATAAAGGGGTGTTTTTAAGTCATATTGGGGGTGGGGGCGCTACCAAGAGTTGAATACTAGCCACCGTTTTTGCAAAATTGCTTTTAGCCACCTCCTCTCCTGATACAATGACTCATCCTTTTCTTCCTCCTCTTCCTTCTCCTCCTTCTGTTTCTGTATGCCGTTCATTTAAAAATATCTTTAATAACAGAATAGTACTATTAAAATAAGTTTGAGGTCAACCAAATTGTCTAAACCCTGCCATATTGGAAGGATGGCCTACAACATGGTAACTTAGTATATGTACACTCCCCAAATCAACAGAGATCTCCTGGAACTGAAAATATTTATCTTCCGTTGAAATTGGACAAGCCTCCCTGTCTTTACATATATTCTATTCTCATTTTCTCAAGGCTCAGAATTCTGCTACAATATTAAAAGTATTCATGTTTTAAAATAGTCTTTACAAGTGTCCTGCTTTTGGGTTGCTGTGATAAACACCATGATGAAAAAAAATTCTTGAGCTTGCAGGTTATAGTCCATCACTAAGGGAAACCAGAGCATGAGCTAGAGGCAGGAACTGAAAGAGATACCATGTGGGAACACATATTACTGGCTTACTGCTTTCTTGTCCAGATACCTTTCTTATGTAGCCCAGGGTCACCTGCCCAGGAATGGCATTTCTCACAATGGGCTGTGTTCCCCTGTGTCAATCAGAATTTAAGTCCTCAATTATTCCCACAGGTCAATCTAATAAAAAGAATTCCACACTTGAGCTTTCCTTTTCCCAAATGTGTAAAGTTGATTCTCTGTTTGATAGGGTATGTTTTACTAAACCACAAGCTGCTTTTTATATTTTCAATTGGTGGGACAATGCTCAAATAAATAGCTCTTAGATACAGATGACCAATGCCAATGTCAGCTTCCTCCTGGACAAAAATGTGATAGCTAAAAGGGACTACAAAGTCAAGTCCATATGATAGATTAAAAAAAAATAGACACATAGAAATGATTTGATTGGTGCTTTTATTATATACCTAGTGGTTGTGCATACAGAAAGTGCCTGATACATAGTTACAGAATAAATAAATGACTTATGCATTTGATGGATCATGAGCTCATAAATGACTACTGCTTCCATGTATCATATTAAAGTATATACTAAGTACCATCTTGTCCTACACCCATACTCATCAGAATCTCATTTTCCTTTTGTTACAGACGAATGATACTTTGTCATGACAGCTTTAAGCCTGGATGCTTCCCCAGCCCAATGGAACTCCCCCTTCCCCATTCATTTCTGCAGGTTTCTCATTGATTATTCACACATGTTCCTAATACATCTCCACTACAGATTGATTCTTCGTGGCTGTTTGTTCTTTTAGTTAGAGTGAGGTCCCCTCAGTGCATTGGTAGCCTCATTGATTACCTCCTTAAATATCTGCTCATGTAGTCTTTCAGAAAACCAGTTCTGCTGTATACAGTGTAAAGAGCATATTAATCTCTATAAACACTGTTTGAGTAAGCTAATGAATTCATCATACTCTCTTCAGAGTCAAGAATGAATTGAGGTAACTATCATTTCCTTGGAGTCCCAAAAGTCTTGTTCCCAAGCGCATGATATGAAACAGCAACTCTTCAGGGTCTATTCATCTTCTGAAGCTGACACTTTATACTCTGAACAGCAACTCACCATTTTCTCCAAGTCTTTAGCTGCCACCATTCTGTCTACTTCTATGAATCTGCAGTTTTAGATGCTTCCTTTGAGTACGGTTGTTCTAGTTGGGGTTTCTATTGCTGTAAAGAGACACCAAGACCATGACAGCTCCTATAAAGGAAAACATTTTATTGGGGCTGGCTTACAGTTCAGGAGTTTAGTCCATTCTCTTCAGGGAAGGAAGTATGATGGCATACATGCAGACTTGGTGCTGGAGAAGGAGCTGAGTGTTCTTCATCTAGATCGGATAGCAGGAAGAGAGACTGACACTGGGCCTGGCTTGAGCATTTGAAACCTCAAAGCCTGGAGGAAGTGACAGACTTCCCCAACAAAGCCAGACTTCTTGATAGTGCCTCTCCCTATGAGCCTATGGAGGTCATTTTTATTCAAACCATCACAACAGTCATACAGCTTTGCTGTTCTGCCCCTGGTTTATTTCATTTATGGTAATGTCTTCCAGATTAATCTATATTAAATATGGTAGATTTCCTTTTTTTAATGCTGAGTATGCTCCATTGTATATGATATTTCCCTTCATCTATTGATCCACCAATGGGTATTGAAGTTGTTGAAGTATCTTGGCTTTTGTGCCAAGATACTTGGCACAATGAATAAAGTGCAATGAATAAAGCTTGACATCTCTCTGAAATCTCAGTCTCAACAAATGATAAATGCTCAAAAGAGGGATTGCCAGAACATATGGTTCTACCAACATACTGTTTTCCACACAGGATACCTCAATTTTTTCCCTTTACAATGGGGTATAATGGTCTGCTTCCTCTTCGTTTTATACCAGCTCCTGTCATTTATTTTTTTTTTTTATTTTTAATGATGAGTATCATCATAGGTATGAAATTATATGGCAGTGTGAGCTTAACTTTCATTTCTACAATGATTACCAAGCATATACTTCTTCTCTATAATGACGCCTTATGCTACTTCTCCCAAGGACCAAAAAATCTATTCATCCCAGACGGAACATCAACAGTTGACAAAAAAAAAAGTCTTACTAGAGTCTAGCTTAGTGAACTAAAGAGTTCACAGGGATTGTTTGTAAGGGCATGGTGAGTTATCACATCTTTAAAAAAAATATACCACCCAGACACAGGGGGGTACTCATGAGAGCTGCAGCCCTGGTGTTACCAGCACAGTCTGTGAGCACTGAAGAGACTCTGCTTTTTCTGACTTCATTCACTGCTTTTGTAATCTCAGAGAGGTGTTCAGAATCTTGGAAAATTTATGTGGAACTCCTGAACCTCAAGAATCTTCTTCCATCCAACAGAAGGAAGTAATTCATTTCAGAGTAAGGAGTTATCTACGATCTTTGGTCCTTCTGGTCCTGTAAAGCCCTACTTTCCATTGTCAATAAGGGAATACAAGTCCAGCTTGCTCTCAATGATATAGTGTATCTGTCCTCCAATTGCAGTTGAAATTTACTGTACATGTAACAACATCTGCTTAGAATGAACTTAATTGATGTTGATTCATCCCAAATTCTGCTTCCCTTACATACGGTGTGAATCATTATGCTAGGCTGAGAAAATGAGACCCCACCCCTAGAAGGGTGCAGCAAAGAACCAACATCATGAATATGGTTGTAAATAAGAAGAGCAGGGGCATCACAGCCACAGCAAGTGAAGCTTTGTATAGCTGTCTCAGGCCTCAAGTCCTGTATCAGCACCTGTGCTGATGCTCCTGAATCTAAGAGGTTCTCACAGGACAGCTTTCAACCAAAGAGGAGCCAGGGTGTACACAGAGTGGTAACATCCTCAGAAGGACAGAGCATCTTGTCCTGCATTCCTTCCAGAAACTGCTTGTCCTGCCACTCATCTCTGTCAGCCACACAGGGTACTTTGCAGCTAGGAAACCACTCAGTGCTAAGTAGGCCTCCAGCCTGGCCAGGTCCCTGGCTGGGTGGGGTCCCTCTTACCCCACTGTGCAGCTGCAAGATCTGAGCATCTGCAGCCCTGCCCTCTCCCAAGGGGCCTGGCAGCTGCTGCTGGTTACTCCTTGGCTTGGAGCAAAGACCAGGCCTGGGCATAGCCATACCTTCCTGCAGCCCTAGAGACTAGAGACTGCCTGGCTGTATGGAGGAAGGAGCATGGGGAGCCAGGGTGAGATGCCCTGATCCAGACTTATTTTGGTATTCCTTGTGGTTTTTCAGAGAACAGCAACCTAAGTTTGCCCAAATCCCTTGGGTTAGGAACAGGAAAACAAAACAAAGCAAAACAAAACTAACAAAATTGTCACTCCTTGTTCCCTTGGTTGCAAACTCTTAAGAGAAAGTGGGAAAGAGGAGCTCTTGAGATAAAGAAAAGATAGCCTTCTCTCTCAAATGCTTCCCAGAACTACCTCAGAAGTACAGATGTAGGATGTAGGATGTGGGCCTTTGATGTGGACAAGGGGATGGTTCCTACTTTGTCTGGTATGAGCTAAGAACTGTTGTTTAGATCAGGCACAGCTGCTGTGCTACTTGGCTTTCTATTGCTATAACAAATTACCTGATATAATCAACTTATGAAGGAAAGGGGCTTATTTTGTTCCAATTTTATGGTCCATGATTAATTGGGTCCATTGCTTTGGGCCTATGTCAACACAACACATCATAGTATAAGCATCCATGTGGTAGAGCAAAACATCCCTCACAGCCAGGAAGTAAGAGAGAAAAGGCAGAGATAGAATTCCACAATCCCCTTCAAGAGCATGTCTCCAGTCATCTAAGGAATTTTCTATAGGTTCCACCTTTTGAAGGTTCCTCTCAGTTGACACATCCTCAGCACCAAGACTTTACCAAGCTCTTGAAAGACATTTAAAACATAGCCGTAGCATCTGGGTTCTCTCCCTGGTTCTGACTATTAACTTATATTCTGTGGCCGTTGCCATCTTTAGGGATTCCAGAAACAAATTATAAAGTAGAATATTCTATATTCCCCATTTTCATTGCACAAAGAAGTCATGAGGTTTTTCATTCCTTAAAAACTAATGTAGAACGACATCAGTTTTTGACCCAAGATGTGCATGTCTCTTGTTTCTATTGTCCAGGCGCTCTAATGCTTCATAAGCAACCCACCTTCCTAGTGTTTTACTATAAAGAACAATGATCAATAGGAAGAGAGAAAAGAAAAAAAAATGGGTAATTGGATTCTACAATATTTTAGAGTGGACTATTTAATTTGTTCTTTGAAATTCTAATGATCTTTTAACCATAGAGCAGAAAGAAACAAGGAAGGAAGGAAGGAAGGAAGGAAGGAAGGAAGGAAGGAAGGAAGGAAGGAAGGAAGGAAGGAAGAAGGGAGAGGGAGGAAGGGGAAGTTAGAAGTAAGGCTGTGAAAAGGAAAATTTTGAATAGGCTGTGTTACAATAATCAGCATTTAGCTCAGTGAAATGCAAGATCTCACTGATACCTCTCTTTAATAAATATTTTAGAATAGGAAATATAAAGAGACAAAATAACATGTACTAATGTCAACACACCCAACTTAAAAACTGTCCATGTTTTGTCTGTTTCTAAAGGCACAGCCTAGGAATAGTAATACTAATTCACCTAGCCATCCCTGTGAACCTGCTCCCTTAAACCTTGGCCATAGCTGGCATTCTGTCCGGTGGGGAAGTACTGCCATGGCTTCCAGATCTGGATCTCCAGTCTTTGTAATACTCACATAGATGTGCAAGTATATATATATATACACGTGTGTGTACATGTATCTTTCTAATTGTAGTTCGGTAGTTTTCACATAATTTTTGTTTCACATTTTTTTAAAAATTTTTATTAATTACACTTTTCCACTTACCAAAGCTGAATCAAGACCAGGTAATCAATTAAATAGTCTTATATCCCCTAAGGAAATAGAAGCAGTCATCAAAAGTCTCCTATCCAAAAAAATAAAATAAAATAAAAAAAAATGCCCAGGGCCAGATGGTTTCAGCACAGAATTCTACCAGACCTTCAGAGAAGAGCTAATTCCAATTCTCTTCAAACTATTCCACAAAATAGAAACAGAAGGAACATTACCAAACTCATTCTATGAAGCCAGTCACCTTGGTACCTAAACCTCACAAAGACCCAACAAAGAAAGAGAATCTCAGGCCAATCTCCCTTATGAACATTGATGCAAAAATACTCAACAAAATACTTACAAACCGAATACAAGATTACATCAAAGATATCATCCACTATGACCAAGTAGGCTTCATCCCAGGTGTGCAGGGATAGTTCAATATACGGAAATCCATCCATGTGATCCACCATATTAACAAACTGAAAGAAAAAAAAAAACATGATAATCTCCCTAGATGCTGAAAAAGCATTTGACAAAATCCAACATCCATTCATGTTTAAAGTCTTGGAGAGATCAGGGATACAAGGCACATATCTAAACATAGTAAAGGCGATATACAGCAAGCCTATAGCCAACATCAAACTGAACGGAGATAAACTTAAAGCAATCTCACTGAAATCAGGGACAAGGCAAGGCTGCCCACTCTCTCCATATCTCTTCAACATAGTTCTGGAAGTCCTTGCTAGAGCAATAAGACTATCCCTTGATATCCTTAAAGCAATAAGGATATCAAGGGAATGCAAATCAGAAAGGAAGAAGTAATCACATAATTTATAATATTTTATTATTTTTAAAAACCCCATTATCCTTCCACCAGTGATGTGTGCGTTGTTTGGCTGCTACGTCTTTTCACTGCACGCTATGAGTTTTTCTGGCTTTCTTTTATCTGCAGTTCTATTATTCTATATTGACACATCCTATTTCATCTTTCCATTCCTACACAGGCATTATTTTAAGGCCTGATTCACAAACATCATTTTTCATATATGTTCGTGTTCCTATTTGAGAATCTCTTTATGTCATTTGTTTAGGAGTTGGGATGCTATAGGCACTTTCGGTTTTGTTAGATGACCACAGAATTCCCCCAAAGCACTTATAGAAGAATTTATTTAAGCTTGTGGTTCCAGAGGGTTTGAGTGGCAGGAGCAGCAAGCAGGGAAGCTAGAGCAAGAAACATGGAAGACCATACTGCCTATACCTCCCCAAACAGAGCTACCAACCAGCAGGGCACCAAATTTTCAAGTACATGAGCCTATGGGAGACATTCTCATTCAAAACACCAAAGCACTCTCTGACCAGTTTAGAACGAATGCCAGCTGACATCAGTGAAATACACCGCAGGTAGCAGATAGAACAGCTAACAGGAGTAGCTACCTTTAAAGGAAAGTTGTCAACTATTGCCGGGATTATAAATACATATCTTGGAACCTGTGACTTCCATTTTAAGAATCTGCCTCACAAGACAGAACTCTTGGTGACATTACAATACAAGAAGCTGTGAATTAACATAGTACTGATCAAACACGTGATGGCAGGAAAAGAAGTGGAGAAGTATGAGTTATATTTCTTGATCATAATTTTACATTGTTTTACAGACAACAGTGTATAAATGTATTTTCATACAGATATTACATAGATATCAAACATTAAGCTCACGACATTATAAAATATAGGATGTAACATAGTTTATATAGATCTACATCAATTATCCTTAAAAAAAAGCGATGGTGATCATCATGAAGATTATAGCTATAGTGATGATGGTAAGAATTTTCACTAATAAACTCAGATCACAGGGGACAACTGCTTCCAGTCTTAAAATGATGAGCATGTGGTCTAACCTTTCGACTCTGTGCAGACTGTCTGCCGCACACAGTTATATGATAAGGCCCTGTCCTATGTGGCTATAAAAAGATAATGATGTGGGCAGAGGTCTGTTCTAAGCTCTCCCTTCCTTATCGCATAGAAGATGTGAATTTTTATCTTAATAGGATTCAGTTTTATTTTCACCTACTATACAGCAGTGGACCCTTTCCCCTACACTCTCCCTGTTCAACTTTCAGGAATAACTACTCTATTTTCTAGAAATCTTGAGAAGTCTTGAGTTTGAATGGACATGTTGGGGCTTAGGATGGTAGGGTGGCGCTTGAATTCAGCCTGACTTCTTGTTCTTTGAACAGTATCCCCATTTCCACCCTCCAAATACCTCCTATAACACTGGTTTTATTAGCTTGTTTCACAACCTTTGATTTTTGGGTGTGCCTGTCTTTTGCTTTCCTTCCAGGCACTGGAAAATTCTCTGCAACAATGGTAACAACAGCAGCAAGCCATTTGGGCGCGGAATGCAGAGAAATGAAACACAGAGAGCTTTGTGGTTTGTCTGGTGCCCATGGGGTTATCAGAGGCTGGCACTCAAGTGAGAAGTTAAGGGTTGTGGTTATCATTAAATTCTCTCATTTATCAAATGGATGGTCTCTTCAGAACTATAAAGAAAGAGCCTCAAGTTCCTTAGATAGTTTGCTAACAAATGGACAGCTAGTGACTAGTGAAATTGAGACTTAAAGCCAGCCTTTTCTGATTCTCGGGCCATGTATGTTCTTTTCCACTTCCTTTGCCCATCTTTGTAGGCTTGCTCATTTCTAAGAACTCACCTCCAGGGAGTAGACTTTCTTTTCTAGTAAATTTTTTCATACATTTTGGTGGTTGAAAAATAACCTGTTTGTCAGGTGGGGGCAGTTTTCCTACACTTATAACACCAAGAAAAAAAATACAATAAGTAAATAAAGAAATAAACAGAGAGGATTTTGCTTGAAAATTTCTTAAATGTTTCCTCTCCCATCATCTTTCATGGTGCATGCATGGTGGTGGTGGTGGTGGTGAGTGCTTATTCTCACTAAAAGCAGGAACACCTTGGAACTCATGCTGAGTTAGCTAGCATTCCTCTTGTACTGATTCATTGATTAATTATTACACAATTTCTAAATTCCATCAAGCTCTCTGATGTCCTCATGCCAAGAAAGTTCTGGTGATAACAAGTATACACATTTCTTGTTTCTTGAGTGTTTAATATAACAAATATGAATCTCCCTAGCCTAAAGAGAAGATTCAGCTTTAGAGTCTAATCAGCCAAAAACCTGGCAGGGCAGCGGCCTGTGAGGTGCCAGCCAGCATCATCCATTAAGAAGCTTTCACTGCCATTGGCACACACAGTGGGGACAAACACCTTGTCCTTCAGCCAGGCATTATGCTGAGCCTTCACTAAGCACCAGTATCTCTACCCCAACATAAAAAGTGTTCTTACGCAGTGTAAATGAGGCTTTTAAATGTAAGATCATCCATTCAACTCCATAGACTCAGTGAATGAGCATGCGAGTAGTAGAGCCTCAGTTCCTAGCCACTTTACTTTGTATGCTATGCAATTAGGGAATGTGGATACAGATGAGGGATGTATTGTGGAGGGTAGAAGCTACAACCATGTCAGGTTCATCCCCAGGCCTGTTGGCTTATAAATTCAAGCTACCCCAGAGTGAAAGAGTTTGCGCCTGCTGTTGTTTTCTGCCCGTAACCATAAACTAATGGGAACTCACACACAGAGCTTACCACAGTCAGAATATTTTCTTTCTTTCTTTCTTTCTTTCTTTCTTTCTTTCTTTCTTTCTTTCTTTCTTTCTTTCTTTCTTTCTCTTTTATTCTAGTTCAAGATCTCAAATATGGGGCAGTCTCTCCAGATGACTGTCCAGGCAGCTCTCACCTAATTCGGTATGGGACATACTGTCTATCTGCTTCCTGCTGTCCTGGGAATGTGACTCTTTCCTCAGAGAATCTGCTCTCTGTGTAACTGAGCAGTTATCAATCTGGCTATAGGGCCAGCTTTTCTCTTTGCTTATTGGAGTACACTAAAGGAGAAGATGTTAATATGTTTGTTTTCATCCTATATTTTAATTGACTATGAACAATTGTAAATTTTCAGTAACTTCTTGTTTTATGGATAATTCAATAAAAAGAATTTCAAATCCAAAATAATCTGTCTGTAAGGTCTAAATATAATTCTAATTTATAACATTGTGGTGGAAATAAAACTAAGTAACCTGAACTTTAAGAAAAATATTGCTGCTGAGTATGTGAATTACTTTTCCTTTCAGCACAAGTCACCAGAGAAATAAAGTTGTACCCACTTACCTGGGTCCTTTTTCCTCTTTCAGGTCACACAGCATGTGGTGATGGCATACACACCTAGTTCAAGTTTGTCTTGAGGTTGTTGTATATCGATTAGTTCTTTGACTCATGATTACAAAATGCTAAATTCCAGGAAGTCCTCTGATTCCATCATCCCCAAAAGTCTCTTGAGATAAGAGGTATAGTCCTGGCTTCATGCATTTGGGATGTTACAAGTTTCGGCTTGCAAGTGCACGGACCTAAGCGCATGGTATCTGAGCCCCTTAATGTTTGGATTGGCAACAGGTGACGCTCTCAGCCATGCCTAACTAATTAATATGCTCCATGGACATTGCTATTATTATCATGTTCCCTTCTTAGAACTGTCGGGAGAGTGGAGCTCGCACACCTGAGTCATCTGCGTGGCCTCCGCTATGTTCCACCACCGTTTGTCTTACTATCCCTGCGGCAACACTGATCTTTCCCCCATTTTCATCAGGCTGGAAATGGGCTGACAGGCCCAGCCACTGGGAAACTACCCTGGGATCACCAGATGAGGATAATTCTGAGCTTTGAAATTTGTTGCCTCCAATACCCCACTTACTATAAGTGGGTGTCATTGCCAAAGCTAGTAAATTTTCCTGACCCACACCCAAGACACCTTGGTGGTTTGTTTCAGGGCTGATTTTCTATTTAAGGGAGGATGAAAAGTTGTACAAGAACATCTTGTCCACCAGCTTCTGAATTTGTGGAAGAATTTATATTTACAGATGGTCTTAACTAGGCAGAGATGCAACCACGTGGTAAGGCCTAGTCCCTAGTGATCCTCTCTAGTGTCTCCCCTGCTACATTTATTCCCCCACCATCCCTACACCCATAATGACCATTGTTCAATTGTACGCTGTCTTTTGTTCTAACCTGGAGGGCCAAGAGGTGTCTTTATCAGCTTTTAAATCCGCCTTCCAAGTTTGTTGCCTCAATGCAAGACCATCTTAGGTAAGAAAGTTTAACCTAAAAAGGTTGGTGTGTAATATGAGCTAGTCTGGGGGTGTTATGAGTCCAGTAATTTAGACAAATATTTGTTTATCCTGGTGTATTTAAATAGGTAAGTCTGAAGTAGGGGACTAGAAGAAAAACAGAACTTTTAAAATATATTATCTCATACGTAATCACTGCCTTTTTCTCTGTGTGTGTTACTCTTTCCAGCCTCACTGTTTAAAAAAAAATCCCTAATGTTTGGGTTTAAAATGGAAATAGCTTTAATGATGTTTGAATCCCACATCCAAGGGGAATATGTTTCTAAAGCAACAATCCTTGATAGGTAAACTCTGATTACCACCCCGTTCTTGCATAGGGTTTCTAAGGCAGGGTGGAGAGGAGGGGAAACTGTGAAGGTCTTACTAGCTGTAGTTTTCATTATCATGCCATGCTCGATAATCCACAGGACTGATATTGCTCTCCTGACTGGACATTTCTGAAATAGTACCACTATCAGGTAGATCAGATAGTTGACTGGAGCTTTGGCAACCAAAGAGACTCAACAAATACATTTCATCACACTGCCCCTGTGCTAACAGCGGCTCTATGTGGATAACCTCATGGGAATGGAAGTTGAGAAAGAGCTATTTCAAGGCTGCCAATACCTTAATCTCTGCTCTGTTCAAAATGCCAACGTGCTGGTTTTCATGCTCACAAATCTGTAAAACAAATCTGTGGGATTTTCAATCCCCAGCATGGGAAGGTGGAGAGAAAAGTGAACGAGGAGGCTCTCGTGTGAAGTGTCTACAGTCACAACAGAAGGAAGGAACGTGGGGAGTAGAGCACCTTTAAAAAAGAATGAGGAAACAAGGCATCAAAGAGGTAGAAATATAGGAAATTATCTGACTAAAGGAGGGGAAAAAAAAGGCTTATTTTATTTGCAACCCCAACACTCGGTTCTTTGTTAAGGAAAACTAGAGAAGTGCGCCGCAGACTCAAAGGCTCCTGAGTTATCAGGGAGCTGTTTCCTGGGAATGTGTTCACCCACTCAGTATAACTGACTGAAGAAAGGGAGAAAGAATGGGGGGGGGGAACGATCTGTAAAAACAGACCAGCACTCCAGGCTTTGTCACAACAAAAATGACATCGATGTAATGGAAGCCTCAGGGTACGTAGGCTCTGGGTAGGACTGGAGGGCTTCTAGGAGGGACCCCAACTCTTCTAAAAGCCAAGAAATTTCCTGATGCCCACAGGCTCTGTGCACAGCCTAACCTGCTATGCCCCGGCTGTACCAAGGGTGGCAGCTTCCTGGCAGACTCTCTCCCCAGTTCAGATAGTGGAGCCCAGGCCTCAAGGTCAGATAGGGGCTGGACCACAGCCACAAGGACCCTGGGACTGAGACTTTCTTATCTTTTGCCCTGCCTCCAGAGTAGCAAGGGGAAGGGCTCCATGGAACTAGTCTCCCGTTATCTGCCGGGTGTCTGTCTGAGACCCTGAGATCCTCCTGTCCCTTCCACCCTGTCCTTCTAACCAGTGCATGGATCTAGAGAGAATAAAACTCTTAAGTGCTTCTCAAACATGGGGAAAGAGGCCCCTAGCCCCCTTTCTCTGTTAGTCATTACAGAATGATGGTTCTCCACAGACGATTTAAACAGTGTGGTAGCTTTGCTATGACTGTATAGAGTGATTCCAAACCTATTGAACTATTTTTTTAATTGTGATTTATTTGTGTTCCTTAATTGAAACAAAATGGTACAGCATTCTACAATAATGGTACCAAGTCCTTCAGCCCGTAATTATGTGCAATGCTACTTTTTTTTTCTTTGTCTTTTATGGGGTCTGGCTATTTAAGTCCCTCCTAACTACTTGTATGTCTGGGTGTGACATTCCAGATTGGATACAACAGAGAGAGCCTTGCAATGCTCATTTCTAAATCCAATCCTTGCAGCCTTGTTATCTTTGTCAGAGCAACCTAGTAACTGCTTCCTCAATGTTTTAATTTAGATTTCTGAGATACAAGAGGAATTTAGATGTTATCCCCCACCCCCACTCCACCTTAAATGTGTGGCAGCCTTGCTGTTTCTAGGACAGGGCTAAAAAGAAACAGATCAAGCCTCAGTGAAGCCCTGAAATGTTATTCTAAGGCGCCTTCAGATTTCCGTCCTTCTGTACAGTACTGAGCCTCATTTAGGGCTATAGCACACAAGAAAACAGTTGTGGCATAGCCAGAAGATTGAAGACGCCCAGGCGATGGGTGACGACGAACAGGAGGCGGCTAATTGTTTCAGTTCTGCAGTTTTGGGAAGTTGTAAGTGAAAATGGAAAAAATGAGAACTCCTGTTTCTTTTACTGTAAGTCTTGAACACAAACATTTTAAAGCCCCCTGAGCAATACAATGTATCTTTTCACACATCTTTTGGGAAGTCCACTGATGGCACATTAAGGAATCATTTGGGTAGGATTGCATGCCCAGGTCATTGATGATCAGACACTTTCTACTAGCCCAGAAATCTTTTGTAAAAACATTATATATATATATATATATATATATATATATATATATATATATTAACAGTTTTACCATACTGAACATGTTGAGAGTCTAAAACGCTTTTGTATACTCCCATTCTGTCTTTGAGAAAGTCAGATGTTCATGGTTAGTGGCTAGTACACCAGACATCCAATCCAAATTCTGAAAGACAAAGAGCTACTATGATAGGGTAAATGTTCCTTTTCTGTCCCTTTGCCAGCCCATTCTGTTCCTCAGGTCACTGCTCCGGTGAGGTCCCTAGTAACTGACAGAGCCTAAAATTTAGGACAGTATTGTGAGGTCAAGACCTCTTTCCTTGTACTTTCAGTGAAAGGGGGCGCTACACCTTGCCTTGAAAAAGCACCAAAAAAAAAAAAAAGGCTTAAGCACTTATCTGAGGAATTCCTTTGCCTCCTCAGCAACATCCTTGTACTGGTGTGCCATGGTCACTAGAATCTTCCTCAGAATTTTGGAATTTTGGGTCTGGAATATCAAAATATGATAATTCAGTGCATTTGAAATCTTGAAGAAGAAAAAGACGAAAAAGAGAAACAAAAATAAACAGAAAGCAGCAATGCAAACAAGGGTGACGGTAAAGCAAGTTAGGATAACAAAAGAAAAGCACAGGGCTGGCTCACTCAGCCAGCTTCTAAGTGTGGAGCGCTCTGAATTAATTTCAACAGATAATTGCAAGTGTAACTGTTGTGATCTTTGTAGGAAAATCCAATAAAGCTGTCAAAGGAGTTCTGTATTAAGTGCTTTGTGGTTGGGGAGCTATCAGTTTGTTTGCTTTGGGGTTAGTTTATGCCCTTAGTCATTGAGGTGCCCCTTTTGTTGTCATGGTTTAACTTTTCTACATAAATTATAGCAACCTTCCCATTATTTAAACAAAGGAACAATTACAGTTTTCAGCAAATTTCAGCAAAGAGCCTGGGGAAGCCAGTGGATGCACTGTCCTTCAGAAGCAGCCCCTGAATCTGAAACTGGACTCTCTCAGCCCCCCTTCCCACCAAGTGTTTCAGATTGGGACAGAACATCCAGGCAGCTTCTGAGGAGAACAATGGCTGTTTTTGAAAAATAAGGTTTTTCCCCTAATGGTACACCAAGGGGAAAGATACTACATCGGCACGGTGGAGGAGACGGCACCTGAGAAAACCAAGAAACAAGACAAAGGAGAGGTCTCAAAACCAAACAATTGTGGCTTTTATGCTCTCTGTGTCCTCAGTGTCCTCCCTGTCTCTGTCTCCATCTCTCTCTCTCTCTCTATCTCTTTGTCTGTCTCTCTCTCCCGTGTGTGTGTGTGTGTGTGTGTGTGTGTGTGTGTGGTTATAGGGTTCAAATGCAGGATCACACTATTGCTGTAAATTGTTGTTTGCAACTGATCTATGTCCCTAGTTCCTAATTAAATCTTTTTGGGGGAACAAAACTTAGGCTTATAAATGATTTTTAAAAAATGATTCTTCTTTTATTTTTTCTGTTTCTGAAGAAAGAAACCCTCCCATATATTTCAACTCTGAACTGTGGATGCACATTCCTGTTATAAGATGTGTCTTCAGGGTTTTCAAAATAAACGGGTTTGAGAGTAATTGAGTTCTGTATTTCTAAACTATTCATGTCAGTTTCTATGTGGATAATGCTTTCAAATCTTTGATGTCCTAAGACTCTGGTCATAATACTGGTAAATGAGTGCCCAGGGTACGTAAAATGTTTTTGACCTAAAGATAAAGTTTTGGAAACAAAATGACAGTACTTGCACAAATAGTGATACTCCAATACATTTTAAAAAAGAAAAAAAAAAAAAAAAAAAAAACCTCTTCTCCTATCAATTCGTTTGACTTTCTACACTAGTGGAACTTGCTTATCCAGTCTCTCAGCATCGAGTATCTATTTCCTTTCTCCCTGTGACATCTGGAAAGCCACCTCTGCTAACAACCCCTCCACTGCTATCTCCACAGCTCCTTCCCGCCACAGCCAGTGTATGGTAAAACTGTTGCTACCCTGCTTACCCCTGGCTGAAACCCTGGTTGGGTTTATAATCTAAAACTGAACAAAAAGGATATTTATCCCACAGGCATAGCCACGACTTACTGGTTGAACACAGACCCAGGCAAGATAAATAAACCCAGTAGAGGCCTTCAGGGAGAAAGATGAAGAAACACCGAAAGAAACACTGTGAGCTTTGAGCAAATGGGAAGCCATTTAGACTCTAAAAAAAAGTAAGGGACAAAAATGAGCTGAAACATTTCAAGAACTTTGGATGGCTTAAATGTAGTGATGAAAAATAGCCAAACTAGGTACACTGAATATTGGCTGAAAACTTAGCATGTGGTACTGCCACTTACCAAAGTGAGGAAAAAAAAATCAGAGACACAGGGTTGAAAGGGAATAAAAATCAAATAGAGACTCATTTGTACAGTGGGTAAGAAGCCAGTGTAGCCACATAAATATTGGAGTGTTTGGTTGGCATCTGAAACTGTTGTGTTGGAGGAGACAGCAATGCTGAGCCCTTGAATATGCTGACACGTATATCCTATGTGAAAAGAGGCCCTGGCTACTAACACAAATGGGTTAATGGCTTTTCCTACTCCTAGGGTAAAATCCAAGCTTTTTAACATACCAAATAGTTCATATTCTCTCTCTATAAATCTCTCCAACCTTTGTTCAACAGTCTTGTTTCTTGTAGCCTACGTTTGAATAAACGTGTTCATTATCTCTCAGGTTTCATCTACTAAAAGGTCTGAAAGCGAGAAGCTAAATACAGTATTTAAAATGGCAGAACATGACAGTGGAGGCAGTAAGGAGAGCCCACTCTTCCTGTCTCACAAATTAATTATCTTTTAAAATACCCCCCACCTCCCACTGCCACCACCACACCCCAAGTTGGGTGGATTTGAGGCTTTTCACATTGTCATTAGGAGAAAACCTTCTGGTGATGATTCTAGGAGTATAAGTCTCAGCTTGGGCATCAGGGAAATATGTCTTAGATATAAAAATGTTAATCTGGTACATTTAAGTATGTTAGCATATAGCAGACTGCAATAATAATAATAATAATAATAATAATAATAATATCCAGAAAATGATATCTAAAGGTTTAGGCTGAATGCTTGTTGGCCTTAAAAATTTTATTTACATAGACTGAAGGTAATTTGGCTGCCTAATTACTTTCCAGAGCAAGGCCAGCCATGAGCCAACTCTGCCACTATTGTCTTTTCTAATTGGCTTCATTTCCATGGCAGCCAGCACTCCCACACACAGGACACGTCCTGCTTGCACTGGAGGGCACACAGAAGACAGGCTCCCACATGGGGTGGCCAGATGTCCTAGATTAAACAGAATGACACAGGAGCTGGAGCTACTGTCTGTCCAGTGTGTGCAGACATTCTGGATGGAATGTCCTTCCAGAGCTTAGCTCTTGGAACTGTTTGAAGGGAAGACACTCATGTCTTTCACCATTTGGGTCTCAAGAGGCAGAGGGATGAATTGTGTTGGCCCAGCCCTTGGGAGTACTTCATTGCCTTTGTTTGAAAGGAAATGTTTCCAGTTCTATAAAGAGCTTTCCTTTATTCCTAAGAAGAAAGGAATGATACAAGCTTACACATTTTGTGAGACTTCTAAAGGAGGCATTCCTGAAAGTTTGCCACTTGGGATAGATTACTAGGAGATCCCAGAGAAAGAAGGGGAGTGGGGGGAGGAGGTACTGCCCAGAGGAGACACTGTCTTCTGCACATGAACAGCAGGAAAGAGCTCTCAGTAAGCAATATGGGAGATGAAGACTGTGGCAGAAATTCCAGGTTATGGCCAGAGTGCCATCTATTACCAGGCTCTAGAGCACCCAGAGGCTCTTGAAGTCCTCATTAATCACTGCTTTGCCTTCCAGAGAAGAAATGTGTTTTTTATAAGCTCTTTCTTATGAATAGGGCTGATTACAAAGCTGTAAAAGTCAGACATGAATTAGTGTGCAGAGTCCCTAAAGTCCCCAAATGCCACACCAAGGCAGGACTTTTAAGTGCAATTATAACTTCTGGAACCAGCATAACATGATGTTCTGCATTTGAAAATCTGGGAAAGCATCTGCATGAATTTCTTATTCCATTTGCTATTTGCATACTTGCAAAATGTAAAAACCTGCTTTGGCATATGTCAGGAAAAAAAAAACTACAAAATCTTTTTTTTTTCTTTTCAGAATAATGGAAGTAAAAAAAAATGCAGTGTAAATATTTGTGTCAAAAGCTTGATAAGGGGAATGCCTGCCCCCTTCCTCGGTGGTAGTTTCTGGCTCTTCCTCACAGTTCCAATGGACAAGCAGTTACAAGAGAAAGTGCAAATGATCTGAACTTATTAGGAAAATGCTTCCATTACTAATTGATTAACAAAACTGAAACTTGGCCTTCACAATCACCCTTCATTGCCAGATAAATGCCCAGTGGGTTATGAGTGGACCCTGGCATTTACCCAAGCTGTAGCTTTGTGTCAGTGTCTTTGCCCTTGTACCCCCTCCTCACAGAATTTTTTTCTCTAGAAGCCTTGAAACTGAGCCCAGTGATGTGTTCTGTTTTAACTATGACAAGCAAAGAAACTCGTTTTGCTGTTTTCACTTCAAGGTCTTAGCTCTAGAGACGCACCATCCATTTTAGTACTTGGCATTGTTGGATGAGGAAGGTAGTTAGAGGAAGTTAGTTGGGTTTGTATCTTCCTGTCAACTTTTGGCTTACATTTTCAGGTATATAGACAACAACACTCTTTTTTCACAAACCAAGTCCAAGACAATTTGACACACCTGAAGAAGGGCGTGAAGCTGCGTTGTCTGAGTGGCCAGCAGTGAATAATAAGGGAATAAGAGTTTCCAGGCAGCCACACTGAGACACACCTCCTTGAACTTTCCCCACATGTGCACGGACTAAGCTGCTGTCATGTGCCTGCCTTAAGCTAAGTGCTTCCGCAAACTCAGATGCAAAAACCAATCAAATAAGGAGTCTATCCTTGCATGACAACAACAGCCACAACAACCCATCTTTCCTATTTCTCTTTTCATGGAGACAAAGGAGGAAAAGGTTATAATGTCAAATGTTAGGTGTTATGGAGGGGTGAGTGAAAGTCACCCACAGCCACCAGCAAGGAGAGCATGCTTCTGGCCCAAAACCAGGCTCCAGCAGGTAAGGGTGCATGCAACTGCCCTCAATCAATTCTCTCTCCCTCTTTTCACAAGGACACTGGACTTATCTAGGGACAGAGGACATGACCTGTTTAGATTACTGGACCAACAGGCAGGGCCATAGTTTATTCACATTATTTGTGAGTAGCCTTTCCCCTAGTTACAGCTGGGCCATACAGGTTCACACAGGAAGTACCTCAAAGCCACTCACTCAGGAAGTACCACCTGATCTGCTAGTCTTGCTAGTTTAGCAATTCTTATTGAAGGTATTGATGGGACAAAGAATGTGCTCCATCTCTGGGCTATACACAGTTACAGTAGGAAGTCCTCTGTGCCAAAGCCCTGCTGGGAAGAGCAGGTGATGATTAACTAAGTAGGGATTTTCTCTGTAGAGAGTTAACGATTGACAACTGAGACACTTGGGAATAAGAAAGTCATGATGATCAGCTTGCCCGATAGAAAGAGAACATAGGAAAGCAACCAGTGGCAAATACAGCCAGATCTAGTGTGTAGATGCTAGCTAGCATTTACACGCTGGTATGCTTTATGTAACCTCACTCTCTCACAACTGGGCTAAAGAGCTTTCCTGTCCTCATAGCTGAGGAAGTAGAAGAAGAGAGGCTTTGGTTCAGTTTTCTGAGGTGACACCGATGGGAGGTGGCGGAGACGAGCTACAAACCCAGCCATGTGGTTCATACATGCTACACACACACGAATGTCTGTATGATTAGGAAAGTGTACGTGAAGCGCAGATGTGGCTACTTACACATGATTAATTGAAATTGGCTAGAGAGGGCTGATAGGTAACTTCAGGCAACTGATGTAGGAAATTCTTCAGGTTCTTACTCCAGTGTCATTGTCTAGGTGGCATCAGTCCTGGCGGGGTGTGTGTGTGTGAAGAAACGCTGTGTTTTGAGAAGACTTTCAAATTCGACATAAAAAATATATATATATCCCATTTGGTTAGATGCTGGTCTTCCTGGCTTCCTAGCTCCTCATAGAAGGAGATCACCCAGTTGACAAGGCTTTCTGTAACCTTATAAGCCTGAGCCGTTACTGTGCTTTTGGGAGACCCCTTGGAGAAGCTATCCCTGCGTGTGGCCATTGCTCCCTGCTTCCTTTCTTTTTGATGAGACTGGACAGCTGACAATGAGTATCCTATCACCTCCATGGCGTTGCCTTCAAGTGTCCCTCCCTACAGGTAGCAGTGATGACTGTCCACACATTAACAAACCCTGTCCTCATAAGTCCCATAACCAGATTTTCTTTGAGCTGCAGTAGAATGTGTTGGGACCTAGTTGAGGAATTCATCTTAAAGTTGTATCAATGCCACCTTCCCCATCTGACGCAGGAGTACCATCCTTCCAACTTTATGATACTAAACCGTTATTATTTTTCCACAGCTTTAATTATTTAAAAAAATCCCTTAAATTAAGGTGAAATGCCACAGTTTCCACTTTTGCTTTCTGAAGCCATAGGAAAAATAAATCTTTCACCATTAAGATAATAATATCCTTGAAGGGGGGAAACTTACACAGGCCAGAAGAGAGATACGTGAATAGGAAAAAGGAGTGTGCGTTCCTGGGCTTAGACAAATAAAGGACCATTCATTCTTTGTTGTAATTCTCTAGTATTTCCTTCCTGCCTGCTTGTCTTTCTTCCTTTCCTCCATCCCCCCTCACTTCCTTTTCTTTTTCTTTTCTTTTTCCTCTTCTTCTTTTTCATTTTGTAGCAGTGTCTTCATGTAGCCCAGACTGACCTAGAATTAAGTTGCTCTCCTTGTTAATCTCACAATCCTCCTGCTTTGGCCTCTTGGGTGTTATGATAACCAGTGTCTACCACGTGCCTGGCTACTCTCATTTTAAAATGGAAAAGATACAGGGTAGCAAGGTGTAACTGAACATTGATATTAAAAAGAAATCTGCTTTTAAGAAGCCAAGTGGGATTTCTAATGGAGGAAGGAGGACACCGACCTGCCCATAAAATCCTTGACCTAAAATTTATCTTGCCAACAAGAACTGTTGGGATTAAGATGAAGTAGAATGGCAAACCAATGACTGCCCCAAACTGAAACCCACCACATAGAAGAGAGCCAACACCTGACACTATTAATGATACTCCGTTATGCTTGCAGACAGGACCCTAGTGTAACTGTCACCTGAGAGGCTTTATCCAGCAGCTTATGGAAACGAATGCAGGGACCCTGGGCCTATGGGGGTTCACAGAGACTGAACCACCAACCAAAGAACATGCATGAGCTGGACCTAGACTCCTTACACCTATGTAGTAGATGTGCACTTTGGTCATGATGAGGGTCCCCTAATAATGGGAACAGGGACTGTCTCTGACTCTGTTGCCTGTCCAGTTCCCTAGCTGGGCTGTCCTGTGTGGTCTCAGTGGAAAAGGGTGCTCTTAGTCCTGCTGTGACTTGAGTTGCCTGGGTGAGCTGATACACCTTGGGGACTTCCCCTTATATAAGAGAAAGGAGAGGGTGGGATGGGAGAAGGGGGCATGAGGGTAGAACTGGGAGGAGAGGAAGGAGAGAGCTGGGATCAGGCTGTAAAGTTATGAAAGAAAGAAGGAAAGAAAGAAAGAAAGAAAGAAAGAAAGAAAGAAAGAAAGAAAGAGAAAGAGAAAAGAAAGAATATGCAGGGCCTCAGGGAAGAACTATAGTATAAGCACAAGAAAATCCGAAAGTGTCTTTGAGGCCAATGGCCTCATTTTCAAACCATCTTATTTGAAGATCAGGCGATCAGGAGAAAGAACAAGACTTAGATCTAGCTGATGGTAGTGGTGGCAGGGAGGCAATTCATTCAGGTACCATACATGAGTAATGAAGTTTAGAGACTGAAGTCAATTTGACTTTTCCCAAATTTTGAGACTCTGGACTGAAGGGCAGCAGGTCTTGTTCTGAAGGACACAAGACATGAGCAAGTGATCAGTTTTCAAGTTGACACATGTTTTTGCATGGAGGAGTTAAGAAAGCATTTTAAGTGGACATAAAAGGGTCTATTGCATGTTTGATTTACATACTCATGCTTGAAAAATATTGGAACTTTGAACAAAGTTGCTTTTAGAGAAAGCAATACTATTCATACTTTATTTTAATTTTTCTAAATTTCATTTATGCCCTGATATTTCCTTATATGACCAAAACTCTTGAACATTAAAAGTCAGCACAGTAATCCTCCAAGCAGAGAATCACACCTCGCCTCACCATTCTGTCTTTTACATTTGACTTAGGACCACATTTAGCATAAAAACACTGGCAAAAATAACTACACACTGATCTCTGCTATTTGTGAACCCCTAAGAAATTAGGGTTATTTGGTCATATGGTACAAATATTTGCTTTAGAGTAACTGATAAAACTACAATAATACCTTTCAGAGAATTTGCAAAATTAAACAGTGCCCACTGGATTGCATCTAAGAGCTCCTTACAAACAATCAAGTCCAAATCCTCTTCTCTAACATACACAGTATTGAGCTAATTTTATAGTTGTGGCTGTTTCACATTTTAAAATTTATTGATAATTGGTTATATTTATGAACCCCACAAAACATGATATATAATTAACTTTTATTTAAAAAAGTAAGTAAAAGCCTAGAGGAACAATACCATGAAACGCAAATATTACATTTTTACAACAAACTCTCTTTATTCTGTTAAATCTTACACTTAATCTATTGTATATTGAGAGTAGATAGAGCCATAGGTATAATTTTATAATAATTTATTAATTGGGCATGAGCAAAAGTTTGAGGAAAAGGGCCCAAAGCAAAATGTGTCACAATAACATGAAAAAAACCCTCATATAAAAGAAGAAGAAAAACTGTGGGTCATTTCACCTATGGATAGGTTCTTAGTTTATCATTAAACTCCCAATCCAGAAAGTGATTAGAATAATTGTTTAAAAGCTGGATTTATACCATACAATGAGTGAGTTTAGTATCAAGAACTTTAAATTTTAATTATATTATTGAATCTGATTGTTGGTGAAAAAAAACATTTAGTTAATTTTAAAATAATATTTTTAATTGTCAAATATAAGTATGAAAATGTGAAATTAAATTGTGAATTTAACTTGTGAAATGTAAGTACTACGATAAAGGATACATATCAGAAACTTACATCCAATCTAAGAATTAGACTTGGAATACTACTGTAACAGCTGTAAAAAAGACACATAGTCATATCATTTGATTCAACAAACATAAATATAATGGTAAACACTAGAACTGCAGTAACAAATGCGTGATTGCTCACAGATGGTGTGGTTGTGTATCCAGAAAACCCAATAGAATAATGCAGGAAGCAAAGAAATCAAGTAATACGAGAATGAATATGGTGCACTCAATTATTTTTTTTTTCCTTCTATGTCTGGGAAAAAAGAGAAAAGGCTTCAAGAGAGCTCAACTTCCAGAAATCTGGGTTTAAAATGTCCCACTGTGATGGTCACTATGTTCAGTGCTGTGGTGACAGGGTGCTCCCATGTTCAAATGTTACCCACTGACGTCTGTTTACAGGCTGCTGGCCATTCTCTAGTTTTCTTTCCAACTTCTACACCACTGAAAAGTTCAGTTTGTGTAGAGCACGATTATCTGTAAAAGAGCAGAACATAAAGAACAAACCAGCCTGAACTTGAATTACAGAGAACAGTCGTGGATTCGAAACTTTAGGGGAGGGGGGGAAGAACATGTTTCAAACGCAAAGGACTCCCTTATTTTAAGAAAACAAATACCAAGGAAACAGCAAAATGTCTGAGTCTAACAATAAGAAGTGTTGAGTTCTCCAGTGTTGAAATTATCATCTTTAGTATGAGGTCTTGGTGATAAAGCACGCAGAGGAATTTCTGGTTCTGAAAATGACATTAAGCTTAAGCATTGCATAAACTATAAATGGCTACACTAAATACCTATGTAGGAGGTAAGGAGAGGGCTAGATAAGCTCCAGTGTAGGCAAATGGAAAGAAATGAATTTAGAGAAAAACCTTCTAAACTGAACTCATAAAATGACGTATAAGAAACATATCAGCTATAAACTAAAGAAACGCTCTAACTGGCTAGCTAGCTGACTAGCTAAATAAACAAATAACATCTAACTTTCTGTTACATTAAGTGGCTTATGTATTAAACACACAGAGTTTATTATAGTTCTGGGACTCACATAGAAGGGTATAAAATAAAAAAGAAAGAAATGAAAAGGGCACAGTTACCTAACAGCCTTTCAGAAGTGTCCAGTGAAGCTGTAGGCCATACAAGGTTGCCTTCATAGAGACAGGGAAACTGCAGCAAGGAATAGAACAAATGGTCAAGAGAACGCTGCCACAGGTAACAGAACAGAATCCTCTTGCACAGGACCAGAGTTTAGTTCCCACAACCCACATAGGTGCCTCAAAACTGCCTGTAAAGGGATCTAATGTCTCTGCTTTCTTTAGACACCTTCTCTCTCTCTCTCTCTCTCTCTCTCTCTCTCTCTCTCACACACACACACACACACACACACAACCACACACATTTAAAAATAAAATGAGCCTTTTTTTTAAATAGGAAAAAGGACACGAAGAGCACCCCGTTATGTGCAGATAGCAAAACAAATTAAAAGTAATAAATAAACAAGCTCTATAAGAAGGCGATTAACACATAACAGAGAAATAAAGCAAGAGAAGTTAAGTCATGTGGGTAGGGGCAAGCTACAAAAAGATTAGCTTACCAGATTTTTTTTCTCTTCCTTCCTTCCTTCCTTCCTTCCTTCCTTCCTTCCTTCCTTCCTTCCTTCCTTTCTTTTTTCTTCTTCTTCTTCTTCTTCTTCTTCTTCTTCTTCTTCTTCTTCTTCTTCTTCTTCTTCTTCTTTTTCTTCTTCTTCTTCTTTTGAAACAGGGTTTCTCTATGTAGTCTTGGCTATCCTGGACTCGCTTTGTAGACCAGGCTTCAAACTCACAAAGATCTTCCTGCCTCTGCTCTCTGAATGTTGGGATTATAGAGGTGTGCCACAGATCTCAGCTCTCTTTCTTTCTTTCTTTCTTTCTTTCTTTCTTTCTTTCTTTCTTTCTTTCTTTCTTTCTTTCTTCTTTCTTTCTCTTTTGGTCCATGAGAGGGGCACAGCAGTGTTTCGCACTTAAGAAGTTGAGAATGAAGAAATTGTGGATGACTCAACAGCTGAACAAATGACTTCCCATTATTGGGATAACTAAAAAGGATGAAAGATGGGGCATAGGAGAGAATTTGAAGTTCATTTAAAGTAAGAGTTTGGAATATGCCTAAGTAATGAATGTGGTCAAAGACAGTTGGGTGTATAAATCTAAATTCAGGGGCAATATCTGGGTTGAAAACATAAATTTTGGAATATTTGACTCATAGGCTAGATTGCCAAATGTGTGCTTATGCACCAAGAGATGAATAGAAGAATCTCTAGCACTGATTGATCCCTGCAATATTGTTGTGAGAAAACAGAGAATCTGTAAAGAATGGCAAAGAGACCAAAGAGGGTTAAAAGCCAGGTAAATGCTGTACTCCAGAAGCCAAACAAAGACAGGAATTTATGAAGGGAATCAACTGTCAAATACTGCTCATCAGACACATAAGATGAGGGTGACAGAGGGCCATTCACTGTACTGAGAAGAGGTGGAAGTCATTGCTGACTAGCATGAGATACTCTTCAGAGGAGTTGGCATTCTCTGATTGGATCAGGTTTAAAACAGAAACGTACTTAGAGGGAGTGAAGGAAAGCCATATTGATGAGTTTCCATCTAAAAGAATGGGAGAATACACTGGCAATTTGAATTAGGAGTAAGGCCAAGATAATATGATCTTTAAATAGAAAAAAAAAGTAGCTTGTTTCTATACTATGAATAAGTATAAGAGGGGTGTCATAAAGGCAGGAGAAAAGGCTAGAGGTGTGTATTTGAATGAGGGGCAGCATTTGAGGATCTGACACCTCTGGTTTCCTCGGGCACCTGCACACGCTAGAGCATGCCTGGAGAGCTCATCCAGTATAGCCATCTACAAAGGAAGAGGAAAGTGAAGGAAACAGCAATGGGTTGCACAGGGGCACAGCTCCCCGTTCTTTCCAGGCCAAGGAAAAATTAGGTGATGAGAGGAGAAGAAAGATGCAAGAGGGATTTGAAGTTTGTTGGGGAGGAGAGAGTCTGATAGTAATCAAATGTGTGGGAGGGTAAAATCTGTAGCACCGTATGGTGGGGAGAGCTAACATTTTTCCTTTTAGTTCATGTATTACTGACAGCAGCAAGCAGAGAGGTGAGGATTTACCTGTATGTGAGGAAATATCCAAAGTTTCAAAATTAATTGACAGTTTAAGTTGGATTTCTCTCTATGCCCCAGATATTGAATAAAATATCACATAACCCTCATGATAGCCTTAGATGGACACTATAATAAAACTTCCGCTTAAAAGATTCAGCAGTTGCTGGAGTCTATAAATAATCATGGTAATGAAGTTGCATGTTGGTATTTATGAGCTCAAATGCCATTAGGAGAGTTAATTTGTTTCTTTATACACAGATGAGGATAATGAAAAGTTTAAAATGATACATGGATTACCTTAGCAGTTTCCAAGCTCAGTGTTCATCGTGCCTTTGTATGTTTTCTACTGCTGTAACAGAATAGGATAAGCTGGTTAACTTAGACAAGCAGGATTCTTTTAGCTCATGGTTCTGGAGACTTAGAAGGACAGGAGGTGAGGGAGCAGGCCAGGAGGCTACCCCTATGAGGTGGGCTCATGTCAGGATAAGGTCATTTTCCTTCCCCCAATCCCTGCATCTCAGGGCAATCCCAGCTTATGGCGAGGGCCTCACTCCTGCCTCATATCACAGTGGAAGGGAAAATGAGCCCAGGACAGAGATCAGATAGGCCAGCCAACTATATACTCATAATGAATCTACTCCCTTGACAACAACCTGAGTCCTTCAGTAAATCCCCTATGAAATACATACCACTTATCAGCCTCATCTCTTGATATTGTTTCATCAATGAAGAAATTTATAACACATCAGTGTGGAAGGTGAGACCCAAACCATAGCATCTCATCAGAGCCATGCCACTGGCAGGCACTCAGAAACAAATCTTAATGATCCTAATTAGATATGTCCTGGCTAGGTGTCAGGAATCAGTATTCTGGCCTGTGCCATATGAGTTAAGTGATCAGAATAAAACAACTTTTGGATATGATGGATTATATATCCAAAAGAGTACCAAGTATACACACCCACACACCCACACACCCACACACCCACACACCCACACACCCACACCCCCCACACACACAATCTTCAGATAATCACAGTACACATACATTCTGATAGAATCATCCATCTCAAAATTTTCCTCTGCTCATACTTAGTAACTTTGGAGGCTGGAATTTCCTTGAACATTTCTTTATTAGAATGTTGACTGTGGGAACTACTGGACTCCAACCTTTCAAAGTCCTTGTGCCTTTAGTGTTGCTGCTAGTGATAATAGGGCCACAGACTCGAGCAAGTCTTTCTTTCCTCTAAATAGGCTATGTTTATGACACTTTTTCATGATTAATAGTCTGAATATGTGTTTAAGTGTACCTCTAAGTTTTAACTGAGATCTTGCCAGGACATCCTTCCAAATCTTGACTCCGTCCCATCTTTCCTGATCACTTTCAATGAAGGATTCACAGTCTCCAAGCATCTTGTTACTAGTGAGATGCAACGGTTAATATTGACTGCCAATGTGATTAGATTAAGAAGTACCTGCTTATGGTAACATCTCTAGGTATGTCTGTGATGATTGTTTCTGGGACTGTTAGATCCTGAGGACTCTCGCATAACTAACAGATCAATTTCTGACAGATTCACAAACTGTTGATCGGAAGATGAACATGAGGTCTAGTTGGAGTGGCTGGGTCAAGGTTCAGGGTATGTCCGTAGGGGCTATCTTGCTCTGGATCCTTCCTTCACCCATTTCTTCTACTTCCTGCCTGATGTGAAATAAGGTGTTCAGCTCTGCCCCCACCCTCCCTGTTATAATAGAGTGATTACTCTGAAACCAGGATCCCAAACAAATGAGTCCTTTTTGTTGAAGTTATTCTCAGACCGTTGGTCAGAGCAACAAGAACAGTAGCTAAAAGAAAGGGGACGGCAACAGCTTCTGAAGCAGCAATTAACTACGGGACTCCAGAATGTACTCATGTTCTCACAACTGAGCAACATTAGTTTAATCTAGATGGTTAAAAAGAAGGCTATAAACATTTCAGCTCTTCAAACTAAGAATTACTCGATTGTACATTTTTCTAGTTCATCGCTGTACTTATCTCTCTGATTCTGCCTCTCTACTGTGTCTGTCCTTGTACGTGCGTGCAGTGAGTGCTTGCATGCATTTTTATCTTAGTTGCCCAGTTATGTAGATGTTAATATTTTTCTTCATATCTGGTTTCAAAAACCATTTCATAGTTATTAATATCCCATGAGAACACAGCAACATACTTATTTTCTTTTCCTGATTTTGTTAGAATTACTTTTAAGTGATAAGTATTATATAATGACTAATGTTGGACATCAATTTCCTCTTCCTAATTAAAAGTAACAGCAAAGGTTTTGAGTCCTCTCAGTCCTTCCCAACCTGGTCCATTCGATTCATCACATTTTTCTGTCTTATCCTATCACAGGTCTCCAACTATGGGCCCATAGGCCTCATTGGATGCCAGATCTTACATGCCTTTCCTTGAGGAATTAAACAATGGTCATAAAGCAGTTTAGCTACAAAAGCTACAGCTTTATCCATATTGCCATTGCCAGACTAATAATGACCGCACGTGTTTTCTCCCTAGCGCATGTTGGATTACGGCACTTTTTGTGAACTTCTAATAAAGTTTTTGTTCAAATCAAAAAGCTTAAGTTAAATATGCTCCTTTGGTTTTAGGAGTCTTTTTAAAAACTGCAAGAAAAGAATTCTGTGCTAACAGTTTGAGTGGGGGCAGGGGAAGATGAGTACTTTCCCTTTATTTCCCAAGTGCATGTGTGCCTGCCTCCGGCCTTGTCCAGCTCAGCCAGAGACCACAGATCATCACAACCTCAAGCGCTGTTAGCACCTCATGACCAGTGCATGCTCTAAACCTCAAAGACACTCTTTGCATTTCATCTTTCTGAAGGAATCCTTATAAACCTATCTATTACGACCAGACAGGCCTAGCTGATGTCTCTTTGCAGAGCATGCACCTCGCTGAAAACTACTTACAAAACCTTTTAGCTGAATTGTAATGTTACATACCTTGGCTAGCTCTGATGAGCACACCACATGGAAAGAGACTGCGTGAATACAAACATCATGATCCCAGACTAGCTGAAACCCAGAAAACATGTGTGTCTTCAGACCATCAGCTCTATAGCCTCTCCCTTCAAAGCATCTCAAACTCATTTTGCTATTTGTCGTCTCCATGGTGACAACCTTAGTGTAAATTTTTACCAGTCTTAATCACTTGTAGCTCCTATACCGAAACATCATATATGTTAGGGATACATTGTAGGCTTTCCCCCGCCTACAATTCTAGAGGTTGTTATCCCAACCGATAGACTGTATGTTCCTGTGGGACTCTCTTCTCTAAAAACCATTATGAGCAAGCCCTATTTTCGTAGTTTAGTCACTCCCAGAATGGCTACCTCACAGCACAATGATATGGGAAGTTGGATTATTTCCTGCTATCTACTCCTCTTAGGTGCTTTTGCTTCTTTTTGTTCTAGAGCTTTCAGGTGTGTTATTGAGTTACTAGTATGAGATCTCTCCAGTTTCTTTATGAAGGTGCTTAGTGCTTTGAACTTTCCTCTTAGCACTGTTTTCATTGTGTCCCATAAGTTCAGGTATTGTTCTTCATTTTCATTGAATTTTCAAGAAGTCTTTAATTTTATTTTATTTTTTTTACTTTTCCCCTGATCCGTGGTCATTGGGTACAGAGTTGTCCTGTTTCCATGATTGTGTAGGCTTTCTATTGTTTCTGTTGTTGAACTCCCGCTTTAATCCTTAGTGATCTAATAAAATACAAGAGGTCATTTCAGTTTGTTTGGTATCAGTTGAGGCTTACTTTGTGACTGACTATATGCTCAGTTTTGGAGAAGCTCCCTTGTGCAGAGAAGATATGTTCTTTTGTATTTGGGTGAAAAGTTCTGTTAGTTCCATTTAATTCATGACATCTGTTAGTTTCATTATTTCTCTGTTTAGTTTCGGTCTCCATGACCTCTCCAGTGGTGACAGTGGAGTGTTGAAGTCTCCCACTATTAATGTGTGGGGATTAATGTGTTATTTAAACTTTCACAATGTTTCTTTCACAGATGTGAGTACCCTTATATTTGGGCCATAGATGTTCAAAATTGAGATGTCATTTGGTGGCTTTTTCCTTTGGTGAGTATGATGTATCCTTCCCCATCTCTTTTGATTAATTTTGGTTGAAAGTTTATTTTATTAGATATTAGAATGGCTACTTCAGCTTGCTCTTGGGTCTGTTTGCTTGGAAACCCTCTTTCCATTCCTTTATTCTGAGACAATGTTTATCTTTCTTGCAGAATGATGGGTCCTGATTACACATCCATTCTGTTAGCCTGTGTCTGTTTTATTGGGAATTGAGTCCATTGATGTTGAGAGTTGTTAATGACCAATGATTGTTAGTTCCTGTTATTTTGATGTTGATGAAGGTAGTGTGTGTGTGTGTGTGTGTGTGTGTGTGTGTGTGTGTGTGTTTCTCTTCTTTGGGTCTTGGTGTAGTGGACTTATTTGTGTTTTTGTGTTTTCTTGGGTGTAGTTAACCTTCTTGGGTTAGATTTTACTTCTTATATATATTTTCTGTAGGGCTGAATTTGTGCCTAGATATTGTTTAAATTTGGTTTTGTCTTGGAATATCATCTATGGCTTTGTTGAAAATATTTTCCAGTCCTTGGAGCTAGGATCAGAAGTTCTTCTCTTTCTTTTATTCCTATTATTCTCAAGTTTTGTCTTTTCATAGTGTTCCTGATTTCTTGGATGTTTTGTGTCAGAAATTTTTAGATTTAACATTTTCTATCACAGATGTATCGATTTCTTCAATTTCTTCAATGTATATTTTATGCCTAAGATTCTCTTCTCCATCTCTTATATTCTGTTGGTGATGCTTACCTTTGTAGTTCCTATTATCTTCCCTAATTTTTCCATCTCCAGGATTCCCTCAGTTTTTGTTTTCTTTACTGTTTCTAATTCCAATTTTAGGTGTGGAATCATTTTATTCATTTCCTTCACCTTTTTGATTGTATTTTCCTGTATTTATTTAAGGGATTTCTTTGTTTCCTCTTTAAAGGCCTCTATCTGTTTGTATTTTTCTGTATTTCTTTAAGGGATTTATTCATTTCCTCTTTAAAGGCTTCTATCATCTTCATAAAATATATTTAAGGTGATTTTCTTGTGTTCAGTTTTTATTGATTGTGCTCTTATGCTGGCCTGCTCGTCCCTGGTGTTGGCAAGTTGTTCCTGGTGCCCATTGAACCTCTCCAGAAGGTGGAAAGATCCCTGGGCCAGACGTATTGAAGAATCAGCATCCCTCCTTGGGATGGTGAGAAGAGCAGGGGACTAGAGGTTGGATGTCAGGGAATAGCCTGCAGTTCTCCTCTGCTGGCTGTGTCCCAGTTGGACCTAAAGGCAGGGGCTAACCTGGATGATCCTGAGGTCTGGCTGGTCTCCTAGAGAAGGCTGGTAGCTTTCTGTGGAGGATGGGCAGAACTGGGATGGCAGAGATGTGGAGGTTCATTGATCCTGGAGCCCAGGAACCCTCTTCAGGTCAATAGCCCTAGCTTTCATGGGGCAAACCACAGATTCTGGTGTTTCACAGCCAGAAGTTTTGCAGTCAACAGTGAGGCCTCTTGTTCTCTCTGCAGTGACTGAGTTTAACCTCCAGCTACTCACATATTGTGAGCACTGGGTGCAGCTATCTTGGAATATTGCAGCTTAAGAATCTTATTTATATTTTTCTGTGATTTTTTTTGAAGTTTTGATCACTAGAACAATTAAATGATATTTTTATGTGTTTCTTGACCACCTGTTTTCATAATTGGTAAAACATATCATGGAGTAGAGACCAGGTTTATTTACCCTTCTTTGAAGTATCTGTGGATAAAGTTCATATTTCATCCAGGGGAGTAAAAGTATAAGATGTTGTGTTAGGCTTTCCAATTGATTCCTCTTCTAGTTTCAATCAGGAAAAAAAAATAATGGTTAAGAGAAGTATTATCAAGGAAACACTTCTTAGAAAGTGTTTGAGCCTGTCTTTTTTTTTTCCTTTATTTTATTAATTACACTTTATTCACTCTGTATCCCCCCATAAGCCCCTCCCTCCTCCCCTCCCAATCCCACCCTCCCTCCCCCTTCTTCATGCATGCCCCTCCCCAAGTCCACTGACAAGGGAGGCCCTCCTCTCCTTCCTTCTGATCCTAGTTTATCAGATCTCATCAGGAGTGGCTGCATTGTCATCTTCTGTGGCCTGGTAAGGCTGCCCCCCCCCCCTCAGGGGGAGGTGATCAAAGAGCAGGCCAATCAATTCATGTCAGAGGCAGTCCCTCTTCCCATTGCTATGGAACCCACTTGGACACTGAACTACCATGAGCTACATCTGTGCAGGAGTTCTAGGTTATCTCCACGCCTGGTACTTGGTTGGAGTATGAGTCTCTGGGAAGACCCCTGTGTTCAAATTTTCTGGTTCTGTTGCTCTTCTTGTGGGATTTCTGTCCTCTCCAGCTTTTACTATTTCCCACTTCTTACATAAGATTCCATGCACTCTGCCCAACAGTTGGCCATAAGTCTCAGCGTCTGCTTTGATAGTCTGCAGGGCAAAGCCTTTCAGAGGCCCTCTGTGGCAGGCTCCTAGGTTGTTTCCTGTTTTCTTCTTCTGATGTCCATCCTCTTAGTCTTTCAGGATAGGGATTGAGCATTTTAGTCAGGGTCCTTTCTCTTGATTAGTTTCTTTAGATGTACAGATTTTAGTAGGTTTATCCTGTGTTATATGTCTATATGAGTGAGTATATACCGTGTGTGTCTTTCTGCTTCTGGGACAACTCACTCAGGATGATCCTTTCCAGGTCCCATCATTTACCTGCAAATTTCATGATTTCCTTATTTTTCATTGCAGAGTAATACTCCATTGTGTAGATGTACCACAATTTTTGCATCCATTCTTCAGTTGAGGGTCATCTGGGCTGTTTCCAGCTTCTGGCTATTACAAATAAAGCTGCTACAAACATGGTTGAGCAAATGTCTTTATTGTGTACTTGAGCCTCTTTTGGATATATGCCTAGAAGTGGTATGGCTGGATCTTGAGGAAGCACTATTCCTAGTTGTCTGAGAAAGCGCCAGATTGATTTCCAGAGTGGTTGTACAAGTTTACATTCCCACCAGCAGTGGAGGAGGGTTCCCCTTTCTCTACAACCTCTCCAACATGTGTTGTCACTTGAGTTTTTCATCTTGGCCATTCTGATGGGTGTAAGGTGAAATCTCAGGGTCGTTTTGATTTGCATTTCCCTAATGGCTAATGAGGTTGAGCATTTCTTCAAGTGTTTCTCTGCCATTCGATATTCCTCTACAGAGAATTCTCTGTTTAGCTCTGTTCTCCATTTTTTTAATTGGATTACTTGGTTTGTTGTTTTTCAGCGTCTTTAGTTCTTTATATAAACTGGATATTAGCCCTCTGTCAGATAAAGGTTTGTTGAAGATTCTTTCCCAATCTGTAAGCAGTTGTTTTGTTTTGATGACAGTGTCCTTTGCTTTACAGAAGCTTTTCAGTTTCATGAGGTCCCATTTATTGATTGCTGTCTTTTGAGAGAAGCCTTGGAATTTCCTGCCTCCATGTCTTTCCCCAAACTACAGTATTCTCATGGGAATATGTCTGGCAGAAATTCAGATGAGGGTAACTTACAGGATCTATTCCCAACCTTGGGTGGCTGTTTCTTAGGTGTTGAGAAGAAACTGGATAATTGACAGAAGTTTTACACACATTGTTGCAAACTCTTAAGGCAGTGCCATAAGGAATTTAAATACACACTTTAATAATTAGTGAAAACTGAGTTTGAGTGGTGGCTTTCCACATCAAGTGGCTCACAACTACTTACAGTTCCAGCTTCCAGGGATCCGAGGCTCTCAAAGCCCTCTTCTAGCCTCTGTGGGCATCCACATACGTGGGTACCCATCACATATACACATAAATAAATAATAAAATAAATCTTTAAAAAAACAGCATAAAAATTGTCACTATCCATCTGTAAATCCTATGCACTACAATAAAGATCATCCAGACATGACATGTCTAATCCTGCCAACTCCTAACAAGATGGCTGCCGTCACAAGACCTGGAAAGACAACATCAGTGGACGTGCTGACATGGAGTGGGGAAAGGCTCAGATGGCCTTCCCCTAGAGGAAGAACTCCTAGCAGTCAATGGCTACCATGAAAGGGAAAGTCGGTTTCCATCAGAGAGAAGACCCTGAATGGTCATCTCTAATCTCATGTACACATGGATAACACTACTTGAACTCGGCAAGGTGTGTATACATACCTACTTACATACATACACATACATGCATTTATAATTTAAAAGCTATATAATTAAAGTACATACATATATAATTAAGAGGAATATATGCATTTAAGGAGACGTTGCTAAGATGATGTAAGAAGAACTGGCGGAAAGAGGCAGAGGTGGAAATAATACAGTGTACTCACGGGTGAAATCCTAAAATAAAAAAAAAAAAAAAAACATGCTTATGAACAAAAACAAATACAAACACAGAAAAAAAAATTTCATCCTAAAATCCTGGCAGAATTTAATGTGCCTGAAAATAAGGGTTTGGAGGATGTTGTGTGGTTCTTGAGGCAGAGGAGGGACTTTTTTCCTCTCATTATTCAGCTTTTGCTCTAATATCAGGGCGTTTTTCTGTTACTACGCTGAAGGCCCAGATGATAGAAGCTTAGGAGGAATAAAGTAGTTGTGCTGAGCTCGCAGCCTTTTGATTGCCAGCTTTCGTAGTTGCCGATTCAACTTCTTGTCTTTTCCATCTCCTGCAGCACGGTTCCTCTGGTGAGTGGGAAGGATCCTTCAGGAGACCCAGCTCTCGCAGATCTCCTGAGTGGAAATTCCCCTAGTCCAGAACTGGCTCCAAACATAACTGCTGGCTATTCTCGGCCACCTTAAAGTCTAAAGTAGAGGAATGGGGTGACGTGATGGGGCTGAAATTTCCCAGGAGGCTCTGTGCACACTCTTTAACTAGAGAAATTATGCTTTACTTTCTACCATTTCTTTGGGTTTTAAATATTGAAACAGATTTTGCTTAGGATAAAGGAAAGCAGACTTGGGAAACACAACTTGCTCTAAAATTCCAGATCTGATCTAGCCTTTGGAGCGGGATTGACAGTAGGAATATAATGAAACAAGTAAGTGGGGTTGTGCCAAATTTGGCTGTGTCTCTAAACACATTTCCCTTAAACCCATTTTCTTAGCTGTACCATTTGCCTTTTATGAGGCCGAGTCTGGCTGCTGCCAGAGGTTCCCCAATGAAATTATTGCCAACTATCGCTGCATTTTGACTTTCTGAGATTGTGAAAAATGTTCTATGGGCACCTATCATGTAGTCATCTTGTTATTTCAAGCACAGACTGGAAGAAAATGAGCAAGAACCATCGGCGTGTAACTAGACTTCTGCGGGGAAAGAAACGTTCAGGTCACATCAGTGAAGGCCAAAGTGGATTACAAGTATTGCCAGCATGTTCTGTCTCCAGCTGTTATCATATGAGCACAGCCCTATGATGTAAGGACTTTGTCAGCATTCCCATTTCAGAGATGAGGACACTGAGGTCCAGTAAGGGAGTACCTCTTCTGGAATTCTATGATCACCAAGAGTCAGAGAAGTCTAAGCCAGGCTTCTTCTCTTAAAATTAACATCATTACCCCTGCCTCAGGCCATTGCAAATACCTGCTCGTGTGAACAGAGCTAGTCACCCAGAAACAAGCATAGCAATCCTTTAGTTTCTTAATGTGTAAACTTTAGAACAGTAGTGAGCCACTACCGTTGGGTTGAGTTGAGTATTTTAAATACGAGCATCCCTTTTCTCATTTAAGAGAGAAGTGGAGTTGCTGCAGGAGCAATGCCTGTGGGCTGTGTTCAATCACTGAGCAAGCACCCCGATATATAGCTGGAGTGTGGACTGCCATGAAGGGAAGGTGAGAATGAGAGGTGATATGAACAACAGAGTTTGGGAAGACAGGGAACATGAGATTAATGATATCTTAAAGTGACTGCCAGTGCGTCTTTATGTCTCTTATGAGCAGAGCCATCTTCATAACTTACAATCAGCATTATCACTTCAGTCTCTGTGTGTCCTGGTGGAAATTATACATGGCATCTCTCACCATTTTCAATTGATTCAAATATATACCTATATTTTTTCCAGCTCCTCAAACCTACACAGGAAGTAATTAGATTCCTTTATTCATTAGGAAATATCATCACCTGATGTTTCACTAGGATGATTAGCCGCAGTGATTTACATTCTCTGGGGGAGGTTGGTATCTTAAGGACTGGAAATATTCATTATTTGAAAAGATATAACCACAACTCTTACAATTATTATTATTATTGTACTGTGTCATAGCTGAAAGCCAGGGCCTACATGAGAGTTCTAATACTGAATTACACTCCTAGCATCAGAAAAGTTTTGTAGGAATAATAACAACAAACAAAACAGTAAGAACGTTATGTGTCAGGATGCTTAACAGACACCAGCCTTGTGGTCAGTCACATTTCATCTAAATGACCATCCCAACAGTCACAAGGTGATCAGACAATTGACTGTAGTTAGGAAATAAAAAAAAATATTACCCTGTATAGCAAGACACTAGTTCTGGTCTCAGTGGCTTCAACTACACATCAAGCAACAGAAATTTCCTGGAGGATCACTTGAGATACTGACTTAGGAAAGCCAATTTCTATCTTTTATCCTTCTGTAACACTGATATAACCATTTTATAGTACTCTTGGATTTCCTTTGGCCAGTCTGGCTCTGCTTCTGCTCTCAGGATGTCCAGACAGCTTTGCACACCGGGCTGGACTGGAAAAAATGAAGTTTAGCCAGGAGGATGGGTTAGCAGGATCTCAGTCTGGTGGTGAGTAGGGGAGGTGAGGAGGGGAGGGAGCCTTCTCCAAGACGGTTTTCAGTGAAAAAGCTCTTCTTTATGGGGGAGGAAAGCATAAGAGCTATATAAACCTTGGAGAAGTGGATAGGGATGTTCTCACTGAGTGTACATCGTTGGCTGGAGCTGAGGTGCTGGGAATGCTTCATTTACATGAAGAAATTCCAGATTTTAGCTGGGCATGTTCTTATGAGGAAATAGAGAGTTTTAACCTGAAACCTGGCCACCAGGCTAAATGACTACCTCAAGGGTAGCAAAGGTAGAGAGCGGGTCACAAGACTGGGTACACTGGGGCATGCAGGCCCTGAACAGAGAGAGAGCAGCCCTTATTACCTGTCAGTCTCAAGATGAGATTTTCAGGGTTTGGACACTTCTCGACCTCAATCTTGCTCTGGGACAGCTTCCCCAGTCAAACTGCCCACCTGACCTACTCTCTCTCTCTCTCTTTCATCACTGTTATCAATTCCTAACTCCTGGATAGATTATGCAACAGTGATACAATTTTAGCATTTTAGAGTTTCCATATGCTAACAGTAATAGATCTTGCTAGAAATGCAGGCTTGCTCTTGTCCCCATCCAGAAATACTGTATATAAATCTACATTTTCAAAAAATAAGTATATTTTGCTATGTTTGTTGTATGCTATATTTGATTGTCCTATTGTCCACTGAAAGCAGACATTTAGTCAAACACTTAAAAGCTAATCTGACTTCACAATCCAGACAGGTGTGCTAGAATTTGGTTGCTACGATAGTGGGAGTTTTAAGAAGTGGGGCCTTCTGGGAAGTAACTGTGTCATGGAAATTCTGTACCAGAAGGGATTACTGTTGTTCTGCTGTTGTTACACTTTGAGGGGTAGATTTTCAGTAAAACCTTCCCACATGGACATTAACTGTTTTGCTCATGCCCAAGTCCAGCCCTATTTTCTTCATTGTTTTAATACAGCTAGAGGAATTTTCAGCTACCAGAATAATGAGCCAAACCAACCTCATTTCTTTTAAGGTAGTCAGTTTTCAATATTTTGCTACAATCCCAGAAAACTCTAAGGTGTTGATGTTCTAGTCTTTGCTGTCTCTGGGTTTCAGCTCATCCTTGCAGAGAGGCTGGCTTCTGTGCATCAGACCTGGTGCATATTTTTTTTTCCATGTTGCTCCACCAAGCTTTATGTCTGCTACTCTTTTGGCTACCTAATGAACTTTATGCCTTTAAGGGTTTGAGTTCGAAAAAAAAAATCCCAACATAGTATTTCATCTGATGTATGTTGCCTAACTACACGTTTGTATGCTTGTTTATTAGGCTCTAGAGAGTATGCTGTGCAAACTTTGGATTACAAATAAAATTGCCATATCACTAAGAAAAGACCAGGTAAGAACCAAAGCACAAAAGCCCACACCATTTCAGTGTTCAATGAGGTGAAGTGGGTCACTATGGGCTTTTCTGTTTCTTGCAGACTAGTATTTTTCCATTCAAAAACCAGTCACTCTCTAACTGTCCTAATCAATAGTATCTAAAGTCTGAGCCTATGGTGGTATCGAACAGATAAAAATAAATGCATATTGAGTTTTAAATTTCTCAAATCCTTACCAAGGTTTGATACGAATCTGCCCTATCTGAGGGTCAGAAAGCAAGAAGGCAGATTCTGGAAACAACACAGCACCTCAAAACATGGTTGAAAAGCATGGCACAAAAGAAGCAGAGGGATTACAATAAGCCAGCTATGCTTTCTTATTTCAAGCAGCTTAATACACTTTGAACTGTTCAAAGTTCTTACTTCCTCAGTTGCTTGCTTGTGAATTATAGCAGCCATGTTCAATTTTGGGAAACATCAGCTTTGAAACATCAAGAAATCTTGCTTGTTTGGTTGTCTTTATTTTAGCATTTCAAAATTTTCATTTAAAAAAAGTTTAAAGAACACACGAGTGCACTCAAGTATACAAAGTGCTAGCATACACAATTTACCACTCTTTTAGTAAAGGTCAGTTTTTAAGCTCTCACTAAATCTCATAGTCTGCTACCTAAAAAGGGTAAGACCTCTAGTTTTATTGTGGGTTGTAGAATACATACCAAGTGTATTCTTCAGATTTCTATACCACTGAGAAATTCTATGATCTGAAACAAAATCTTAGATGGTTTCTTAATTGTCTTGTATTTGGCAGTAACAGAACATTTATTTAATTGTGGCATAAATGGCACATAATTTATTCCACATGGCAAAATGTCTACAGGCAATTAATTAGTTTGCATAGCAGTTAAAATAAATTAGAAGTTCAAAATGCTGGAGGGGTGGCTCAGCATTTAAGATCACTGGCTGCTCTTCAAGAGGACCAGGCTTCAATTCCCAGCACCCACATGAAGGGTCAAAACCATCTGTGTTTCCAGTGCTGGGCTCTCGCATACCCTCTTCTGTCCTCTTCTGGAGCCACATTGTACACAGAAATATATTCAGGCAAAATACCCATATGTAAAAAATTAAATTAAAAATTTTTAAATATCTAAAATTCAAGATTTTACCTGGGCTATCCTGATAGCACAGGCTTGCAAACTCAATTATTAGTGATGCTGAAGCAGGAGGATAAAAAAAATGCAAGGCCAGCCTGAGGTATAGAGTGATTCAAAGCCAGCCTACTAAACTTGATGAGAGAACCTATTTTAAAATAATTAGGGAAAAAAGGAATAGTGATATAGCCCAGTGGAAGATTACTTGTCTAAGCATACAAAAGGCCTCACATTTTCTCAATACCGGGAAACAAAACTCCCAAAGGAATTAAATTTATTTCATAGTTTCATGGTGATTCGACAGGCTCAAGGCCTCTGTACTTCTAGACGGCATGCAATGGTGCCTGTGCACTGTTTTAGAGTGAAGTGGACAGGAAAAGTGAATGTTTCTTGTCCATTAGAACACTGACCTAGAGGAGACCACGTGCCTATGCTGAAACTAATCCCTAGGCGGAAGGAATGTGTCTTAGTTGCTTTTTAATTGCTATGACAAAACACTATGACCAAGGCAAGGTATAGAAAAGTTTATTAAGGGGGTCTTTACAGTTTCAGAGCGTGAGCCCATGATCACTGTGGCATGGAGAAAGGCAGCAGGCAGGCAGACATAGCCCGGCAGGTGTACCTGAGAGCTTACATCTTAATCCACAGAGCTAGCTAGGAAAGGCAGTCTTGAAACCTCAAAGCTATAGATAATTAATTTATATTATTTGAGGCTATTGTGAAGGGTATGGTTTCCCCAATTTCTTTCTCAGCCCGTATGTCATTTGTATACAGAAAGGCTACTGATTTTTTTACGTTAATCTTGTATCCAGCCAGTCTGCTGGAGGAGTTTATCACCTGCAGGAGTTGTCTGGTGGAATTTTGGGGTTAATTATATATACTATCATATAATCTGTGGATAGCAATATTTCAACTTTTTTCTTCCCAATTTGTATCCCTTTGATCTCCTTTACTTGCCTTATTGCTCTAGCTAGAACTTCTAGTACTATATTGAATGGAATACTACTCAGCCATTAAAAACAAGGAATTCTTGAAAATTTCAGGCAAATGATGCAACTAGAAAAGATCACCTTGAGGGAGGTAACACAGACCCTGAAACACAAATGGTATATACTCACTTTTAAGTGGATTTTAGTCATATAGTATAAGATAGACATACTACAACAGATCCCAACGAGATAAGCCATGTGGGCATCTTAGGCTTCATGTGGGCCCACCAGTTATGGGAGTAGGGGATATCTCTGACATACACTATGTTGCCTGTTTTTGGATCTCTTCCCCTTGACGGGACTTCCATACCAGGCCACAGGAGAGAAAGACAAATTCAGTCCTCATGTGAATAGATGAGTTGGGGTGTCTAGGTGTCCCCTGTTCTGAAGAATAAGAAAGAGGGGATGCAGGAGGAAGGGTGACACTGGGAAGAGAGGAAGGAGGGGTCTATGACTAAGGTGTAAATCAAATTAACTAATTTTTTAAAAAAAGAAACCTCAAACCTTTCAAAGTGACATATCTCCTCCAACAAGACCATACCTCCTAATCTTTCTCAAACATTTCTGCTAACTGGGTACCAAGTATCAAAACATACTACCCTATGGGGGTCACTCTCATTCAAACCACCAAAGAAGGGGCTCATATCACAGCATATGCTGGTAAATATCAATGCCTCACCTAGAAAGCAGGTGCCGGGAACACAGGGCTCCCTTATATCAAGACAAAGCATGCATATGCTGGACACCACTGGGAAAATGCAAGTTGATACCTAAATAAAAAAAATACATAAAAAAATCTCACATTAGCCCCACTAAAAGAAAATTTGTGTGAATGAACTGAAGGGCATATGGATAACATTTCCACTAAAATATACATCATTTAGACTGTGGGGGTTGGTGTTCTTGGGAAAACATGTCCCGAGTTTTACCAAACCTAAACTTTGGGGAAGAAAAACCAGTTTTAGAGTGTTGACAACCAAGAACATAGCAAAACTTGGTGTCAGAATACAATTTGAGTGTGGTTTGCTGAAAGTTTGGAAAGCTTGTGGTATGGCCTCTGATGAGTCAGCAACTCCGGCCACCTACAGCTTGAATGTGCTCTCCATACAGTCTAAGCACAGGCCCAGAAAGAGAAGGGATGGAACTGGAGGGAGCAGGCTTAAGTTGATCCCCTTCTTAATCCTGATGACACAGCAAACTACAAAGAGAATGTTTGTCCTTCTAATTTGTAATAAACAGTGCATTCAATCCAGGATCCATCGATGCTTCTTACAATGTTAGAAGAGCAAAGGTTCTGGGAATCCTTGCCTCTGGGAACCCTACAGCTCACAGAGGGGGGGAAAAAACGCACCTGCAGGTGAAAGATAGTTAATTGCTGTAACGGAGCATCGCTAGTGGTAAGGGGAGCAAAGAAAGAATGCCTGCATATGCCTACCTGCACTTGAAGTGTACTCCTCCTGTCCATTGTGCTTAAAGGTATGACAGAAACAGGAGACAAAGTAAGCATAGTTTCTTCAAGGCATCATCTTTAGTTTTTAAGTCTACACACCTGGCAAAGAATGTTGAATCCGCAGGTTTAAAAATATATCCTTAAATATCCTCAGTTGTTAAAGTCCAAGAAGATTCCCATCCTTTCTCATCCCCTCCCCTTTCCTCCCATTTTCTTCTTTCCTTTCCTTTCCTTTTTTCTCTCCTCTCCTCTCCTCTCCTCTCCTCCCCTCCCCACCCTTCCCCTCCCTTCTTCTCTTCTCTCGCCTCCTACGTCTTGCTTTTTTCTAAATCTATCCCTCTTGAAATTTCTCTGTGTAAATGTGTCTCAATCTCTTTTCTTCTTTCTCCCTGTCAGTTAAGAAGCTCACTGGACCAAGCACAAGGACCTCAAAGAGCAAAAGAAATAAGCGAAGCCCAATGCTGAGTACCTAAAACTCAAATGGCCTTCGAGTTTGACAACCCTACACCAAACTCAAACAGACTGTGGTTGCTGCAATCACTTGCTTCTTATCTAGGTTATGGCCATTCATCAAAAACTGTGGCCAGGAGGTATATTTGGATTATAGCTGTTCCAATTAAATCTTTGAGTGTTCATGTGATGCAATGGTCCAAAGGCTAGGGACCCAAAATACTAGTTCAGTCCTGAGCCATCAATCAGAACTGTTTGAAAATTGAAAAACTGGTCTTTCCCTGCTTGTAAATGCTGTCCCTAATGCCCCCAAACAACTGTTAAAAGTTTTCTTTGGGATTTAACTAAGATTCCTGGGGATTTAAAGTACTGGCTGCCAGATTGTTAAAATGCATTAATGTTTACAGTGATTATGATTACGGGATCTAATAATAAATACTTGCATAGGCTGGAACATGGCCCAAATCCTACTGTTTCACAAGAAAGTCTCAGTGTAAAGCCACAGTTCTTCAGAAAGCCGCAAACAGGAAAATCTGAGACCGTGTAGGCCCACAGAAAGACTGCTATGTAACATCAAGCTAATCAGATTCTCTCCAGACCTCCAATGTTTTAGAAAATACGAAAAGAAAAGCATCCATTTTAATTACATCTTTTCATTACTATCAATTTAGATAGGCCGACTATAGGAAAGTATTGTGTTTCAGATTGCAACAAACATCCTACAAGTCAGCGAATTGCAGTCAGAAGTGACTCATAAGTGCTCCTGCCAAGGACAGAGTCCACTCCAGTGTACCATTATGATCTTCAAGACTAAATTACAGCCAATCTCATCACACTTTCATCTGTCCAAGGATGGTGAGCTAAAATGCTCAAAGGCTCTCTCAAGCTAAGGAGGTCAAGGTCTAATTCATCGTGGGCCAGATACTGCTCCTGAGCTACCAAGCCATATCCTGGGATAGAGTCAAAGTCCAAAGGAGCCCAGTCATTCTACTACACAGAATGCAATTCTAAGAATATTTGCCTCCCACTACTGTTCTGGGCAGCATGAGGAGCACGCCAAGTCGAAACTTCCTCTCTGGACCTTACAACCTAGTGGTTCTCTGCCTGTGCACACATACAGGCTGCTGATTGCTCTGTTTCTAACAGAAAACACACACACACACACACACACCACATATACTCATATACAAACATACACACAAAAATAAAACATACACAAAAAAACAAACAAACACACAGAAAACAACTAAAAAGAGATTTCCATAGCTTTTGATGACATACTTAATACTCAGACACTATTTATAGTATCATTTTTTCCCTTCCCTGGTCAGGGAAAGGTTTTATTGTAAAACGTATTTTATAAGGGATGATGATAATGAGATTGAAAATTATCTGACAGCAGAAAGACATAGTTCAGAAACAACAAAGGTTAAAACCTAAATGTCCTTAAAAAAATTTAGTGAACTAAAAAAAAAAAAAAAAAATCCACCTGAGAAACTGATGAACTTTCAGAGCTCTCAAATCTCAGGAGTATTGAGTATCCCTTTTAAAAGAGAAAGGTCCAATCCGCACCCCACAACTAATACTGTGGACTGCAGAAGGCAAATGTTTACAAACTGTGCTGGATTGTTTAATCCAAAGCCTTTCCCTCCTGCCTCAGGATTGTATGTCTACATGAAGTTCAAAAGGCTTTTAAAGATAAGGTGGGCCAGCAAGCACCCGAGAGCCAATGAGAAAACTGTGTGCTTGTCAACCTGATATGGGCTGATTTTCCTGATAGCCAGTCCACAGTTTGAAAAGTGATGAAAGAAATTCTAGTAGGGGAAAGTGTCAGAGCAATCCCTGAAAAAGACCACTGGCAGAAGACAGAAGGAGCAGCAGACAAACAGAACCTGCCCTGTTACTCCCCACAGAGCAGCCAGTGGCTGCATGGCTAGCTTCGAGCTGCAGAATTCTGACAGAAGATGAGGTCTCTCACCTACCTGGTTCTCTTTTTCACTGTGATGAATGCTCTCCTAAGTCCTCTCTGATGTGCGTAGCTGTCAGATGGGATTTCATCATACTTCCTTCAATGAGATATGTTTTCTGGGGAGATAACATACTTTGTATTATTTGAATTTTTCATGGCTTTACTATGGTCTAACACATCTACAGTCAATTTTTTTCACATTTTAAAAATGAAAAGGTCTGGGATGAGGGAGCTCCTTGGTGGAGTGATTGTCTAGCTCATTACTCAGCATCCATCAACAGCCAGTGGTTCCCTGGTGAACATCATGGCCCCATGACCCTCTGCACCATCCATGAGTGACTGAAGACAGGCCCTTGCCTAGGCCCTGTACAAAAGAGTGAAGCTGACGTGAATTCAGTACAGCAATCTCCACACCACAGCATTCTAACTGTTTACCACAATGCTCCTGGAGCCTCAAGAGAAATAATATCAAAGACCTATTTAAGGCTGGTCACTTAGAGGTCATTTAGACTCAACCCTTGGAGCAGCCAGGAATCTTTGTGGACATTCCGTGCAAAAAGAGCTGTGTCCAACCAAGGCTACGAGAAGCACTTGCTTGCACATGTGCCAATAGTCGCCCTCTTGGCCTCAAGGTATTTCTTATGCTCTTTATAGCTACATAGGAAACTGATAATATTACTATTGTCTTTCAGAGAGAAACCGCAAAACTCCCCAGCAACTAAACAACTCAGTCAAGATCACATTATTTCAATAGCGAGAAACCTGAGCTCAGGTTCTCTAGTCTCCAAAGTATTTGTCTTTCAAGTGTAAACATTGCTTTCTGCAAGCCCAAGGAAAGCTATGTCCTGTGGAACTCACATCAAGAATGGGGGGGGGAGGGCATTTGAAATGACATTACATTTCAGAGTGACAGAAATAACTTTCTCTTAAAATTATTCAAACTACTTTCTGACAAAAGGAAATAGATTATGTGACAATTCACCTCTATTATTTCTTGTACAAATTACACTGTTTTCATTAAAAATATAAATACCAAGAGAAAAGATAACCCAAATGGGCTAAAACAAAATCAAAAAAACTTAATGACAAGAAGATAAGTAAATAGCACTACAGCAAAGGAGCTTGATAGCCACACGCGAGTAATATATCCATTGATTATGAGTTTAGATTTGGACATCATTTTTTTTTCTTATTGCCTGAAATGAAGGTACATATCTGTAATTCTAACACTCTGGAATCTAAGTCAGATGGAACTAGTAACCAAGGGTTGGCTTTATAGTTTAGGTATTCTATACCAGGGGACAGGACACATCAGACTCACCACTCACTATGATTCCACACCTTTGCAAGAAATAGGACAGATTTTGCATGTGGTTCCCTAACCCCATCATCTCTAGCCTTTTGGATCCAATGTAAACAACTCAAAGATAGAGCAAAGTTCTATATGAGGGCGCAGGCATTGGTCTGCTTTCACTGTTAGTCATAGCTGAAACTTCCAGAATATGTGGCTTTGCTTGTTTGTAAAACAGTTAGAAAAAAAAAAAAAAGCCAGGGAATGCTGAAACACTCAGCTGAACTTTGACCAGGAAACTGCAGAGGTGCTGCCATCTTTGCTGGTGTATCTCAAGTGAGGAACAGGGCAGCTCCTTGAAATTCTGTTTGTTCCACAATGGTGTATTCATTTGTTTGTGACAGTGACGTTGTATTGGATGGGTCTAGTAGAGTGTTCTCTTGTTTTCTTCTGCTCATTTCAAGGTCCTTTTATTTGAAAGCAATTCTGAGCAGCCACGGCCTGTGTAAGGAAACTGCGGATGGCTGGCTGTCCAGACTCTGAGCGCAAATACAATCTCTTCTAGGAGGAGCCAGAATTTTTAGTTTCTGTGCGCACCTCTGTGTGTCTTCCAGTGCCACTCCCCGTGTGCTTCCTTGAGAGCGAGATCTGGAAACTGGATCTATCTGCACATGTCGAGCAGAGGATTAGAGCGAATAAAGGGGCACTGGGGATTAAGCAACGTGACATGTACATAACATCCGTTTATGACACTGGGGATGGGAAACAATAGGCAGAATTCTCAGCACAGGGCTGAGGTTTCCACTGCAGGATTCCCAGGGCCATTAATGAAAATCGTGTGGCTGACTCTTGTCACATCTGCTGAGAACTCTGCCTGAAGTGTCCTCATTATGCAAACTTTGGGAGCTCACAAACCCTGGCTTGAATTAGCATGTTCTTTTCTGGGTACCAGTCCTTGCCTTGTTCTTCCAGTCCATCTATTTGAGCACGTGCCTTTCGATTTATTTCGATTTATTTCCCTCAGGTTATTTCTGAGTCATAAAAGGGAAGGGCAAGGAGAAAGAGAAAAGAAAAAATAATAATAATGATGGCCATTCAATTTATCAGATACATTACCGCTGGCATTGTGCTTTTCTCTGGAGGAGAACCATTTAAATTGGGTTTTGTATAGTGTGACACAATTAAGTTGCTGTTATTCCCACTGCCTGAACTAGATTCTTCAGGAGACCATAATGGCTGTCAGAATCCATCATAAGGAGCACTTGAGGAGCACTCTGGGTGTGGCTCTACGCAGCGTTAACACTGTCTACCTGTGGGCCTGCATACACAGCCTTCGGACAAAAAGCCCTGAGCTGCCCTAGAAGGCATAGGATGGTGCTTATAAAACAGCTTATCGTGGTACCTTGTACTTTGAAAACAAAGAGCGCTATTTAGCTCTCTCTCCTTCCCTTGAAGTCTGTATCTCTCATCACTCCGATGCCTCAAGTTGCACTTCTCACGTGGGCACACCCAGGCAAACAACAAAAGGGGAAGGCTCCAGAGAATTTAATCCTATCACTGATGCTGGGACCTGGCTCAAAAACAAGGAGAAAATTCCCTCTCCGGATCTGAAATGCTTTTCTTTTTCCTGGTAAGCTCACCTCAGCATCAGAAGTTATAGCCAAGGTTTTTCTTTGCTCCCTTTGGTTTCTTAGCCTATGCGAAGGCACCAGGCAGACAACTCATTGTTCTGATGCAAAACTGAACTGAGAGACAGACGAAGTTTCTCTTTTCCTTAAAAACCTATTATTCTAGATATTTTCTCATGAAATTTGATTAAGAAATAAAAACATCCACTTGCTCCTTTTTGTCTTTACCAATTTCACAAACTCGTGATCTACCTCGCAAAGCCAAAAGGGACAGCACACATGAAAGAGTCAGGATTCTGAAAAGGGATAAACAATAGGCTAGAATAAAAAGAAGAAAACCTTTCAGAGCACCCAAGGGATTGAATAACACTTATAATTTGTCCTGTGAATTGAGTCCCCAGAGAAAAGTGTCAGGTTCTGGACACTTTCCTCCAGTTTTCTAGGGAGAAGTTTTCTGAATTCCCAACTGCCAGTTTACAGAATTAAAAAGAATAAAATAGAGTTCATCTGTCCTGCCCGGCATATCATTTCCCTGTGTGTTCAAGGCCCTGGGTTCTACTCCCAACACTGAAAAACAAATGAATAAAAATCAGGGCCCGCTAGATGGCTCATCTCGTGTGTTTGCTTGTCAAACAAGCACTGTGACCTGAGCTTGATCCCTGGAACCCACTGTGGAGGAGAAAACCACTTTCTACAGCTGTTTTCTGACCCCAGCATCCCCAGTCTGCCCTACGGCATGTAGGTGACTGCATTCACACACACACACACACGCACGCACGCACGCACGCACGCACCCCACATACCCGACAGAGAGAGAATAAATTTTAAACGTTAATTATTTAAAGAAATACAACAAAATTCAGCATGTCTGAAAAGTGCTCCTACTGAACATTTAGTAGAAATGGTCTTCATTTTTAAAAACATAGGGGGATATTTAAAAGCACATTTTTTTAAAAAATAAATTCATGTTGTGCCTCAGGAGAGAAAATCAAATAAAAATAAAAAAAAAACAGTCCTCACATGTAATTGAAGAATGTTTGAGCATTCTTATTTTTCAACTTCATTTTAACACGGAATTTAGATATCTTGCTAGTGGGAGACAGGTATTATGATGGAGAGTATGGGAATAACAGGAAAAAGCCTATAACTGGGGATGGAAAAAAAAAGATAATAGAGGTTAAGAGGAAGCAAGGGATGCTAAAATGTTTGATATAAGAATGTTTGAAACCCATACAGAAAGACATTATTCTTATAAGCATACTTAAAATATGGTCTATATGTACATTATTATGAACACACGTGTGTGTAAAGTGAAAGTTTCTGGGGTTTTTTTTTGGAAACTCAGTTGTGGATATGGTTTTTTGTTTGTTAGTTTGTTTGTTTGCTTGTTTGTTTGTTTTCATCCCAAGTGTGGGATGTGGGAATGTTTTTCGCCTGGGAAAACAGCCCCCAAGAAAAACTCCCCATGAAAACAGCCCCCTGTGAAAAGGCACCTGATGTTGGTCATCTGAAAAGCACCTGGCGCAAAGGAGTGGGTTTTGTGAGCTGAAAACACCCTTGTGTGGACTCAGAGAAGGGCTAAGTAGAAGCCCACAGACAGTGAAATAATGCTTTCTACATCTCTTTGCAGCTGGAGTTTGCAGAAAGAACTCCCCAGGAAACTTGTCCAGCTGCTTTGGTGGTGTTTCAGTACTTTGACAGGGTCTAGCTGCTTCTCCTGAATCATGCCACTGCTGCTGGCACATGTTGCTGCTGAGGCTGCTTTGCTGTTTGACTAGATTACTGGTATCCTAACCACCGAGTCTGGTAATCCCCCAAATCCATCCACCCTTATCAGGAAGTAGGTAAAAGAAATCTACATCCCCTTTCCCTCTAAGCTCCTACCTAAGGTCAGGAGGTGAAAAAGGAGGGAAAGATGTTTAAAAACCTTAAGTAAAGTTTGTATTTCTAAAATCTAAGCTTACATGTGTGTATGTGTCTATATTTTAATAGGGCATCAACACATAGGTAATGGTGCTTGCTTCCAAAAGCCATAAGCTATCTAACAACAAAAAAAAAAATATTCCAGTGTTAGACATGGGAAACCACCTGTTGGATTGTTGGTCAAAGGAATATGTGACTCTCCCTAAACAGTTTGGGCTCTTGCCATTGACTTTGGTTACCATCTAGAACTTGAGGGTCAGACCTCATTGTTGAAGCTTCCACAGATCTTGGACACAGGACTCAGAGTTGTCAAGCTGTGACTGACCTGGGAGCCTCCCTCCTCCTTAAGGACTGGCCATCATAGTGTTAGAAGGTGCTTTTCAAGCTGTCAAAGCAGAGGAGCAATTGATGGTCCTACCTTGCTGTAGATCTCACAGAACACAACAATGACGAGACCAGAAAGATACTCACAGTGGATCAATAGTGGCACTTTTATCTTGTCGTCAGACTGATTAATTAGACTTACAGCCTGCCCAACAAGAGAGAATTAATACTTGATACTATAAAACTAGCCAACTACTTATGGCTGGAGAGGTCATAAGCCCAAGAGAACCTACTACTGCCAGTTTCTTATACTATATTCTAAATATGTATCCTTATACCTACAGATGAATAACACCCACCCCTCATCAAAGAAGTTTCTTTTTACAATACATGGGGACTATTACAAAGATCAATACCATTACAAAGATCAAAATGCAGAGAAAAAGAGACAATGGGTGTTCTGGCCTAGATGATATATCTACAATGTAACCTCTAAACCTAAGGCTCAGCAAAAATCACAAAAACGGAGGCAGAAAGCCAAAGAGAACCTCTTTGGCTCTTTGGCTCTGTAGATTACACTATGATTATCCTGTATTATTTGGCTAAAATCCAATTACAAGTGAGTACTTACCATATATGTCTTTCTGGGTATGGGTTACCTCACTCAGGATGATCTTCTCTAATTCCATCCATTTGTATGCAAACTTCATGATTTTCTTGTTTCTTTTTTTTTTGAGCTTTTTTTTATTTTTTTTTATCAGTTACATTTTATTAACTCTGTATCCCAGCCGTGTCCTGATCCCTCATTCCCTCCCAGTCCCTACCTCCCTCCCTCATCTCCACCGTGCCCCTTTCCAAGTCCACTGATAGGGGGGACCTCCTCCCCATTCATCTGATCCTGTTTTATCAGGTATCTTCAGGACTGGCTGCAAAGCCCTCCTCTGTGGCCTAACAGGACTGCTCCTCCCTTCGGGGGTGGGGAGACAAAAGAGCCAGTCATTGAGTTCTGTTAGAAATAGTCCCTGTTCCCCTCACTTTGGGAAACCAATTGGTTACTGAGCTACCACAGGCTACATCTGAGTGGAGGTTCTAGGTTATATCCATACATGGTCCTTGGTTGAATGTCAGTCTCAGAAAAGACCCTGTGCCCAGATATATTTGGTCCTTGTGGAGCTCCTATCCTTTCCCCATCAGACTAACTCCCCTTCTTTCTTATGATTCCCTGTACTCTGCCAAAGGTTTGGTCATGAGTCTTTGCTTTGAAAACACTGCTAGTTAGAGTCTTTCAGATGCGCTCAGTAGACTCCTGTCATACGTTCAATGCACATCCCATCTGTCTTTCTAAACGAGGATTGATCATCTTACCCCATGTCCGCTCAATTGATTATCTTTTTTAGGTGTATAGATTTCATTATGTTTATCATATCATATAGGTCTATATAAGTGAGTATATCTCTTGTTTCTAATAGCTGAGTAGTATTCCATTGTGTAAATGTACCATATTTTCTTTATCTATTCTTCTGTTGAGGGACATCTTGTTGTTTCTAGTTTCTGGCTATTATGAATAAACCCAAAGAAGCTAAGTAACATGGAAGGGCCCAAGGGAGGTTGCTTGAATCCCACTCAGAAGAGGAATATAGAATAGATATTGGAAGTGGATGAAGTTTGGGAACTGGGTAGGAGAAGGTGTGGGGAGGGGAATTAGGGTGGGGATCAGATGTGGGGAGATCAGGGATAGGATGTTAGAGGACTGGGAGAGAGAATGGAAACCAAGGAGGAACATTTCTGGAACAAGATGGAGACCTGCAACAAGATAGGATATGGGAGGTAACTCTAGCTGAGACACATAGCAGCAGACATGGAGACTGAAGTGGCTACCTCCTAGCTGAGCAAGACTTCTAGTAGAGGGAGGGGGTGCCAACCCACCCTCAAAACCTTCCACCCAAAATTTACTCTGCCTACAGGTTATACAGAGATAAAGATGGAGCAGAGATTGGGGGAATGGCCAACCGATGACGCAAGTAATGATAATCTGTTATGTTTGCAGACAGGAGCCTAGTATGACTGTTCTCTGAGAATCTCTACTCATCAGCAGATTAAAACAGATGCTGAGACCCACAGCCAAACATTAGGCGGAGTTTGGGGAGCCTTGTAGAAGAGTCAGTGGGAAGGATAGAAGAAGCTGGAGGTGACAGGAACTCCAAAAGAAGACCAAAAGAGCCAACTAACCTATGCCCAGGGGGAGTTACAGAGACTGAATCACCACCCAAAGAGCATATATGGACTGGATCAAGGTCCCCGACACAGATGTAACTAGTGGGCAGCTTGGTCTTTATGTGGGTCTCCTAGCAAGTGGAGCCATGCTGTCTTTGACATGGACTCCGTTGTCTGCTTTGTCTGGCCTCAGTGGAAGAGGATGTGCTTATCCCAATGAGACTGGATGTACTGGGGTGGGCTCATGTGGGTCTTCCCTTTTCTGAGGAGAAGGAGAGGGGGAAAGGGGAAAGAGGGTGGAAATTATGGACAGGGAGGAGAAGTGGGAGGGGGCTGTGTTCAGGATGTAAAATGGATAAATAAATACATTTAATTGGAAAAGAAAAGAGCCAGAGAACCAGGACAGCTGCTGCCACTTAATGTCTTCTAGACAAGGCAGGAAGGCTGCGCCAGTGCAATCTCATCGACATGTTTGTGTACATAAGACCTATGTAACCATCATGGACAGGGGACGTTCCACATGGTTCCAGCCCTAGATAAGGAGCTGTAGGTGGTCATTTGCTGCTGAGAGAGGGGTAATCAGTTTCATCTAGGGACGTCCAGTCTTAGTGGCCAGCCTGGATATGTGCACACACTAGCAGTGCTGAATGGCCTCAGGCGATTATATATACAAATACACACATGCACACATGTATACATAGGCACATACATACACAAATATATTGTGAGTGTGTCTCTTTGTCTCCATGTGCACCTATAGCAGTACTAATTAAAGAAGATGGAAAGGGGGTAAAAAGAGAGAGAGAGAGAGAGAGAGAGAGAGAGAGAGAGAGAGAGGAAGAAGGAAGTGATGTAGACTGTTCATGTCTGACATTTAAAATAAATCACAGGTTTCATTCTGACAAACAACTACAGTCATCTCAGCGAGACAATTGCCAATGTCCTATTAATCTTATCTCATCCGTCATATTAACTCTGTAGTCACTTTTCTATATCAGAGTCTTATAGGGTTATTTTTCACAGCCTCCTCTTTAGTGAAATCCTAATAACAGATACCAGTGTCCATGGCTGAACCTTTCCTCCCTAAGGTTTTGCCTGGTATGTCTTCTTTGGGACCAGAGCTATATCTTCTCTTTGGAGACAATGTTCCACCTGTGTTCTTATTGGTTCTCTCTCCTCTGACCTACAGGTTCACCCTCATGCTGCATCAGGAAGATGCTGACTTGCTTTATACTCAACACTCTCAGGAAATGATTCGAGTTTCCAAGCAGAATGAATCTTTCTCTCCTCTATATTTAAAAAAAGAAGTTTTTGTTAAGAACTGTCTCAATTTTCTTTTGTTTCCTTTTTCTTTCCTTTGTAATATAATTTATTCAATACGGGGAACTTTGACTTCATCTGTTTTATCATATCTTTGATGCTTAGCCAATCTGCTGAAATGTAAGTGAATGATACAGCAATAGTTTGTGATTTGGAATACCAAGGCTGTAAAGTCAACCCATTATCGTGTCTTTAATTCTGCAGTGTGCTTTGAAATGCTCTCCCAAGGCAGGATTTTTAATGACTTTTAATATACATGTGATGATGCTTCTTTACCTTAGTCTAGTGGTTAATGACCACCTAGTAAGCAGAAACCAACGGGAATAACGTTTATTTACCTGAGGGTTTCATTGACCCCAGAACCAGAAACTGCTGTATTCTTGTGAAAATGGTAGGTACAGCTGAATGAAGGTTCTTTTCTTTATAGCTGGAATGTGGAGAATCCTGACTGCATGCTGCATAGGGGAACTCAATTTTGCACTGACAGGTAAACTATTTAGCATGCCCCTGTAATAATAACTTTCAGGTATTTTTTTTTAATTGAATTTGTATTAAAATGAGTTTTAAAGTAAAGCTGTTTAGCAGGTCTTCACTGGAAACTAGACTTCTAAGAGGTTTGGTGTTGAATCCAACCAGCGGCCATGGTGAAGTGTAAGCCTGTTGGAGCTCAGTGACTCCTAGTCGCACATGCAGCCATGGCGTTCTTTTGTTTTGCCTTCAGGAAAATGATGAGAACAACTTGAAGCATGTGGAAGTAGTTCTATCCTGTGCGTTACTTGGACTGAAGAAAGGAGGATATGTGATTTGCAATTTCTGTCAAATGAAGCAGGCATTTAAGATGCTCTTACCATGTTCAAATGCAGCCTTGTGTGTTGGAAGTGTCCTGCAGATGTTAAAGGAAAAAAATCCTTCATGGCTGCAAATAGAAGGCTGGAAAATGCAAGCAGCTTGTTCTGCAGTCATTGTTCCAGATAGAAAGGAAGACCTTCCAACCCTGGAGCTTCTGTACTGTCAGCTGCATTGCAAAGGCTTGCTCAATTGTCCTCAGACACTACATGTTGCAAGCAGCTGTCAGACAGAAAAAAAAAAAAGACCACAGAAGGCACATTTGTAGACAAGATGACACCTGAAGAAGACTACAGAACACAAACAACTTCATGCAATGCCACTGTTTTCTTGGACTCGTCTTTGTCAAGCTGGCAGGGAGGCTTGCAACACTGAGCCTAGGGAGCAGCAGCCCCCTCGGAGAGTTTGGAGTGGGTCTCTGAGCATTTGAACATGAATGGGTGGCGATGTGGGTAGAAGGAAGAATGAAGACAACACCGCTGTAAATGCCAGATTTATGGTTAGGCAGACAATAACACAGAGAAACAGAATTACACAACTTTGTAAGAATGGATCTTTAACTAATTTTGTAATAGAAGAGCACAATGGGACAAAGAAAATCCATTACAGGGTATATCAGTCCACCAAAAGATGGAGAGTTGAAAAAAATAGTGTTTGTTCACTGATGGTCAAAGAGAATTAAAGTCACATGCCACAATGAAGTGGACAGGGCACTCCTTGTGTAGCAATAGAATCTTCTCTAGTACATTAAAGGGAGTTTTCTCATGAAGGGTTTGTAGAAGAGGGGAAAACACTAAATAGAGCTGATGCTTGTCTGAATAGCTATCTTCTTGCAGGAAAAAAAATATAATTCAAGGTAAACACTAATAAAGCTGTGTGTTATCTTCAGATCATCACAGAAGTCTCTGTAGGAGAGGTTCATTATTAACTGTCTCAATAGATGGACTGAGCCTTTCATCTCAGTCATTAGAGGCTCAAAGTAAGTGAAAAAGAAACTAACATAAAAGATGGTACTAGCTCTTGTATGAGCTTTCACATACTGATAAACAGTAAACAAGACAACTGTGAAAGATGACTCTCTGTCTTTTTTTTATCTATCTATCTATCTATCTATCTATCTATCTATCTATCTATCTACCTATCTGTCTGTCTGTCTATTTATCTATCATATCTGTCCATCTCACTATTTATCATCTGCTTATCTCTATCTCTCTATCATCTCTATATATCTGTCCATCTATCTGTCTATCTATTTATCTATCATATCTATCTCATTATCTATCATCTGTCTATCTCTATCTCTCTATCGATCATCTCTATATATCTATCCATCTGTCTATCTACCCATCGATATCTATCTATTCATCCATATATCTATCTACATATCTCATAGCAAAATAAAAATTTACATGCAGACTACATAGGAAAGCATACTTTTAACTTACAAAGTTGAGAATGTCTTTAGGACTGAACTATAACATGGTCTTGTTTTCTGAGCACATAACTGTGGCTGCTAAAATTGTAGCAAGCTAGTCCTAGGGACAACATGAGTTGTCTTAGTTAGTTCTCAAGACCTGTGTGTGTGTGTGTGTGTGTGTGTGTGTGTGTGTGTTTCTTTTTAAGTAATAGCTTAGGGTGTATTTAGGGTTTCTATTGCTATGATAAAGCACCAAAACCAAAAGCAACTTGGGGAAGAAAAGGTTTATTTCAGATTATCTGTTACCTGTTATCTCAGGTAACACTCCATTACTGAGGGTAAATCAAGGCAGGAATTCAAGGCAGGAACCTAGAAATAGGAACTGATGCAGAGGACATCAAGGAACACTGCTTACTGCCTTGTTCCCCTTGGCTTGCTAAGACTGTTTTTTTACACTACCAGTCTAGTGATAGCACCACTCACAGCAAATGGATCCTCTCCCTGTATAAACACACACACACACACACACACACACACACACACTTGACATTTTAAAAAGTAGCTTAGGGTATAAAGGGTTATTAATCTCACAGTTTCAGGTGACAGTCAGTCTCTGTAAGGAAGTCAGGACAAGGACTTGAGGCAGCTAGTTATGTCCACAGTCAAAAGCTGAGAGAGAATAAACACATGCGTGCTTACTGTTCAGTCACTTTTTCTTCTCTTAGGCATTCCAGGACCCCACCCATGAACTTGTGTAACCCACACTCCAGATGAATCTTTTCCCATCAATTTGTCCAAGAAAATCCCTCGCAGGGATACGCATGGATCAACCCAATTCAGATGATCCTTTATTGAGATTCTCCTCCTAGATGATTCCAAGTAATCATAAAGCTGATAACTGAAAATCACCATTGCAGACTCCATGGTGGATGTTCAGCCACAGGAGATGAGGGAGGCAGAAAACAGCTTAGCAACCTGTGTGCTGCATGCACTGTCTAGACTCAGCTCTCAGAGCCATGTACCCGGTGTCCCATTAGCAATCTATGACTCCACACCAGCATCGGGTTGTACGCAACCTCCTCTAAACAATGGCATCAGTTTCTCTAATTCTTAATCACCGTCAAGCATAGACAGATTCCTTCCAAGAGCATTCCCAAGAAATCTAGATATGAGGATGGTAAGGTAGGGCCAGCCTGCACTAATTTGGGGCATATGCATAATAAGGCAAACTGTGTCCTGTAGGTGAACTTTTCGGAGAATCCTCTATTTACCTCCTTGTGTCTCTGAATAATTAGGCATGCCTGTGCCTGAAATAAAGCATACTGTGGGAAGGAACATGTGTAACAGAAAATTAAGTTTACATAACTTAATCTGACAATTAATACAGAGAATCACCCTTGCTACGTCTCATGGCTATCAAAATCCTCCTATCACGAACCCCATAATAGGAAGCCCCAAGCAATAACCAACTGTTGAGTACTTTCTACTCACTGTCACTCTTGAAAGTGTATCTGACCTGCCTCTTATTTTGTTATTAATAAAGTTTTCTTGTTAGCTTTGAAAAACTGTGAAAGCTTCTATTTCAGTTCCTTGACTATGGGAGAAGTCAAGAACCTGGAAATTCCTAGCCCAGATCCTGACCATCAGGGTCACAGAGCATATACAGAAAGGCCATGTGCAGAGAAAGAAAACCTGGAAATCACATGAAAAGAAACTGAGGCCCAGGTTTCCCAGGTGAGCCCAGGTAAAGCAGTCTAACCTAGGACTGCTAAGGAGCTATTCAAACACGCAAGTTTATTTTGGACTCTTCATCCTGCTCTTCCCCTGTTGCAACTATGTGGGAGATCTCAGAAGAACTCCTACAGAGCTGTACCGCACTCAAGCCCATAAAGTCCCAAGAAACAACTAAATTCATAGTTTACTAAAACAAAACAACAGCAACAATAAAACCAACCAATCAAACCTCTAAGCTCAGGGGAGATCTGCTAGAGGGGAGGATTGTGGGAATTGCAGTTAGAGAGTAAACAAAGCTGCAAGTGGAAACGAGCCGAGGGTAGTGGTGGTGTAGGGAGTTAGAGCCAGAGAGGAAATTTCAATGGCTTCATTGGTGGTGTTGGGATCAGTAAGCAGGCACTTCTATGGCCAACCCCATAGACCGGTTATCAGGCATTTGTGAAGACACCCTGACCACCTGGAATTACCTGTGCATGCCCTTGATCACCCTATAAGAGAACTGGAGCCCTCCCCTCTCTCTCTCTCCTCTTCCTCTTCTGCTCTCTGACTCTTCTCTCTCCCTCTCTCTGTAACCCCCTTCCCCTAATAAACCTCCCACATGGAACGGATCTCCTGGTGTGATTTGTGAACCCACATGTCACCTCCACAGGTGCACAGGCGCACGCTTCCTAATATTCCTGCTTTTCCTAATATTCCTAATATTTCTAACATTGGTGTGTTTTGGCCGGGATAGGTCCCTCCAGTTAGATCACCGAGCGGGTAATGCCAACACCCACCAGAGCTTCTGGAGACCTATTCTTCTCCAAATCCGCCCAAGATCTCCACTTTCCTGCTTCCAGTTCGCTACAAAGTCATCCAACACTGGCTACAATGGTAAGTTTCCCTTTTGGTCAGCATATCCCTTTTGCTAGACCACATCTCTACTAGGGCCTCAGTTTCCCTTGGGAGCCTTCTACACGCGGTTTTCTCTACCTGTTCTTGCAGAAAGCCCTAGCTAGGCAAAAAAAACCATGTTCTTCCGGTCGTGCCATGTCGCACCGTGCCTCGATGAGATATTGACCAGACCAGATCGCTCTCTCTAAAGACTCGCCTTCTTCTGGGACGCCATTAAAAGGCCTCGTCTCTCTCGCTTCCCGATGGGTAACTCCCATACGACACAGTCTATTCCCTCGACTTCTCCACTGGGATGTCTTCTACAAAATTTTAAAACTTTGGCTCTACAACCCCCGTTAAAGACTTCCAGACTCATACGCCTCTATAATAAACTTGGCCTACATACTCTTTAGGTAAGGGTCCAAATTGGCCGATTAACGGCACGTTAAATCCCGGTATTTTACAGGATCTTCTTAACCATTGTCAACAAACTGTAAAATGGAAGGAGGTTGCCTATATCCAAGCTTTCTTTCTCCTTCGCTCTAAAACTCCTCTCTGTTCCTCCTGTTCTCCTACTAAACTCCTTCTAACCATTAAACTAAATCTAAGGAGTTCTGCCTTTGACCCAGGGGATAAAGTTCCACCCTGCTGCTGCGGCCACTGCCGCTGCCTCACTCCTCCTGCCTCCTCTTCGCCAAGGTAAGCAGCCTGAGTTGGGCCAGTCACGGCGGCTGACAGCGCTCTGAGACGTGGAGACACACAGCGCCGTAATCGACTTTTCAAAACTTGATAGGGAGTTTTGCAAACTTTAAAATTCCCGCAAAAATGCCTGGGGGCAGCCATCTTGGCTTTGGGGAAAATGGGCGGGACCTTGATTACATCAGAGGCTTCCACGTGGCCTGCGCCATCTTTAATTCAGGCAAAGAGGCCCCGCCTCCCGTGTGCCTCTCTCCAGTGCCATCTCTCTGCCCCTTTCCCAAGCGGCTTCTATTTAAAAGCTCTCATCCTAATTCCTATATTCCACTCACATAATTTCAAATGCCTTATATAATCTTTATAATTTTCTCATTGGGTTTATATTCCTGGTCTTTTGGGGTTCGTAAACTGGGTAGAACATTTTGGGGGCTCGTCCCGGGACCCCAAGATTCCAGGAACCTGACCCGGAGGTTTTTATGCTGGCCGTAAGTGTAATGTTTCTGTGCAATGTTTGTATGTGTAGTACTTTCTGTTCTCTATTCTAAAAATTCCTCAGAGCTCGAGGTGTCTGTATCTGGGTAGCAAGACGTGATCAAGGTGGTCACAGCTGCCAAAGTTTAGGGGGACGCCCCTAGCTTCATCAGTATTTTCTGGTTAATATTTTTTTGTCTCAATGTCTCTGTGCAGTATTTGTTTGTGTATACCTTCTGTTTTCTGTTCTAAAAGGCCTCATAAAACTTGTTTAAAATGTGTACCTATGTGTTTATGAGGTCTATGAATGAATATGTATAGGTTACCACATGGTATGTGAAATGCCTCAGTGCCTCACCGCCATCTTTTTTTTTTTTCAATGCAGTTTATTCAGGAACCTTGAACAATAATCTGACCCTGGGGAAAGCCAGCCCACAGCTTAAATAGCCTCTGGGTAGCCAACCCCAGCGTGCCATGTGGGCAATGCAGATAGGTCCACATACATGGAAGCAAGCCAGATCTTCGGCCTTAGCCAAATGTGGAATTGTTCGTGACAGAGAGCACTCACCATCGGGAAGGTCTCACCACCATCTTGACTTTACCATGTGGGTTATAATGTGACCGCCATCTTGGTATGGGTAATAAAAAAAAAAAAAAAAAAAAAAAAAGGAAAACCTTGATCAAATAATTCTCATTTCTTTCTAGGTTAAAAGGATGAGTTAATTCAAATTGGTATTGGTTTTAGAAATTAAATTGTTTACACTGGTAAATTCTGGTTTTAAAGTCTGGGTTTGACTTTTAGGATTATGGTTATGCTTTGTGACTTCTACAAAAGGGGTACTTTGTTTTGATATTACAAAAATGGGTTTTAAAAAATGTTTAAATGTTTAAGGCTATAAAATGTTTAAAGTTCATCAGGCATTTAGGTATGACAATGATCTTGGGCAGTCTAACAGAAAATTTAAAAGTTTCTTGATACTTTGGGAGAGAATAAAAATACTTTGGTATTTATTTTATTAATTTTACTAAATAAAACTAAGCCATGTGGTTTGCACTAATTAAAAAAAATTGCAGTTTTTAAAATGTATCTTATGGAGAGCTGTTTGTTTGTTAAGCTGCTTTGTTTATGGAAAAACATGTTTCCACCCTGAGACACCCTGTCCACCTTGAGACAAAGAGGAAGTTTCACAAAGTTCCTTAAAACTTGTTCTAGCTCCTTAGAGTTTGTTTATGTTACCTTTATGTTACCTGCTACAGGAAAGTTATTTAGGATCATGTCAGAATGGAAAGGATTTTCATGAGAGTTTTTAAGGTATATAAAATGTTACAAAAGGTTAGTGGATGTATTATAAAAAGCCAGAGAGTTAATATGATTTAAAAAAAAACTGTATTTAAATATGTTGTACCTTATTTAAAAGGCTGATGATTCCTCATTACAAAATGTTTTTTATGCTCTTTTAAGGGGAAAAAATTCTGGCTGATAGGTTTGGTATGGCTAAAATAATTTGTACAGCTTAAGATTGTTCTGTACTGTTCTGTTATGCAGTTGGTTCTAAAACTTATTTGATCACTATGTTAAAACTTTTGGTTGTGGGGGATTATGGATGCTCCACAGTGTTTGCTATATCAGCAGCAGCACCTAATGGCTATGTTTGGTATTGTCAGTAGCAGCCTATGCTAACACATGGCTAGCTGCCATGATGGTTCAGGGATAGCACGTAAAGCTGTAGTTCTGCTGCCATATTTGTTTAGGGCTTCCAGCTGAGTTCAGTTACATGTGGCCAGCCGCCATGCTGGTCCGGAGATAAAGAGGGTGGAGCGATCATTTTTGTTTAGGTCTGAGTTATGTTCAGTCGTCTGATTAGTGCTAAATGCAAAGCTTTTTACTGTTCAATGTCAATGCAAGTGGTAGGAGCAGCAAGATTTACTAGCCTCTCTATAAGCTGTATCTGATTAAAAGGTTTGCTTTAATTTTGGTTCAAAAAGAGCAGATTTAAAGTTATGCTAACAACTACAGTTGGTTAAGATGTTGAGCTATACCTAGTGTCTTTGTTTAGCTTTTTTTAAGGTTAAGCCTAGGATGGGTAACTAAAGTTGCCTTTGTAAATCTACTTAAAATATATAGTCCTAGAACATGCATCACAGAAATATGCTAGAACTAGAGAGTATAGCATTCTGTTTTTATAGGACACAGTTTAGAACAGATGATAAAAACAGTAACTCAGATATGCTGGCCCTCAAGCTTGTCAGAAATCTGAATATGGCATTTTAACATGTGGAAGCTTATTGTGACAAAAAGTCCCAAAATCCTGGCAGTAGCTCTCCAAGGTTTCTGAGAAGATTTGGGCACAACGACAGATGACTTCGACTCTGGATTGTGGTATGCTAACCACTGGGCAATACTGCCTCAACTGGCCCACTGCTAGAGCCCAGCCTAAACTGTGGACAAAACTGTGGACAAAACACCTGGAGAGTCAATGTTTCACATTGCTAAGGGTGAGGTGAGGCCATTCTCTCGTTTCTTTCTCCACAGAAACAGTCTTATCTTCTGTATCTAGCTGGACCACTCCTGCCCATGATGTTATGAGACCACAGGAGCCAGGGACACTGCCTAGGTGATGGACTAACAGTCATCTCTGTCATTTTGATTGGCACATGGATTGGTATATTTATTTAGCTCATAACTTATCCTTCTCAGGTCTCTGATCACCTTGACGGCTATGCTAAGCTAATGGTAGCTTTGCAGCTAAAGAGCAGACAATTAGATCCACTGTTAGCTCACTAATCAGTTTAAGATATATCACTAGATAAAACATATATAGCTTATGTAGGGTCTAAGGATAAAAGGAGTTTAGGTTATAAAAATACAAGTTACACATATTTGAGAGTCTTAAAAAGTGACTTAAGGTTGGTAAACATAAGTTATACATATCTGAGAGTCTAAAAATGTGTCTTAAGGTTGGTAATACAACTTATAAATGTTTGAGGGTCTAAAAAATGTTTTAAGGTTGGTAAATGCAAGTTATAAAGGTTACAAGGTCTAAGGTGATTTAAGGTATCTTAAATAGGTAAAAAGGCTTAATATTTCTTCCTGTTGTTCTTCTACTGTTGTATTGACTGTCCAGAGTTTTGACCTTTATCAGTAGGACTCTAATTTATTAATCTAACTCTAATACAAAAACATTCCACTATACCACTATGCTACTATTATGGTCCTAAGCTCAAGATTGTAAGCCTCCATATTGTCTATGCTTATACTAAAGGTTAAAATCAAGTAAGTTTCCCTTTTATTTCATAAAAGGCTTTTGCCTTTTCAGAGTTCACCTTAAAAAGTACTTATGCCATTAACACATATGTATATCTACTGCCTTTTTCTCAATGCACAGTACAATTATGATACTAACATGTCTAAAGTTTTATCTCTTTCTTAAAACTTAAAAGTAATTCTTGTTAGCTGCAGAAAGTCCACCTAAATCTACTTCTCAGGACAACTAGATTCCAGATAAGTACTGCACTTATTGCCTATCTCAAAAGGTGGGACTCCTCCCCTTTCCTGGTTTGGGGTTTCCTTTCCTGGCTACCAGACTGCTATTTACTGCATACAACCACTGGCTGGATTGGTGAGTTCACTCCATTTTCTCAGCATACATGCCTCTCTTGGTAGGGGAAGCTTGACCACAGAGCTCTGACAACTTCCTACTATCTTTTGAGATGGGGGACCCCCCCAGCCATAGCCTTAATTGTCTAGGTTTGACCCTCTATGCTGACTTTCACTTTAGGGCCACATTCTCCCTTGGGCGGTACACCCCCTCTACGGGTTCCTTCCCCCCCTCTCTCGTGCACGCACTCGCTCGCTTGCTCATGGGAAGGTCCCCTCTCCTATACAGTTCCTCTACTTCTCTGCCCCCAATGGGAGACGCCCAGACGCCCGAACCTCCAGACAGGCTGGAGAATTTCAGGTTTCTACACCTAGTGCCAGCTGACACCAGGGCCTCTAAGTTTACACGTTCCTCTAACCAAACCTCACCTCAATGACAGATCAAAAACAAAGCCTTCTTTAATATTGCCCGTGATTGGGTAAATAAAGTCCTGTCCAGGTAGACAGAGGTTCCCATGTACAAACCTCATCGATCCAAACCTTTCAATGTATACCTACAGGATTTTCTCTATACTCAACTTTATCTTTTGCCTATATATGTGTTTCAGTGTCCTGCCAGACACAGATGTTTCCTACAGCCACAACAGCGCCAAAGCAGCTACAGGTGTTCAGCTCTGACCTCACAGACTTCCAACAAGCTACAGGTGTTCGGCTCTGACCTTACAGACTTCCAACAAGCTGGACCTGTACCTTCCCTCCCAGCCATGGGTGTTCTCACAGACCTGGAAAAGCATCAAAGCAGCCTATTCTTCCTGGACTTGGTAGACATGTCAGCCTTTTGACCTCCCTACAGCACCCCCAGTGTCAGCAGGAAGTAGCCAGAAGACAATCTATGCTCGTTATTCACTTGTTGTTAACAAAAGGCTGAAGTGGTGTGCTTCAGGACCAGGACAAGCAGCTCCAGGTTTTCCCAGTGTTCCCCAGTCCTTCCCCGCTGCCTTGAATGGCTGGCAACTCTCTCTGTTGACAACCCTCTACCCTAAATTTTCCAGGGCAGAGACTTCTCTTATTCTTAACCTTGCAACCTGACCATTTGTTACTATAACTCTTCTCTCTCTCAACCTCTTGCATGACAACCAAGGGCTGCTTCCAATGAGCCTAAATTTACATACTTTCACTTACCTTATAAAAGACAGCCCAAGCTCCCTATTTTTAATTATAGAAAAAGGGAGGAATGTTGGGATCAGTAAGCAGGCACCTCTATGGCCAGCCCCGTAGACCCGTTATCAGGCATTTGTGAAGACACCCTGACCACCTGGAATTACCTGCGCATGCCCTTGATCACCCTATAAGAGAACTGGAGCCCTCCCCTCTCTCTCTCTCCTCTTCCTCTTCCGCTCTCTGACTCTTCTTTTCTCTCTCCCTCTTTCTCTAACCCCCTTCCCCTAATAAACTTCCCACGTGGAACCGATCTCGTGGTGTGATTTGTGGACCCGCGTGGTACGTATAGCCTCTGATGCTGTGATGATGCTAACAAAAGGAAGAGACACCAGAGCAGAGAGAGGTGGTCTCAGGGCCAGGTCCAAGCTTCTGGAAGGTATCAGAGGTTTCACATGCAGTCCTGAAGAGGTCCAAGACTCCACCTGAGCCCCATCTCATACCCTTAGCAGCCAATCTCTGTAGTCAAGCATAGGACCACTGTTTTGCTTTCCCAGAATTCTAATCCCTTTAAACTGGTGGGCAGCCTCTATCCCTCAAATCCCCACAACACCTACAAGAGCATTTACGCAGAGCAGAGTTTAAATCAGATTTCTCTGATGCAAATGATAACTTCCTGCTGTGAAAGCTTCACTGAGCCACCATGAAGTGTCCCTTCACAAATCCAGGGGTGGTTCAGAGATAAAAGACAGCATTCCTAGGAGTGAAAAGCTGCCTTGCTAACTGCCCCATTTCCACAGGAAGCAAGGCATTATTTCTCCATCTGGCATATGTTAAATAGTTGTGAAAATACAGGAAATTCCTGTGGATTTTTTTTTTAATCTTGACAGTCTTTACACTATTTTGGACTATTCTGATTTGTATTGTGACATTTAAATTGTGATTAAACAAAATAACAATATAAAATAATTTTTAAAAGTAAAATTCGGTCAGTCAGTGTGAAGCTTTTCTCACCCCTGTGCAAAACTAAGGACATGTTTGTAAACAAAAAAATGTGAGAAAAACAAAACTGAAGCATTTGCTTTTTGAAATTCAAGGAGTGGAAACTGGATCCGTCATTTTAAGTTGTTTTATAAACATTTTCGAAACATTTGCTAAAGTGGCTGGTTTCTTTGAAACTTAGCTTTCCTCTAGGCGAAGAACCAGACTGCTATAGAGCTTGTGATTTTTCCAAAGGTCACACAGCAAACTTGAGGCAGAGCGCATGCTACAATCAAAATCTCACAGTTCTTAGCTCAGTGTTCTAATACAAGCATCTGTACTTTGGGACCCAATGACTGCAACTCCCCACTAAGAAAATGATATTATCTAGTATGGGGGGAGGTTAAGATGTTGAGAAAAGAGGGGGAAAAAAGAGCATCCCTTTATTGGCTCATATTGTCTTCCTTGAAATGGTGAGACCCAAAGTAGAAAAGTGCTGACATGACTCATCCTGAAAGTGATCCACTGAGTGTAACTTCCTGTTACTAGGAAGATGCTATGGTGATTTAATTGAGCCTAACCTTAACTCTAACCCTGATTCCTTTCCTCCAAATAGAGCTGTTCTCCAATCTTCTTAGCTGCTAAATGGAAATGGCAGCCAAGCCATCTAACTCATTGGGCTGCTGCAATGCTGAATATTAGCATTTCAAAAGCTAGAGCACACCTGGCTCTTGTATATAAACATTAAAAAAAAACCACAAACAGATTTGATCGAAAAATTGTCACATATGTTAAGATTCACAGCACAGTGTCCATTTGCTTGAAATGTCCCTATTGTGTTAAGACTATTCAAAAGGCAAGTCCTGTCTTGTTAGCACCTTCTTTCTTGACCTGCCCCACAGTACTAAAACAAATATTGATAAATTGATGGTTCAGACAAAGAGTCTGTGGCCAACATAGCAACCCTTTTCATTACTCAGAATGCTGTGGACTCAATGTAGACATTTTTATTATCCATACACATATCATCCTGTGATATGAACTAACATTAGTTCATTCATGGAACTCATCATGAATTCAGTCAATCCATCAATGCAGACTAACTACTTTCTAATGTCAAATACTATGTTTTTTTATTAGCCTATATTTTTTTCATGGAAGTTGGTGGGTTTTCTAAGCAAAAGTCTAAGCCGGTCAGAAACACTTCAAGATCAAGAATGTCAAATATGGTTAAGAGTGAGGGGTGTTAAGTTAAGGAAGAATAAAAAACAAATAAACAACAACAACAGAACACAAAATTAGGCGTTTTCAGCTAGTTGAGAAATCAGAATAAATGTAAAATACTTAAAAACATAAAATTATGTTCAATGTGTTTGTTTGGTGGAATGAAAATAAAGATCTAGTTAAAGATTTTGCTATACTACTCCTAGGCTTATATCCAAAAGATGCTCAAGTATACACGTTTGCAGCAGCTTTATTCGGAATAGCAAGAACCTGGAAACAACCCAGATGTCCATCAATGGAGGAATGGATAGAGAAATTGTGGTACTTTTACACAATGGAATACTATTCAGCAATTAAAAACAAGGAAATCATGAAATTTGCAGACAAATGGTGGGATCTAGAAAAGATCATTCTGAGTGAGGCATCCCAGAAGCAGAAAGACACACATGATATATACTCACTTATAAGTGGGTACTAAACCTATAAATAGGATAAACATACTGAAATCTATACACCTAAAGAAGATAAACATGAAAGAGGACCCTGGATAAGATGATCAACCCTCACTTAGAAAGACAAATGGGATAGACATTGGATGTAGGAGAAAACAAGTAACAGGACAGGAGCCTACCACTGAGGGCCTCTAAAAGTCTCTACCTAGCAGTGTATCAAAGCAGATGCTGAGACTCATAGCCAAACCTTCAGCAGAGTACAGGGAATCATATGAAGAAGGGGGAGTTAGTATGACCTGGAGAGGACAGGAGCTCCACAAGGGCCAAATACATCTGAGCACAGGGGTTTTTTGTGAGACTGTATCTCCAACCAATGACCATGTATGGATATAACCTAGAACCCCTGCTCCGATGTAGCCCGTGGTAGCTCAGTATCCAAGTGGGTACCTCAGTAAGGAAAATAGGAACTATTTCTGACATGAACTCAATGGCTGGCTCTTTGACCTCCTCCCCCCACCCGAGGGAAGAGCAGCCCAGCTAGACCACAGAGGAAGACTTTGAAGCCAGGGCTGAAGATACCTGGTAAGGTAGGATCAAATGAAAGGGGAGGAGGTCCTCTCCTATCAGTGGACTTGGAAAGGGGTAGAGAGAAGATGAGGGAGGGAGAGTGGGAATGGGAGGGGATGAGGAAGGGGGATAAAGCTGGGATACAAAGTTAATAAACTGTAACTAATATTAAAAAATAAAAATTAAAAAAAGATTTTGAAGTTTTGAGATCTATACAGGTTAATGTGGTTAAACTTGGAAGACTAGAATAAGCCTAAAGCAAAATCCTGACCTACAAGCTGCCTTTATAGAAAAGCCTCATGTGTTCCTCCCTAAAACTGATCTGAGAGGTCACAAGACAAAGAGCTATCTCTTGATTTCCCTGAGTGGAAAGGCAGCCTGACGGGAGTGTTTCAGAGGCAGATACAGAATTGTAGTTGCCCCAGTCTTTCCAAAAGATGGAGACTGGGTTGTGGGAGATGACACCTTTATGCATGGGTATTGGAATGCATGCTGTCAAGGAAGGGTGGTCCCTAGGACACAGCTGTGACGTTTAAAGTGAAACAAAATGGTACTATGATGACACAAGAGCAGAAATGCATGTAGTCCACCAGGAGTGCCAGATGTCTCTTAGAAACAGCAGTGCATCCCACTAAAAAGGCCCTCTACCAAGGGGCTCACAAAGAAATCAGAATACTAATGGCTGGAAGAAGTTGACTGGAAGAGTCTACACATCCTTGGGTTAAGTGTAGAATCTCAGAACCATTGGGAGCCTCAGCTTCAGTCTCTCCTAGAAATGGGAGAGTAAAATGGAGCAATATCCATGGGCAAATTAATGTGTGTGAGGATTTCCAGGGTCCTAACACTAGACAAAAGCTGCTGGGAAAAGGAGAATTAGACTCTCCCAGGGATGGGCCCCTTTATTGGTTGTCTAACATAGATGTTAACCTTAAAACCATGTTAAACACAAACAACAAATGACTCAAAAGCTTGTATGTATATATATTTGTGAACATACACACATATACATCTATACATAGATATATATACATACATATATGTATATGTATGTAACAATAATAATCAAAGAAAAGAGGCTATCAGTTGGGGTGGGGGCATTTGAGGGGTTCAAGGGAGAATACCTGGAAGGGGCTGTTTCGATTAATTCTATATCAATTAAAAACATACTAGGGGGTCAGGCAGTGCCTGAATGTTCCCTTGCTAGGGGCTGCAGAAGACAAAATGCAGACTTAAATATGGAAGAGAATAAAGCAATTTCTGACTCTAAGGGATTCCGTTGGAGAAGGCTGAAGTGCTTCAGCAAGAGTGTTTTTTATCTTAGCTGCTCTGATGGTATAAGATGGAGTCTCAGAGTCATTTTGATTTGCATTTCCCTGATCACTAAAGACTCTGAACATTTTTTTAAGTGCTTCTTGGCCATTCAAGATTCCTCTGTTGAGATTTCTCTGTGTAGCACTATACCCCATTTTTTTTAAATTAGGTTATTTGGTTTGTTGGTATTTAATTTCTTGAGTTCTTTATATTTTTTGGATATTAGCCCTCTCTCAGATGTAGGACTGGTGAAGATCTTTTCCCAATCTGGAGGCTGCCATTTTGTCCTATTGATGCTCTCATTTGCTATATATAGAAGCTTTTTAATTTCATGAGGTCCCATTTATTAATTGTTGCTCTTAGTGCCTGAGCTATTGGTGTTCTGTTCAGGAAGCTGTCTCCTGTGCCAATGAGTTCAAGGCTGTACCCCACTTTCTCTTCCAGTTTTATGTTGAGGTTTTTTATCCACTTGGATTTGAGTTTTGTGCAGGGTGATAGATATGGATCTACTTGCATTCTTTTACATGCAGGCATCTAGAAGCATTTGTTGAAGATACTGTCTTTTTTCCATTGCATAGTTTCAGGGTCTTTGTCAAAAATCAAGTATCTCCATCTTCAGTTCCAGTCCACTGGTTGACCTGTTTGTTTGTATGCCAATACCATAGGATTTTTATTAATATTGCTCTGTAGTACAACTTGAAATCAGGGATGGTGATACCTCCAGAAGTTCTTTTATTCTTTTATTGTTTTTCCTATCCTGTTTTTTGTTGTTGTTCTTGTTGTTTGTTTTTCCATATGAGCTGACAATTGTTCTTTCAAGGTCTGTAAAGAATTGTGTTGGAATTTTGATGGGAATTGTATTGAATCTGTAGATTGCTTTTGGTAGTATTGCCATTTTTACTATGTTAATCTTACAGATCCATGAAGGTGGAAGATCTTTCCATCTTCTGTTATCTTCTTCAACAACTTTTTTTTAGAGACATGACATTTTTTTATACAAGTCTTTCACTTGCTTAATTAGGGTTAAACCAAGGTATTTTATATTGTTTGTGACTATCTGAAGGGTGTTTTTGCGCTAATTTCTTTCTTAGTCCATTCATCACTTGTATAAAGGAGGGTTACTGATTTTTTTGTTGTTTTGTTTTGATTAATTTTGTATGCAACTGCCTTGCTGAAGGTGTTTATAAACTTTAAGAGTTCTCTGGTAGAATTTTTGGGGTCACTTACATATACTGTCATATCCTCTGTGAGCAGGGTAATTTGACTTCTTTCTAATTTGTATCCCCTTTATCTCCTTTAGTTGTCTTATTGCTCTAGCTAAAACTTCAAGTACTATATTAAAGAGATATGGAGAGAATGGAAAACCTTGTCTTGTCCCTAATTTTAGTGGAATTGCTTTGAGTTTTTCTCCTCAGCACATGCTGATGAAGATGTAGGGCAAGAGGGGAATCTCCCATTGCTGGGGGGAGTATAAACTTGTACAGCCACTTTAGAAATCAATCTGGCAGTTTCTTAGAAAATAGGAAATAGTTCTACCTCAAGACCTAGCTATACCACTCCTAGGCATATACCCCCAAAATTCTTCACCAAACCACCAGGACTCAACTATGTTCATAGAAGCTTTATTTCTAATAGCCACAAACATTAAGAAACAAGCTAGATGTTCCTCAAACGAAGAATGAATAAAGAAACTGTAGTATATCTACACAATGGACTACTACTCCACTATTTAAAAAAGGAAATCATGAAATTTGTAGTCAAATGGAGGGAACTAGAAAAGAAGGTCCTGAGTGAATAAACCCAGAAGGATATATGTTATGTGCTCACTCACAAGTGGATATTAGCCATATAAGAGGGGATAACCATGCTACAACACACAGACCCAAAGAAACTAAGTTACAAGGAGGGCTCAAGGGAAGAGGCTTGAATCCCATTAAGAAGGGGAAATAAAATAGACATCATGGACATTGGAAGTGGAGGGAGAGAGGGAACTGGGTGAGAAATGGGGTACAAAGGTGAATGGGGTGGGTGAATCAGCTGTGGGGAGAGCAGTTATGTGGGGTGAGAGGGCTGAGAGAAGGGACTTTGGTGTTGGTTCATCTCTGGTACAAGCTGGAGACCTGCAATGGGGGAGGCACCTGTGAAAACATGGGAGTGACCCTAGCTGAGACCCTTAGCAGCAGGGCATACTGAGAGTGAAATGGCCACACTCTGCAGCCAGGCAGAACTTCCAGTGGAGGGAGGAGGACAACAATCCACACACAAAACCCTCAATCCAAAATTAGTCCTGCCTACAAGATGTGCAGGGATAAAAAAAAAAAAAAAACAGAAGAGAGATTGAGGGAATGGCTAACCAATGACTGGCCCAACTTGAGGCCCACCCTGTCAGAGAGACCCAACTCCCAACACTATTAATGATACTGTGATATACTTGAAGACAGGAACCTAGCATAACTGTTGTCTGAGAGGTTTCATCGAGCAGATAATGGAAGGAGAGGCAAAGACCAACAGCCAAACATTAGGTGGAACCCAGGGAGTCTTGTGGAGGAGTTAGGGGAAGGGTTGAGGGAGCTGGAGGAGGTCAAGGCCACCACAAGAAGACCTATCTAGTCAACTAACCTGGCTGCAGAATGTTTCTGGGCCACCTATGTAACACAGTGAGCACTACTGGGTTAACTTAAAAACAGACAGACCCATTAAATAAAGTTCAGAACAAATATATGGTCCTTTTAAACAGCATTTCCCCATGGCTGTGGATCAAACAGCCTGAAAAATCACATGGACACTAAGAATGCAATGGGCATCTCTAGGGGACCCTCTGTGGACACGAAGCTCCCAAAGAGTAGCTGTGAGGGAGCCTCTGGATGCCCCAGCTATCGCATGGACTTTGTAGTTTCAACATGGCATGTGCATAAATGCAAGCAGGCATGAAATCAGACACTCAAACCATGAAATTTGTTGACTGATGATTTCCATAGGGTCTCCCACCAGACAGGAACATCAGGATGTAGCCTAAAGGTTCTAGTTCTTTTCCCTTGGAAAGAACCAGATAATTGGCTGTATTTTGTTCAGTGAGGAGCAACTGGTTCGGATTTAACTGAAGATTTGAAATGGGTTCTGGCAGTTGACTGGAAATTTGCCCCACTCGGCCCTTCTTCCTCCACGATGCTCATTTCTCTTGGTTCCCATGCCTCCTGTAAGCCTTCAGGAAGAACTGTTTTCTGTGTTTGTACAGGACCTACTCAGTGTCGCATGCCTACAGAACAACTCCCTAACGACAGCTGTTGCCACAGTCTGACAACAAATCCTCAGAAATCTTGTTTTAGGGGACAAGTCGCCCCTAATTAGTTTAAGGAAGAATGGTATTGATCAGCAGGAAACAGTCCCCAGAGTGTCAGTCGTCCTTCTACTCTGTATTTCCACACACTAAATTGGAAGAGGAACCCCAGAGGTGTCCACAAAACTGGAAAATCTTATTTCTAAGTAGTTTCCAAGATGTCAGTACAGAAACTTGCCTCATGATGGAAAGTTAAGCCCTCGAGTTCTACCTAAGGACCAAATAACCCTTAAGGTCTGAGCAGATGTTAGCAGCTAGGGTTTTGTGAACTGTCATTTTCATGATTATTTGGGGGCTATATTATGTAGAATACAGGGGGGAAAAAGTAATGTTTGAATCTCCACCTTTTTCTGATTTCTATTTTGGAGGGCAGGTGAACCCAACCAAAGACATAAGATAAATGAGAGGAAGTTCTCTGAAGACCCTACACCTTCTGAACAGGATAGCATTGTCATTTAAGCAGCAGACGCCATCAGTAACTGCTTCTGCACCATCCATCCCTGTTCTTAGTGTCCCCAACAAATGTGATATGACTTTGCAGAGGGTTGAATGTGGTTGATGGATAAATACATGAATGAACAAGAATGGGGGGTAGATGAAGGAGGGAGGGTGGGACTGGGAGGAGAGGAGGAAGGGGGTCTATGACCATGATGGAAACTGAATTAACAACAATAGCAACAAAAAGATTCCAGACATAAATAATATCAATGAATAGTTATATTATTTTTCCTGTATTATTTCATTTAATATAGAAATCTCTTGTTCTGTACATTTAATTGCAAGTAACAGCATTTCACATTTATGGATGAGCAATATTGCACTGTGTAAACTTTCTTTGTCCATTCATCAGTTAATAGACTAGTAGACATGAGTGTTCTTTATTTCTTAGCAATTAGAAATACTGCTGAATAAACATGGCGTACAGATGCCTCTTTGATGTACTAATTTCATTTCCTTTGTGTATAAACTTAGAAGTAAGATTGCCGAATCGTATGGCAACTCTATTTTTAATTAGTGAGTAACATCCAGGCTGTTTTTCCATAGTAGCTAAATTAATTTACACTACTTCCAATACTCTACAAAGAACCTCCTTTTTCTTTGCCAACATTTTGACAATAGCCACTTGACTAAATATATTCCTCTTTGGAGATACAAAATCAATGTACAAATTTATAAATATAAATGTTATAGGACAACAGAAAATTGCATTAAATAGAAATCAAGACAGCAACTGATCTATAGCTGTTACAAAGTAATGTAATATGTAAAAAACGAAACAAAACCAAAAGAGGAGAAAGATCTCCACCAAAAGTACATTAAATGTCCATTAAGGAAATATAACATACCAACAAGGAAAGACATCCCATGTCTGTGGGTAATAAAAATCAGTATCAGTTATCTATCATTCACAAAGAGACCCACAGATTCAATGTGATCCCTATAAAAAAATTATGTTTGATAGTGAGTGTATTTGATATGCTAACCCAAATAAACATTTCACAGTTCCCTGTAAATATTATCTACTGTTTTCTTAAACAGGTGAAGGATAATTTAATATAGAAACAATAATACAGTTCTCTAGATTGTTTCATTATTAGCCTGGGAAATCAATTGTGTTCAATGTAAAGTAATACTTCTGAATTAAAGTATTAGGAAGTTTTATTCTAAATTGAGCTATGAAAATATTATTTTTAATTTCTAAACATTATATTTGCCAACTCTGAGTCAAAAATAAGTTCATAGTTTTAAAAAAGTTACTAAAACAGGATAGTTGTTAAAGAAATAGCTCAAATGAACTGACATTTATCTGAGAGGCATGGAGACATATAGTCAGATGGAAAAAAAAACATTGCAGAATAAAAGGTTGGCTAACATTAGATAAGCTTTAATGATGATAGAGAAAGTATGAGAAGACCGGAAATAGCCCATGTACAGATTTTAAAAAACAATGTAGAAAATGGGTGCTGGCTTTGTAAGGTGGATAGATGGAAATGATTCACGGAGTCAGTGGACTGCTAATTAAGCTGCCACTCAAAGATTTACTTAAGACAATGGTAACAATTTCCCAGTTGCTTTTCATCTATCTGTATTATCTAATCAATAGTATTATTTTGATAGACATGGTTTCAATTTCTTGATTAACTATGCAACATTTATAAAATAAATACTGTGAATTACTTGGATAAAGAAGGCTATTATAAAGTCAGCAAAAAAAATCAAATGCAGAGTTTCAAAAAACAAAATCCTAGATTAAAAAAATTTGATAAATTATAGGGAGCCTCAAAATTAATAGAAAAGTCAAGATGTCATATAATGTCTGCTTAGATAAGAAAAAAAAAAGGAAAAACTTTTGGTGTGTTGGATTTCTGTTACTGTGACAACTATCTGCCAAAATCAACTTATAGCTGGAAAAGGTATCTTTTGGCTCATAGTTCTGGAGATTCTATTCCTACATTGGTCTCATTGCTCTGGGCCTTGCTAAGGTACATATGACAGCAAGAATACGTGGTAGAGAAAAAGAAACCATTCACTTCATAGCCAGAAATTAAAAGAGAAGAGTCAACGACAAGGGGTTCACAAGTCCCTTTTCAAAGACCTCCTTCTAAGTTTCATTTAATTTTCACTACTGTTTGATATAGAGGGGACCAAACCTTTAATACGGAGATTTTGGGGAGGCATTTATGATCTAAACTATAACACTACCAAAGAGCTTTGATACATTGAAGGTCATTTTCTTCAATGTTAGTTTTCCCATTTTTAATACACCTCTTTGAATTGCCAATTCTCCTTCTATGTTTAAATATTTCCAATTGTAATAAGCCTGTATATTATAACTTCATAATTGCCTAAAAGTTTTTATTATCCTTTCTAAAACTGCCTACAATGAACAAACAGATATTAAACATAAGATTTTTTTGACTGTCTAAGCCAGCTTATCTTCTTCCTAGTTTTCATGCCTTCCTTCTGCACCCACAACACATGAATAGAATTGTGGATGCCTGAACATCCCCATCTTTTATTTTATCCACAGAACCCAAGATTGAAACATGATGCCTTGCCTTGCCCTTCATTAATTAGGATTACCCTGTACCTAAACGTTTAGATTTGTTTCTATCAAGTAAGCAATGACTCACAAACCTATTACACTAATGTGAATGAGTAATGGAACTGGACTGGCTCTTATGGAGGCTTTTGCATTCTACCATAATTTCCATGTAATAACAGAATGTCCAAACCCCTCTTGCCCTTAAATCATACCTGCTGCCTAGTATAAACAAGAGTGCTGTCATTTTATCATCTCCACTTCAAACTCAACAATGCAGTTGACCACATTTGGGTCCATTATGCACTCCTTTTGGTCAGTGTGACCTCTACAAACCAGGGCTACCTGACCTTCTCAGAAGAGTGCCCCTGCCTTCTGCCTCCCGTGAGAACTGGCTTTCGTATGTAGATTCTATACGAACTTTTTTTTTTTCATTTTCACTGGAAAATGATCAGAATGCTTTAATTGATTATTTAATCCCAGAAAGAATTCCCTTTCAGTACATAACTGCCAAGTACATGAACAAGCCCAGGACAGGACAGCAGTGGAGCTTTGAAGCCTGTGGATAAAGCACAATCTGTAAGTACGGTTATAGGACACCAAGCTGAGCACAAATGGATGTGTTGGAAGTCACATGTTGACAGGACAGATGACTTCAAATCCATCCACCAGGCCAAGGAGCTGTCCTTGCTTGTTTGAAGGAGATTGTGGCAAGGCAACCTCTGATTGGGCAAACTCCTGCTTTTGCTCACTGGACCTAGGAAAGAACAATGTGAGTTGTCTTGCTGATTCTCCACTGTAAGGTAAAGAAGTCAATCTTAAAAATTATTTCTCTTCTCACACAAATATAAGTTGCTGGCAGCCAGAGATTAAGAATATTTGTTCTAAATATTCTGTACTGTTTCTCTAACGAGGACCTGGACCACACAGAAAGTTGAAGGGACTTGGTTTAATCTTCATTCTCTGTTCGTAGATATCATTAAATGGCCAGTCCTATTGACCATTACTCTCACTACTTTCTATCATTCCCATTGACTCATCCCAATTCAAAAGCTCTTTCCAAGATAAGGTCTGAAAGCCATTTACCAAGCTGTTGTCATAGGATAAAATTGCAACTAGGTCAGGGCGTAGGTAATCACTTCCTGAGTGATTTAATGGATGTGGCACAGCTAGATCTAGCATCATACTACAGAAGTTTAACTGCTGTGGGGTTTGTTTCCTTAGTGGATAAAAAAGATTCTGATTTGGAGAATGAAGAACCGAGCCTCAAAAATGATATGCGGCATCATAGTTATCAGCCACAGAATTTAACATAGGCAAAAATTTTATGTGTTATAAAACCGGGAAGTGTGTTGATAAAAGGGAAGTGTGTTGATAAAAGGGAAGTGTGTTGATAAAAGGGAAGTGTGTTGATCTTTGTTCTGAATACAGCCCACTGGAGGCAAGAGGATTTTGGCGAGTGAATCTACTGATGTTTAAAGCAGTTTCTAGTCCCAGGATGGTGTCTGCCCTATTGGGGGACTTTGTAGTCATTTGATCAAGACAGGGTAACAGTAGGAGTGAATATGTTCCAGGTATGTTATATATGTCTACATACATGTATATGTGAAGATATCATGGTGAGACTCTTTATTGTGTGTAACTAATAGATGCTAATAGAAAAAAAAGAACAACAAACACATGTTGATGCAACTTCTGTCCTTACCTGCCCTAATGGCACAGTGGGAGACTGCCTTGGGGCTTCCACAGTATGCCAATCATAAGGATCATCCCAGACTAGCAATAAATATACACGCTCTTGAGCTTCAAGAGATGCAGCCTGTCGAAGTTCCCAGTGAGGGACCTGAGAACACGAGTGTTTAACGCCTAGGTACATCTCACAGAAAGTAATTTACTCCATAGTTAACACAATCCTAATTGACAGCTTAGAGATCAATTAGCTGACTCATCTCCTTACTCAGCAGAGTGCGCTTTGATTTCTTTATTTAATACATGTATTGAGTTCCTACGTGTACTTCTGTATAGATAATCAGTAACAAATGAGGAAAGGCAATGCCTGCCTTTGGAAGCTTGCAGTTTAGGGGTAATCGCACAGAAAATGAGAAAAATGTGTGGTATGTGGCAGTGAGGGGGAAGGCCACCCGTGATGAGGTTGCGGAGAGGGCTGGAAGCTATGTCTGCCTAGGTAACCAAGGAACGCCTCAGTGAGGAGGAAGATAAATTAGAGATTTTTCAGAAGCGATGTTGCTAGGTGGGTAGATGTGCAAGAAGAATTATTCATGAAGGGGCCTGGCCTGGCCACCCTGAGCCCTGATGGCTGTCCATCAGTGCTCTAAACTAAACTTCCATGGAAGAGATGGTAAGGGTATAGACAGGCCTGTTCAGGAAATGTGATTTTATTTTACAAGCAGTAAGGCAGACTGTAGTTTCTCTGACTGGCAATAGAGCGATGCCATGATCAGTTTGCATTGTGAGAAGGTGACATTAGTAACAGGGAAAAGACTGCACCAGATAATAGTGGGGTAAGTAGAATGGTAAGAAAAATGTGGTGGAAAGGCAGCGGCAGAGGAACCATGGTGGGCTGAATGCTTTGTAAAGGTCATTTCTTCTACCTGAGATGTTGGAATGAATCCTGATGACCCAAAGCTCTCCTTAGCAGTGTGATTTGAAACAACACCCCCACTTAGGTTCTCAGTAAAATAAACTGGTCTTCATAAACTAAAGGCTTTGTGCTATGCTATTGGATTAAGTAAAAATAAAAACCACATTGAACAAATAATGCAAGTTCAGTTTGAGAACCTAGGCAGTATTTCTAAGGCCCTATTTCAGTGCTATATCAATTCGATTTTCGTTTTTTATTACTTATAGCTTCTACTTAATCTATTGAAAATAAGAAGTTTCACAATTTATATTCAACATAACAATGTAACTGCACAAATGAAATACAGTGCATTTGTGTGTACTTGAGAGAACTTGGTGTGGACTTTGAACAATAATATGTCACCGCGCAGCACTCAAGTGAGTGGTATTGATGACAAGCGTGGCAATGGAAATCCTGAACCTGATCAATTTTCCTGGAAACCTGAAATGCCTCTGAAAAATAAGGCCTGTGAAAAAGCAAAGAAAAAGTTTGGTTTTGAGGCAGCAAGAACAGGAACCTTACCCCAAAGCACTGTGTACTGCTCCCTACAGATAAAGCACCTAGTAAACGCAGTAGCCCCCAACTCCCCATCTGCACCTGGCCAAAGGTACTTTCATCTTTGAGCAATAGTATGTATTCTTCCATGCCATGTAACAAATTTACACAATTTCTGTGGAAATGTATGCCCCAGTGTATCCCAGTAAAAGAATATAGAGAGGCTGCTCTTGTCTAAACTGGAAGGTGCAGTAAGACGAATTGTATCTCAAGTGAAATTTTGGAGAGATTCTCCTTTTTAGAATATTATGTCTGCATAACTGTGCATGGCTATGGTTACAATCAAATGCTTTATTACAATCAGAAACAAAATAGGAAAAAAATGGATACATTAGCCATCAATCAAAATAGTAAACCCCCTAAACTACCCCTTAAGCAACCAAACTCCTTAGCCTCTTTGACGGCATACAATGAAACACAAAATAACAACCAAGACCTGAGAATCCTCACTTGTGTGAACATCTGTGAATATTGCCAGTGTGTCCCTCCATAATATGCACTATCAAATCAAGGTAGCTTCCTACATTTGTAAATTTGTGATTCTTTTATTGTATTTTATTTTTTCTTATCAGTTACATTTTATTAACTCTGTATCCCAGCCATGTCCCGATCCCTCATTCCCTCCCAATCCCACCCTCCCTCCCTCTTCTCCTCCGTGCCCCTTTCCAAGTCCACTGATGAGGGGGAACCTCCTCCCCATTCATCCGATCCTGTTTTATCAGGTATCTTCAGGACTGGCTGCAAAGCCCTCCTCTGTGGCCTAACAGGACTACTCCTCCCTTGGGGGGGTGGGGAGGCCAAAGAGCCAGTCATTGAGTTCCTGTTAGAAATAGTCCTTGTTCCCCTCAAAATTTGTGATTCTTAAAAAAAAAATTATTCTTTGGATAAAAGGCTAAGAACTTAGAAATGGCCAATCTCAAGCAAGATCACTAATGAAGTCTTATCACACACACTCATACACACACACACACACACACCAAACCACACAATTCAAGATCTGTCTTTTGAAAGATTTCTTTTTTTTCTTTTTTTAAAATTCTTTATTAATTACACTTTATTCACTTTGTATCCCCCGCTGTGGTTCCCTCCCTCCTCCAGTCCCAATCCCTTCCTTCCTCCACCCTCTGCATGCATGCCTCTCCCCAAGTCCACTGATAGGGGAGGTCTTCTTTTCCTTCCTTCTGATTCTAGTGAATTAGGTCTCATCAGGAGCGGCTGCATTGTCTTCTTCTGTGGCCTGGTAATGCTGCTTCCCCTCAGAGGGAAAGAACAGGCCAATCAGTTCCTGTCAGAGACAGTCCCTGTTCCTATTACAATGGAACCCACTTGGATACTGAACTGCCATGGGCTACATCTGTGCAGTGGTCTTAGGTTATCTCCATGCATAGTCCTTGGTTGTAGTATCAGTCTCAGGAAAGACCCCTGTTCTCAGATTTTTTGTTTCTGTTGCTCTCCTTGTGGAGTTCCTGTCCTCTCCAGCTCTTACTGTTTCCCACTTGAAAGAATTATTTTTTGGATCATTTTCCTTTTTCTTCTTCTCTTTAAACACATCCATATATATCTCCTTTCTCTCTTTCAAATTCATGGCCTTTTTTCACTAATTGTTATTATATACATATATGTATATAATGTGTATATATATATTTAAGAACATATATGTTATATATGTGTCATATATGTGTTTACACATATAATATATATTTAAGAACATATATATGTTATATATATTTAAGAACATATATATATATATATATATACGTATCTATTTACCAACATATATATTCTTAAATACATAAACGTTTGCTGGTCAATCTGTATAATGCTACTTATATGTGTGCTGTGTATTCTTAGGGCTGATCATTTGATAATGGGTAACTAACTGGTGTGCCCTTAATCCTTAACTACATTCTAAATATTTGTCCTTATAACCATAGGTAAGTGTAGCCCTCATCCCTCATCAAGGGGACTTCTCTTAGCAACATATACAGAACACTAAAGAAAACCACCAGCAATCAAAATGCAGGGTTCTGGAGCTCAGTCCCAACAGATACCTCTACAAGGTAAGTTCTGCATCTAAGGGCTCAGAAATAATTTCGTGAAGGGGGACAAAAAGATTGAAGAGCCAGAGGATTGTGGTGTTTGCTGAGATCACATCTCCTAGTGAAGTCAGAAGCATCCCTCATAAAATCTTACAAACACAACCTCCTAAAGAGGAACAGAACAAGAGAAACAACAATAGAAGTGCTAAAGAGGACGGGGGGGGGGGGAGGGGGGAGGAAGGGAGCCGTCAAAACCTCAGCCCTCCACAGATAAAGATGATCAACTAAGCAATGCTGAGATCAGAAGGCCTATGCTTTGGAATGCATATAAACTATATATCAACAAAGGGAAAGGCAGTGCAAAAGTGTAGAGGACATACTTTCCGATTTATAGTTGCTTTAACACTGTGACTATGCAACCCCACCCCACCATTTCAGTAACATGTGCTGAATGACTGGTTCCCTGGCCACAGTTGTGAAACTCAATCTGCCTTCACAAAAAATGGTAACCAACGGTTTAAACAAGTGCAGATATGATGGATGCTATGTTCTTATAGTCTCCTTAAATACCCTCTTCCTTTGTTGATCAAGAGCAGAATCCATGCCATAATGTATATGTTGCCTTTTTATTTCATCAGAAAAAAAGGACACTGGTAAGACGCTGAGTTTATAAATCATCTTGGAGAGATGCTTCACAATCACATTGCTTTGCATGTACATCCCACACACTTAGAAAGAGGGAAAAACGTGGAACTAGAGAGATGGCTCCAACAAGTAAAATTAAAAATTAAAGGGGTAAAAAGCAAAAGGCAAATACCTAAAAATGACTTTGTAATATCACAAGGAAAAGCACCTTAGGAAAAATTATTGGTCATTTTTAAAAAACAGACTTGAGATTACCCTCATTAACCAAATGCTTCATTGTGTTGCTCTTTGATACTGGAATGCCCTCGGTGTCAGGTCGCCCTGGGTCTGTGCTTATCCAAACATGAAGGACTGAAAGACTGTGTTGCCCGTGTGGGTTCCATATCATGTTTGTTTCTAACTCGAGGATCTCTACCCCCAAGCATCTTACTCAGCGTGTACTCAGATCAGCAGATTCTACAAAATGAGTGCCGTTCTGCCTGGGTGTGTAACACTGGATCTCTGCATCCAAGCAAAAGCCCTCAGCACTTCTGAGGTGTCAGTTACAGAGAATTCCCAGTTGACACTTGACCTTCACATACTGTTTTAACTGGCAGCATGTGCTGTGTCCCCTGACCCTCTGATACCCTTGCATTAATCAGCTCCGGTGCTGATAAGTGAGTTTGCCTGGAGGAATGGAAGGACCACTAGCTTCTAGACTAAATATGCCAGAAGATGGGAAAGCTAGAAACCATGTCAGCCTGCCATGACCTGATCAGAGCCCTTGGCTCTTTTAGTGACCTCGAATGATAGTGATGCTCAGTGGCCTCCAAATTCCAGGAACTCCTACGTCTTAGGAAGGACGATTCTACAGGAGCGCTCATTGTGTCACAAAGTCACAGACCCAACAGAGTCCTCACTGATAGCTGTGGCCAGCCTTATTCTAACTGAAGAGTTGAAAGGCCAGGAAAATCCCAAAAGAAAACAACTGACTGCATTTGCACAGAAATTACAGACTGGCAAGTCTCCAAATGCACACTCACACCTAACACTCTGAAGTAGTTACTTTTAAGCTCAAACACACAGCACCTGGGCTACCTAAAATTCATTCTCCCACCACAAACTATAATGTCTATTGATCATAGCCACGTTGGGAAGAATGCCATTCTCTTGTGCATTGATGGTGGAAATGCAATTTGGAGTACCCTGTTTAGATAGCAGCATGGCAATACTTCACCAAATCTCATATGTGCCAACATTTTGATTGAAAAATGGTACTTTCAGAACTTTTCCCTGTGGGATTCTTAACCATGTACTACCAAGCTTGAGTCTGTCTTTTGCTGCTTTGGATGGAGTGCCCAAATATTAGCTAGATTTTCATTCTGAAATAAAGTATGACACATTATTTAACACTTTGTACTAGCTGCTGACAAAAAGTTGCCAAGGTATTCTAACACGTTAAAAAATAGCTCTCAGAATGCATTTATATAATAGGATTTTATTATATAACAGACAAACGTGATGTGTTTATGAAATCTTTCTCTCTCCCTCTCATTCTCTCTCTCTCACTCACACACACACACACAGGTACACTAACAAGATGTACTATATCCTGAGAGGTTACCTACTGTTGGTGGTGTAAAATTAGGAAATTTTTAAAAAAGTAGCCTGTATGCCATATTGAACTGTATTGTTTTGATTTTGAAATGAATTCAAATTAGTATTTGTGAAGCAATATCACTAAAAAACTAGAGGCATCTTTCCCTAGTTTGTGTTGTATAGGGGGATGGTAGCTGACCATGTTTCCATGGGAGAGCAGGGGTTTAGATATGTTGTGTGAGCGCAACACACTATAAATGCATTTCCTTACATTGTTTATTTTCCTTCTTGTGCCTTTGGCATTTGTAAATACACTGCAAATGTTTTGAGAATAGGAAACGTTCCCTTTGATCCTCAAAGTACTGAAAACCAGGGACGATTTCCAAGTAGAGTCCACATTAGAGATGGATCTTGAAAAAATGAGAGTTTGTTAGCTGAAAGGAAATGTTCATGCCAGGCCTAAGGTCTGGAAAGTGTAGTAACAAGCCATTTTAGGAAGCCACAGTGAGGCCAAGAGGGTAAGGATGGAAGGCAGTTACAGCACTGAGGCCAGAGCCAGAACACACTGCTTCTTCTGCCAAAGACTGCATCCTTGGCTCCTATGACAAGCCATGCTGGAAAGCAGCATCCTCTTGTACAATGAGGATATGAAAGTGCGATAGTGGAAATTTAGTTAGGGAAAATGAGAGCTTTCCAGTGACTCCAATCTTGAAGATGTTTATCTGTCATGGAGAGAGGGTTGCCAGTCTTGTGTAGCTCACAAATGAAATGAGAAGCTCTGATCTTTGTGTCAGTCTTGCAATCTGCTGCCTCACTCTTAAAGCATTTCTACATCCTAGCCCTAGGGCAGAGATCGTAGAAGTAAGTTGGCAATTAGAGTCCAGGACACCCAGGCACTCCCCCTTGTGCTCTGAGATGTGATTTTTTAAGTCCTTTACAGAGAGGGAGAGCCTTGCATTGTGTGTGGCTGTTCATAACTGATGGGCAATGGTTGTCTATGCATCAAAGCTGTTGTCCTGCTCAAAATGATTTCAGCACAGTTTTCCACAGAGCTCAACTTTTTGCTTAGCTCCCACTTTTATCAAGTTTGCTTTCCACCCTTTGTCCGCCAATACTCCTCTGTCCCTTAGGTAAGCTGAATTGCTGGTGCAGCAGCCAAGCCCAGTGGTTCCAGCACAACACACCAGAAAACCTGTAGGCGAACACATATGTAAACTACCATTTCTAAACAAATTTCTACAGGACCAGACCAATAGTGTTTCTGCAAGTCTTCAGTAGCTGACTCTCAGAAAAAAGAAGGGTTACAAGAGAGGAAAGGGAAGAAGCAGAAAGAAGGGGACTGGGTGGGGGAGGACAGGAAAGAGAAAAGGAAGAAAGGAAAAGCCCTTTTGTTCAGCATTTTCCCAATTCTATGTTATATATCTAGGGGTAAACTTAAATCTACCTGTGAGTGTGGAGGTACAAAGAGAAAGAAAGAAGAAAGCAGCCACAAGGCAATCCAGTGGAGAGAGACATGCAGAAAGAAAGAAAAAGAAAGAAAGAAAGGGAGGGAGGGAGGGAGGAAAGAAAGGAAGGAAGGAAGGAAGGAAGGAAGGAAGGAAGAAAGAAAGAAAGAAAGAAAGAAAGAAAGAAAGAAAGAAAGAAAGAAAGAAAGAAAGAAAGAAAGAAAGAAAAATGTGTGTGTCATGGTGATGTGGTTATAACTGCAGTGAAGAAATAGAAAAGATAGTGAGAAGGTCAGAGCCTCATGGGGGAAGGGGAAGGACATGCTGCTTCCTCTTTTCAGAGAGTGAGATGAGGCCTGAAGATGAGCCTGAAATCCTGCTCAAGAGCTTTTCAGGCAAAAGAGACAGTATGTGCAAAGGACCTGAGGCAAAATCCTATGGACATGTTTTCATGAGCAGGACGGAGGCCAGTACACTGAGGCAAAGTGATTCCAAGCCTCCTCATTTGGAAGGGGCAATGCATTTCCTCCACAAATTTGTTCTTTGTTTCCGTTTGCCTTTCCAACAACACCAAAAAATGTTTCTACATGAAAGAACAGTTAACATTATTGCTTTTCATTTTCCTCAGAGAGGAAATGAAGTCTATAGAGATTAAATCAAAGGCTTAATTACAGATCCAAGATTATGATTGGTCTCAGTTTTATATACACTGTAACAAAACCCAGTGCCAGGCAAGTTCCTGCCTGGCCACGAACTGGGTCCGATAACCACATGTTGGCTGCCTCATGTTTTTGTTAAACATCTGCAGTTCTCCATAACAGAAAATGTCCCCCTGCATCCATCAATAGTCTGCTTTCAAATTTTTTGATGTGGTTTCTGTTAAACAACCATTTCTTCTGTAGAGAAATTATGATATCATTTGTTTTATTTTAATGCATCCAACAAATAGACCATAAATTATGCTCCAAAAATTGTTCGGGGAACTAGAATACAGCCATGGATAAAATGCATCTGTGTGCTACCCTGTGAGTGATGAAGGTTAGTGGAAACAACAAGCATGCAACCGATACTCAGACTACTGCATATCAGAGCAGAGTCCGTAGTGCATGAGAAATTAACACATACAAGAGAAGAGACAGGTTTATTTTTTTTTTTCACAATTTCAAAATGTACTCAAAGTGAAACAAAACAAATTACAGCAGCAAATGTGAATAGTATAGAGAAACAACAAAACTTCTAAGTTGGTTTTAAATGCAGAACTTACTTGGAAAAATCAAACACAGAGCACGAAGTTCTGATGCAGAGACGCCTGCTCCGGGGCTCCACACAGTTTGCTCTTTAGCACCTAAAGCATTGCTGAAGAATAAAGACTAGGAGCAGCGTTCGCTAGATGAGAGTCACTGTCAGTCAGAATTTGGGTCAAAATAAGATCAGACCTCTTTTTGAGGGGAAGAGGGATAACTGCGGACTTCTTTCCAGACCCTCTTCCCTACAGTAGAAGTATCTAGAATTCCTGAGACTAGTGGGAAGAGCACACACTTGGCTGTCCTTTGGAATAACCGGGGGTAACTTTGCTTTTTAGGGTGAGTGAGTACTTTGAAGTCACTTCTCACGGTTTTCCTTCTAACCGTAATTGCAGTGGGAAACAACGGATATCTTGGAATGAAAGAATAACCTCTCTCAGTAGGGGCACCTAGAACACCAGCCTACAAAGTGAGACCTTAGCTCCCTTCCAGCCCCTTGCGCCTGTCTCTGGGAAGTAATTGTGGCACGGAAATTACAAGGTTTGTTGGCTTTAGGGGTTCAGGCTAAGGAGAGTGTGGAAAACCAAAGCTTCACATAGTCGCTAGCATTTGATACTCCTCCCCCAAAGAATTTATAAGAAAGGGTTTGGACTCCTCATATGTCAAGTTGTAAACCATAGGACACACCCTTCAATTGTCACGCCCTGTACTTTACTTGTACTGCTTGTCAGAGTCAAGTTGCTTGTTTGTGCAATTCAGGATTTGCAACTCACTAGGACTGCTGTTCCACCATTGCAGTTAAGGAGCAAGACTTTGGTGCTAGAGGCCAGGAAAGCGATAGAGAAGCAGAAAAGTGGACAATCCAGCAGATGCCAATAGGCAGGAGTCCTCTATTAAGCACTCTAGGGTTGCCAAGCTAGAGAACCCAAGAAGAAGCAATAGTAGAGAGATAGATAAGGAGTGGATAGGGTGGGAAGTGGCATGAACCCAACAACACCTGTCAATGGTGGCAAAGGAGGGGTGAATAAGGGTGTCCTGGAAGTTGTAGGCAGAAATTTGCAGGGCACGGAGCATGTTGCATGCCCGTTGCATAGAAGGCACAGTGGGACAGCAGGTGCTGAGATTTGAATGTGAAATGTCCCCCACAGTCTGTTGGAACTGCATGGAGAAATTGTAGAGCCTGTAAGAGGAAGAGGTTTTCTGGAGGAAATGAGTTTCTGGGGCTGTTTCTTGAGGTGTGGTAGCTCAGCTCCATTTTCTATCCATTGTCTGCTTCTTGGCTATGGAGACAATGTGAGCAGCTACTCCCTGTTCTTCTGTTATACCCTCCCCTCACCTTCTTTCCTGCGGCCATATTGTCTGACCTTAAAGGACTGTACCACTGCCTCCTTTCAAATGCTTCTTGACACTTATGCGATCAGAACAATAAAAGAAAAGAAACTAAAGCAGCAGTAGATAACCTGATTATTAAGTACCCAAACCATTAAGTTTGCCTCTTAAACTTCCTATATCTACAGAGCTTTTTGAGAAACTGTCATTGAATTTCATTAGATCAAAACTTTTTCATGAAAATAAAAAGGAAATACTAAAATAAAGAAAGAAGAAAGGAAGGCAAGGAAGAGAGAAGGAGTTGAGGAAAAGAGCAGGGATCAGCAAAATAGGAAAGGAGGGATGAAAGCAGAGAGAAAGGTAGGTGAGGAAGGAAAGAAGGAGGAGAAACAGACAGGCAGGCAGATAGACATACAGACCAAGGCACTGAAATTTAGAGAGACTCCAGGTATTCAGTGTGGACTCCCATAATCAGAGGTATGGTATATGTAAAACCTTCCTTGCCAAGAAGCCAACACTGCTGAAATGACAGAGTACATAAACCACAGCCCAGTCAACAGCAGTGTGGGACATCACCCGGCCACACACAGAGAAAGCCGACTCTCTGGACAATGTTATAGGAAGCAGAGAAATTGGTAATTCTCAGAAAACAGATAGAGAAAAAGTGGGGAGAGGGCTGGGAATTTGAGAAAAGACATTTCAGATAATTTTGGCTTGCGTAAACCAGAAGGAAGAGGCTTTCTTCTCTGACACAGCAACTTGAGACAAAGCACATGTCTGCACCACAGCAAACATTTTGGTAGGGAGTAGACCAGGGCACATGTCCTGGGAAGCAGTGTTAGTGTAGCCTGTGATCTTCTATCAGCCTGTAGCATGGTACTCATCATCAGCTGGCTTCCTCAGTGGTGGGCCAGCGCGCTGGGTATTTCTCCGTGGGGGTGGCCTTTTTGCAGGGTTGGGAGAGGGCTGGGGTCCCATAGCATGGAGCTTCAAGTTCTAACATTCCAAGAGAGAAGATTTGGTGATTCATTTTAAAACTTGTTAGTTTGTGGCTCTGGGCAATGCTCACACTAGATTACTCAAGACCATGGCCTAGAAAGTGAGGTATTTCCCCCAACTTGGGCAGGAATTTACCCAAGGCCTGTGGAGAGATGGGGCAGGTTGAAGAAGAGATATTTTAGCCCACGTGCTTCTAGACTCAGTGGGGATGAAAATAAGAGGCACGTTGCTATTAGCAGACTGCAGATTCGTGAGCTCCAGCTGCTACTTCCATGGGTGCATTTTTATCTGAAGAGTTTGGGGAAAACAGAGGCAGAGGGAGCAAGGCTTACCTGCAGGCCTGGCAGAAACCCACAGAGTTCTCTTGGTAAGTATATCTGAGACGTTTCCAAGTCCTGGAAGAGTCTCAGTGATGAGACCGAAAATGATGTCCTGGAGAGGTGAGAGGTGGACAGTTTCCCAAGATCAATAGCAACAATGGTGGGGTCAGGATTTTTTGAGAATTTGTTATAGATAATGAAGTAATTATAAGCTGCAGAGGTCCAAAGAAACCTGGAGCACATATGTATGGCGTGGTACTGCTGAAAAGGATGGTTAGGGAGAAAAGTGTATCAATATAGCTTCGAGAATCAGTATGACTCAGATTTAATCCCCAAAGAGTGAGGAGTAGATTTTATTATTTGGAACACCCAGCCTTATCTTTTTAATGTGTGCATGCGTGTAACATGTTAGGCTGTGTATGTGTAAGGTGGAGCACATTTCCATACTTATCTAGCAAGTATATGGAGGTCAGGAATGACCTAAAGTGTTGATCCTTCCCTTTCCCCTTGTTCACAGCAGGTTCCCCTTGTTTGCCATTGCATTGCATACACAATGCTAGCTGACCTGTGTGTTCCCAGGGATTCCTCTGTCTTCACTTCCCATCTTGCTGCAAAGGCAATAGGAGGATTGCAGACGTGAGCTACTCTCTTTATTTTACATGGCTTCTGGGAATTGAATTTAGCTTCTGACACTTATGTGGGAAGCACCTTACCCTCTGTGCCCTCTCTTTAGCACTATCCTCATTTTAACTAAGTCACCAAGCTGCAGACTAGCTAGAGGTCACACAAGCTTGTGGCTTCCCTGGTGACTATAGAAGGAACATGTTCCTCTATACAATTATAGAGGAAATAAATCCAGAGACAGACTACATGAGAATGAATCCTGGATTCACTTACTGACTAGGTGTTAGTGTTGATAATAGCATCATCTATAACAGACCCCAATGAATATTAAGTGATAAGTAAAGGTCTATTGAGAGGCTTGCCGGTCATATGTCACTTAATATATGTCACCTGGAAACCTCTCGAGGAGAAGCTGGGACTGAAACACAATCTAATGTACAAAGCAGAGTTCATATCTCCTTTCTGCTAAAGCCCTCACCTTAAATAAGGGCCATTATCCAGCCCAGGTTTTCTGCCGGCATAGGGTTTTCTGTGGGGTTAGCTATTTTACAAACATTGCTGCATATTCTTGCCTTTTCATCTGGAGACTTTCTGTCCTCCAGTCTTAACTGATTTAAGGTTAGATAAGTTGGGAGGACACAGAATGACCAGTGGTGAGGGGGGTTTGGTGGCTAGTTGTTCTACATTTTAAGGCAGCTTTCTGATCATGTGACTTTCTGCCCCTCCCTCCCCCACTTCCCCCCCCTTTTTTTTTGTTCTCCTCACAGAACTGCTTATAATAAAAGTGTGTACTGTATTCTTGCAATTGCTGCCGTGCTATGAAAAGAGACCTCTGGAGATACCCCTTACTGACCTTTCTACATCAGTTCCCCAGCACTTCCTAACATTTGATACTCGCACTACTTAAAGATAAAGATGCTGCTTTTTTGGCACTCTGAGTTATCTGTAGGATTGGAATCTTCAGTTCTTTAGCATTTGACACAACACCATATGCCTTTTCCAGAATTTCCTAGCATTCAACTGCTGTTCAATTGCTGTCTTTCCCACAAGTTAAGTGCTAAGCTTAAAATTATAGATTTGGTAATAATTCTGTTTCTTTTATCTTTTACAGAAACAGAACCACTTTATAACAATTTTGTGTTCTTATGGGCATTTTAGATGATGATGTTAGAATGTGATTTTATTTTCCAAATCAAGTGGACACTAGCAGGATCCAAGAGCTGGTTACTTGAATCCCATCCTTTCTCCAAAACAAACAAACAAACAGACTAACAAATTGTTGATGGTCTTTAGAATCTCAAATATCTTATTGAAATATTTAATTATGATACAAATAAATATACATTATCTTACAAGTTTTTAATTACATTTTTAAAGTATTTTTATTTAATACATGAAATTTTTAGTCACATACTTCGATTCACCTATTACATTTTACATTTTGGAAATCTTTTTAAGTTACACAATATCTACTCATGGTCAATGCTAAACAGATATTTAAATTCACTCGACACTGTAATTTTTCTCATGTGCACAACTTTTGAGAAAAATTACAGTGTCGAGTGAATTTAAATATCTGTTTAGCATTGACCATCCCTTTAGTGGGACACACGTTATACGACTTTGCGAAAGTTTACTCTTCAAAGACAATACCTTCCATGACCCTCCTGATATTCCAAATTTATTTTATTCAAATAAGGGTTTAACTGGCTATGATCAACCAACAACACTGGAGTCTGAGTCTGCTCTTGAGAGGTGTGATGTGGTAAAATGTAGCCTCATCTTCACTGATGCCCTCACTAAGGAATCACAAGAGTAATTTTTGTTAGGTTTCTGACATCTTTTCTTGTCCATTCCTGAGTCTGATCTAACAACTGGGAATTTTGTAAAAAATGGATACATTTTGTATAATTGAGTCTATACAATGGACACTAGAAACCTTCCTCCCATTGAATGCCAAGCACTAGATAAGACACTGTAAATAGCCTCAGAATGTCTGAGGTGCAGATTAAGGGCAAGAGAATTATGACATTTGAGAGTATGGCTAGAGTTGGAAAGTGTTTGACCCTTATGTGCTTGAAAAGCACTGCTTTAATTAAAACAGATAGGTAGAAATGTCACTTTATAGTTGTATTTGAGAATTCACATAAGTTGTAGGTGATTAAGTATCTTCTGGACAATAGCTGCTGGGCAGGTGGAGGTTTTGCATGCAGAACATTGCAGCAAAGCAAATTTTATTAACCCTTCTGCTTTTAAGGTATGTGTGTTGAGGGGTCTGAATGTCTTTTTTTTTTGCCTTTGAAAATAGTTTCAGATTCATCTGAAGACTACAGTTTGTACTATGCATATTTTGGATAACTCCATGAATTATTTAATGTTCCATGGATCAATATACACTACTTTAAATATTTTGAATACTACAAACCACAATTCATGTGCATATTGCCAAGCTAATTGAAATGTGCATTTTCTTAAACAATTTCTAGTTTCATTTTATTTTTTTGACAATTTTATCAGTTGTTTGAGAATATCGTACAATGTGTTTGGTCCTATTCACTGCTTTCCCAAACATCTCCCAAATTCACCCTGGATCCATTGAACTCTGTGTGCTTTTGTTGTTGTTGTTGTTGTTGTTTTGTCTTGCTTGAGCAGGTCTTACTCACGGTATCATACCTGCTGTGAATCCATGTGTGCAACTTCCAAAATAGGCTGTTTCCTTGCAGACACCAACCACCTCTGTCTCTTAAAATTTCTCTCCACTCTCTTCCTAAATCATCCCCGAGCCTTGGAGGACAGGGTGTGGTGTAGATGTCTTGCTTAAACCTGAGCATCCTGTAGTCTCATGGTCTTTACAACCTGGCCAGTTGTGGCCTCTGTTAGTCAGTGTTTACTCGAAGAAAGTAGATTCTGTGATCAACATTGAGAGATGTCTAAGTCATTAGAAGTCAGCAAAACACTGGCCATTTAATGTATTAATAGTAGTAGGCTCCCCAAAATGGCCTATGACCTGTCTAGTCACAGGTCTACAGCCCAGAGAACGGTGCCAGTTATGAGTTTCATCTTGAGGGGTGCACCTTAATTAAAAACAGAAAGGGGATAATTACCACCCCTCATTCCCCTACTGTCCAGGTGGGAGTGGTTTGCTAGGCCAGTCATTGTTGTAGTTCACAGGACTCACAGCTGATTACGATTGATCACCTCTCATCTCCTCCAGTAGCAGGGTCCCTTCTGGCATTATGAAAGTTAGCCTGTGGGGATAAAGCTTCTAGGTCAAAACCAACTTGACCTCACCATATTCTATGGCTCAGGTATATAGCAGCAACAGTGTAAAAGTAACAGCAAAGTAAAAGTTGTTAAGGTCTTGTTGTCCAGGTTTGGAGGCTAACCAAGACCATTAGCAAAACCCTGGAATGTCTGGAGGTTTCATTGGTCCACAACTCACCAAAAAGTAACCCATTTCTGCCATAGGATTTTTATTTGTTAGCCCAGGGTGCCTAGTGGGACCTCTGTCCCTCTGCTATAGGATAATATGGATGAAAGACCTCAGCCCAATACCAAACACCACAAATTTGACAGAGGAGAAAGTAGAGACTAAATTTGAACTCATTAGTCCAGAAAGGACTTTCAGAACAGGATCTCAGTAGAACAGGCATACAATCAGCATTTAATAAATGGAACCTCATGAAACTAAGTAGATTTTGTACAGCAAAGCATATCATCAATCCAGTGAAGAGATGGTGTCATTTAAACCAGAGGGTTTATACATGGGTGTGTATATATTTTCAGAAGCTTCTGTAGTAATAGATTTCCGTGCGACACTTTCAAAAGGTCTTTAGTGTTCGTTATTCCTCCCTGTATTTCCCTGTCCTACCTTGCACTCCTGTCTTTTACTGTTCCTTTATTCCCCCTTAACCCTAAACTACTGTATTTCTCTCTCATTTGGGGAAAGCTGTCCCTCGTTGCCCTTCAAAAACTGTCCTGACCCGGATTGGCATTCCAACTAAAACACCCTTATATGAAGATACAAAGATAACATTCGTTAATGAGAGGAAGCATGGGACACATGTTCTGGGCTGGGTTACCTCACTCAAAATTCTTATTTCTGGCTCCACACATTTACCTATGAATTCAATCATTTCATTTTTCTTAATTGCTAAAAAGATAGTCCATTTTGTAAATGTCCCAGATTTTCATTATCCATTCATCAATTGGTGGACCTCAGGAAATGTTCCCTTTTCCTGTCTATTGTGCGTAGAGAAACAATGAACTTAGATAATTAGGTTATCACCATAGTAGGATATATAGTTCTTCGGGCATATGTTTAATAGTGGTATAGCTTGATCATGTGGCAGGTCTATTTCTAGCTTTTTGAGGAACCTCCAGACTGATTTCCATAGTGGCTTCACTAGCTTGCACTCCCACCAGCAGTGAATAAGTGTATGTCTTTCCCCACATCCATGCCAGTATTTGTAGTCATTTGTTTTTTGGATCTTAGCCATTCTGAATGGGGTAAGATGAAATCTAAAAGTAGTTCTAATTTGCATTTCCCTGATGGCTAAGGATACTGAACATTTTTAAAAATGTTTCTCATCCATTTGTATTTCATCTTCTGAGAACTTGTTTAGCTACATGCCCCATTTTTTAATTGGATTGTTTGTTTTCTCAGTATTTAGAATTTTACTTTTGTATATAGTAGATACTAGCCCTTTGTCAGATGTATAGCTGTAAAGCTTTTTGTCATTCTATAGGCCACTCTTCACTAAAATATTAGTGTCCTTTGCCGTACAGAATCTTCTTAGGTTCAAGAAGTTCTGTTTACCAAATGCTGGTCTCGTGCCTGTGCTACTGAGGTACTGTTCAGAAAGTCCTTTCCAGCACCAAAGAGTTCAAGCATATCTCTACATTTTTTTTTCTCTAGTAGATTCATGGTGTCTGGTTTTAGGTTGAGGTCCTTGGCTCATTTGGAGTTGATTTTTGTGCCAGGTGAGAAGTGGGGATCATGCTACATTATACAACATTTTGTTATCTAGTTTGATCAGCATACTTGGTAGAAGATGCTGTCTTTTTCCCAATGTGCAGTGATGACTCCTTTGTCAAAAATTAGGTGGCTGCAGAAACATGGGCTCATGTGTGTGCCCTCAATTCTATTGCACTGTTCAAAGTGTCTGTTTTTATGCCATTATCATGATGCTTTTATTACTATAACTGAATAAAATGTGAATGAAAATTGTCTCCATAGTCTTGGGCATTTGAATACTTGTTCAACCGTTGGTAGTACAGGTTTTTGAAAGTGTAGGCAGTGCAGACTTGCTGGAGGAAGGGCCTCACTAGGGGAATGGCTTTGATAGTAAGTATCCTTAAGTGCTTCTAGTTTTCTTTCTCTTCCTCATGCTTGAAGTTCAAAATATAAGCCCCCTCTTTCCTGTGGCTTCTGCCATGTCTGCCGTTTGCTGTCATGCTTCCCCATTATGATGGAGTCTTATTCTCCTGCAACTATAAATCCAAATAATCTCCATGTTGCCTTGGACATCCTGTTTTATCACAGCAACAGGAAGTTAACTAATACACACATGAAATTTATGATTATTTCTTTTATTTTTTGCGAATAATTACATTGGAATGTTGATGAGGATTGCTTTAACTATGTAGATTGCATTTGGTAGGATTGCCCATTTTCACAATATTAATCCTATGAAATTAGAAGTGTGGAAAGAGTTTTCATCTTCTGAGATCTTCAGTTTCTTTTATTTTCTGTGTCTTAAAGTTTTCATGGTGCAAATCTTTCACTTCTTCAGTTAGTTTTATTTCAAGATATTTTTTTAGGCTATTATGAATGGGAATGTTTCCTAGGTTCTTTTTCAGTGTGTTCATAATTTGTGTATAGGCAGGCTACTATTTTTTGTATTAATTTTATAATTTTTATATATAATTTTAATTTTTATATTAATTACAGGTTGTTTATTTTGTATCCCAGCTGTAGCCCTTTCCCTCATTCCCTCCCAATCCCACCTCCCCTCCCTCATCTCCTTCCTGCCCCTCTCTAAGTCCACTGATTGGGGGGGTTCTCCTCCCCTTCCCTCTGATCCTATTTTATCAGGTCTCATCAGGACTGGGTGCAATGTCCTCCTCTGTGGCCTAGCAAGGCTGCTTCTTCCTCGGGGAGTGGGGGGAGTTCAAAGAGCCAGCCACTGAGTTCATGTCAGAAACAGTCCCTGTTCCCCTTACTACGGAAATCCACTTGGATGCTGACCTGCCATGGGCTAGGTCTGAGCAGGCGTTCTAGGTTATATTCATGCATGGTCCTTGGTTGGAGAATCAGTCTCAGAAAAGACCCCTGTGCCCAGATATATTTGTACACCTAAAGAAGGTAAACAAGAAGGAAGTTCCAGGGTAAGATGATCAATCCCAACTTAGAAAGACAAATGGGATGGATATTAGAAGTAGGAGAAAACAAGAAAGAGGACAGGAGCCTACCTTAGAGGGCCTCTGAAAGACTCTACTTAGCAGTGTATCAAAGCAGATGCTGAGACTCATAACCAAACCTTAGGCAGAGTACAGGGAATCATATGAAAGAAGGGGGGATTAGTAAGACCTGGAGAGGATGGGAGCACCACAAGGACCAATTTTTTTTTTTTTTTTAGTTAAATGTGTTTCCCAGCTGTGGAGGTTTTCTGGTAGAATTTTTAGGGTTTTCTATGTACAAAATTGTATCATCTGACAATAAGGATACCTTGATCCTTCCCTTTTCTTCAACTCCTTCACTTGTCCTACTGCTTTAGGTATATTTTCAAGTACACTATCGACCAGGAGGTAGAAGTGTTGATGTCCTTGTCTTGTTTCTGATTTTAGTGGAAATTCTTTCAGTTTCCCTTCATTTAGAATGCTGTTGGTCTGTGTGCTTCTGCATACTGACTTTATTATGTTCAGATATGTTCTCTGTGTTGTAAGATTCTCTAGAACTGTTATCATGAAGACATTTTAAATTATGCCAAAGGTTCTTCTTGCATCAAATGAGGTAGTCATGTAGTTTCCACCTTTGAGTCTATTTATGTGAGTGGTCATGTTTACTGATTTATGAATGTTGGACAATTTTTGCATCTCTGTAATGACGCCAGAGATGAATACTTAATCATGGTGAACAAGATTTTTGAGGTGTGACTTGAATTCAGTTTTTAAGTATTTTATTGGGAATCCTTGTATTCATTTTCATTAGAATATTGACCTATCATTTTCTTCTTCTTTTTCTTCTTCTTCTTTTGGGTGGGTCTTTAGTCTTATTTTGATAACAAGATTGTATTAGCTTCATAAAAATAATTTGGAATTTTAAAAAAATGTTGTTTTGTAAAATAATTTGAGAAATAATAGTGTTTATTTTTACTTATTTTTATTTTTTTTAGGTCTTGTTCTGTATTGAAACCATGTGGTCCTGGGATTTTTTTTTTTTTTTAATTTGGGAGACTTTTAATTACTGCTCTGTCTCATTAGGTACTATAGATTTATTTATTCTTAATTTTATCTTGATTAATCTTTAAAAGAACATATAAATAGAAATTCATATATTTAATTTAGATTCTCTAGTTTATAGGAATATGAATTTTTAAGTATATTCTTATTGCTTTCTGAATTTCTTCAGCATTTGATATAATCCCCCTCTTTTTGCCTCTACTTTTAAAATTTTAAATCCTTTTGCCTCTCTCTTTTGGCTAATTTGGATAAAGGTTTGTCAATCTTGTTAATCTTTTCAAAAAATCAATTATCAATTTCATAATTTTTAAGATTAATTCATTAATTTCAGCCATTAATTGACATCTCTTTCTGTTTTGGGGAATGTTGTTTTTTCTTTTCTTTTCCCCAAGGCTTTCAGATCTATCATGTGGTTGTTAAGTTGGCATTTAAGATATATCTTATTTTTTCTCTTTTATGTAGGTGCTTGGTGCAATACGTTTTCCTTGTAGGGCTACCTTTAATATGTCTGTAGATTTTAGTATTTTGTATTTTTATTTTCTCTCAATTCTAGAATATTTTAAACTTCCTTATTGATTTCTCCCCTTGGCACATTCAGTAGTGTGTTGCTAAGTGTATTCATGAGTTCCTGTAATTTCTGTTGTTTCTATTGTTGTTTATTTTCAGGTTTTTTTAATTTTATTTTCATTAATTACAGTTTCTTCACTTTGTATCCTATCTGTAGCCCCCTCCCCCATTCCACCCCAATCCCACCCTCACTCTTCTCCTATGCCCCTCCCCCAGTCCACTGATAGGGGAGGTCCTCCTCCTTCCCTTCCATCTGATCCTAGTCTGTCAGGTCTCATCAGGACTGGCTTCATTCTCTTCTTCTGTGGCCTGGTTAGGCTGCTCCGTCCACAGGTGGAGGAGATCAAAGAGTCAGTCCTTGAGTTCTTGACAGAGACAGTCCCTAATTTCACTTTTATTCTCTTGTGCCGGACTTTGTTTCAATTTTCTTATGTTCCTTGAGATTTACTTTGTGTCCTAATGTGTGCTCAAATTTGAGGAAAGTTCTATTGGATGCTGAAAAGAATGTGTGTTCATTAGTGTTGAAGACCTTAACTACAGGTGGTATGTTCTGTAGATACCTATCAGGTCCATTTGCTTTATTACGTCATCTAACACCAGATTTTCTCCGTTTAGTTTTCTCTCCAGATAACCTGTACACTGGTGATACTTGTGAGTGTGAGATCACTGTTATCACTGCACTGGGGTCCATCCGTGGATATAGGTTGTAACAGGTATTTAAGATTCATTATGTTTAATGCATCTCCACAGAAAGAAGAAAATGTGTAGCAGTCCTCTTCATGCATTCATGCTCAGTGTAGAGGTCTGAGAGAACTTCTGTTGCCCAGGAGATTAGAGAGAACATGGAAATGGTAAATAACAGAAGGGCTAAATATGGAGCATTCCATGCAATGCACAATAGGCAGCTGGGATGTATTTTTGTATTCTAAAGCTTTCTGGTAAACACAAAACAGCAAGAAAATTTTGTTTTTAGATACCATGATTTTGGATCATCTGGAAATTTAAAAGTATAAATATTGAAGGAGGGGAGAAAGAGGGGAAGTGAAAGTAAGAAGAGACAGACATAAAGAGCGAAGGAAGGAGAGGGGGAGGAGAAAAAAAGAGAGAGAGAGACAGAGACAGAGATAGAGACAGAGAGAAGGAGGGAGAGAGAAAGAGACTGACTTTATACTAGACTGCAGCCGATGTGACAAGGGTACAGCTTATGATTTATGCCCAGAATCCTGTCTCCGAGAATTTACATGATTCCTGGAATCTAACAGTAGATGCTTACCCAAACTGAAATTAATATAAACTGACCTCCTGCCATGTGGACGATTATAGCATGTTCCTTTGGAATGAAAGAGGATTGTGTTTCCTTGTGTTATATTCAGCAATTATCAAGTAGTGTTTCATGTTCCCAAGCTCCGCATTATCTAAGAAGTTGAGGTGGCTGTGAGCAAAGGAACACTTTCCCAGTTCTCAGGGGAGATATGGCTCTTCAGAAACTGGACAGTTACTGTTGGATCTCTGGTCTCAGATTCAATTTGGAAATATTTGCATGTGTGCACTTAGTTAATTGAAGATCAGTCTTTGAAAGAACACAAAGCAATTTGGAAATATTTAAGTACCACATGAACCTTTTCACGGTGATTTTCCTTAAGTCCTTAAAGCCGTACTTAGCCTTTTCTTAGTTAACCCTTCCAAGTTTCTTCCTAGTTCTTCCTAGCAATGTCTTCCTGCTTCCACAGTTCCATAATTTTATTTAATTGATTTATTTTTCATTCCTTTTACATCCTGCTTGTAGCTCCATCCCTTTCTCCCCTCCCAGCCCTACCCTCTTCTTCCCCTCCCTCCTTGACTATTCCTCAGAAAAGGGAGCACCCTTTCCCATCCACCCCGGCTCATCTACTTGCCTCAGGACTTTCCCTGTGGCCTGGCAAGTCCGTTGCACCAGGGGGAAGTGATCAACTAACCCACCCACAAAAACCTCCACCCCAAATTTACCCTGCTCACAGTTCCATAATTTATGGTGCACACGGTTTACAGCAGACAGACGTTTTTTGAGTTATGGGTAGAGTTAATTTTTTGGTATAGAGACTACTGGCTGTGTGCTTAGGTGGAAGCTGTCCCTCAGCCTTTGCTCCCTGTGGTGTGAAGGAACTTAGAGCGCCCTTGAGGTACAGCAGACATCCGTAGGCCACCAGGTTCTGCGAAAGCACACTGCGAGTCTCTGGTTTATTTCCTGGAGAAATGATCAATCAGCATTGCTGTAATGGTCTGCAGCCTCCTTCAGACGCTGTCAGTACAAACGCACAATTTTAAGAGGAAAAAAAAATCACCAAAAGTCCGTGTAACCAAATAGAAAGTGCATTCTCTTCAACAATTCGGCTGCTCTTCTCAGTGTTAGGGCCCGCTGTTGGTTTTATTTTGGTGCTTGGCTATCATTTGAAATATCACAGACTGAATATTTTCATTTTCCTTCTTCTATTTAGGCCTTCCTCCACTCTGAACCTTTCTAGATATGGTTAAACCTTGATTGATTTATGATGCTCTTTAAAATGCTTGTTTGTGAGGTTTTGTGGAAATGTAGAGAGTTGTCCTCTTTTATTGCCAAATTTCATTGGTTGTTCCCATGTTAACATTTTTTTAGTACACTTTTCAGAAGGTTGAAGGATGCTGTGGGGCTTTAGTGCTGTGGTCTGTTAATCCTCACCAGACCCTAACAGGATTCCTTTGTGAGTTTTCCTCCACTATTTTTGAGTGACTTGGCTTCTTTAACCCTTAGGGTGCTGAGTATCGTCGGTCCTAGGCTCCTCATTTGGAGAGAATGATTTGATGCCACTTGAAATTCAGAATAGTTACTACGAGCAGACATCCAAAACATGGATACTGTCATTGCAAGTTTCATGAAAAGTAGCTCTTTGTTTTATATTTGGTTGCCAATGAAATAAAAAGCCACCTTCTTGAATTTTTTAAAATATAATAATACATTTTTCCATTTAAAAAAATCAGTTCTTTGAAAAATCCCTACTTGTGTTTTCATCCTATTCAATCCCCTACTTCTCCTGCATACATTTCTTTTGTCTACCCATCCAATTGTGTGTGTGTGTGTGTGTGTGTGTGTGTGTGTATTTACACTATGAGACTAATTTGTGCTGTTGCTCATGTCTTTTTGGATGTGTGGCCTTCCACTGGAGCATGGAGTTACATTTTTTAAATAAATAATCTCCTCTCCCAGCAGCTGTCAATTGCCCATATCTTCTCAGCTAGCGGTGAGACTCGCACCCACCTCCTTTCTCTATGTTGTCACCTGGTCTGGTGGAGCTTGCTCATTTCCTGTCCATGCTATCACTGTGACTTTATATGTGCAGCTACCCTGTTGGGGCTGGAAGACATTGTTTTCTTCTAGTCACCCACTGCCTTTTTCTTATATACTTTCTTCTGTGATCTCTGAGCTGTCGCTTTATGTATTTATTATTTGTCTCTTTAACTCTTTTTTTTTGTGTGTGTGTGTATTGGGGGGAGGTTCTTCTCCTAACTGTCCTAACAATACCTTCTCCATCTCAGCTTAGCTTCTCCTGGCTCAACTGTCATCAACTCTCTTCTCTTCTCATGCTGGTAGCCCAATTCACTTTCAGCTATGTTCTACATTCACTCTGATCAATACCTTTTCTTCTTCTCTCTAGTTCTACTCTCCCTTCTTTGTTCTTACACCAACTGTCTTCTCCGACCCAACTCTTCTGCCAGCTGGACCCTACTCCAATCTGTTTGCCTCTGATATATATATATATATATATATATATATATATATATATATATATATATATATTTATATCTCCTCTCCTGTTCCCAGAAATCCAAGAACCAACTGACAATGAAAGGCATGAGGTCCCTTAAAGGGCCAGGCAGACAGGCACACAAAATAAATCACACTACACCCCTCCCCATTTGTTTTAGCTAACTATTCAGTTTTGAAGCTGCTTTGGGGCACTTCCTGCAGCTATTCTACTGTCCTGAGTTTTGCTTCTCCTTTTCTATCCAATGTCTTCTCTAAGGTTCTCAGGTATCTGATGTGATCTTTCTGTTGATATCTTAGGAACATATCAAAAATTTAGAAAAAAAAAAAACAAACCTAATGGTGCTGCTTCTCTTTCCTGTGACTTAGGTACTGCTTCTTGAAACTTTTATCCTCCTGGGCCATCTTATCTTCTAGCATCTTGTGATCGGAGTCCCTCAATGAAGTCTCTTAATCTCCGCTCTCAGTGTTGTGAACCTTTGGCTTGCAGCCTCAAATTGGGCAACCAGGATGCAATATTCAGATTAGTCTGTCTCTAAAGCCTTGCTGATAGACCTGTTGTTGTTCTGCACTGTGGATGACTCTGTGTTGCAGGAGACCAAAATCTTTCTCATAGGCCTGTCAGTGGTTAACTGCTGAACACTTTCTGCCCAGGTTTTTCTGGCTGGCAGGGCAAGGCAGTGACTGGTCAGGCTCTCTTCATTGCTCTTTTCGGGTCAGTGGCCAAGGTTTGCGGAAGACCTCCTGAGCTCTATTAGTTTTGATGGTATTTACAGAGTTTCATTTCCTTTGGAAATATAAACGAGTCTGAATCCCCAGTGCAAAATATTCACTGACTTCCATTCTAATGTTAACATTCTCCATTTCCCCAATTTCCTTTTTATAATGCAGAAGGGGAATTCCACGGGCTGGTAGACTCTTCTGTATGTTGAGTTTCCAGCTGCTCCTGTAACAGTTGCTCAAGTGCCTGTAATTTTTCTTTGGCTAAGGGTCATTGTTCTAGCCACACAGGCTTATTTGTCAGCCATTTTAAGGGTAGGGCCATGGTATAACTTCAGCCATAATCCCCTTGTAAATTTGGAAACTCATTCGCCGTTGTGTCCTGTTTTGGGACACCCGCACAGTCTGTGGTTGTTCATCCACCGTGTGTGGATGACATTTTTCAATACCTTCCCCAGAAGCATCTTCCATTTCACCCCTCATTTTAGGGATTGTCATAACATTGAGTTTTGGAGGATACTGTTATATGGCCAAGTCTAGAATAGCACTGGCTTGCAGTAGTATGCATTAGATCCTCACCGAGCCTTGGTTGTCGGCAAACAGTATGACATAGAGCCCCATTTTATTTTTTTAATTTTCACTTATAGATGCATTTTTTTCCTCTAAATCTCTGCTAAAGAGCTATATCGTTGGTCAAACGTTCTGTTGGCTTTGACTTCTTTAAGGAACTTAGATCCTCTAAGTTTAAGCGATGTTGTGAGGCAGAATAAATGAATTAACACAGGACATTTATTAGGACATTAGCTTGCTTACCTACTTCTGTCATACAGCTTAGAATTACATATAAAGGATGGAAAATGTATGTCTCAGAATCCACTGTTATTCAAATATGAAAAATGTTCTCAGCTGCATCCAGAAGTCATAGAGAGATGACGGGAAGAATTTTGCTTGTATTGTTCTTATCCATGATAACAATTACCTACCATACATACCACACCAAACTTAGTCTCTGCAAAAAAAAAATTGTATTTTGTTGTTTTTGGTGGTGGTGGTGATGGTGCAGATGGAGATGCTGGTCCTGGTGCTGGTGGAAGTGATGGTGGTGGTGGTGGTAATGTTTCCTTTTGTGAACTATGGTCTTTCTCTGTAGCCCTGAATTAGAGTTCTTCCTCCATCTGTCACCACACATGACTTTTTTTAACTTCCTTTTTATAATTTTAAACTTTATTATAAAAAGTTTCCCTAACAACAAGAACACATGACTTTTAAAATACCCTGTTATGGATTATTTGTTCACCCTGATACAATTAGAGATCAGGAGATTCTAATTGACTTGAGATTTAAGCCATAGAAATCACTCACCCTATTCTCATTCTTTTCTTTGCCCCGGTTTGACATATTTCTGTGAACAAATGAGTTGCAAATACTGACTAAACATGCAGTATTTCTGGACAATTAAGTGCTTATATGTTATGATATAAAATGGAGAATATTTTAAAATAGTTATCAGAATTATCCTTTTAGAAATTGTGAAATGATTTACATATTAAAAACAAATGAACCACCTTAAATCCTGTAAGATAGTTACTTGGAGAATTTTCCTTCCTATAGGCTAACGTCTACTATAATGGCTTGTTGAAACTTCAAATGGTTTTAATGGTAGTTGAATTTTATTCTAAGAATTGTATTAGCAGAAAGCATATATCAGATTTATAGGAAATGAAAATTAAATAGAGCTGATACTTTGGCTTGCACTTAACCCTAGAAGTTCACAGATATGCATTGCAAATGGCAGGAAGAAAAGAATCTCACCCTTTTGCCTTTTGTTGCTGAAGCTGGGCACATTCCATTTGCCTAACTGAGTAAACAGCATGTTTACATGGGCCGAAATTTGTTCTAGTATTTTACATGCATTCTTAAGTGGAAAGACCTCAGCCATTATGATGACAACATGGATGCAAACAGTACACCCTGGATGAGGTAATTCTTATCAGCTACTCAGTAGCAAATAATTTGGCTTTGGTAGATCTTGATTTCTTCATATGGAAGAAGGGAATAATAGTAAGAGGATAATGATTGTCTGTGTTTTGTCGAGTATAGGGAATCGCCTCAAAATGGTTTTGTGCTAAAGGATTAATTTCTAAGATATTACTACCAGCAAATGATGAAATGCTTAGTAGGTGTAAACTGATGGAGAGTTCTAATGTCACAGGGAACATGCTCTCAAGGGGAAATGTGGAACTCTCCTCTCTTGCTGGTTCTGCTTCTTGCTCAAGGTGTGAATACCTATGTTAATGCATGCTTTTACCAAAATCTACTGACACCTTTTGTTAAAGTGAAAAGCAGTGGGGTTACTCAACCATGGCCTTTGATCCTCCAGACCTGAGTCAAAATACACCAGTTTATTTCAAAATTAAACCATGAGGGCATCTTTGTTACAGTATGGAAGTTACCCAGTAACAGTCTACAGCCTAGATTTCTTCGAAGATTAAATGAAATAAGTACAATTTTAGTTCAGTTGTTCAAAACTTTTCTTCTGGTAGAAAGTGTTAGCAATTTTGAGGTTCATGGTGGCAAGGAAAAGCAAGAGAAAAGAGATGAAATGATGACAAGACAAAATGGCAGTTTAAATGACCATTTAGGATAATATTATTCCTTCGATGAATAACTGTTTTTATAAATGGGACTCAATGGAATGTTTATTTGACATACATTATTTAAATAAAAGTAAATAAACTTTAGGATTAAAAAAATCAGAATCCTAAAATTCAATTCTGTTATAGGGAAGAATGCTTCCTATTAAATTCCCCATGTGACATTAATTCAGTGATAACACCATGACTATTGAATAGTAGGGAAGTCTTAAGGTTTGTTTTTATCCAAAAACTTGTGAAGGTGTTTTTCATAAGTAGACTATTAGTCTAAGGTATTAGAAATAGAGATGAATATGTGATTAAGTCAAGAAAAGTAGTAATCTAAGGATATGGCTTTATTTTTTCTTGGATCACAGGAAGATGATATTAACACATACTTAATCTATAGCAGAAGTTATAAAAGATTAAATGTTATCAGATAATATAGAGCATTGATGGAGCTTACATGAAGGCAAACTCTCTTATAAAACCATATGCATGGAGCCGGAGAGATAGCTCATTACTTAAGAGCACTGGCTGCTCTTCCAGAGAACCCAGATTTGATTCAAAGCATGTGCATTTTAAATCACAACTGCCTGTAACTCCAGTTCCAGGGCTTGCACAAACATACAGGAAAACAGCCATGCATGTAAAATATTTTTTAAATATATGTATGTACCAAGTAAAAGTTCAATGCTAAAATCTTTTGCCATTCATTAAAAAAAAAAATTGAAAAGATACTGCAAGTAGTTTAAAGCATAAAACATACTGTAAAAATACACTGTAGGAAATATTAAAACATATTTAATACAAAGTGAAATTATCCTTAATACTTTGATTTTTGCTTCTAAGTTAGCACTTATTTGGGCTCAATATTATGTGATAATTCTCTTATAAAATTTAATATACACTTAACATACTGAAAAGCAAATCTTCCTCTATCCTTCCATTTTTCCCTGGGGCCATTTTATAAGTGAATGTAACATTTCATTTTATAAAACATTTTCCTTCATTGATTCAACTCCCCAGTTAGTTCTCTATATTATTCCTCATATTTCACTGTTAGAAAACAAAAAATCTATAGCAACTAACTTTGTAGTAACCTATCATTGTTCCCCCTTTCCATATATTTCTGCAAACTAAATTGGCACATTTCCTTGACTTCTGCTATGTGGTGATACATTTGCAAATGTTTAATTTATAAATAGTTCACAACTCAGGCACTCATTTTCCCATTAGTGCTTCCATTGATGTTTGGCTTACATGTTTTTGTTGGCTATATGTGTGCAGAGATGTGGGCAGACCTGCAGATTAGCTTCTGAGTGCCTCAGTGTACAGACTTCTGAAGAGCTAAATTTCTCACAATTAGATGTCCAACACCGCCAGGAGAAGATACAACAGAAAGCCCAGTCTGAAAGTCTCAGTTGTCATCAATGCGTAAAACTGAATTCCACAAAAAGCCAAGTGTCGTAACAAATACCATTCTCCTCATAACGAATCCTGCCAAAGCACGCTTTTCTTAACAAGATGTAGTTTAGAAATCCTGTCAGTGGCATGGTGCTGTTCACTCTACTGCCAACCCGAGTAAAATTTCAGTGATCTAGATGAACTGATGGGTGTGAATTTGGAACCTCAGTCCAGAGGGAAGCTATGTGAGGAGTACTGTGAAGCCTGAGCAAGGCAGAGGTGCTCTTGGGGGTGAGCAGGAGAGCAGGGACCTCTTCAGGGGTGCTAAGGACACTGTATGGCACACAGGAGGAGGGGACTCTAAACAGAGCTGGAAGGCTATCTTTTACCAAAGACTGTTGACAGGAAGACTTCTGAATTTCACCAATTTTTATGACAATGGGAAGTCATCCCAGTTAAGTACCTGGTGTCTGAGCTGGCAGGAGAGTTCACACATCTTATTTTAGAAAAAAAATAAATAAATAAATTGGTATATGTGGGCTGAAGGTTTAAGGGATCCATTCCTTGGGATTAAAAAAAAAAATCCTCTGCTCCCACTGGAATTCAACTTTTTGTTTTGTTTTGTTTCCCAAGTGAGGAGCAGAGTGGGAAGAAAAGCAAAGGAGAGGAGCTTTAAGTGACTGATGAAAAGGACTGGGAAAATGTTTTGGACATCAAAAAGCTCTTACAAAACAGGCCATTAATGATTTAAGTGTAAACGAATAAAAAACACATGGATAACATTTTCCTTTAAAATACCCTTGGGTTTAAAAACTTAAGGGAAAAGTAAATGACCAGAATGCTTTTGATTTGGTACAATGACAACAATGACAGCAGCAAACGTCAAAATAAATAAATAAATAAATAAATAAGAATAGCTTGTGAAGTTTGGGACACTTCAATTTCATTTACGGCTTTCTATGACCAAATAAATTCTCCGGTATTCAGCAGCCCTGGTCACCTAATCACATCAAGGCAGGACAGCCTCTTCCTAAAATACAGGCTTTGACATTGCACTTTTGGAGGACTTTTACTGACAACATGAGTTGCATTTCCAGATCCCCAAGCTATTTGAAAAATGCAACACTCAACTAGACGTTATTGGTGGGAACAGAAGTAAAAACAAGGTACTCTGTCTAGAAGAGGAATTGAGTCTAGAATATCTCATAAGCATGGTCCATCCTCCAGGTTCTTATTGTGAAATTACTTGCAACTTGGATGTAAAATAATGAGGCAGCATGAAGATACACACACATACAGCAATGATTCTGATTGTGTCTTTTAAGCTCTGAGTAATTGGTATGTATGTGATAAACACATTATATTCATTCAGGAAAAGATTCTATCTCAACTGCAGAAAGTTGCAATGAATACAATGAGGAATTTACCACCATTACGTTGGATACAGAAGACTAACGCAACTGGGACAAGCTGGTATTTTCCTCAAGGTGTGAGAACACACACTCTTTGATATAATAGTGTTGTGGGTCAGTAAAAATTTCATTCCCAGACTATTCTTACCTACAAACAATGACTATTCCCCTTAGTTAAGTTTAAAAACAAAACAAACAAACAAAAAAAACCCAAAAAAACAAACAAAACGTTTACTTTGTCCATGCAGGGCGATTTCTAGAAACATGTGAGGCCACAGAGTAGCCTATTGACTCATAGGTGAAGCATTTTTCTAAGGGAACAATGAAAGAAGTAAATCCAGTTTAGAAGTATTTAGCTAACATAGTATGTTACCTGAAAGTTCAATATTTACCACCGGCATTGGGCAACGGAAACACTCAAATAATCAGAACAATGTGTATTAATTTAGAAAACATCTTTTGTCTTTGGTGGGTTCCCAGCTCAGTTGATTTGACTTCAGCAGTGTTCACAGAAACACACAAAACACTGGGACTTGAGCACATTTTTTTCATTCTTGGCACATCATAAATATTTGATGTTCTTTTTTTTCCTCTACTCTTCTGCTCTATGTCTCTCAGAGAACCTTATTCGTGTATCTCTCCTTTCTCATTGACTGTAAGACCCTCCAGTTTGCTTCCATTCTGGATCTCTAGCAGATAAAAATGGTGACATGTGAGCCTGGATCAGCCACAGTGCTTGATTTCAACACTGAGCTCCCTGCCCATCATCGGCTTTTCATTTCCCTCACACTCGTTCTTATTTCTAAATTATAGTGACCCTGGTAAAGAAAATTACAAAAGAGTAGACTGCCACCTCACGTTGTTAATGGCCTTTCTTGTCAGCCTACTTTCAACTTTGCTTGCCAGTCTTGAGATCTTGATTGTGCTAGCACCCATTACTCTTGTTTCTAGGGACTCTTCCAATGTTCACTACTCCCAAAGCTACTATTTGATCCCATGCCTAACCCTAAGCACATTATCTTGTATCTTACTTTTACACCACAGGTGTGAAACGCCTCAATCTCTTTTTCCCATCTGTTTCTTTTTTTTAATTTTTTATTAATTATACTTTTTGTACTTTGTATCCCTTCTGTAGCTCCCTCCCTCCGCCACTCCTAATCCCTCCCTTCTTCCCCCTTCTCCATGCATGGCCCTCCCCAACTCCACTGATAAGGGAGGTCTTCTTTTCCTTCCTTCTGATACTAGTCTATTAGGTCTCATCAGGAGTGGCTGCATTTTCTTCCTCTGTAGCCTGGTAAGGCTGCTCTCTCTCAGGGGGAGGTGATCAAAGAGCAGGCCAATCAGTTCATGTCAGAGGCAGTCCCTGTTCCCATTATTATGGAGCCCACTTGGACACTGAGCTACCATGGGCTACATCTGTGCAGGGGTTCTAGGTTATCTCCATGCATGGTACTTGGTCGAAGTATGAGTCTCAGGAAAGACCCCTGTTCTCAGATTTTTTGGTTCTGTTGCTCTCCTTGTCGACCTCCTGTCCTCTCCAGATCTAACTATTTCCCACTTCTTTCATATTTGCAGGTAAATGGTGGGAACTTGAAAAGATCATCCTGAGTGAGCTATCCCCGAAGCAGAAAGAAATACACGGTATAAAACCACTCATATAAACATATAATATAGGATAAACCTATTAAAATCTGTACACCTAAAGAAGGACTCTGGTTAAAGTGCTCAATCCCCATCCAGAAAGGCAAAAAGGATGGACATCAGAAGAAGGAGAAAACAGGGAACAAGATAGGAGTCTGACACAGAGGGCCTCTGAAAGGCTCTGCCCTGCAGACTATCAAAGCAGATGCTGAGACTTATGGCCAACTGTTGGGCAGAGTGCAGGGCATCTGTTTCTTTTAAGACTACAATCAATCAAATGTAATATTAAATGTGTTATCTTTAGCCCTCTCTTGTGTCTTAACCTTCGTTTTCTTATTCTAAATGAATGTTTGAATCTTTTTATGCTTTTAAAAACAAAAACAGCAGAAAGTCTTCACGCACCTCTCACATCCACTGTGAGTCATCTTTCCAGTCAGAGTCTTTTTCTTCAGAATGAAACTCCCTAAAGAGGTCATGCCAGACTTGTCCCTCTGGCAATTAAGTCAATGTTAGCCTCTAGCTCCATGGTGTCCTCAGCTTGCCTTCATCTTCATTCCTCATGACTTTTTGATACATTTCCAAACACCTTCTAGGATTCAGGGATATCACATCAATGCTTCCGCTTGGTGCTCTAGAACATGACTTTCTAATAGAACTCACTGGATGGATGGCTTTGACTATCTCCCATAATTACATCCTCTCCTCATTCTCCTGAGGCTGTCCTAGTGTGTTATCTAAATGACTCTATGCCATGTTCCCTTGAGCTATGACCTCAGTCTCTTACACACTTGGATTGAATTGTGATTTGTTTCCTGACTATATAATATTCATCTTTTCACACCACTATGACTTTGCCTCTACCCCTCATGCTCACATGCATGTCACCGATAAACTTTTGCATCTGCTCAGGTTAGTTTCAGAACGTCCTTCAGCTTGGAATCCAGCATAGAGCTCACCGAAACACTTTTCTGAAGTTCCCAGTTGCTAGTTGTGCTCTTCCTGTACCCCGGCTCTGCTGGTCTACGTCTCTGTCTGCTCTCACCATATTGTTCACCTACCAGTCTTCCCACTGTGTTCCTCTGTTAGGACACATGGTAAGTTTAGTGACTTTTTTTAAAGCTATATTAATTTGTTTCTTAATTGATAAGGGCTTTTAAGACTTAACTATAAAAGAGATAAATGGCTGGAAAATTGTCTTTTGATTGAATATTTGTGTAAACTCAAAACAAAAACAAAAAAAAAAAACAAAATCAGATGAACTTTTAGTATCCATTGGGTTTGCCATTATTCCAACTGCAGATTGGAAATATTAAGGAAAACATATCTATATTGAACATACACATCCTGTCATTATTCTCTGTTTAATAATGTAGTATAACAACTATTTACATTTTATTCACTATATGAAGTAATCTAGAAGTGTTTTAAAACATATGGAAGGGAAGAGGCTCTCGGGTCATAGGCAAATACTGTGTCATTTCATAAAAGAGGTTACAGACAGCTGATGAATGTGTTCTAAGTATGGAGTGTTAGACAAGGTTTCTATAAGAAATAAACATTCTGAAAGAAGAAAATGAAAAAAAAACAACTGAGGAAATAGTCTCTCGATTTAGACCTCTTTAGTGAGTTTAAAAGTTACTGTAAAAGAGCTTCACTTTAAGGAGAAAAATTGTCCCTTCATATTCACAGGCAACTGTCTCCAGGGTTACATGTGGATACTCAAATTACAAATAGTCATGTCCCTTAAAGTGATGATGTACTATTGGCATTATTATTGTGGGTTTTTGAATTTATATATTTTGTGAGGCAATGTTTGAGCTTAACTCTTTCATTTAGCATAAAGGTGAGTATTTATTCCTCCATTTGTTTCCCTGTTCTCAGTATCTGTTACTGTATCTGGCATATAAAATACTGTAAATATTTTGTGAATGATTAATTACAAGTGAAGAAATGAATGAAAGAAGGATGAACTAATGGGATCTAAGATTATCCAGAGGCGAAAATAAGCCTAGTGGAAAAGACCATAAAATCACGAGACTTGGAAATTGACCTTACTGTAAAAATGAGAAACAAAAGCCCTCCACACAGATGTGCTCTGGGTTAGTAAAGAGCTTAAGTAGGCTTTATGGTGTTTACAAGAACAGAGCCAAAATGAATCCAATCTTTTTTTTCCCCCCAGTTTGTGAACTTTCACTTTTTTATTTGGAAAAAAAAAATGTCTCCATTGTGCATGTTTGCCCACAAATGATGTCTACAGCAAGATTCAAAGCCTCAAACAAGAACCGAGGGCCTCCATACACCAGCAAGAGGAACGTCAGTAGAACTGCTAGCTATCGCATGGCACTGGAATGGGACAATTGTACAGCAATGCCATGCCTCAAGTATCTGGCTTCTCTTATTGATTGTTTCCATTTGCTGGATAACTTGAAAGAACAGGACTGGCCCTAGAGGGTAGATCAAAAGGGGGCCCTATACTTAAAGAAACATTGAGAAATGTGTCATTGCCAGACTAGAATATAGAGCCTAAGTTGCAAGTGGTGATTGCTTTAAAAAAAAAAATACGTTAGCATTGTAACTACATCTGTATTATAAGAAAATTTACTCCAATTCTGGATCATAAATTAGAAATTTCCAGTAATTAAGGATTGATAAATCAATTAGGAAGATATCTCTAATTCTAGTTGTAAGTGGTAAAAGTTTGAATTACTCCATTTCTCTCCATTCTTATACAATAATAGATTCTAAAACATAAAATGTAAACCTAGTTTATACAATGCAATAATTGGAAGAGCTAGAATCAGGGAGTATTAACAGAGAAGTCACATGGGAGGCAGAAGACATATTAACTAGACAAAAGTGTAACTCTTACAAGATAATTATAATTCTGTCCTAAATTTGCTTTGGAATTTTTTTATAGAAGCCAAAGTAAAGTGGGATACACAATCATTTTTGTAAGTTATTCTTACATATAATAACAAATTGATGATATTTATTTGCTTCTAAATTTTCTTAATATGCAATCATTTTTACACAAATCTGAAGGTTCCATGTTCTCCATACATGTGTCTATTAACTCAAGTTAGCTGATAAAAAGATCTTCTATCATAAGGAAGTGAAAATTTATGCTGAAAAGCATCCCCCTTTTTTCTTTAGAGAATAATCAACCTAAATTAAACTTTTAAATTTTTGGTTTAAGGCAGCCAGCATGTTTCAATAAAGTTGCCAAATATTCTTAACGGAAAGGAAGCATTGCAAGATATGACAAACAGGAAAGCTAAACAAAAGTCAACAGAGCTACAAATCAGACATTTATGGGAGGAAGCGTCCCAGCTCCACAGCCAAGCCTGGAGCTGAAGCCTCCAAGCCAGACCATGCGAACTTGAATGTGAGCAGAGAAGCCTGCCGTGCAATCTTCCACACTGGCAGAACGTGGGCCTCCGTGTGCTAGCAGCCATGAGCACTGTAGCCTGTAGCATAAGGCCTTCAGAAAATGAGAGAACACTAGCTCCCTAGCTGAGTTGTTACATGCTAATAAAATTTGGAGAAGAGTAGACATGTTTTTGACACGACACTCAAATAGCGTCTTATTTTGTTCCACATTTGCTTTCTTGGAGTCAATATCATCAGTGTCGCTGAAACAAACATTGGGGGGATTCTTCTTAGATCTTTCTTCTGGAACACCTCTGTACGTTGGTGTATAATTGGGCTTTGCATCACTGTGGCAAAATACCTGAGGTAAAGGGCTGAAAAGGAGGACAGTCTTATTTGGGATCATGCTGACAGATATTTTAACCCAGGCTTCCGGCTTGCGTGCAGTGGGGGATGTGGTGAGGGATGTGGTGAGGCAGAACCTCAGAGTGAGAGCGCATGGTGGGACAAAGATGGTCACTTCATTGTTGCTGGGAGAAAAGAAAGGAGAGGGGCCTGAGACTTGTGTATTACTCAAGGCCATGCCCCCTGTTACATACCTTCCTTTAAGAAAACACGCCACCATCAGCCCAGGACCAATCTTGTGGCACATGAGCTTTTGGATAGCATTTCTGTCTGAACCACAAGTAAGCAAGCCACATTCACATTACAGAATCCAGAATCTCCAAGGCACTCACTACCTAAAAGCCTTGGGGACCAAGCAAGAAACACAAAGGAAACATATCACTGCAGTTTAGGATTCTAGGCTTGGTGACAGAGAATAGGTAAAGAAAAAAGAAATTTATACTTTCAAATGAAACATCAACAATCTTTACATCTTAATTGCAAGTTCAAACATATTAATTTTTCTTTGGGCCAGTGCAATTCTGTGAATTGAGACTCCTTTTCAGAAGAAACTGAACCTTCATGAATCAAATTTCCCTAATAGAAAATTTAACCTTGTGACTCCTGGTAGGCCAGCCACAAACCCTGAGCATTCTGCAATCCCAGGACTAACTGGACAACACAAACTGGACTCCATGGAAGAAGGAGAAGGAGGAGAAGTGAAACGAGAAGAGGAAAGTGAGGAAGATGGGGAGGAGGAAAAAACAAAGATTAGAAGCTCAAAGTTGGGTGAGAAGGGCTGGGAAAGTTGAGAGCATGATAAGGTAGGGTGTTGGGGGTGGGGAATATACCCCAAATTCATTGCATGAAATAGTCAATGAATTATTAAAAAAATTAAAAATATAGCAAACAAATTAGATATACATTCTCTGATAATGATTTTTGGATTCTGATTTGAATAAGAACTAATATAATATGGTCACTTGCTCGTAACCTATGACACATATATCAGTGTCACCAGGAGTTCTCTGTACTAGGATCACATATCTTCATGTGAAACTAAGCTAAAGTGGATGCTTGCTCTTGCTCACCCTCGATATGATCCAGGAGATGAATGAGTGAGTTACATGCTCAGTACACTCTCAGTGGAGAACTACCTTAAATGCTAGTCTGCAAAAGAATCCCAGTTGAGCCTGAGAAAATCTGGAGAAAGGAGACGTGAAGGAGACTGTTGTCTGGCCAGAACAAGTCCCTTCGGGTGCTGGAAGCACCAGGAGATAATTTGGATGTTGACAATAAATCTGCGTATTTGAACATATGTCTCCTCACAAGTTTACCATCAATTTTACTAGTGTTGATTGTAGCTGGTGGGAGTCAGCTTCGAATTTGGAAGACCTTGCCTTGAATGGGAGGTCAGGCCACAGTAGACCCTTCTGAGCAACTCTGTCCCATAGCAGAGCATAAGTTCTTGCTTTTCCCTAGGCTCGTGAGACTCTCAAAATTTCTCATAAATTCATCCTCCAGACAGCTCTAATCTAATCTAGAACAAAGAACAAAGGAGATTCTGAGAACCATGTTTCCAGATCTACAAACTAAACCAGCAGATTGGGGATTAAAACAGCAATATCTACTAACTGGCCACCGGATTTTAGCTCAAACTTTCCTACAATTACGGAGATATCTTTGTTACAGAGGAATCTGTCCTGAAGTAAGAAAAGGTTGAAAGGAAATCAGGTAGCTTTGGATACAAATTTTATTTTGGGATTTTAGGAAAGATGATCAACTTTATAATTTAGGTTTTTGTCAGTATATTGGGGCTTATGATTCCAGAGGTTCACAAAGCCATCTCAGTCTGAATGATTAAATACAGTTTCAGGAAAGCATATAGTTTAGCCTGTGGAGACAAGGACTATTTCTAACATAGTCATTGTTGCAGTTCTAGGATCTAGGATTGCCAAAGCTCTCTGGTGCTTGAGAAGGCAAGGTGAATAAATATATTCACCATATTGATAATGCTAACTCTTACATGCCCATTTAAGGGAATAGACAGCATAAGAGGGTGAACAGACAATGAGGTTTTTTTTTTTTTCCTGATCTCTTTGAAGGCTGATAGGAATGAGTGTGTTTGTTGTATGTCAGGACACATTTAAAATGAATTAGTTTTTATTTTCATAGTTTAAAAAGACTGGAAAACAGCATAACATATTCTAGTAAGAAGGATTATTTCATTGTTTGTCTAGAAAGCATACAGTTATGTAAGCATCCTCAAGATACAGTATCCTTTTCATTGTCATTTAGCATCTCATCTCTGAGTAGAATCCAGCTTGCCTCTAATGAGTGGAGGACAAGCACGCTGACCACACACACTGCATCTTGCTTCTTAAATACATACACACACTTTTGGTAAAAGGCAGGGTATGAATAGGAAGAAACAGATGCATTCCAAAAAGACATTAGCTAAACAAAAGTCAAGTCCACCAGGCAAAGTCATCAGGAAATTAGCTAACATAGTTCCCCCCATTCAACAAAAGATAGCAGGCACTTGTCTCAATATCTCCTTTCATCCTTGAAAGCTTTAAAATTGATTCATGGTTTCACCACTACAACAAAGAAACATTGGATAGATTAAAATCAAGTCTTTTTTTAATTTGGATATCAACAGCAAGAATCCCACCCAGGTCTTGCTAAAAACGACTTTGGCTGACGTTATGAAATGCTTCCTCAAGCTCTTCTTTAGCCAAATGAGAAGTCGTCTGGAAAGGATTCATCCTTTTAGTGTACACAGAAGATCTTCTTCTTGGATCTATAAACTAAGTCTTTAAATTCCACTGTAATTACTTCAAAGACATAAATAGAGCTGATACTATTTCTGGCATCCCAGCTGGCTCTTTAGACAAGGTACACAGCATTTTCAAATAAAGCTTCTACAAAGTGTGTAGGTATTCTAGCAACAGACAGATGCCTGGAAATTCTAAAACACAGTATCTAAAAAGAATGGCTTCCAAAAATGCTAGTGTATGAGACAGTCCCCTTTCTCCACTTTCACCCTTGCAACAGCTGTTAGGGTTTCTTTTTCTTCCTAAGGACTGAAGTGGATTTTGTTTTCAGCACTGCTGAGGTTTTCTTCGAAAGTTACGTGCTCTCCCACTATTCACTGAGATGCTCACACACACAGGAGAATCATGCAGTCCACAGTCTTGTGCTGTAGTTATCAACCTGTGCCCTTTGAAGGTTTTGTTTCTAAAGCTCGTGCCACACAAAGCCGTCCCAGCACTCATGCTAACAAGTACAAATATTGTATTCATGTTTAAGAAACAAGTAACAAACACCGCCTATCCCTGGCACTCTTCTCTAATGGATTTGGACATTTGCATCTTATAACTTCTCCTATGTGGCATGTTTGGCTTGTTCTTAGTAACACACTTATAAATTCTTGAGTTATCTCGTTCATTTGATTCTCCCATTATTTCAGGTCACATTTGCCTTCTGAAATTTGAATTCAGATTACAGACATTTGTTTAAAAAAAATCTGTATAACTGATTTCTAGAAACCATGGTTGTTTTAAATTATTTCTCTTTCCATTTTTAATATTTATTTATTTTATATGTGGAACTCAGATGTGCCAATAGTGCACATAAGGAGTCAGAGGACAGAGTTCCTTCTCTTCATCTATTGTTTGGGTTCTGTGATTCAAACTAGGGTTCCCAGACTTGACAAGTGCTTTTGACGGAAGCCACCTCTTTGACCTAATTATTGATTTACTAGTAAAGAAAAATTACCTGAGCAAAATGGAACATAAGATATATAAAATGTGAGCACACTGGGGGAAAGTAAGTAAGCTGGCCTCTCAGTTTTCACACCCCTTATTATTTTTTAAATATTTATTTATTTATTACAATTTATTCACTTTGTATCCCCGCTGCAGCGCCCTCCCTTGTCTCCTCCCAGTCTCACCCACCCTTCCCCAATGCCCTTTCCCTAGTCCCCTGATAGAGGAGGACTTCCTCCCCTTCTATCTGACCCTAGCCAATCAGGTCTCATCAAGGCTAGCTGCACTGTCTTTCTCTGTGGTCAGGTAAGGCTGCAACCCCCCAGGGGAGAGGTGATCAAAGAATGAACCACTGAGTTCATGTCACAGACAACCCCTATACCTCTTACTAGGGAACACACTTGGAAACTGAGCAGCCGATGGGCTTCCTTTGAATAGGAAGGTCCTCTTCATGCATTATCCTTGGTTGGAGTATTGGTCTCTGTAGGTTCCCCAAGGGCCCAGGTTTTTTAAATCTGTTCTTTTCCTTGTGCAGTTCCTGTTCCCTCCAGGTCTTTCTATCTCACTCTTCTTCCATAAGGATTCTGGCACTCTGCCCAAAGTTTGGCTGAGTCTCAGTATCTCCTTCGATACTCTGGTGGGTAGAGTCTTTCAAAGGTCCTCTGTGGAAGGCTTCTGTGCTGTTCCTTGTCTTCTCCTACTTCCAATGTCTATTCTGCTTGACCTTCTCAATGAGAAGTAAGCATCTTTGTTGTTTAGCTTCTTTAGGACTTTATATTTCAGTATGTTTATCCTATATTATATGGCTAATATCCACTTAAAAGTGAATATATACCATATGTGTCTTTTTGCTTCTGGGTTACTTCACTCAGGATAATCTTTTGTAGTTCCCACCATTTGCCTGCAAATTTCATGATTTCCTTGTTTTTAATTGCTGAGTAGTATTTCATTGTGTCCCAAATCTACATCTGACATAGGACTAATAACCAGAATATATAAAGAACAGAAGAAGTTAAACACCAACAAAACAAGTAATCCAATAAAAAAAATGGGATATAGAGCTAAATAGAGAATTCTCAATAGAAGTATATCAAATGGCAGAGAAACACTTAAAGAAGAAGGAGAAAGCAGAGGACCAGATAGGAGTCTGCCACAGAGGGCCTCTGAAAGGCTCTGCCCTGCAGACTATCAAAGCAGATGCTGAGATTTATGGCCAACCTTTGGGCAGAATGCAGGGACTCTTATGAAAGAAGTGGGAAACAGTAAGATCTGGAGAGGACAGGAGTTCCACAAGGAGAGCAACAGAACCAAAAAATCTGAGCATAGGGGTCTTTCCTGAGACTGATAGTCCATCCAAGTACCATGCATGAAGATAACCTAGAACCCATGCACAGATGTAGCCCATGGCAGCTCAGGGTTCCATAGTAATGGGAACAGGGACTGTCTCTGACATGAACTGATTGGCCTGCTCTTTGATCACCTTCCCCTGAGGAGGGAACAGCCTTACCAGGCCACAGAGGAAGACAATGCAGCCACTCCTCATGAGACCTAATAGACTAGTATCAGAAGGAAGAAAAAGAAGACTTCCCCTATCAGTGGACTTGGGAGAGGCTTGCGTGGAGAAGGGGGAGGAATGGAAGGATTGGCAGGGGAGGAGGGAGAGAGCTACAGGGGAGAATACAAAGTGAATAAACTGTAATTAAAAAAAATTTAAAAAATTTTTTCAAAAGTGAAAAAAAAAAGATACACTTAAGGAAATGCTCGGCATCCTTAGTCATTCAGGGCAGGCAAATTAAAACGACCTTGAGATTTTTACCTCACTCCCATCAGAGAGGCTAAAATCAAAAACTCAAGGGATGATGCATGCTGTGGAGAAAGGGGTACACTTTTCCATTGTTGGTGGGAATGTAACCTTGTAGAACCACTTTGGAAATCAGTCTGGTGCTTTCTGAGAAAATTAGAAATAGTCCTACCTCAAGATCCAGCTATACCACTCCTACGCAGATGCCATTCAATAAGGACATTTGCTCAACTATGTTCATAGCAGCTTTATCTGTAATAGCCAGAATCTGGAAGCAACCTAGATATCCCTCAACAGTAGAACAGATAAAGAAAGTGTGGTACATTTACACCTCTTGTTATTCATTATTCACTTTCCTTGAGTGTAGATGGGACCTACCCTTGTTCCAAATTAGTAGATGATTGCAAGAGAATGGTAGATGAGGCTTATCACTAGGTGTGGTTTTATGTTTCATTTCATTTTCTATTATAACAAAATCCCAAATGTGGATAACTCATAAGGAATGGTACCTATAGCCGCCACCGTTTCAGAGGCAAGAGTTCTCTTGATGTCTTATTATAAGGATGATGAAATCCTTATATGCTTGCATGCCAAACAACAAAATTAGAAAGCAAGGCACAAAGTTACGTTGGGTCATCAGACTTGTTCTTTGATAGCAACCCATTCTCTTGGGAACTAACCCACTCCTCATGGCTAGGACTAATCCCTTCCAAGCTGCCCAGTACTTAACCAATTGGCATTGGAGTTAAGAAATGTATCTAAACCATAGCACTACACAAAATTTGTATGATCACATTAGGGACCTTTCCATGGGCTTGATATAAGTGGCCATGATAAAGAAACTCAACTAGGGAGTCATAGAAAATGGGTACAGTGAGAGAAAAGAACTTCAGCCAACAGCCCACAAACAAAAGGCTACAAGGAAATACACTCTCCTAAACCCAAACCAGCACAGTAGAAGTGAGCTCCTCCCTCTTGGAACCTGTAGAGGAGAAGAAAGCTTGGTTCACATATTGAATACAGGCCTGTGAGACTCTCTTTGGGCGATGAGCCAAGCTAGACCATGGCCAGACCTGACCTATATAAACTGCGAAAAATAAGGAATGCTGTTTAAGTCCCTAAATGTGTGCAATTTGTTGTACAGAAATAGAAAATTAACACAACATAGAACTGGAGAATTTGACTACTTTTCATGTAAATAAAGCCTGTCAAATCTTTACTTACATGAGGAGTATTTCTTAAATTCTATTCTTTTCAGTATCTCTTTTTGTCCTGAATCAAAGAAAATACTTGAGATCTAAGAATTTTCACCTAAACTCACTTTGTCACAGGATAAAAGCCTAATCCTTGAAAATTAGCTTCCACATTGTGTATCATCAGGTTTATGTTCATAGATATCCCAGTAAGAAAAGACCCCAATACAAATATAAATCCCCCCCATGTCAGAACTAGCATCCTGTGACTAATAGATGAAAACATTTGGAATCTATTAACTTAGTGGACCCACTGGCTTCTTCTAAGCCCAAAGCTAAGAATGTCGTCAGATAGCATCTGAGGCCTATAGAATAGTTTCCCCTGTCTTTCTGTAACTATCTTTCTAATGTCCTCACTAGTATATTTTTAACTTGCTTTGATTTATAGAATTCTTTTGTTTTGCAAATCTATGAAACTACTTCCATGTTAGAACATGGAATTTGTGGTAATCTAAATCTGTATTCCTGGGCCATAGTCATTTAAAATGGCCCAAGAATAACTGTCTTATTCCATTTAAAATTATTTATAAAATATTTCTGCAAAAAACTTTACAATAAAAACTTTTGGTGGTAAAAAGGACTTGGGAGCAATCTCCTTTTGCAAAGGGCCGTGCATGGTCATTTAGTCACTGGTCCAGTCTTGTTCACCTTTACACACTCATAGATGCTCTGTCCACATCCCTCCAGGCAAACTGGCCTTTCTTTGGGTTTCACAGACCACGTTGATTGTAAACTTTATACCCTGGTTATAGTTGCCATAGTAACCCTATCACTAATCCAGTATTTAAAAAAATGCAGCATATAGGCCAAATTCTGCCTATGGTTGATTTTTTAAAATAAATTATTACTGAAGCCCAGTCATGTCATTTTGCATGCACATCAGCCATTGTGGTTTATATACAGTACACTACAGGGCTGAGTTAGTAAAACAAAGACTTTATGCATCAAATGTCTCTACTGTTTTCATTCTAGGCTGCTGAGAGTTAGATAAATGTGTTCCAAAGGTTTATGTGTTAAGGGTTTGATCAGCAGGTAGTAGAATGTTCCTGAAGTAGGGCAGTGTGAAATCTTTATTTCATTGACAGCAAGTATTTGACAGACTGTGTGGATGTAGCATTCTCCTCTAAGGTATGCTCTGCTATAGTCTTCTGCTGATGGCCACAAGTCTAAAATCAAAAGGACTAGTTGACTGTGGTCTAAAACCTCCAAAACCATGAATAAAAATAAATCTTTCCTTTGTAAAAGTTTGTTATATCAGATATTTGTTCAGTGATAGAAGCTGAATAACACAAACTTATAGAAAAAAGTGGATCCTTTTATCAAGTTATTGATTTCATGAAATGAAAGATTTATCTATCTCTGTGGTTTAAGAAGCAAGCAACAGAGTAGATCCAGTGTTTGTGAATTAGTGAATATTTTTAAAATAAAAAGATGCACTGAACTTCCAAAATTCAAGATGTCAACATTTATTTCTAAGTAACTTTGTCCTTCCCTCCAAGGCCTGTAGGATTTTGTCAAGACTGTGGCTGTCAAAGGAAAGCAGTCTGTCCACATGATTTGTGTGACTCTGAAAGTGGAAAACAGAATGAACAGAGCTGGCTTCTAGACTACATTCCAATCCTTCATCACAAAGCTGTATTTAGACCAAATTGTCATTTATTAAACAATTTCACATTACTTATCAAGCCCATGTGCCTTTCAAGGGACAGTCATTCTGCTTTCAGATTCATGTAGAATCTATTTCCAAATGACCACTGGTATATCACTGTCCGTGAAACCATTTAATTTCCATTTGCAAAACCTTTTCTTGATGTTGCTCCCTTGTCAAAAACAGGAAGCCATTATTTTTTAGTAGTAAACATGTTCAAAATCAAGTTAGCCACTGAGCTCCCAATTCAAGACTATGTTTTTGTACATGAAAAAAAAAATCATGGTTTTACTTTGAGAAATGCCCCAGAATTCTCAAAGAAAGGACAAGTGTCTTAAAATTTTGTGGAAATCAAAGAATGTGAAGAACCCCTCCAAGGATTGATTCTTCTCCAAACCCTATGAATCTTTTAACATCTCTATGATTCATTCCTTCAGCATTTCAGTACCCTGAGATTAGCTGGAATGCCTTTTCTTTCACTTCTCCACCCACAATCTCTCTAATGCCCATATGGAATGTATACGGTGACAAAAACCACCAAGAACAAAGCAGATCAAGATGTTTGCGGTGAATATGGAGCCTAAAAGGAGAAAAAATTTGTACAAATCATAACAGCTTTCTCAACCACATATACTGATATGTCTTCATATGCAACATAAATCACTATGAAGAATTACCCAAGGGATTTGTAAATTAATTGCATTAAACCCACAGAGACTACTTTATGAATAAGACAGTATGTATCCAGCTTCATCATGGTGCTTGGACAAGTCTTCCAAGTTAACCAACCACTGGGTGTCCCCAGTAAGAAAAGACTCCAGTTTCTAACACGAGTATCTGAACAATGACTGCCTCCCTGAGAGACCTTCAATTCCAGCACTTAGGATTCATAAGCAAGAGAATCCCTGTGAGGCTGAGGCCATCCTGGTCTATGTAGAAAATTCCAGGATAACCAGGGCTACATAGAGACACCCTATCTCAAAAATGATTAATCAAACAAAGAAAAAAAGTTTGGTCAAACTTCATTTTTTCAAATTAGCCTTGTCTTTTGTTGTTTACTTTACATGTTTAAAAAGTTAGTCATGTAGGTCTTACGAAAATCCTCTAAGATATTTTGAAATTAATTGTGTTTTGTCTTCTCCTCTACTGAGGACAGCTGCCATTTAAGTCTAGTGATGAGAGCTATGTAAAAGGAATATTCTGACTATGCTGTGAGTTCTGAAGAGAGGTAGTCAGAAGAGGCAGGGTGGATGTTGGTAATGGTAAATACTATAAAAGATAAGGAATGGACCAAAAGCAGTAGGAAGCTGGAGGAGACAAGATATTGCCATACATCTAGGAAGACTTTAGAACAAAGAGATAAGTTTTTTTGTTTGTTTTGTTTTGTTTATTTTTTTTATGGTTTAGTGTGAAATATCCCCTTATGGGCTTGTGTTGTCACACAATTGATCCTTAGCTTGTGGCACAGTTTTGGCAGGTTTTTAGTACCTTTGGATAGGGCATGAAAGGCAATGAGATCAAGATATTGTGTCATAGCTTAACCCTGGTTCTGGCTCAAGAGCTCTGTGTCCTGATCCAACAGGAAACAAGTTCCCACCACTATAAAGCCCCATCATTCCAACATTCATGGAATCACATCAAGAATGGAATTGTTTCCTCTGTGCTATTGTATTTGAAAGTATGTAGGATATGTGTAATTTATTTTTCCTTTTATTTTATTTTTGTCTTCACAGGTCTCACATGTATGAGCCTAAGAAGAGATTTCAGACTTTTAGAAATGTTTGAACTATAAGATTATGGAAACTTTAGAAACTTTTGGACTAAGTTCAGTTTGCTTTATGAGATGTCCATGAGCCTATAAGGGATAGGGCAGATGGTTATTGCTTGAAGGTAAAATGTCTCCTGCAGGTTTGTGTGTGTCTGTGTGTGTGTGTGTGTGTGTGTGTGTGTGTGCAACTGCTTCACAGATGGTGATGGATTAGGGGGAGGTAATGGAACCTTTGGGGTATGGAGCCTTGCTGTCAGATATAGGGCCCCAGATAATTGTCCAAACTCCCTACTTTCTGATCTACTGAGATGTAGCAGCTCACTCTACAAGCCCCTGCCACAATAGAAGCAGCCAGGTGAGTTTCTTTTCTTGTTTCTGTTTTTCCACAAACAATACAACTTTCCACAAGAAGATCAATGTAGGCTTCTCTAGTCTACAGAAGTTTCAAAGTTAATATTTATTTACTTATTTTTAAAATTTTAATGATGGAGACGAAAATATACCTAAAAGTGAAGCTTCTTGAAAAACCATTTGTTCTTCCCGGTCTTGTATAGTTCCTCAAACTTGACCTTGGCCTCCCGCCTGGCTTTCCTTTTCAGAGCTGGGTCTCTAAAGACATCCTTGTTGACAACAGTTTTGTCCAAGGAGCTGTTCATAGGTTACCGTGTGGGCATGAGGTGATTGCAGTTACAAACTTTCACAAAGGACTTGATCTTTGATCTCTTGGCGATTTTCTTCTTGCCCATGGCAGCTCTTCACTTTTCAGGGATTAAAGTTAATTCCAGCCATCAGGACATGGCTGTAGCGTGGTCTGAGGTGCCATAATCGAAATTCTTCACAACGATTTTGTGTCCAGAGTAGCATTCTGCCAGGACTAGCACCACTTTCCCGGGTTTCATGAACTTTCCCATTTCTGTGGAGAACAAAGACAAGGACCCGCCCAGAAGTTTGTAAAGCCAAAGGCCCCGGAGCTGACTTCTATACGCGAGCCCGGGTTGCAGGCACTCAGTTTGGATCACTCACTGCCAACCAAGCCAAAATGCCCGCAGGGTCTGTTCCAGGGACGCGACTCGCCAAGCTGCCAGAAGCTTCGAGTCTGAACCAGCCCAGCAACCCAACCCTGGAGCGGCTATAGCGGTGAACTGCCAAATTACTATTTATTTAAAACCCTTTGGGTTGTGTAAAAGGATATCTTTTGAGGTTCAAATAACTGTTGTAGCACATAGGGAATTTCAAATACCACTTGTGATCTTATGAGTAATAAATACTCACATGTACATATATTTTTCCAGTAAAATACCAAGTTACTGAACTGCCTACAGAAGATTTGTTGGCTGGTTTCTACATGCAAATATTTAATCCAAATCTGTTTTGTTCCCAATATCAAGAATTATCAAATAAACATCTCACATGTTGTCTACAGTCTTCTGATCCCTTTTCCATAATGACTTAGTTCAGATAATTGGAGAGACTTGGCCAGGGTCCACCTGTGGCTAAGAAAGCCTCAGAGATGTTCCTCCTATCCAAGGAGGTCAGCTCCAGCATTAGGTAGGCAGTTCTGAAGGCAGTGTTTGCTCCCCTCCCTTTTTATCTGTCTGTCTGTCTCTGTCTCTCTCCATGTCTTTCCCTCTCTTTGTCTGCCTTGTTCTGTCCAATCTAACCATCAATAAAGCATCTCCTTCTTCCTGGGTTTCACCTTAGTAGAACTGGGTGGAGTTAATTACCACCTCTAATCTCCATTCCTCACCTTTCCACCTGTACCATCAGTATGTAGTGGGGAGGCAGATTTCAGAGACAATGCCTCCAGCCATTGTATGATGAAGAACTCAACCTACCATTTGGTAGAAATGAGCCAGAATTCTAGCTCTTTTCATCTCCAGCTATGTGCAAGCTGTACTGTATTCTGTGTTGGATGACCCTACCACAGACAGTCTCTTTGTTTTCTAAATCCAAGTAGAGCTAATTTTCTACCAGTAATCTCCAAACAAGAAGTAAGCGCACTGGAAGCCGTTGGTTGAAAACACAGTTTATAGATTGTATGAACTTCATGGTTCTCCGAATAAGGTGGCAGGAAGCAAGCAAGTGAGGCAAGAAAAGAAAGGACATGGCGGTAGCCGAGGAACAAGTGTCACCACTGAATACTGCCAAGCTCTCAGAATCAGAGGTCACAGTAATGATTCCAGCTAGCAAAATTCTTATGTCATCAGTATCTTTTAGAATAAATCACACTGTCAGACTGAGACCTTCCATAACTCAATAAAAGAAGGAAACAGCAATAACAAACCATGAAGAAACAGTACCAAAATGGGTTTGGGAACAATTCCTGAAAGCAGGAACAGAAGGAACTGGAATGCTTGTGAATACCTCTCCCTTTGGCCACTGGCTCTGATCCTTCTGCCCCTTGTAGAGAAACATGTACATAGAAAAGAATTTGAACATCTGGAAGTGTTTTAGTTATCACAAGTTTTAGTAACTTTTCAAAGAGAAACATAAAATTGAGTGAAAAGTCAAACAAAGACGGTGGTTCACTCAAGGGATAACAATATTCCTTTTATGACCCTGTTCATCTCTCATTTGATGGGGTTACACAGGAAATGTATTGCTATTTTGATTTTAAATAGCTCTAAAATATGTGATTTCACAAACTCAATCCAGAGTGAATCTCTGAATAAAAGAGGGGAAAAAAAGCTCTTAAGGATGACTATTTTATTACATTTCTTCCATTCTCCTTTTGTTCCTTGTATAAGTCATGAAAATCCATCAATAGGTACTATCATTTTTGGAAAACATTTCTGAAGATGCTATTTGAAGTATCCAGCAAGCTTGGGGGTAATCTGGCTGTCAGATGTTGGCTCTGTGATTGAAGATGTATAAAAACAAACCAAGTGCTAATGTCATCTTCCAGTCTTACATTTTTTTCTAGAACTACTAAAATAGATAGAGTATTTACATAGTGTTCATGTTTTTCTGTAAGTTAATATGTCGTTTAGTACTTTTTTCTTGTTTTCAGCTGACTGTGCTAGCCACCAACATACTAGCATACCGCCCTACCCACGGAGCACATGGAAGCTTCCCAGAAGCGTGCATCTTCAAACACACTACCTGGGTTTGGTCTGGTGACTGGCCTTCTCTTAGCTTCAGTTTCCCCTTATTCAAAAGTAGAAGCAAAGGGACCAAATACGGATGCTGGCGAAGTGAATTGTTATGATGACTGAGAGTGGTAAATGAGATAAAGGTTAAACATGATACAGTGCTTAGCATCTGATGTCACCATGGATATCAGCACTCAGAGATTCAGGAACAGCTAGCTCATCAATGGCTGTGTACATTTCTATGGAAAACACCCATAGATATCACCCAAAGGAGTCAATGATGCCCCCCACCCACCCAAGAAGAGCCACCTGTCAGCCTTGTTAGTCTTTTCCCTTATTCCCCACACATTTGTTTTGTTTGCTAAACTGGACATAAGGGTTCAGGGAAAGTAAGCAAGTGTCAAAATTAACACAGAACCTTAGCAGTATAGAACTACTAACAAAACCAAAAAAAGAAAAAAAAGAAAAAATGAAAAACAGAGATCAGGTATCTTGTCACTATATCCAATACTTCATCCTGTAAATTTGAATGTTCCTGAAAGTGTATTAATATGAGATAATGCAGCAAATGAAGGAGCACAGAGAGAATAGACGTTGAACAGCATGATGTAAAAATTTTAAGCTGAACAGTGCTCATACACATCTTTAATCTCAGTACTCAAGAGGCAGAGGCAGGCAGATCTCTGTGAGTTAAAAGACAGCATGGTCTACAAAACAAGTTCCAGGGCAGACAGGATTGTTACACAGAGAAACCCTGTCTTGAAAAAAAAATAATTTTAGCCTGGTCTCATAGATCATATTAGCAGTTTCACTAAGAGAAATATAATAAAACATAAAAGAAAAAATTTATAGTAAAAGCTCTTCCATGTTAATATTCTATTATCCTTATATTTTATTGAAATTCTATATAATATTATATGTAATTAATACTAGTGAATTATTAAAAGGTATGTCATTGGCTCCACAAAGCCATAAATAAAATCCCTGTCCCCCAAGAATTTCTTACCCAACCATCACCAATGAAAGGCTGGAGCTCTACTGTCAGAGACATAAGGCACACTGGGGAATTCATTAGGAAGACCCCGGCTCTGACTGAATAGGGTTCTTTGGACTCACGTGGTTTTATTAGCTGTTCATGCCAGATTTCTCCCCATTAGCACAAAATCCTACTTGTCATGGTGTACTTTAGCATGCATCCAGTCTTCCCCTTCTCTGCTGACCTCGGATTCACTTTTTTTTTTTGAGAAGTTTATACACTGCTAATAGCTTTGATTTTCTTTATGATCTAAATATTGCTCACATGCAAGGAATAAAGTTTCTACTACCTGTGCCTATTACATAGCAAAACAGAATTCAAGATCAGTAAATTTGAATATTAAAACTCAAAATAATAAGTGGATAGAAAATTTACATTTCTATCTAAAGTAATTGTCATAATAAATGATGGAGAAATGGTGTGGAGAGAAAGACCTAATTCAGTAAGTGACATTTTATGACTGTTAGCTTGAGTTTATTAAACATCCTAGGAGGTTAGAAAGCCCACCTCTGGATGTGTCTTAGGACATTTCCTGTGAACACTAGATCCTGAGAGTTTTGATCTAATGAATGATTTAATACACAGGTCAAAGTTTAAATAGTTCACAGGGAAGCGATGGAGAAGCAGAAGGTAAGAGTTGCTCTGGAACCTTCCTATTGCAAATGTTTTCTTCTCAGTAACAAAACTCTGGAACTCAATGTCACATTCAAAATACAAGGATGTGACATGGCCATTGTTAGTGATCTAGCTAATCGTCACAGCATTCTCGAAAGGGAAGATGTTTCCTGGACAGGAGAGGATAACAAGGTCCTCTTGTTATCAGGTGAGAGCAATGGGACCTGGGCTTCTAGTTTTTGCCCTGTCCTGTGTCCAGTCCATCAGGAACATCTTAGAGTTCAATGGAAGGTCACATATATATATATTCCCAGAAAAGCTCAGGAGATCTGCCAAGAAATCTTTGCAGATAACTGAGCTCTTCAATTTAGTGCTCTGAAATGGAAAATTATTTCTGAGTTGTCTACCAAGGAATCACAAAATCCCTTGAATTACCAGGTTAGTTGTTAGAGCATAAATATAATAGCCATCTCTTGAAGTTTTGAGTGTAATGCAAAGAAATTAGCAACGATCCCCATTTAGTCTCCTTTTGTTTACATCAGTGCTCAGTATAGTCCAGGGCCAGGTATAGTCCATCTGGCCATCTGGGATGAGTAGCAGAAGTCCTGTTTGCTAGTAGTCACTGAAGTTAATAAGAATGGCCGCTGTATTCATCCCTTTGTGTTTGTTATGTTTATATTATTGTGATGAATTAACAGAAAAGAGCACACAGGAAGGAATTAGACATTTTGGGGCACAGCTTCAACTGCCAAGCCCACTGTGGCCGGGAAGGCATGGCACAGCAGAGCAGGCCAAATCATAAGAAACATCAAGAGTAACAAGACTGCAATCGGCAGAGTCCAGGACAAAGTAGAGGCACTGAGGACATCACTCTAGCGGCCTCCCAAAAGCCTATTAAAACTTTGAATCATTTAGTGAATTAAAGCATTAGTCATATCAAAACCTGTATGATCTAGTAATTGAAACTATATGTGTGTGTATGTGCCTGCATGCATATATGTGTGTGTATGGGTACAGTGACAGCTTTGGAAATTGAGTTTTGTAAACATACTTAAAATGAGAGTTTAGCTCACATTAAAGCAATCTAATTTCTCAAACTTGACGTCATCATGAATAACTTTAAGAAAGATGAAGACAATGATGTAGAAGATGGATAAGTTGTTAATAACTCTGGAAAAACATGAGTAACTCCACACTTGTCCTCTTTATCATTTGACCTTGAGATAGAAACAGGGCTTTATTCCTTTCCCCAGAGATTACACAACTACACCTGTAGACATGGCCTGCCATCTGCCCAGCATGCTATATCCCCCCAAGATATCACTGTATTGTACTGTTTAATTCACATCCCCATTCAGAGATTCAATATTTGGGGGAGAATTCAGGTCATCTTTAAGTTTATATCTATGAAGAAAGACATAGAGCTAGAATTCCAAAATAGAGGGAGGAGGGAGAATAGGGAAAAGGAGGATTATGACTTCTGACTAATCATACTATGTAATTCCCTTTTTTAACCTTCCGGTATTCCAAACAAGACGATCATAATCGTTAAAATATTTTATCATAAAGATAAATCACTTATGATAAAGGGCAGAAATGATCTATGTCATTTTGTATTCCATAACATTTGATCAAAAGTGAAAAATATTTTTACCTACAGTGATGGAAAGTTGAGGTTTCTTTCTTTACTCCAATTCTGTTTTCCTGGAACAGAACTATGTCTACAACTGTCTCCCAACATGGCTGCTGCTCTTGTGAGTACCATTAGTGCCTCTTTCAGCAAAGCAGAGATGTTTTTCATGTTTGTTTCTCTTTACAACTGTTATTGCAGAAAGCATGCTATAAACTATGACCAGCTATAAAATAGAAGTAACTAATAAAAACAATTATAAAACACACTGAACATGTTTTAGATAATGAGTGCCTCTGGCTAGCCTTCAGCATGGTTTGCAAGGGACAGACATCAGGCAAAGACAACAGAATGTAATTAAGAGGCAGATGTGGGTTCAAATCCTAACTAATCCTGCCTCTGATTAGCCATTTAACCTTGACTATTACACATTAACTTCTCTGAACCTCACTTTTCAAATGTGTAGAATAAAGCCAAGCAATTCATCTTTTATGGGGTTATTGTGAACTTCAAATTAACGAATTCTTTTCTGGGTGTGTGATAGTGCCTGGCATGTCAAAGAGGCCCTACATCAAGGCAGAAATCTCTGTCACACAGCTAGACACACACACACACACACACACACACACACACACACACAAATGCAAAAGAAAGAAACAGAGAGGGGTAAGAGGGAGGAAAGGAAAGGTAGAAGGAGGGAAAGAAAGGGAGGGAGAGTTGGGACATAAGGGAGCAATGGGGAGGAGGATGCTAGATCATGGTCATACTTGTGAAGGTGGGACTTTCTGTTAGACACATTTAGACTGGCAAATTTCTACCTATTATTTTCTTTTCTTGAACTCAGTGGTCACTGCTCCAAATATAATTATTTTATTTGCTCTAAAGTTTTGACTGAACGTTAATAAAATTCTTTAATGTGTGCATATTCCTGCCCAACCCATTTTCTTTCCCATCTCTAAAAAGCTGGAGCCCTGTTTTGGTATGTACCCTTCTACTATGTTATAAATTGATTCTTCAGTTTGTGCTTACAAAGAAATACTTCATGGTATTTTTTAAAGTCTACATTCACAGTATGCTATGATTAGCGTATTATCACTTTTTTTGTTCAGGACAAATATTTTTCAAGATGTATACAGTTTGGGTATATGCACATTTCCCTTTAAATATCACAGATTAATTTTGTGACTGTTTCATAATGTATTTTTTCCATGCCATTACGTGTGAATATTTGCTTCTGATATTCTTGTTTTAAGCTATTTTGTCTAACTGTCCTTGGCCATGCCCTTTGTGCATATGTGCCAGAGCTCCCTGCAACGTGGGGATGCTGAGTAGGACCATCTGCACATCTGTAACCTCACCAAGTGATGCCAAGTGACCATCTGAAAAGGTGAAAACCACTCAGGCTTCTGCTAGGAGCAGGTGAGGTGTATGAGCCTCTTTGTTTCATATGCTTATATACACTCTCACAATAGACAAGACTACCCATCAGATTAACAAGAATTTGCATAGCATTACTGTTTAAATTTTCACAAATTTACATATTAATGATGTTATACATTTGGAACACTGGGTTTCCTTTGAGTAAAGTGTCTGCTCATATACACTGACAATTTAAGTTATTTGTTAAATAAACTGGAGACTATTCTTGATTTTTTTCACATCAATTAACTTTGCTCATGATGCTTTTCTCAATATAGTTCTTCTCTTTTTACCTTATATTTTTATTAATCTTTTGAGAATATCTACAATGTATCTGCATCGTATTCATTTCCTTTCTCCATTCCTCCCAGATCTGACACCATCTTTTTACTCACCCACTTCATGGATTCTCCTACCCTCCGGCTATCATGTCCAGTTTGTATTACCTGAAATATTCTGATCCAGAGGCTTGCCCTGGAGTGTGGTCAATACATCAAGTGTAACACCATTAAAGAAAACTCAACCCAGGCCTCCTACTCAGAGGTAACCCATTCTCATATGGGTGTGCTAGTAAGGGGAATGGGGCTGCTGGATTCTGATGCCTGCTTTTCAATCACTTTCCCCTGGTGGGCCTACCTTGTCACGCCACAGGAGAAAAGGATGTGATCTATCTTGATGAGACTTGATATGCAGGGAGAGTGGGTGGGTCGTTCCTTCTCTGAGGATTAGGGGCAAGGGTATAGGAGAAAGAGGGAGGATGGGAACAAGGGGGGAGGAAGGGTGCTACAACAGGGATGTAAAATGAATAAATAATTTAAAAAGAGAGAGAAGGGAACCTGAAAAGGGGAGAACATCCCTTAGACAAGCTGGAGTCCTAGACAGAGTAGACTCCTGGGAAGATATAGGAGTGACTTTAGATGAGATTCCTAGCTGCAGGCAACATCGAGGCTAAAGGGGCCATGTCCTAGGCAAGTGGGACTTCCAATGGAGGTAAGGGACACCAATTCACCCACAAAACCTTCAACCCAAAATCTACCCTGCCTATAGGATATGCAGGGATAAATATGGAGAAAACAAAAAAAAGAGGGAATGGCCAACCAATGCCAACTCAATGACTGCTCAACCTAACACCTACCCCATAGGAGAAAGCCAACCCCTGACACTATTAATGATACTCTGCTATGCTTGCAGACAGAAGACTAGCAACCCTGTCCTCTGAGAGGCTCCACCAAGCTGCAGAACAAAACAGATGCTGAGACCCACAGCCAAACATTAGTCCGACCTAGGGTAGTCTTCTAAAGGATTGTGGAGAAGGATAAAAGGTCTTGGAGAGGACAAGAACCCTTCAAGAAGACCAACAGTGTCAACTAACCTAGGCCTCTAGGGGCTTACAGAGACTGAGGCACCAACAAAAGAGCATTAATGGACTGGACCTAGGTCGACACCACATATGTAACTGATGGGTAGCTTGGGCCTCATGTGGGTCCTCTGGCAATAAGGGGAGTGTGACTTATATCTGACATGGATGCCTGCTTTTCGATCCCTTTTCCCTAGCTGGGTTGCCTTTTTGGACCTCAAGAAAAGAGAATGTACTAAGTCCTGTTATGACTTGATAGAATGGGTTGGGTTTGTAGGGGGTGTTTGTCCTCTTTTCTGAGAAGAAGGGAGTATAAAGGGGGAAAAGGGTAGGGCCAGAAGGAGAGGAGGGGGCTGATATTTAGATGTAAAGTGAATAAATTAATGAATGTATTGAAATATATGGGAATACAATATTAATAAGCAGAGACTCAGATTTGAAATTAAAAGATAAGAATTAAAAAAAAAGAAAAGAAAATCAACTTTTTTTCCATTGTATGGTTTTGGCATCTTTGTCAAAATTCAGGTGTCCACAAGTGTGTGGGTTTATTTCTGGGCCTTCTATTTGATTCCACTGATCCACCAACCTGTTTCTACCACCAACCTGTTTCTATGCCAGTACCATAAGTTTTTTGTTTTGTTTTTTTTTTTTTTTACTTTTGCTCTTCAGTACAGCTTGAGATCAGGGATGGAGATACCTCCAGAAGATCTTTTATTGTAGAGGATTATTTTTAGCATTTCTGGGTTTCTTATTATTCTATATGAAATTGAGAATTTTTCTTTCAAGGTCTGTAAAGAATTGTGATGGTAATTTGATGGGAATCACACTGAATCTGTAGATTGCTTTTGGTAAGATGGTCATTTTTACTATGTTAATCCTGCCAAGCTATGAGCATGGGCGATTTTTCCATCTTTGGATATCTCCTTCTATTTCTTTCTTCAGAGACTTGAAGAGGGTGTGGAGAAAGGAAAATCCTCCTCCATTGCTGGTGGGAATGTAAACTTGTACAACCACTTTAGAAATCAATTTGGTGCTTTCTGAGAAAATTAGGAATAGTGCTACCTCAAGATCTAGCTATACCACACCCAGGCATATATCCAAAATATGCTCAAGTATACAACCAGGACATTTGCTCAACCATGTTCATAACAGCTTTATTTGTTATAGTCAGAATCTGCAAACAAGCCAGATGTCCCTCAACTGAGGAATGGATACAGAAATTGTGGTATATTTACACAATGGAATACTACTCAGCAATTAAAAATAAGGAAATCATAACCTTCTTGCAGGCAAATGGTGAGAACTAGAAAAGATCATCCTGAGTGAGATATTTCAGAAGCAGAAAGACACACATGGTATATACTCACTTATAAGTCAATATTAGATAACAAGGCATATAATATAGGATAAACATACAAACATCTGTAAACCTAAAGAAGCTAAGGATGGTAAGATGATCAATCTTCACTCAGAAAGGTAAAGAAGATAGACATTGGAAGAGAGAGAAAACAGACAACAGGACAGGAGCCTACCAGAGAAGGCCGTTGAAAGACTCTACCTAGCAAGGTATTGATGGAGATGCTGAAACTCATAGCCAAACTTTGGGCAGAGTGCAGGGAATCTTATGAAAAAAAGGGGAGATAAGAACACCTGGAGGGAAGAGGAGCTCCACAAAGAGAGCAACAGATCCAAAAAATCTGGGTCCAGGGGTCTTTTCTGAGACTGATACTCCAACCAAGGTCCATTCTAGGTCCATAACCTAGAACCCATGCACAGATGTAGCCCATGGCAACTCAGTGTCCAAGTGGTTTTCCTAGTAAGGGGAACAGTGACTGTCTCTGACATGAACTCAGTGGCTGGCTCTTTGATTATCTTCCCCTGATGGGGAGGCAGCCTTACCAGGCCACAGAGGAAGACGATACAGCTAGTCCTGATGAGACCTGTTAGGCTAGGGTGAGAGGGAAGGGGAGAAGGACCTCCCTTATCAGTGGACTTGAGGAGGGGCATGGCAAGAGATGAAGCAGGAAAAGTGGGTCTGGGAGCAGATGAGGAAAGGGGCTACAGCGGGGATACAAAGTGAATAAAATGTAATTTATTTAAAAAAACTAAATAAATTAAAAAACAAAACGACTCTTCCAACAGCAACTGACTGACAATAACTCCTCAGATGCCTGTGGGTTGTGCTGTGCCCTGCTTGTTTCTAGCTTCCATGAATTGTCACCCATACTGGGATGGTCTTTTGATGATGCATTTGTCTTTAAGTCACTTCTATTCCTGAAAGTAACTTCTCACCCATATTTCTGTAAGTAACCCTGATATAACTCAGTGGTTCACCAAGTTGGACTACAAGATAATCACAAGCTGATAGTATCTGATTTTTGTTATATCATCAGTCAATTTCCTATTTAGGGTGAATAGATGTTAATTCATATTTCTCCAGGAATAATGTCAAACAACCTCTTTATATTCTTGACCAGTTGTGGTTTTGTGGTGAGAGTTAGACTTATCTGTAGGTATTAGGATACATATTTAAAATGTGTTTCAGGATTATTCTGGTCTAGTTAAGTGATGGTGGTAGGTTTTCCTCTAAGATCCATGACCTTATTAGCTCATTTAGTTGGGTAGGTTTCCAATACTAGGCCTGATTTTCCCACAGCTGAGTGGAAATTATGCAGTTGTTGCTTACTGCCAATATATGAGTGCCTCAAACTCACCTTTAGGAGTATGTTGCAAGGCTGGTCTTTGTGGTCCATGGGTATCACAGCTGGGTAGGACTGTTTATTGCTTTCGTCTTTTGGCAGCTTCCATAGCAGCGTATATTACCATAAAAGATAGTCCGTGGGGAAGAGGCTGTCTGATCAGATCCAGCTTGATTCTTCAGAGTTCTGTGTCTGAAGTATGTGGAGTATTTGCAATAGGGACTTACTTTCCACCTTTGGGAGGCTGGCAGGGACAACACAAATAGCCTATATTATTTTAGTAGTGTCTTGGACTTTCTTGACCACCAAGCCAAGAAAACATTTCTTATTCCTGTTACTGGGGTTTTTGTTAGATGGCTGTGGAAACCATTGTCTCCTCAAAAGGCATAACTTCATTGAAGATATATGTGTATATCTATATACCTTTATATACAATATATGCAATTTTAGGTCAATATAAAATAGTGTTTCCCTTAGGCTTTTCCAAATATCATTAATGTTATTTATCCCTCTTTCCCCTCTCTCCTTTTGTATTGATCTTCCTTTCCTTCCCAATTAAAGTCATCCTCTCCATTTTCCTATTCATATCATTTATATCCTGATATTTCCCTCTGCAAGGACCCTCATGCCCCTTTTCTATATTCCCAATATCTGAATTTATTTCAGGTTTTATACTCACATCTGAATGTTTGGAGCTAGAAAACTAGATGAGAGAGAATGTGTGATGTTTGTCTTCCTGCGTCTGTGTTATTTCACTCAATGTAATATTTATTAATTCCATCTGTGTAACTGAAAATTTCATTTTTCTTTATACATGAATAGTATTACATAGTGTATATATAGCACATTTTCATTATCCATCCATTAGTTGAAGAGCAATTATGTTGTTTCCATTTCCTAGTTATAGTAAATGGAGTTACACTGAACATGCTAAGTAAGGATCTTTACTTCTTTAGGCATATTTCGACTAATTGTATAATAGGCTTATGTGGTAGATTTGTTTGTTTGTTGTGTTTTTAGAATTTTTCACTTTGGTTTTCAGAGTAACTGCACCAACTTGCAATATCACCAACAGGAAGTAAGGGCTACTCTTTTTCCACATCTTTTCCAGCATTAGTTGCACTGGGGTAAGATGAAAGCTCAATGTTATTTTCATTCACTATTTATTGATTCAATGCAATCTTAATAAAAGTCTCATCTCATTCTTCATAAAAATAGAAAAATATATCCAAAACTTCATTTGGAATCATGAAGATACCCTGGATAGCTAAAGTAATTCTGAGGAAAAGAACAGTGGTGGAGAGATTGCCATTTCATATGTCAAGAGCCATTGTAATAAAAATACTAAAACATTAAGACAGTGGTATTAAAACAGACTGTAGGTCATTGAAACAAAATAAAAGACCCAATCATAAGTACATTTAACTATAGTCATCTGACATTAACAAAGACTCCAAAAATATATTCTGAAGAAAAGACAACATCTTCAATAAATGCTACTGGGGAAACTGGATTTCCACATTCAAAAGAATTAAATTAGAACCATATCACCTAACACAAAAACTACATCAAAATGTAGCAAAGACCTCAATGTGAAACCTGACACTCTGAAACTGCTAGAGGAAAACACAAGCAGCATCCTGCAAGACACAGGTGTGGGGAAGAACTTTCAGAACAGGATTTCATTTGCTCCAGAAACAACAAATACAACTTCATAAAACTAAAATACCTTCATACAGATAAGGAAACAATCAAGTGAAGAGGAGATTCACAGATGGGACAGCGTCTTTGTCAGCTATACATAAAACCACTGGATTAATATCCAGAATATATAAAGAACTCAAAAAGCGAAGAGTTAAAAAAAAACTATATTCAAAAAATATGAGTTATAGATTTGAACAAAAAAATTTCAAAAGAAGAAATAATAATCACTAAGAAATATTTTCTTGGTTGGAATATGAGTCCCTGGGGTTCCTGTCCTCTCCAGATCTTACTATTTCCCACTTCTTACATGAGATTCCATGCACTTTGCCCATCAGTTGGCCTTAAGTCTCAGTGTTGTCTGCTTTGATAGTCTGTAGGACAGAGCCTTTTAGAGGACCTCTGTGGCAGGTTCTTAGGTTGTTTCCTGTTTTCTTCTTCTTCTGATGTCTATCCTCTTTGCCTTTCAGGATGGGGACTGAGCGTTTTAGTCAGGGTCCTCTCTCTTGATTAGTTTCTTTAGATGTACAGGGTTTTAGTAGGTTTATCCTATGTTATATGTCTATATGAGTGACTATATACTATGTGTGTCTTTCTGCTTCTGGGACAGCTCACTCAGGATGATCCTTTCCAAGTCCCACCATTTACCTGCAAATTTCATGATTTCCTAGAACCCCTGCACAGATGTAGCCCATGGCAGTTCAGTGTCCAAGTGGGTTCCATAGTAATGGGAAGAGGGACTGCCTCTGACATAATCTGATAGGCCTGTTCTTTGACCACCTCCCCCTGAGGGGAGAGCAGCCCTATCAGGCCACAAAAGATGACAATGCAGCCATTCCTGATGGGATCTGGTAGACTAAGATCAGAAGGAAGGAGAGGAGGACCTCTCTATCAGTGGACTTGGGAGGAGCAAGCGAGAAGAAGGGGGAGGGAGGGTGGGATTGGGAGGGGAGGAAGGAGGGGCTTATGGGGGAATACAAAGTGAATAAACTGTAATTAACAAAAAATAAAAAAGATATATTTTAAAAAGTTTATAACATCATTAGCAATCAGGAGATTGTAAATTATAATAAAATATCACTGTACCAATAGAAATATGAATAAGGCCTCGTAGAACTAGAATATGATTTAAACTGATATAAAGAGATGGGATTTTGTAGTATGGGTATCACTGTCTACCTTGATAAAGCATAACTTTCTAAATTAAGAGTAATATAAATAATAATAATGTAATAACTGTCATCAAATTCCATAATTTCTTCTATTTAAATAGAGATCATAATTTCCAAATGCAAATGGAATGGATACAGAAATTGTGGTACATCAACACAATAAAATACTACTCAGCAATTAAAAACAAGGAAGTCATGAAATTTGCAGGCAAATGGTGGGAACTGGAAGAGATCATCCTGAGTGAGGTATCCCAGAAGCAGAAAGACACACAGGGTATATACTCACTCATAAGTGAATATTAGATATATAATATAGAATAAACACACTAAGATCTGTACACCTAAAGAAACTAATCAAGAAGGAGGACTCTGGTTAAGATGTTCATTCTCCATTCAAAAAGGCAAAGAGGATGGACATCAGAAGAGGGAGAAAGCAGGGAACAGGACAGGAGCCTACCACAGAGGGCTTCTTAAGGACTCTGCCCTGCAGGGTATCAGAGCAGATGCTGAGACTTAGAGCCAAACTATGGACAGAGTTCAGGGAATCTTATGAAAAAAAGGGGGAGATGGAAAGACCTGGAGTGGACAGAAGCTCCACAAGGAGAGCAACAGAATCAAAAAATCTGGGCACAGGGGTCTTTCCTAAGACTCATACTCCAACCAAAGACCATTCATGGAGATAACCTAGAACTCCTGCACAGATGTAGCCCATGGCAGCTTAGTGTCCAAGTGGGTTCCATAGTAATGAGTAGAGGGACTGCCTCTGACATAATCTGATTGGCCTGCTCTTTGATCACCTCCCTCTGAGGGGGAGCAGCCTTACCAGGCCACAGAGAAAGACAATGCAGCCACTCCTGATGAGACCTGATAGGCTAGGATCAGAAGGAAGGAAAGGAAGACCATTGCTATCAGTGGACTTGGGGAAGGACATGCATGGAGAAGGGGGAGAGAAGGATGGATTGGGAGGGGAAAAGGGAGGGAGCTACAGAGGGGATAGAAAGTGAATAAACTGTAATTAATAAAAAAATAATTTCCAAATGCTTGGTACTATGTTATTCAATATATCATGCTGAATATTAATAATTAGCTGACAGAATGTGTCCTGATACACACAAATTCCAGGGATAACCTGGAACTGGCAGATGGGCTCAGTTCTTGGAGTGGTAATTAGAGAGTGATATTTCAAAGACTCTAAATTTTCCTGAGAAGGTACTCTTTGAAGAGGAAAGAAAAAAAGTGCAGTCCCCAGGAATACATAGTATGTCTATGTTAAAAGTTACCACAGCTCACCAACTAGAGATTCCTGAGAGCCGTCACCACTGCAGATAACTAAGTTAACCAAATTTTGGGATCACCTTACTTCTAGCTTTATACTGGTGGTTGCTTAGAGGGCCCTGCCCTGGTCAGCACCTGCCTGTAAACAGTTCACAAAATAAAGGCAGTTTGCTTCTGTATGTTATCACACTAGCGTACCTGACATCATCTTCATCAACAGTTGCTATTTTAAGAAGTCAAGATATGAATTCTGTGTGTGTGTGTGTGTGTGTGTGTGTGTGTGTGTGTGTGTGTGTTTAAAGAGAGAGGTTTTTCCATCTTTCCTTTCATGGAACAATGTTCACTGGCTTGTCATTGTTACAAATTGATGGTGACCAGCAATTTGAAATATAACCATATCTACAAGAAACTTTCTCACCCAAATAGCTCAGTGTTCTTAACAGTTACATGGGTTTCCCATGACTGTTTCCCAAGCCACTGCTTATCACATTCCACTCTCTGGAGCGCTCTGCCCCAGGCGTTATCATCTCTTTGCTCTCACACTTTCAGCTTAGTCTTGCCTTCCAGGCCTCTTTGGATGTCTAGACCCGGTGCTCTAAGCCAAGGCCCTGAAAATGTTGTGTGGGCCTTTGCAGAGGGACACATTGCCAGAATGGGAAGGAACAAGTGTGGCAGAAGAAGCTTTGAGGGTCAATGCACTTGTTTAAAGATCAGTTTGGAAATATGGGCTCAGGTGATAAATATAGATTGTCACTGAAAGGTCAAGAAACACAGATGGTGTTTGACATCCTCACATAATGGAAGAGGAAATTAATGAAGAGGATAGATAAGGCCTACACAATTCCTGCACTATCACGGGGTTACAAACTAGAGGACAGTTAGGGACAAGTCCAGACAGCCATACTTTGCGGGCAATGTAGTCTTACTGTAGTTAAAATCCTAGTGCTCTGGTTGAAAAGGAGTGTTGAACGAAAGCATACACTTTTTTTTCTATCCAAAGTCCCTGTTGCACTGTAGCTGCTTCAATGTACATTCGATGCACATTCTTCCCTGCCTACCTCATGTAGATTTGGGTTTGATGACCCCACGACTAATTGCTGAAATTAGATAGGAACACTGTTTATCAATCACTCTCTTTCTTTTCAACCACAGACTATGAAGGATATGAAGCAGAAGAGAAAACTACATTAAAGATGAATTACATGTCTAGAGGTAGAACTCCCAGGCTGCTGTTTATAACTGCATCAAAATACACAAGAAAACTTTGGAATCAGTGCTGAGATACACAGAATTGGACAGGTCTGTTGCTTCCCAAAGTTATGTGTGGGAGACTGTAAAACCATAAGACCATGGCCCATTGAGTTATGATCAGAAGTGCTACAGGGGTGTGTGAAAGTGTTATGTTTTTTGGGAAAAGAAGTGGTGCTGCAGGTCTAACGATGATGCTGATACCCACAGATTTCCCACCCGTAACTCAAAAGACAGAAAGTGGCTATACAGAGTGTATGATCTGGCATTATGCATTATGTGGTTACTGCTTGGTGGGCTTGCAAAGACTACTATTACTAGCTCTGAACTGAAATACCATTCAGTCTAAGACCGGGTTTTGGGCTCCTCCCTATGATTACCATTTTATATTAATTATTTGCAAGTTCCTATAACTGTATGCTGTCTCAAATTAGAGAGTCGTGCCAGGAATAACTGCAGAGGTCATTCTAGGTAATATCATCAGATATAGGTTAGGTCTTCATGGTTCAGATGGCCTGCCTTATTTCTCTTTAATGTTCTCATAAGTTATAATATGGAGATATGTATATGATTATGTTTACATAGGTGTATATGTATATTACAATACATGCCCTGTAAGTTTAATGGAGAGGGGAAGAGAGCCACAGTGCACCAAATAGGAGCGAAATCTCAATTTCCTGTCATGACATGCTCTCCGTGATCTGGCCGTCTGCCTACTCTCACAATTGCTTCCCATCCTGGCTCTAACAACATCTTACTGTCAGAGGTTTTCATGTGAGCTTTGTTAGGCCTGTGCTCACTATGTCTGATAGGAATACTATGCCTGCCTCCCCTTTCCCTAATCCTGTAAACACGGGTTCCCACTCCTTCAACTTTCTCTACTTTTCTCATCCTGAGCTGTACATTACTCATCTCTGTCCATCAGCAATACTCCGATTACTCTTTATTAGCATGACACTAAATTATACTGACAAATTTATGTCTATAACTTTCAAAATTATATGCCGTTTAAGATAGGGTTGCCTTTTTCACTTTTGCTCATCAAAGCCTTGCACATGGTATATAAAATGAGCGGTTAAGGGTAAAGCGAGTGAAAAGAGGACTTGAGAACCAACCCATAGTCATCATCTGTCGTGTGCAAGATTCAGTGTCAAGGGTACTATGTCATTTAATCCTCATAAAATATGTAAAGTTGGCATAATTATCCAAAGCTGTCAAAGGGTAAAAACGTGGCTTACAGAGGAAAAATAGCTTCTTTAGGTACCATAGTTAATAACTGACAGCAGCACTATTTGAATCAAAGCTCTCATGGATTCAAAACTGCTTTCTGTATTGTAACATCACCAGCTCCCCTGCCCCTCCCCCCAACAGCTCCAGTCTGTTGTAGCCAGACAAGCATTATGTGAACAGTGTTGTGTATTCTACAGGTATACAGAAAGCCCTTTTGTGGAGGAGAGAGAGAGAGAGAGAGAGAGAGAGAGAGAGAGAGAGAGAGAAATGCATGTGGGTTAGCATCACCAATAGCTATTTTCTTGGGTGAAGAGCCAATAAAGGAGGCAGTCCCCTTTTCACCCCCATACGCCCTCGAGGTTATTGCCTCCCAGATTTTTCTAACTTCACTTCCTACAGATAGCATTTAGCTTTCATAAAACCCACCCAATTCGTTATCTGCTCAATTTCTCCAGATGTTCCACCTCCCACTCCTGTCTTTCTTAATGACTCTAGGGGTTTGATTACAAGCAGGCTAAAAACTGTCAGATTATTCTTGGCTCTGTTCTCTTTCTTTCTTTCTTTCTTTCTTTCTTTCTTTCTTTCTTTCTTTCTTTCTTTCTTTCTTTCTTTCTCTCTCTTCCTTCCTTCCTTTCATCCTTAACTCTCTCTTCCTCCTTCCTTCCTTCTTTCTTTTCTTCCATCCTTATCCCTTTCTTTTTTTCTTTCCTTTAACCCATCTCCAAAGTTCTTTATTTTCCTCAGGTTTCTTAGTTCTTTGATAATTAGGTTTAATGCATTGTCCTCATATTTAATTCCAGTTTTCTCCTCCTTTCCACTTTTCCACTTTTTTTTTTTTAACCAATCAAGCCTAATCTGTGCTGACCATATATTCTTGCATGTATGGTGTTCCCTGGACTATGGTCAACCTTCCAGAGGACACACCCTTAAAGAAAACTGACTATCTCTCTCCCAGTAGCTATTAGTTGTGGATACATACACAGTTCCTTCTCCGAGCTGAAATTTGTTTGTCCTGAGTCTGCACAGGTCTCATGCACACTTTTCTCAATTGCTATGAATTTATAGAAGCAAGTCTATACATTTCTTGCCATGTCCAGAAATACTATTTCTTGTAGTCACCCACTTCTTCTTGCAATGATTCCTGAGCCCTTGGGAAGAGGGGTCTTACACAGATGTCTCACTTAGGGTTGTGCATTCTGCAGTCTCTGTGTCTTCACCAATTGTGGGTCTTGATGTTAATCACTCTCTACTGCAAAGGGAAACTAATGATGATGTTTGGCAGGTGTCATTATATATACTAATGCGTGCATATAATGACAAGTCACTAGAAATCGGTATAATACTGTGTCTGTTTAGCAAAAATGACACCAGTAGGTTCTTCCTTAGGCATAGGATCCGTCTAGCCATAGGTTTTTAGATCCACTAACCCTTCCAGGTTAATGGTACGTTAAAGACTTGAACCCAGCCAGGAAGTAGTTAGTCATTCCCATGATATTTGTGCTTTTATTGCACAAGTGAACATACTTTCCCAGTCCAGGCTTTGTAGCTCACAGGACTTACAGGAAGCTAAGACTGGTGCTGCTTTTCTCCTCTGGTGGCATACACAGGACCTTTCTGCACTGTGAACACTAGCCAGTAGAGATAAAGCATCCAGCTGAGCACCAGCTTGATTGCTCAGTGTTGTATGACTTAGGTATCTAGTGTCTTCAGCAGTAAGGTTTTGCCATTAAATTCAAGGTGTAATCAAGAGAAGTGGAAATAGTCTCTAATGTTCGAGTTGTCGATGGGAACTTACTTGCCAACAACTCCAAAAGGGCTAGTCCATTCCTGACAGTGGGCTTTTGACTTGTTATTTGGTGGTAGCTAGTAGGAAATTATTACACCCCTAAAGGGTAACCCATCTAGACTCTTTGCAGATGTGTATGTACGGTTTTAATTTTTGAGACAGGGGTTCTCTCTGTAGCCTTAGCTCTCCGGGACTCGCTTTGTAGACCAGGCTGGCCTCGACCCCACAGCGATCTGCCCGCCTCTGCCTCCCCGAGTGCTGGGCTTGCAGATGTGTACCACTACACTTAGCTGTGTGTGTACACTTTTTAAGGAAGATTGTACATGAATCTTTCAGAATGTCTTTCACGTTGACTCTCCCTTGTCCTATTCCTTCGTTTACCCTGCCCTTCCACTCCCATCCTCGTGTGTCCCTTCCTGTTACTATTCCCCTTACCCGTTTATACCATTGTGTTCTACCTCCCCTTCCCCACCACAGTCCCTAACTATTTCCTGTCTTCTATGCGTATTTCAAATGAAGAAAATATATCTGAAGATCCAAGACTAACACGTAGAAATGAGAGAAAATACACAACGTTTGTTTTTATGGGTTTGGGTTCTCTCATTCAGGATGATTGTTACCAATTCCGTCCATTTAACTATGAATTGTATAATGTCACGTATCTTTTAAAAACCATTTATTTTTATTATTTAACTAAAATCAATTATATTGTTTCTTTTATTCCCCTGTAATCTCTTCTGTATAGCTGCCCCTCTCTTTAATATCCATGGCTCTTTTTCTTTAATTGCTGTTAAATGTGTGTATAGGTACATAGACATAAAAATACTTGCAACAACTGTTTACTGCTGTTTTTATGATTTAATGGCTGATGACTCAAATAACCATTTAGAAGGCTCATCCCTGGAGAGGACTGATTGTCTTCAGACTCTGGGACACAACTTAGAAGAACAAGAGGAGTTTATCTTGTTTTGCAATCTCTTAGATCTCTCTGACAAATGACTTGAAAAGGGGATTTTTCATATTTAGTACTGGGTTATTATTATTATTATTATTATTATTATTATTATAGATAGTATATGGTTCTTGAGGGGATCATTGTCAGTCCAAGGTGAATAATTCATTTAATCTCTCTCTGTCTCTTTCTTCCTCATTCTCTCTCTCTTCTCTCCATCTCCCTGTCTCTCTGTCTCCCTGTCTCTTTCTTTCTCCATCTCTGTCTCTCTCTGTATCTCCTCCCAAACCCCGCAAGTGTGTGTGTATATGAAATTTTAGATAAATAAAAATAATATTCCTTGTAGTTTTCCAAATATTTTTAGTTTTATTTTCCCCTTCTTTCTTCCTCTTTTCTGTATTGAAGTCCCTCTCACCTTCCCAGTTAAAACACTCTCAATTTTTCCCATTTCCCCTTTTATAGCACTCACACCCTGTGTTCCTCCTCTCTAATAACTCTATTCCCCAATCCAATAGTCCCTTTTTATTTTTCTGGTTTTGTTACAGTGAGAATGGAAGAGAGCCTTTGCCAGCTATACATATGACAGAGCATTATATCCAGAATTTATAAAGAATTCAATAAAAGAGAGTCAAGAAAACAAATGACCCAATTAAAAAGTAGGCCATGTTTCAGAGCAGATAGTCTCAAAAGAAGAAATAAAAATGGCTAAAAAAATCTCTTTAAAATGTTCATTATCCTTAGAAATTAGAGAAATGCAAATCAAAGCAACGTTGACATTTTATCTTATCCCAGTCAGAATGGATAAAACCAGCAAAATAATGAACAAAAATGTTGGAAACAGTGTAGGTTAATGGGAAGCTCCATTCACTGTCGGTTGGATGTGCAAATAGGCACATCCCCCTACCCTGGAAATCAGCACAGAGAATCTGAAAAAGCTGAAAATATGCCTACCCAGAGCTACCACTCCTTGGCATATGCCCAAAGGATGACATTCTATTTTACAGATACTTGCTCTGTCATGTTTATTGCTGCTCCATGCACAGTAGGAAGGAAATGGAAACAAATAAAATGCCCTTCGGTTGACTAAAGAAGAATGAAAACGCAGCAACGTACATGAGAGATTACTGTTTAACTGTAAAGAAAATGAAGTTATTAAGTTTGCCATTAAATGGGTGGAAGAGAAACTACAGTAGTGAGTGAGCTAACTCAGGCACAGAAATAGAAATTCTTCTTGTCCTCTCTCATTTATTGTTCCTAGTTCCAAATCCTCAGGTGAGAGTATATAATCTGGAAAAAAATGCAGTACCTTTGTTTATTTTAGTGGTTGATTAATATTGTGCTGTTCAAATATACCACATTTTCATTATCTATTCAAGAGTGTATGGACTTCTAGGTTATTTCCAAAGTTTAGTTGTAAATCTTTACCAATGCATCAACATATTCGCTAATTGTGGTTGAATATCAGAACTAGAACCCTGAACTATTCACTGTATGCTGGAGGACCTTTATTTCCCTGCGACTGTATTTTTACCATGAGGGTTTCTCTGTTGACTCTTTAACATAAACCATGAATCCCAACATTGGACCTTCAAGGGGGGGGCAGAGGCAACTTCTTAAGGACCCTCACTTGGATAGTCTCTCATTTCATCAGCCTACAATGTCTTATTGGAGTGCAGAAGAAATCAACATCTTATCCCTTTAATCATTAGGGAATAGAAAATAGGGGTCTATTCCATTGTGGATGCAACAGGAAACAAGGCCAGCGTATTCTCAGTGTTCTAGCTTTCTGTCAAGAGCATGCCACAGAAACACGAAAAGGGAAATGAGGGCTGGGACTCACAGTCATTCCATAAATTGCACCTAATCCCACCGAAACTCAGCTCACCCGCAGGTGGGACTTATCTGAAACTTCCTGTTCAGCTTCGGCTAGACAAATGTTGACTTTAGTTTCAGGTTCTGCCTATATGAATGCATCAGTGGAGCTGGGCAGCAAGAGAGGCTGCTCTTACTCAGTGTAGACTCCCATTGCCACCAATACAGTAATATTTTGTACAGGGAACTTTGTCATCCTGTCATGGTTTTGGGATCTGAGAATTTGCCCCATTTTACTATGCAGAATAGAATCACTTAAAATTTTAGAAATAGGTATAAATTGCTCTGTTGAATCTGACATTTTACAAAGCATGCTATATGTGTTTCATTTTTGCTACCTCAGACTTCTGCAATATGTTTGAAATTATCTCCTTGGTTCTTTCGAATATCATATGATTGTTGTGGACATAGGGTTATTATGGTTTGAGGTACTGTCTCTCCACATCCCAAGAGGTACTTTCTGAATGCAAATGTCTATTTGGGGGCTTAAGCATTTGCCTTTATTTCAAGAGATTCTTATTGTTTATATACTATATTTTAGGTTCAAACTACTGAAACACAACCACCTATCTTACTCCATTTTCTCTAGTAATATTATAGTGAAAGTTTTAAAAATGGGACTTCACATAGCCCATGTTGACTTTGAGTTCCCTAGAGCCTAAGAGAACCTTAAATGTCCATTTTCTTGCCTTTGCCTCTTAAGTCCTGAGACTATGAGCATGGATATAATTACATCATTTTAAACTATTAATGATTTTGACTGTTAATGATCTTACTATTAGTTTTATAAGGCTAAAAATGCCCTTTTTTAAAATAATGAAGGTGTGGTGGAAACAATATTTACACACATGCTATATAAGCTTTTAAAATACAAAAGACGTTTTCCAGCAAAGGGTTATAATGAAAGCTTTCTCAAGACTCATTCCCCGTACATAAGATAGTTTTAGGCTCATGTTTTAAAATATGCTAGAGTGCTTTGGCAGACAAGCCATGTTTGTCAAAAAGGTATTTTTTGTGTCAACAATGCCTCATAGGAGGATAGGGATTTTTATACATTAATTTTTAATCCAAATACTCGAATCCAAATATTGATATACTTAATTGAGTTTTGCTGTGTGTCTGTTTATTTGGACAGAGTGTTGTCAGAGTAGATGACACCAGATAAAACTTCATCCAGAGCCATTCTTGTCACTTTTGCCTTGCTCAGCTTTCTGCGTAAGCAGTAAGCTCAAACACAAAGTTCTGGCGAGAAATCTTAGTATCTTTGCTCAGATGTTAGTCTCACTGTTTTAATAGAGATAGGTTTTCTGTTTTGTTTTGTTTTTCTTTGTTTCTTTCTTTGTTTGTTTTTGAGACAGCGTTTCTCTGTAGTTCTGGCTGTCCTGGAAGAACAGGTCACTCTGTAGACCAGGCTGGCCTCGAGCTCTCTGCCTGCCTCTGCCTCCCAAGTGCTGAGATTAAAGGCAGGTGCCACTACAGCCCAGCTCCTATAAATACTTTTAAAACGCTTTTATTAGTCTACAAGCATTGCCTTACAAACCACCTTGGGCTAGGTGACTTGAATAGCAAGAGTGAGTTATGCTTTAGTTGTGAAAAGTGGTTTCCATTGAAGTTCTTTCCTTGGCCATTGGGCTGACCATGTCCTCCTGTGTACTCATGCACACAGGCAGGCTTTCATGGGCACTAGTCATGCTCACAAGGGTTACCCCAAAGTTGATGCTGTTTATTAAAATATTTTTAATTAATTGCAATTTATTTACTTTGTATCCCAGCTGTAGCCCCTTCCTTCATCCACTCCCAGTCCTATCCTCCCTCCCTCTTCTCCCTTGCATCTTCCCGAGTCCACTGATAGGACCCTATGACCTTAGCCTATCAGGTCTCATCAGGACTGGCTGCATTGTCTTCCTCTGTGGCCTGGTAAGACTGTTTTCCAGTCCAAGTGGATCAGAGACCTCGAACATAAAACCAGACACACTAAATCTGTTAGAAGAAAAAGTGGGAAAGAGCCTTGAACTCATTGCAAAGGAGACAACTTCCTGAACAGAACACCAACAGCACAGGCTCTAAGATCAACAATCAATAAATGGGACCTCATGAAACGAAAATCTTCTGTAAAGCAAAGGACACTGTAAACAGAACAAAATGACAGCCCACAGACTGGGAAAAGATCTTCACCAACCTTCACAAGCCTTCACTGAATATTAGAGAGCAGGAATGCAAACAGCCAAGCAGGCGTGGAAATGGTTAAATAAAGCACATGAGTTGGTTCCAGGGGGAAGTTTGGGGTACTTCTAAACCAATCATTGCCATTTCCTTTATTTCCACTAGGAGTGAATGTTAGCTTCTTTCCCACATTATATTATGTTTCTGAAAGTTGGGGTTTTGTGTTTTATCATTGTTTTTCTTACTTCATTTCAATGCCTGAAGGCCAACAAATATGGTCTCATCCTATGTAGAGTTTCTTTTTGGTAAGCTTTGCTTTTATACACATCACACACAGTCCTTTGGCTAATAGTTATCTTTTGCTGCATTCTTTTTAGTCTTCTTGTTCATTCTTTTTTTCATTAATTAATTTTTTATTAATTACAGTTTATTTACTTTGTATCCCAGCTGTAGCCCCATCCCTTGTCCCCTCCCAATCCCATCCTATCTCCCTCTCTCCTCCCATGTCCCTCTCCAAGTCCACTTATAAGGGAGGCCCTCCTTCCCTTCCCTCTGACCCTAGCCTATCAGGTCTCATCAGGACTGCCTTCATTGTCTTCTTCTGTGGCCTGGTAAGGCTGCTCCCCCCTCAGGCAGGGTTGAGCAAAAGCCAGCCCATGAGTTCATGTCAGAGACAGTTCTTGTTCCTATTACTGGGGGGCCCTCTTGGACACTTAGTTGCCATGGGCTACATCTGTGCAGGGGTTCTGGGTTATCTCCATACATGGTCCTTGTTTGGAGTATCAGTCTCAGAAAATACTCCTGTGCCCAGAGATTTTGGTTCTGTTGCTCTCCTTGTGGAGCTCCTATCCCTTCGAGGTCTTTCTATCTCCCCCTTCTTTCATAAGATTCCCTGTACTCTGCTGTTCATTTTTAATGCAAAAGAATCTAGTCTTTTTGGTTTCACTGACAAAAACAAAACAAAGCAAGAACCAATGACAACAACAAAATAATCATATTGCAAATTTTAAGATTTAAAAATCATTGTTTGTGGCAGTATGATGCTGATTGTTGAAATTCCTGTGCCTTTGTATACTTTCAAAGCTTTGCTTTTTTCAGTTTAATATAATATACAGCAAGGGTGTATATTCTTGTGTATCCTTACACATATTAACTTTTAAAAGTATCCAGTTATGCTCAGACTTTCAATTTTGCTACACAACTAAATAGAAGTGAGTCTCTTTACTTACTGAGCCGCCAATAGGATTGCTCATTTTTTTTTCAGATGATTTGGTAGATCAAACTTTCAGTAGTCAAGAGGGACAATCCCTCCCCTGCCCCCCTTTCAGAGTCGTGCTACATAACTTTAGGCAATAAATTATTTCGCTGTTTTCATAACTGGCTTTCAAAAATGTGATTTTTCAAGAGTTGTTTCAAAAGTATTCAGAAAGGATACTGAAGATAAGAAAAAGGACACTTGTCTAGACCACCACATTAACATGTAAGGAGGAGCAAATGAGGGCTTGCTGCCGGGGGCATGGCCTGCCGCCCTCTCCCCTCTCCCATGGAGGACAGGAGGCAGGGGCTGCTCTTGATGGACGTGGGGCTCTAGCATTGGTCTGAACAGCCTGGAAAAACATCCAAAAGTGCTTCTTAAACCTTTTGGACTTGGCAAAATTCAAAACACGTTTTGCCAGGCAGTGTTTTCCCCCTTAATTGTTAAGCCCCTGTGTATTTCAAGGGAAATTTAATCCGTATGTTTCTGATTCATTTACACTTAACTCATCAAAATGCTGTTTTGTAAGAGTTATTTGATGTCTAAACTGCAGCATGAGCACAAGCTTTTTGTATGCCTTTTTAAATGTTCTAGCAGTGAATAGAACTTCAACCACCAGAGTCTCTTTTTCTTAAAATTTTTAATTGAAATTTAATTACATAATTTCCCCCTCCCTGTTCTCCCTCCAGTGCCTCCAATATCGGCTCCCTCACTCTTTCTCAAATTATGGTCTTTTTTCCTTTAATGATTACTATTACACATGCACACACATGTACATAAACACATAAATACAACCTGCTGAGTCTATTTAACATTGCTCTTATGTATATGATTTCAGGGCTGACTTCTTGGTATTGGATAACCAATTAGGGGGATAATTCTTGGGGAAGACTAATTCTCCCTCTCTCAGCAATCTAGAGTTCTTTGTGTAGGGGTGAGGCCTCATGAGATTTTCGCTTCCACACTAGCACATCTGTTGGTGTTGTCATTGTAAACGTCTTACATAGGAAGCCATATTGCTAAAGTACCATGGGGGAAGCTTCCCTGTTTTCTCGAGGAGACACAAACTTGAAAGCAGACTTCCTGGTCCTCAGGATCTTTCCTCCCTCTCTTCCACAATTTTCCTGAGATTTGACTGTGGGATTGTGTGGGTTCTAGACACTGCATGATTAGTTGTTCTCTGCACTTTCACCAGCTGTGACTTCATGCAATGGCTCTCCCATCTGCCTCAGAGACAACAGTAGGGGATACCTTGACTGGTGGTTATAAAGATAAATAGTTAGAACATAGTTAGGGATTACATGGGTTTAAGATAGTGGTTGTAGAATGTTCTCTTCTAGGATTCATGACCTCACTAGTCCCAGATAATTTGCTAGATTTCCGGATTAGTTATGAGTTCCATCCTGTTCAACAGGCCTCAAGTCTCATTCAAAAGTTGCTGGTCACCACCAAGATATGTGTGCTACTGCTGCACTTTAGGAATACTCTTTAGGTACATCCTCCATGCTAGTCATTGTTGTGATTCATAAGTATCATATCTGGGTAGAACTATTATTTGCCCTCCCCCCCCCAGTAGCTTACACAGCTTCTTTAAGTATTATGAAAGCTAGTCCTCAGGGAAGAGGCTTTAAGTCAGATTTAGATTAAATCCTCTGCATCCTGTGTTTAAACTGCATGGTATCTTCCATAATAGAGACTTTAATGTTTAGGAAACAATCAAGGACAACAGTAATCACCTACATTATTTTAGTTTGTTTGTTTGTTTGTTTTTGAGTCTCTTGGACTCAAGGGAGGCTTCTCATGCCTGGTATTGGGATTTTGTTTGTTTGTTTGTTTGTATGTCCAGAGTCATAATTTTAATTTTCAGGTTAAAACTCATAGTGATCAAAAGTCATTAAACCTTCTCAAACAAGATTAGTTAGACACCTTAACATCACCTGAGAGATAGGAGAGTCTTTCTTCTAGCGATGAGGTTATTTCAGTAAAAGGACACCTCTTCTGCAGGATCTTTCACAAATTTACAATCAACCAAGACTGTCTTGATGTGATAAGTACTTCTGTTACCTGCTATAGTACCATTAAACATCTGGTTGTAACCATATATATTTTCTCATAGTTTAAACATATATTAGAGCATAAAAAAACAGATACCAACTCACAAGAAACAGAGCATAATAAACAATTTATTGAAGAATAAAAGGCATCACTAGAAAGATTAAGGTTGAAAAAGCAGGTGAGACCTTGAGCTACCTCTCCACATAGACATGGCGAAGGGACAGGGGTAACTCCAGCTCTTCTTCACCCTCCTATCACGGAACCTCAAGATACAGAAAAGTGGGCTACTCCAAGGGGCTTACTTTGCTTGATGTAGCTACTCCCTTGGTATTTATTTTTTTTATCCTGGAAAAAATGCTCTTTATAAGGAAATGTTAGCTACTAAGGGAGGAAAAGGAAGAGAGATGAATCCATAGCTTCCCTATGGCAGGGATTGTTCTTAGTCTTCGTATCTCTAGATCTTAGAATTGCTTTGTCATGGGGCCCATATTTTTAAGTACCCGTTAAATTACTAAAGAACCATTTCTTTAATAGGTGGCAGTGCTAGAGTATTTCAGTATGTTTGTATGACTGACAAATGTATGAAACTTGACACAGAGAACTTTAAGCTACCAAGGAAATAGAGTGAACATAGTCTGTTTTGCCCCATCTCTGAACAGAATGCATAAAACTGCTATTTAATAGCATCCCAAAGTAAAGGGAAGTCAGCAGATTGAGAAGAAGTTCTTAAATTATGGCTCCACCAAGCCAATATTGAATTTACAAGTTCTATTTTTGCTGATAGCCTGTAGCTTGAACTCAGTGTACTGGAAGTGGGGACTAGTGTACTAATAAGAGAGCTGCTGGAGAAACCTGCTACTTGTGACTTAAAAAGAAAGCAAAGAAATACTTTAGCATTGCAAAATGCAGAAATCTACTCATCTATCTTTATTCTCTCCTGCCCCTTTCCTCTCCCATTTCCTCCTGTTATTCCCTCTTCCTCTCTGGCTCTGTTCTTCCTTCCTGCACCATAGACTCCAAGCAATCTTGTGCTGGCAGAAACTGCAGCAGTGTGGGTCTGCAAGACTCTAAACTGACAAAACAAAACAAAACAAAACAAAAAACAAAAAACAAAACAAAAACAAATAAACAAACAAACAAAAACAAACAAGCAAAAAAACCCACCTTTTCATCCTCATGGTTCCGAGAGTAAGGACTAACTCCTTGCTTTTTTTTTTTCCTGTCATCCTGCCACTTGATCCAAGATTTGGGCACATTTGCAGAAGTCCACGGTGGCAAAAGGTATCTAAAGTGCAGTTTCAGTGAGTCAAAAGGTTTAGGAAGATTATAGCAAATAAAGAACTCAGAAAATCACCACTATAAAGACTTTTATAAATTTGGTCTCTCCCACTGAGCCATGTATGCATGGATGAGAGCCAACCTAATACAGCAAAGACTCTGAGAACTGAACTGGCAAATGCCTAAACCATAGGCCAAACAGGATTCTGAGTAGCACACAAGACAAAGATAATATTGCAGAGTCTGACAGGTAAACTGGCGTTGCAGTCACAGTGTGGGGAATGTATGCTGGGATTTGGTATAACCAAGACAGTTGCATAATGCCCTAAATGTCCAGGATACAAAAAAAAAAAAAAAAAAAAAATTCTCAGCATACAAAGCACCAGAAAAATCTCAGCTCACATGGGAAAATAAAATCAACAGATGCTATCATGAGAATGTCTCAGGTATTAAGTGACATACTGAAGGCTGAAAGACTTGTGTACTCCTATACAATTTCAAACATAAAAATCAATAAAGTTATTAAAAATTCTGCTAAGGAAAGAAGATACAGAGAAGCAACTAAAAAGCTTTAGAGTAGTAAGATCTATTGATTGAAAACTCTCTGGATTAGTATGCTCTAAGTAAGAATTGTAAGAGGAAGAAACTGAAAAATTTGAAGTCCAGTCAACATAAATTACCTAATTTTAGTAGGAAAAAAAGAAAAGGAACGAAACAAAAACAACAATATACAGAGATTTGACAGTGAAATATCTAACATTTTTGTCATCCACCAGAAAGAGATCAGAATGTGGTAAGAAAGAAAATACCTGTAGGAGAAGAATGGCTAAAATACTTTAGACACGAAGGTTATGTGATCTCCAAACAATGAAATGATTTCCATGTCAAGACACATTACAATAAAGCTAAAGACCAAAAGCTAAGACCACAAGAGGAAAATTATATATGATCTATAGGAGAACTGACTTCATAATGTCTGTAATTTTCACATCAGAAGTCATGAAATGTCAGAAGAAAGTGGCACATGTTTCAGGCATTGGAAGGGAAGAATTGTCAGCTCAGGCCTATGTCAGTCAAAATGTCTTTCAAGGGTGGAAGTCAAGCAAAGATAGTTTCTGGTTGAGAAAAGCAAAAGAATTCATTCTTAGCTTATCTGCTAAAGTAATTACTAGGAAAACTCTTAATAGTTTGAGAACAGATAAAACAGCAGAAATGGGGAAAACAATAAAAATTTGGACTAAATGGACATACCATTTTCTTCTTTTTTAAAAAAATAAAAATTTGACAGCAAAAGCAAATATTATAACAAGTAAATAAACATTATCTTTCCAAAATGTCTGCATTTCATTTGCAGTGTTAAATTACTACTATACAGTCTTTCTATCTATACAAAATATGGAAAGTCAAGATGGTGCATCATATGTTTTAGAGAAACCACCAAAATATCAAAGCATACACACATACACACAAATAGACAGGTTAAGCTGTGAAACCTTCTTTAAATATACCTTCAGAAACCAAGAAATAATAAATTAGAGAAAAATCCAAAATTAATAATTAGAAAACAAATAAAATAAATAAAATGATTGAAGTAAATTAAGCATAATAATAATTGCAGTAAACACAAATCTACTGGGCTAGAGGAATGGCTCAGTGGTTACATGATAGACTGCTCTAGCAGAGATCCTGAGTTGGATTCCTACTGTCCATAGTAGGCAGCTTTCTGCCTCCCATAACTTCAGTTCCAGGAAATCTGATACTCCATTCCAGCCTCTTGGGCACCTGCACTTTTCGTGCACATAGAGACGCACATTCATACAAACATAATTAAAAATAAAATAAACCTTAAAAAATACAAATGTACTAACTGCAGCAATTAAAACCAGAAGATTTAGGGAGTGGGTAAAAAAAAATGTCTACAAGAAACACATTTCCAATATGGAATTATAAACCAGTTAAAAGCAAGAGGATGAAAACAATAACCAGCACGCTAGCTAATAGTCACAGCAGCTACAAAACTAGACAGGGCTGGATTCAGAAAAAGAAAAGTACTAAGAGAAGAGGAAATTCACAAGGTGATAAAATGCTCAATTGTTCGTGTACTTATGAAAATCGTAGATTTATCTACTCCTAAAAACAGAACGTTGAAACAGATGAAGCAGTATTGACAGAACTGCAAGGAGCACACAAGCATACAACTATCCTCAGACACTTCCACTGTTTCCTCTCAGCGACAGGTCTCAAGGGTTCAAACTGCACAAAAACTAAAGGGTAAAATGTTAAGCAAGGATTCCTTCAACACAGCACCAAAAGCATGTTTCATAAAAGACAGCAACAAAACATCAAATTGAACTTTTTAAAAAATTAAACAGTTTAATGTCTGTGAAAGACACTAAGAGAAGAGAAAACAGATATTTGGCAAGGGACCTTTAACCAATACATATTTAAAAATTAATACAAATCAATCAGCCAATTAAAAATGGGCAAAAGACAAACCAACACACTTAACCAATGATAGTGGTAAGCAACTACTATGCACAAAAAGATGTTCTGCATCATCAGCCTTTAGGAAATCCCAATTGCCGTCACGATGAGATACCAATTCTCCACTCTTAGAAGTGGTAAGATTAAGAAGACCAAGTATTGGATGAATGGAAAATAAAATTGCATGGAATCATGTGACACCCTTTGTGCCTTACCAGAAATGGAACTTTGTATTGGCACAGCAACAGAAGCAACGCCATCATCAGCCTAACTCAGCAGGCACTTAGCAGAAAAATGAAATAGGCCATTGAATCTTCCTACTTTTGAACCTAGTTAGAAGTTATAGTAATGAGTACTGAAAGTAAAGAGGATTTTAGGACCATTCAAAAATCGTAGCTCATGCAAACATTTAAAGCAGAAATCTTGAAATGTTCTATATTTTTTATTTTAATCAAAGTGTAGCTACCTGATTTTAGGCTGGCATGTCATCACTAGGTTGTAGCTGATATCTTCTATATGAGGCCTAAGTGTTTCAACCATTTCCATGGACAGTAATGTGATAGTTTAGTTTCAAAGCAGTGTATTTGAGTAACACAAGTAGGAAAATTCCTACTTTTTAATTATTCCAGGAGCCATTATTAATACACCATATCTAAAGAACCATATGATGTCTCATGGAGTTTAATCACGCTCCAGTCTGAATCAATGAAGAAATAAATAAATAAATACTACACGCTTACAAAAATAATAAGCACATGTACTTGAAAGCAGTCAAATCAATACTTGTAATTTATTTATAGGAATATAATCTCTTATACAATAAAGAAGGTAAAACGTGCTGAAGAAACTGACAAATTAAATGACATCAAAACTAAAGTAACACATGGCAGCATACAGCACAACAAAGAAACACGTCAGAAGTATCAACTGGCTAGACCCTGGATCCATACTTACTTGCTGTGTGTCCTGAGCAAATTATTCTATTTGGAACATTAATTTCATCATCTGTAAAATGGAACTTTAAAGGTTCTTCATGGGGTTCTTGGGTTTACCCTGGTAGACACTAAATACTAAAATACATTAGCTGTTAGTCTTTTACCTTCATCATAGAAAAGATACATTGACAATTTCTAAAACTCAAGCAATAAGGAGGATGGAGAAAACAGGGAACAGGACAGAAGCCTACCACAGAAGGCCTCTGGAAGGCTCTACCCAGCAGGGTATTGAGGCAGAGGCTGAGACTGATAGCCAAACTTTGGGCAGAGTGCAGGGAATCTTATGAAAGAAGTGGGAGATAGTAAGACCTGGAGAGGACAGGAGCTCTACAAGAACAGCGACAGATGCAAAAAGTCTGGGCAGAGGGGTCTTTTGTGAGACATTCTCCAACCAAAGATCACTCATGGAGATAATCTGGAACCCCTGCACAGAGGTAGCCCATGGAAGTTCAGTGTCCAAGTGGGTTCATAGTAATGGAGACAGGGACTGTCTCTGACAGGAACTGAGCAGGGAACAGCCTTACCAGGACACAGAGAAAGACAATGCAGCCACTCCTGATGAGACCTGATAGACTAGGTTCAGATGGAAGGGGAGGAGGATCTCCTTTATCAGTGGACTGAGGGAGGGGCATGAGTGGAGAAAAGGGAAGGATGGTGGGCTTGGGAGGGGAGGAGGGAGGGAGCTACAGGGGGTTTACAAAGTAAATAAACTGTAATTAATAAAAATAAAAATAATTTTAAAAAACTCAAGCAATAAGAAAAGTAACACATCTTAAAGAAACTTCACATATTGTGTTTTGCATCTAGACCATTACATTTATGTCACAAATACTGGTGAAGCACTCATATTTCCTCTAAGGGTATACATGAACCACTTCTTGCCCAGGTCAATTAGACTGAATGTCAAATGAAAGGATGCTGTTTCACTTGGCGTTTTTCACAGAACCTGACTCAGGCTTTAGCAGATCTGGATTCTTAGCCTGACATGGCTGCTATTTGGAAGGTTGATTATTGAGTAGTCAGTTCACTTCTTCAGGACCTTGGCTGATGCCTGTGAACGGTTGAATTGGCCATGACCCTCTCTAGTGTCTTTCTAGTGTCCAGATTTTATGAGGTTTGCCACACTCTCTCATGGCATTTGTGTGGTCAACTCACCTCCTCAATCGCTATCATTCTAGCTCAGTCAAACAAATCAACTAAGAAGGAGTAAGCTCTGCCCATCCAGATTCTCACTGTGTCTCCTTCTGCAAGCAAACAGAAGAAACTTAACATCTTGAGTCTGCAGATTAATGACACCCAGGGGGCCGTCTGAACAAGGGAGTCCTCCAGGTGCTCTGCTGACTGGTCTTTTGTACTGGTAATGCTTTTAGTATGACAATGTCTTTACTTTTGTTTCTGGCAAGAATTAATATATTGCTTATGATATTTAATAAGAAACAGCTGTTCCCAATGAGGATGGAGCCCAGTTGCCCATTAATTCTGGTTGGCTTTTTCTTGCCGTGGTGAATGGAAGCAGACAGAGGAGGTGATCCACGTGATATGTTGCAAGACCAAAGTCGTCTGCAGACAGTAGAGCTGAGAACAATTGCTCTGTATAATTCAAAATGCATGGGACAATGATATGATGTTTAAAATTAGAAGAGCATTTGGTCTGTATAGTTAAAAGCTAACAAGCCCTATGGCTATGAAGTTGTTCCAGATTCTAAGAAGTGACTGCACAAAACAAGTGATAAAGCTAATGAGTCAATAGTTACTGAGCACCTACTATGAACAAGCTAATTGGCTGGTCATCAAACAGCAGCACTTATTAGGTACCAACTTGTGTCAGGAACCCATTCAAGGCAATAAGTCCATGGATCTGGACTTGCATACATTAGGCAATCTTTCAAGTATCATAAACACAACTCAGCTTAATTCTAGCATTCAAATATGTATGTGTTCAATAGTTTCTTTGTGTGTGTGTGTGTGTGTGTGTGTGTGTGGGTGGGTGGGTGGGTGTGTGGGTGTGAAAGAGAGAGAGAGAGAGAGAGAGAGAGAGAGAGAGAGGAGAGGGAGGGAAGGAGAAATTTATCCAGTTTTATTTGTTTATTTTCTTTGCTCCTTACAGTCTTTACCTTAAGAAATGCCATATATACTCTTGTTAGACAAAACAATGCAAAAATTTGCAATTGTACCTTATCTGCTTATGCATTATATAATGTACTAAAGCCACTGTGTTAGATTATTATTGTAAACATGGGAAGCATCTGTATCATTGTTTCACCAATGTAGAGTCACATGGTTCGCTTTGGCTTTGCTGGGTATAGGGCACACTGTTGAACCTTGACTTTGGGGCTAGTCACATGACTTGGCTTGACTACCGAGATGTTAGCTGATGTGTTACTGGAGTATGTTTGCATGGCTGGGCTTGTTTACTTATGCTTCTTCTGTGGCTGCAATACGAAGTTCCTTGGCTGTTCTGTCCCTTCAGCCTGATTCCCCCAGAATGGAACTGATCAGAGTACAGCCTCTAGTAATGAGAAATGCAGCTGTAACAACAGCTTGACACTGAGAGATCTAGCCTCACATGAGTGACAGTAAAGGACCCTTGCACAAGGTCATTATGTTTGGGACTGATTTATTTCACGGCAATAGCTTTTACAATCACAGCTAGAGGGAGGACTTTAAAAATGTGGCATAGAGTTGTACTCTGCCTCAAATATAAGATCAACTGACTAAAAATTAGAGCAGATGTGTGCACTCTAATAGAAATCATCCTAATGGGAAGGATGGCTGTAGAGCACACTGGTACTTGACAAGTAAACTTGTCTTGAGAACTCAGAAGGGATGTGCCCAGTAAGAATGTGAAAAATGTATCATGAGCCACAAATTTTCAAAGCTTATCCCAGTGCAGTCAAAAGTAGAGAGATCTGCCTCACCGTCTCCAATCTCTGAGGGACTACATTTTAGCAGAAGATGAACACACAAAAACAATACTTTGGAATGCGTCCATGCACTGCATCAAAGTTTCAGTGCATTAAAACTGATCCCAGTATTCTGGCTCACCTCCAAGCCATAAGTATATTGAAGGATCTCACAATGTAAGAGAAGATACCTCGTGGCTCATGAGTGTTTCCAGAAATTTAGTGTTAAAAGGACCTTTGTGCAATCATGTGAAGACAGCCTTTTAAGGCAGGGGAAACATGGATTTTCTGAATGGAAGATGTACATTGTATTACAATTTGAAACCTTTGGCTCCCTGACACAGCCGTGATGAACTTTAGCATGCTTGGCACTTGGAGTTGATGACAAATAGTCTGGCAGAGTAAATACACAAGTGCAGAGTGTTTGGCTTTGATGCAGTTTAATTCATACTGTTGAAGAACTCACAGATATATCACTTTGTTTAACAAATATTTTTTGAAATATTTTCAATTACTTTACTCTTGCTAATACAAATTAAAGAATGTTATAATTACCAATGCCACATGGCTTATAAAATAATTTGCCATACCAGCTTCGTAACGTTCCTTTGCTACCCTATTATCCAGTTTCTAGTTTTGCATGTTTCTACCTTCTACAAAGACCTTCTACAACCAAGAATTCATGCAACAGCAGCTTTTCTCTAAGAAATGAAGGGAAGCTAGCCAGAAAAGCAGATTTCTGTAGACATGGAAAGATTGGGACATCATAATTACATGTTTTCTTGTACTTAGTAGGTACTAAAGAAAATAACTTCTCTGAGCTAGCTACAAAGTTTACTGTATTTTATAGTGACACTGAGACACAGAGTACTTCCTTTTAATGCATTCAGCCAAGGATCATTTTATCATTTTTAGGTTGATTTTGCTTCTGATAAGATATAAGAAGGGACTCACCCATTGGATTTCTTTAAAGAAAAGCTGGTCCTGTTCAAGAGGAGGCAGGTGAGAAAATTTGTAATGGCTGTCAAGGGAATGGTCTTTTAAGGACTCAGAGGATGCTGAATTACTTCCATGATCCAGCTTTGCCTTTTTTTGAGGTCTAGATGCCTCAGGTTGCTTATGAGCATGTGTCCTGAGTTAGATAGACATACTTCAAACTGTGAAACTGGTACAAGCAACACTTTCATCCCTCCAAAGAGTAAACCTAAGGGTTAATCTGCCGCAGGGAGTACCCCCAAAGCTCTAGGCTTTGTAAGGTGGTCCATGGAATCTTTGAACAAGTCTTTCAGCTAAGTTGGACTGGAGCTAGTTTGAGTAGCCATGGTTTAATATAGTTATAACTAATCAGTAGGGATAAGTTCTAATGTGGGGAGAAAAGAAATAATTTAGCTGAGTTAGTCCAATATAGGAAGGAGACATGGGGGTCTCAAAAGAGGGAAAGAGAAGACAAGAAGAAGACACAGACAGAGGAAGGGAGGGAAAGGGGACATAGATAAGAGATAGGACAGAGAAAGTGGAGAGAGGGGAGAAAAGGGAAGTAGGGGGCAGTCTTTGATATAACTTAATTTTATTGTGTTAAATGATCTGTTCCGGTATAAATCAGTTTGCTCTTATAGAGGGAGCTTGCTAAGCCATTCAAGATAATAAAACGTACATTTATTGTCCACGTAGTATATCCAATATTTCTAACTTGAAACTCCAAATCAGAGCAAGGAATTTGGAACACGACACATAGAATGTGCAGCATGGCAGTGTGCGGAGCTCCCCAGCAGAATGCACAGAAACCAAGCACAGTTGGCACTTCGTAATTACAAGTGGCACAGCGTTCGGGCAGGGGGCCAGTTCCTTTAATGCATGTGACTCAATATGGAATGTTTTTGTTCCTCGTGTGTAACTACTGCCACTGACAACTGTCCAGGTGCTCTAATGTGCACTGAACTAACACAAGCTGGTGACAAATTTTCCTGAGCGTGATTCAGGTACAGACCACCATAGCCAGGATACGGATTTGTATACAAATACCCATACAAATGCATACTTAATTTTAAGAAGACACACATATGCACATGACTATCACAACAAATATATTTGTATGTTACATGAGATAATAGTATATAAATATAATTTGTGTAAAACACATTTAAATAAACACTATATTTGTTAGGATTAGCTTTCATGTATTATTCAAGGCTTAATCAAAAGCTAGTTTAAAAACCACAAGAAACTAGGCAATTGAATAAAGAAACATGATAATTTCAGTTTTTGCTTTTTCCTCTCCTTCCTCAATAGTGCTACAGTTTTCTGCAAAAGGTGACCTAACAGTGTGTTAGAATTTCTTGCCTGGTGGGCATCAAGCTTACTCGTTATCTGCCATGAAGACAGAAGAAATTTATGTCAAAAAAAATATATAGCGATTTTGGCAAGTAATCAAAACAGGTATTTTGGCATTGGTTCAGTAATTCCTAAATTCCATCAGTTGTCATTAAATCACTGTGTGACCATTGTATTCTAGAACAATTCCTGAGTCCACTGTCATTCTGCTCAGCCAAGACCAATTATAAGACATACTTGCACCATTATTTTCTATGCTGGTATGTTGCATGTTAGGTTCCCAGGACATTTCTTTTTACTATCTGAGAATTTTTACGCTCTGACCAACATTGTCCTGCTTCTCTTTCCTTAGCTACTGGAAACCACATTTCTATTTTTTTGTGTATTTGTAGGCGTGTGTGTGTGTGTGTGTGCGCGCGCGCATGTGTTTATGTGTGTATGGGTGTGCGTGTGTGTGGGAGAGCATATGTATGTGGCATACACACACACACGCGATCACACAGATGACAGATACTACAATGTATTGTGGAGGTCAGTGCGCAACCTTGGATATTGGTGCTTTTCCCTGTTTGTTTTAAGGAGATGCCTCTGATGTTTGTCACTGTACACTCTCTCTACTGGACTCCGTACTTTGGGGTATTCACCTGCGCCCTCTCCCATTTTGTACAGGAGTACTGGAATTACAGGCAAGTACTATGGGGCGCCACTTTACATGGGCTCTGGGGATTCAAATTCAGGTCCTCATACCTGCGGAGCAAGGACTTTTATTTCCCCATCCAGCTCCAAATCTGAAAATTTTAAAAATTCCACATGTAAGTGAAATTGCACAGTATTTGTCATCTCTGACTTAGCATCCTGTTCTCAACAGTTACCCAGATTTTAACAAATGAAGGGGTTCCCTCTTACTGTCCCATTATGTATCAGTATACATCTGCACGTTAGTTTCATTATACCTCCTCTGCTGACGGACACAGGTTGTTTCCATTTTCATTACTGATAACAATGCTGCATGTGTAATGCACACGGAAGAGCCAGTCTTTCCACTACTGATGCTGTTTCTTTGCTTCCTAGGCTTGCTAGAGTATATGGTACTTCAATTGTATTGGAGGGACTGCCACAGTGCCTACTCGTAAGTGTTCTGGAAATTAAAATACCCATTAACAGTGTACAGGGGCATTATTTTATCCAAAAGATACTGGTATTCTTATTATTATTATTGTTATTATTATTATTATTATTTTATATTAGTTTATTTACTTTATATCCTGAGGTGCCCTGTCCGTCCCCTGATCCCAGTGCAGTCATTATCTTTTCTCCTTTTTTTAAAAAAATTATTTTGTTTTTATTAATTACAGTTTGTTCACTTTGCATCCCAGCTGTAGCCCCAACCCCATCCCTCTCAATCCCACCCTCCCTCGTCTCCTCCTATGCCCATCCTAGAGTCCAATGATAGGGGAGGTCTTCCTCCCTTTCCCTCTGATCCTAGTCTATCAGGTCTCATCAGGACTTGCTTCATTGCCTTCTTCTGTGGCCTGGTAAAGCTGCTCCCCGCTCAGGGATAGGTGATCAAAAGCCAGCCCATGAGTTCATGTCAGAGACAGTCCCTTTTCCTATTACTGGGGGGCCCTCTTGGACACTGAGTTGCCATGGGCTACCTCTGTACAGGGGTTCTAGGTTATCTCCATGCATGGTCCTTGGTTGGAGAATCAGTCTCAGAAAAGACCTCTGGGCCCAGACTTTTTGTTCTGATGCTCTCCTTATGTTGCTCCAGGTCTTTCTACCTCCCCCTTCTTTCACAAGATACCCTGCACACTGCCCAAAGTTTGGCTATGAGTCTCAGCATATGTTTTCATATCCTGCAGGGTAGAGTCTTTCAGAGGCCCTCTGTGGTAGGCTCCTGTCCTGTTCCCTGTTTTCTTCCTCCTCCTATGTCTGTCCCCTTTACCTTTCTAACTAAAGATTGAGCATCTTACCCAGGGTCCTCCTTCCTGATTAGCTTCCTTAGGTGTACAGATTTTAGTATGATTATTCTATATTATATGTCTAATATCCACTTCTAAGTGAGTATATACCACTTGTGTCGTTCTGCTTATGGGATACCTCACTCAGGATGATCTTTTCTAGATCCCACCATTTGCCTGCAAATTTCATGATTTCCTTGTTTTTAATTGCTAAGTAGTATTCCGTTGTGTAAATGTACCACAAATTCTGTATCCATTCCTCAACTGAGGGGCATCTGGGTTGTTTCTAGCTGTTGGCTATTACAAATAAAGCTATTACGAACATGGTTGAGCAAATGTCCTTTTGTATACTTGAGCATCTTTTGGATCTGTGCCTAGGAGTGGTATAAAAAGACATTGTCGTCAGAACAAAATGACAGCCTACAGATTGGGAAAGAATCTTCACCAACCCTTTATCTGACAGAGAACTAATGCCCAGTATATATGAAGAACTCAAGAAGTTAAGCAGCAACAAATCAAGTAACTCAATTAAAAAATGGGGGACAGAGCTAAACAGAGAATTCTCAAAAGAGGAACGTCGAATGGCAAAGAAACACTCAAAGACATGCTCAACATTCTTAGTCATCAGGGAAATGCAAATCAAAAAGGCCCTGTTTTGTTTTTTGTTTTTTTTTTTTTTTTTTCAATGCAGTTTATTCTCGGACCCTGGGGAAAGCCAGCCCACAGCTTAAATAGCCTCTGGGTAGCCAACCCAGGCGTGCCACGTGGGCAATGCAGATAGGTCCACATACATGGAAGCAAGCCAGATCCTCAGCCTTAGCCAAATGTGGAATTGTTCGTGACAGAGAGCACTCACCATCGGGAAGGTGGAAGGCAGAAACCAGCTCCATCTTTAAGGCATAGCATTCCGCAGCTCTCTACAGTTCCCCCTTTTTGTTTTAGATGCATCAGGCAAGAGTAGAGGTCTAATACTTATAACAAGAACACTGTGGTTGTAAGGCAATTGAGGGCTTGCAAGGACCACTCAATTTTAAGTCATGGGACAGACTTTAGCCCCTTTTGTGTTTCTATGACTTCATCACTTCTGCTTTAAATGAGAGGTTTTTTTTTTTTCTTGAAATTTTCTATAGTACTTCCAATGTTATTGTCTTTTAGTAGTCGCATGAATGTGAACTGACCAAAACTGTTTTATGTAAATTCTTGTACAGTGTATTTAATGAGTCTTACCTGCAGTAAGATAGAATAAAGACTTGATTAAAAAAAAAAAGACCCTGATTTAACCTTACACCCATCCCAATGGCTAAGATCAAAAACTCAAGTGACAACACATGCTGGAGAGGATGTGGAGGAAGAGGAACGCTCCTCCATTGCTGGTGGGAATGTAAACTTGTACAACCACTTTGGAAATCTATCCTCCTTTTTATAAACTTTAAATCAAGAAAACCTTTTCTTTGACTATTTTATACATGAGTACTGCAATTTATACAATTTCCATCCCTTCTTTAACTTCCTACTGCTCCCATACCCACCCAACTCTAGCTCAAATTATTGACCTCTTCTTAATTAGTATTGTTTATGCACACCTATGTATACATGTATACATATTTATTATATACATATGCGTGCCTGTGTGCGTGTTTTTGTTTTGTTTAGAGTTGAACATTTGGGACTGAATAACCTCTCAGTGGCCTTGCCCTGGAGAAAAATGATTCTCCTTCTCTCAGTAGCCATTAATTGTTTATACCTCTTCATCTAGTGGTGGGACCTTGTGATAATAGGCACACTGACAGCTGTACTTTTAATTTCCATTTTCTTCTCTCCTCCTAGTAAAGTTCAACAATATTTCAGTTATATGTTATCCAGTTTTTTCTGTGTGTATATGCAAATATATGTGAGTGTAGATATATATGTGAAGATAAATATATATTCAAGTTATTTGGTCTTGTACCTATTTTGGTTTTGGATTTTGTTATTGTTACATTTGTTTGGGAGACAGAGCCTTGACATTTATTCCAGGCTAATCTGAAACTTATTATATAGTCCAGGGTGACCTTGAAAGCATGACCTTCTTGCTACAACTTCCAGGTTTTGGGATGAGAAATAATTAGCACCACACTTAATATGTATTTACATATTAACTGTTATCTGAGATATTGTTTCCATCTATTTTATCTTGTTTAATATGTTGCATTTTATGTCTTCCTTCTTGTATATAATCTCTTTTATAGTTCAATATAGTTCATTTATTTATTTTTGGAATTGTTCCTTGTTTTTGGTGTTTTATATATATATATTTTTTTCAAATGTCATTAGCAAAGCCAATCCAGAGTTATGCCATGTGTCTTTCAAAATGTTGTATCTTGGATTTACATTTAAGCATATAATACATTTACATTTTGAGTCATTTTGTGTGTGTGGTATCAGATAAAGGTAAATTTTTATATGGATATGCAGATTCTTACCCTGTTATGTGTTTGTGTGCTCTTATGGGCACATACATACTATTTACATACATACACATACATAGACCTACATTGCACTTTGATAAAAGTGCATTATCTTCACTTATTCCCCCCTTTACTCCCTCCAAACAATCCTTTTTTTCTTAAACCACCCTCTTACTTCTATGTCTAAAAAAAAAAAATTCCCACTGCATTTAAAAACCGTTTGTTATAAGAACCTGGGTGGGGTTGGTACTGACATGATTGAGGGTATGTTTACAAAGGCTTCACTACTGAGGAGTGTGGCATCCTGCCCCTCCCCCATTATCCATTAACTACTAATAGCTCCCCAGGGAGGGCTAGATCCTTTTGAGTCCCTTGCCTTTGCTGGAATGATGAAAGGATTAAGTGATAATGGAGGAGACAATATGGAAGAGGAAAGTGTTAACCGAAATGAGCATGTGTAATTCAGGGCCTTTTAATGGTACTTCAGGGAATTTGGGAGTTTGTTTTTCTATTTCTATGAAAATGTTATTGGGATTTTAAAAGGACTGTTTGGCCTGCATACATGAATTTAGATAGTATGGATACTTTAAGCAAAGTTAATTATTCTGACATATGATGACAAATGACTTAGAGTTGTTAGTCTATAGATCAGTGAACTCTTCAGTTATTTCACTCCTAAATACTTTATTATCTCTGATACAATTGTAAACAATACACACACACACACACACACACACACACACACACACCTCTAATAGTGTAAGTCCCTATGAGCGTATGGGACTGTTTTCATTCAAACTATCACCCCACATACACATGCACATACACACACACACACACACAACACAACACACACACACACACACACACACACACACACACACACCATCATTATCATCATCACTTCTGTTCATCTAGGGAATCCTGACTAACACAGATACTATGTGAGACCAGACCTGGAAATTCTTCCTGTAATTTTTCTCAACAGCATGTGTTATCTAATCCACTACCTTTTCATTAAACTTGAGTGCATCTTGCATATTGAGTTTTGAATTTGTTCTGGGAATATATTAGAGAATTCTGTTATTTTGCTAGTCATAATTTTACACTTTCTATTTCAGTAACAAGATTGTGCAATGATTATCTGCAAACACAACCCCCCATTTCCTTATTTAAAAGGTTTCAGAGGCATCATTCTTATTTACATATTCTTCTAGATAAATTTGAAAATCACCACCCTAAGTCAAAATAGTAGACCTGTGACTCAGATTCGATTAACCCATACGTTAATTTTGAAAAATGTTTAGAATATTTATTATTTATAAACCAACATCATAGATATCTCTCAGAAATATTCTACAGTTTTGTTATTTAAGTTTCTTATGTATCTTGTTAGGATTTTTTACTATTAGTGTATTATGGTAACTTTTTGTTACTAAGAACCCAAAAAATCTGAGCACAGGAGTCTTTCCTGAGACTGATACTCCAAGAAAGGACTATGCATGGAGATAACCTAAGACCCCTGCACAGATGTAGCCCATGGCAGTTCAATATCCAAGTGGGTTCCATTATAATAGGAACAGGGACTGTCTCTGATGTGAACTGATTGGCCTGCTCTTTAATTACCTCCCCCTGAGGGGGAAGCAGCATCACCAGGCCACAGAAGGAGACAATGCAGCCACTCCTGATGAGACTAATTCACTAGGATCAGAAGGAAGAAAAAGACCTCCCCTATCAGTGGACTTGGGGAGGGGCATTCATGAAGAGGGTGGAGGAAGGGAGGGATTAGGAAGGGAGGAGGGAGGGAACCACAGGGGGGATACAAAGTGAATAAAGTGTAATTAATAAAAAATTTTTAAAAAAAGAATAAATATGTTCCCCTTATGTCTGCTCAATTATTATTAGTCTCCAAAATACATGGCTTTTAAAAGATTTTTTAAAGTATAGATTTATTCATTTACTTATCAAAACTTTAAGAGTTTTATAGTAATGTTGGGAGTTTAGGGCATATTAATAAAAATGTTACCCCTTTTCTCCTCACATTTGGGGACTTGATGGCCAGCGCTAGGAAAAAAAAAGGTTTAACTAAGAATCTTCTCTCATTATTTCCTATTAAAAGTATTAATTCCTATTAGTAGTTCAAGTAATTCTTTGCCACCTTTGCTAGGTGTTGTACTAACCACAAATGTATTGGCATTTCGCTGCTGTTCCCTTAAGTCTGCAATGACTATTTGACTATAAAAATGTTCTTTAAGCCTCTTGAGCACTTCTCAGTATCTGTTCTCTAAATGGTCCTTTCACCATGCTTCACTGTGTGCAATGTACTCAGAGATACCTCAGGATTTCACTTTCATCCATTCCTTTCATTAACACCTTTGACTGATGAAGCTGGGCTTTCTCTTAGTAACTGCATTTCAGCTTGCAAACACACACACATATACATATGCATACACACACACACACATACACACGCACACATACACACATATATACATATATAATCCTGTTTGAGTTCATTGTGTTTTGTCTTTTATGAGTTCATTTCATTTAGTTTTCCTCACATATAAATAGAGAGAGAGAGAGTAGGGCTGACCACTAGGATTGAATTTCCATTTAAAGGATTCATTGCTGAACAAGTTCTTGTTGACTCAACAGTCATTAATTTTCTGTTGTAGAGAAATTTTAATCCAGCAACATGGCTACTCTGGCAAGGGATTATATACAAAGACTGTCTTGGTCTATGTGCTCCTTCTGGAATGCAGATATGCCAATAGTACATACCTTTTCCAAATAATGAAGGCAAGTTTAATTTATAAAAGGAAGCAGCCATGTTTGAAAGCAATAGCTAATTGAGGGGCAGACAAAGTGTTGTATCAGAGAAAGATTTGACAGGAATGAGTCAGAGATAGGATATGCAAAACTCTCAGGAGAAAAAGACAGGAAAGAGAAGCTACTTAGGAGCAGCTGAGAGAGAGAGAGAGAGAGAGAGACTGAGTGTTTCTTACTGGGACAGTTTCACAGAGACAGGTTGAAGAAAGAACAAGCTAGACACAGATGAAGACCGAATGATCCATACAATGTAAAGGAAACATGAGATTAAAACAGATTGTCAGAACTAGTTTGAGGCCAGGTAGAACAATTCATTCAGAAGACAAGAGAATTAAGTTTGAATCAGTCAGCTTGGAGAGGAGTTCAGGCCAAAACAGTTGAATTGAACTAGCCAGCGAGAGTTCAGAAAGAGCTCCAAAGTCTTGGGAATGGCTCTTATTTCATACCCTCATCTGAGGAAATAAAAAATACTTTGGGATGTCAACTGATACTGTCCTTATTCAGGTCGTATTCAGGCAGCCATATTGTTGAGAGTTCATGAGTTCAGCTTCCCTGTCATATATAGAAGTCACAATCTTGCAGCAGATGTCCTAGCTTTGCTATTAATTCCTGATTAATTTATTGAATTTTTTTCCAGCTATTGGGTTAAATATTCAGTACATCTCTTTGATTTCCTTTTTTTAACGTTTTTTATGGTTAGTGGACATATTTAAGGATATACATTAAAGACCACTGTGTGACTAGACAAGGTTTTTATTTTCATTATGTTCCTAAGTAATCATTCACTAGTTAAATGACAATTTACTTAACACCTACCATATGCTAAGCATTGTTTTCTTGTAAAAAATAATTACAATTGCATTTTTAATTTTCTCTGAGAACAATAGATTTTTAGGAACTTTTTCTTCTTTTAATGTGGTTAGATTCTGTTTGCTTTGACTGTTTAAACCCATGTTATTAAAGCTTAGTTTTATTGTATTTTCTTAGATTCTGCTAATATTCTACTGTTGGAAACTTCCTGAGCTCAACTTAATACATCTGCCCCTTACTTATTAGAGCTATAGAGGACGTGAAATGATTCAGAATGGCATTGGTGCTATGGCTCCCCATTCCTCACCAAGGTGACCTAACTGCTACATACATGCACTCAAGTAAGGTATTCTTTGGCACATAGAGTAAACTCAGAGTGGACTGTAATTTCTGAAGCAATGTTTCAACTTTACTTTAAATAGGACTCTATTCTATTTCTGAGGTGAAACAGATCACTTACTTTTCAGTGAGACTGTAGGAGTACTGGAACATTGTTTTGCAGTTTTTCACCTGTTATAGCACCCAGTCCATGGGTGAGTGGAGACACAAGGCCCCTTATCTGATCTCTCATCCAGTGCATGGTGGTGTGAGGAGGAAAGAAAGGGTAAAAGGAATGAATAGTGGTAGAGAGAAAGCAAGGTCTTGAGATTGTGTGACTCAGAACGTCCATACTAAAGAGCAGGTGTTAGATTTAAGGGTATGCTTATGAGGTGGAGGTACCTACGCCACCAACTAGGAGGTTCCCGTTTGTTCAGATGCTTCAGTCACTCTAGAATATCTAGAGGGTCCGAAAGACCAAACTCTCAAAGTAGTAAAATGGCCGCCTTGAATCACATGTAACTACTCCTCAGTTCATAAGTAGAGTTCCACAGTGACATGCTGGGGATGCTTACCCTAAAATCTGCAAGAAAAGGATACCAAACTACAGGACTGTGAAAGCACTGGCTAGAAATTGACCACTCAGCCAAAGAAGTGTTGTTCAGGTGTGTCAGGCTTCAGACCTCCTCTGCTGCACGAAACAGGCAAAGTGAACTTCGGGGACTCCCAGAGCAATGACACCGCTGCTCTTTTCTCAGCGTTCTCTCCTTAGATACGAAGACCAATGGCTCACCACAGTTCAGAACAACCGTTAAGAATGTTTTTGTAAACCAGTATAGTTAATTCCTAGCTGCGCGCTAAATACCTACCTGTGTACCCGTAGATGCTGAGTAGAGCGCTTCCCCTTCATCAAAGAAATTTCTTTTGCAGCAGAAACAAACAAACAAACAACAACAACACCACAATCAGGTAAAATGCTGAGAACAACTGACCGTAGATTGTCTGGCTCCAGTTAACACCTTTATAACCAAGGATCTGGGAGCATCTCAGAAGAGGGAATGGAGGGTATAAAAGCCAGAAGCCTAGGAGGTCTGCTGCAGATGTGTGTGGTTCTCAATAGGAAAGGCAAGCTACAGCCATAAAAATCCTCAACAATATGGCTGCTTAAATAAGACTTGGACAATGGTTACATCAGTTAGCATGCTAATATGGATGGGAAAATTTCCACAGGTCCCCACCCCTAAATGAAGAGCTATAGGAAAATAATGACTACTAAGAAAATGAGAATCAGTCTTCCTCCAGCTTGAGCTCCTTCACTGTCTATCTGACACTAAGTGATAAGTCCTAAAAGTGAGTGCATACAAGTAACACTAAATGAACTCAGCAGGTTTCATTCATACATTCATTTGTTTACACATAACACATACACACATTAGACACAAACACACGTACACATATATATGTTCATATACATATATTTAAAGAAAATACATATGTATATATTTGAAGAGAAAAAAGACATGAGAGGTATTGATAAACAAAGGGGGGATAACGTAATTATATCTTATTCAAATAACAAATGAAATAAAAATACAATTTAAAAAAGTTTCAAAAGTCCTCCATTAAAATATACATGAACATAAATATGCATATATGTGCTATGTATTTGTGTGTACATATGAACATGTGTATTATGTATTGTGTGTATTCCTATGTGCAGATCACTTGCTTTCAAATTTTCAAAATGGCTTAAAACAGCAAATGACTACAAGCTGACCTTAAAGTATCTTTTCTTACTCTTCACATATTTATAAAAATAAAATATAAGTTTTTAGAAAATTTAAAAATACAGGGAAGAAAAAAAAATTAAAGTCTCTGGAATTGTTACTATGTCAGCCACTGTCAATGATTTGATGGACATCCTTCCAAAACTTGTTCTATAATATATGGATATATATGTATGACCATATATGTATATAATTTACACATAAATGGGATCAAAATATACATGCTGTTTTACAAGCTGTTTTTCTCAACAATATGCCAAAAAGATTTTTTAAGATCGTATACAGACAGATATACTCTCACATACACACATTCTGAAGAGTCATTTGTCGGTTGTGCGAGGGTTTTAGCTGTATGTTTAACAAGGCTTCTGTTGATAAGCACCTATGTTTCTGCTGCCTTTAACTACTTCAAAGACCACCGTGCAGGGCTGGGAAGAGGGCACAGTAGGTTGCTCGGAAGGTGGATTCGTACCGTCAACATACTCTACCATGAAGGAAAGGAGATGAGATTTTTATATTTCAACAGTGGTAATTTCTTGGCTGTAAAGTGCTTATAATTATGTACCTAGGCATTTCTAACTGAAGTGTTTATGCTGAGAGATGGCAGTTCTGCAGAATGTAACTGGGTGATTAAGAATCCAGATTGGGGTTAGGGGTGGGGAAACCCTTATGACCCATCCCTTGTTCCTTCCAGTGCTCAGAATGACTTGTTCTCATTAAGTTGACTTTGAACATACTTCTCAGGGATTCTGGTTAGCAATAATCTGTAACTACACTTACAAAAAATGGTCAAGTAGACAAATTTCTGCCCACCTGCTGCAGTCTATCATGACTTGATTTCCCTCATTTTCTCCCCACTGGACCAGTTCTAGCTATACTCCTGGTTAAGCTGGCATGTTTGGTGGAAGAGTAACTTCCCTGGGAGTAAGGAAATGGTTTCTGCATATCTCCATTTATATTCCAAATATAAACAGGTTGTAAGTTCTGAACTTTGATATGCAGAAGTACTGCTTAGGAGTACCAAGGTTCTATTGGTACCACACTTGAGGAAAAGATTTATTTCAGCTTAGTCCATCACAGAGGAAGTTGGGGTGGAAATTCAAGACAAAACTGAAGCACGTACTATAAAGGAGTATTGCTTCCTGGCTTTCTATACATGGTTTGTTCAATCTGCCTTCTTTTACCACTGAGTACCACCTGCCCAAGGGTGGTGCAGCCCACAGGGATCTGGGCCCTCCCATGGCAACCATCAGTCAAAAATATTGCCCTACCTACTTGCCTGAAGGCAACTGACGGAGGGGTTATTCTCAGTTAAAGTTTCTTTTCCCAGATAACTCCAGATCATTACAGCTTGACAAAAAACAAGCAGGGTGTGAAGTGATATGTACTAGTGGATCACATGGTGACAAAAATGTTGCTGAAGCAATCACTTCAGAGAACCAAAGGGGGGGGAGGTAGACCCATGGAGTGTAAGATATAATATACCTTTAAGACTGTAAGGGCGGTAGATGGTGTCAGACCAACACTATTCACTGGCTACTGAGCCAATGAATTCTACCCAATGGGTAAGAATACCCTACAGGCCTCAGTTCCATGCTAAACTAGCTGACAAGGTAATGCCTAAATGATATCTAGCAGTGGCCATAATGATAGTGCCAC